>NC_135723.1:60424837-61079639 GCF_964656455.1 Halichoerus grypus
AATTAGGAGAGACACAGTTTAGTCCATAGCAGGTAGGTATTGTTATGATCCCTATGTTTTAGAGCACTGTGCTCTAATATATTGCTGGAGGTAACTTCAGAACCTCACGAATATTGCTAAGTATCTCCTTTATATTGCACCTAAGGAAAGCTTAGCAAGTATCTTTCAAACACATGAAAAAATTACCTAAAGGAGTTTTTCCCTGCATGTTTCCCTTCTATTTAGCTAACATTCCCTATCTTACTGGCAATTAAGTATCAGAAATAATATGACAGACATTGGCAAACGCACTATGGGAACAAAATGCATAAATTTTGAATCCCCATCCTATCACTGGATGATACAGGATTGTTCACCTTTTCGGAGTCTGTTTCCTCGTATGTAAAATGGCAGTGATACTGTTATGATTTGCACAGATGTTTTGATGATATCCATGAAGTACTGATCACAACGTCCAGCACATTTGCTCAAGAAGCAAAGCTATTTTTTCATTACTGAACGTAAATATTGGTAGGTGAGCCCGCCCTTATAACTCCTGTCTTTTATTGGCATACCTTCTGTTCCTTCCTCTCTTTTGTTATTTTGCACACAAAAAAATTATAGTGTCTTTTAACAGATCTATTTAAAAAGTTGATATAGATCAGAACTATTGAAACATGTATTTGTTAGAAATTAATAACTAGCTATGGTGAGCACTGTGAATTGTGTAAGACTGTTGAATCACAGACATGTACCTCTGAAACAAATAATACATTATATGTTAAAAAAAAAAAGAAGAAGAAGAAGATAGCAGGAAGGGAAAAATGAAGGGGGGGACATCAGAGGGGGAGATGAACCATGAGAGACTATGGACTCTGAGAAACAAACTGAGAGTTCTAGAGTGGAGGGGGATGGGGGGATGGGTTAGCCTGGTGATGGGTATTAAATAGGGCATGTACTGAATGGAGCACTGGGTGTTATACGCAAACAATGAATCATGGAACATTACATCAAAAACTAATGATGTAATGTATGGTGATTAACATAACATAATAAAAAAAAGTGGATAAGTAAAAAAAAAAGATAAAAAAAAAGAAATTAATAACTAGCAATAGCAACAACAACAAAAGAAAACAACCTGAAATGGTCAACAGGAGGAGAATTGTTAAAAAAATTAATTACGTCCAATCAATGGAATATTACTTAAAGATAAATGAAGAATCTATACTGTAACTTTGAAAATATCATGTGAAAAGAACAAAGCAACAAGTACCACTTCCTGTCTTGGCAAAGAAACTTGTTGCTCTCAATCCTCCTGCTAAAAAACAAACAAACAACAAAACTAGAAAAGCTGGACAAAATACAGAACACACCCATTTGAAAGTCATGGTGACCTATCAAGGCAGCCAGGACGTGAGGAGTGTTATTAGTTTCCTATTGTTGCTGTAACAAATTACCACTTATTCAATGCCTTTATAACAACATATGTTTCTTATCTTATAATTCTGGAGGTTAGAAGTCTGAAATGGTCTTACTGGACTAAAATCAAGGTGTTGGCTGAGTTTCTTCTGGAGGTTCTAGAGGATAATCTGTTGCCTTGCCTTTTTTAGTTTCTAGAGGCTGCCTGCACTCCTTGGCTCATGGTCGCTTTTGCTATTTTCAAGATCAGCAGTGTAGCATCCTCAAATCTCTGATTCTGACTCATCAGCCTCCCACATCCACTTATTATTATTATTATTTTTTTAAGTAAGCTCTACCCCCAACGTGGGGCTCAAACTCATGACACCAAGATCGAGAGTTGCATGCTCTACTGACTAAGCCAGCCAGGCGCCCCCTCCCTCATTCACTTATAAAGACCTTTGTAATGATACTGAATAATCCAGAATAATTTCCCCATCTCTGTGTCAGAGGATTGGCAACCTTATTTCCATATGTAGCCTTAATTCTTTCTTCCATATGACATAACATACTCACAGATTCCAGAGATTAGGAGAGGGGCCTCTTTGGGGAACCATTATTCTGCTTACCACAAGGAGCTATGTTTACAAAGTAAAGGAGGGGGCAACGAGCTGAGTCTGACTTTCTGTGGTCCTTTCCCCATCAAAGCAATAGTTGATTCAGGGGCCAGCTGGCTACAAAACCTTTATTAAAATGATAGTTAAGAGCCCAGAAACCTGAACAGAGCTGTGGGGGGACAAAAATTGGTGTTCATGGCCTGCCTAAGAGTACTGGCCCTGGTTAACACTACAGATGTCAATGTAGGACCATGGAAATAGACAGGCTAAAATACAGATTTAAATACAATCATTTCCAGACGTGATAGAAGTGCTTGACCCCTATTCTAACTGCTTGACAGAAGCAAAGTAAAATCTCTTTGAAGGAAAGCATCATCAGCAAATAACTCAAACTGTCTCTACAAGTTTACCTTCATAATGTCTGACATTCCATTGAAAACTTGTAGGCATATCAAAGGATCAAGTTACCATAAAAAAACAAAACAGAATCAGGCTGATGGATGATGCAAATCTAAGAGTTATCAGTGACGTCAAATAAATCAGGCATCAAAATAAATGTGATGAATGTGTTTGAGAAAACAGGTGACAAGATGAGGAATAGATAATAATATGAGAGTTGAGATTTATAAAAAAAGAATGAAACAAATTCCAGAACTATAAAAAAATAATTACTGCAATTAAAAAATAAATGGGCTAAACAACATATACGGAATAGTAGTAGGGAAGAATAGAAAATTAGAAGAGAAAATAGAAAATATCAAAACTGAAGAATGGAAAGAAGAAAGAACGGAAATAAAGCTATACAGGATGAAATGAAAAAGTCTAACATTTGCATAATTAGGTCCTAGACCGAGAGGAAAGAGAGAACAGAGCATAAGCAGTATTTGAAAGGATAATGATTGAGAATCTTCCAAAAATGACAAAAGACATCAAGTCTTAGTTTCAAAAAGCTTAAGATACCCAAGCATAATATGCATATGTATTTAAAATCACAGCTACGTACACATAGTCAAATCTTTTGAAAACCCAAAACTGAGAAAATCTTAAAAGTAGTCAGGTGGAGGGGGGCGCTTGGGTGGCTCAATCATTCAGCATCTGCCTTCGGCTCAGGTCATGATCCCAGGGTCCTGGGGTTGGGCTCCCTGCTCCGCGGGAAGCCTCCTTCTCCCTCTCCCACTCCCCCTGCTTGTGTTCCCTCTCTCACTGTGTCTCTCTCTGTCAAATAAATAAATAAAATCTTAAAAAAAAAAAAGTAGTCAGGTGGGGGAAGAAATCACCTCCAAAGCAACAGCAGTAAAACGGACAGCTGGCCTCTGATCAGAAGTGATGCAAGTCAGGGGACAACAGAATAGTATCTTTTATGTGCTGAAAGACAGTAACTGCCTAGCTAAACTTCAGTTCCATGAAAAATGTACTTCTCAACTAAAGGCAACACAAAGATATTTTCAGACAAACAAAAACAAACTGTTGCCAACACAACTTTACTAAAATAAATAATGGATTTTTTTTAAGCAAAAAAAAAAAAAAAAATTCCAGTCGGAAGCATGGAAATGGGAAAGCGGCTGAAGGGGTATGAATGGGTCAATTTGTGGGTAAGTCACAGTGACATGGGTAAGTCATGTCTGTGTAACATGATGCAGGTAACGTTTTGTGGTGTTCGAACTGTGTGCAGAATTTTTTGTTTTGTTTTTAATGATAACACAAAACCAGGAGAGTTGGTAAGGAAGATCTAAGGTTCTTGCATTTATTTGGAAAGTGGTAAAATTCTAATTTATATTAGGATTAAGTAAGTCCAGAATTTATATTTTACCCTTAAGTATAATCATTAAACAAGATTAAATGATGTATAGCATAACAAGCTTCTAGAGGGGAAAAAACCCAAAAATGATATAAAACATTTGAGTAATATAAAAGGATGCAATAAAGAAAAGAGAAATACAAATAAGTAAGATGAGTAGGAAACAAACAGTAAAGCAGTAGATTTAAACATAATATATCAGTAATTACACTAAATGTAAATGGACTATTCCATTTAAAAAAATATTGTCAGGCTCTATTAAAGAAATATAAAACCCAATTATATGCTACTTAAAAGAGATACATCTTAAATATAAGGATAAAGATTGAAAACAAAGAGCTGAAAAAGATGTCCCATGTAAACATTAATCAAAAGGAAGTTGGCATTGTTATACTACTATCAACAAAATAGACTTTAGGGCAAGAAGCATTACTAGACTTAAAAAGGGACACTTTATAAGAATAATGTTGATTTAATTTACCAGGGAAGTATAACAATTCTATGGCTGTATGCACTTAATGACAAAATAAATAAAGTAAAAATGTATGTAAAAGGAGAATAGGAAAATCATATTAATTATATATATAATATTCATATTATATTGTAGCACATATTACATATAATATCATATATATATTAGAATACTGTACAGTGATGAAAATGAAGTAACAACTGCTACATTCAAGAGAGTAAATAAATCTCATGAACATAAAGTCAAGCAAAAATGTCCCGAAGAGTACATACAAAATGTGTCCATTTATAAAAATTCAAAACTAGCAAAGGTAACCTTGGATATTAGAACTCAGGAATAGTGGTTACCTTGGGAAGAAGGGGGAATAGTGACTACGGTGGGGACATTAGTTCTATTCTATTTCTTTATTTAGGTGATGGTTACATGGGTATCTTTGCTCTGTGAAAATTCATTTACTTGTACATTTGTGATTTGTGAATTTTTCTATATTATAACTCAACAAATAAGTTTATTTTTAGAAAGGAACGAAGCAGAATCAATCTTATATAACTGTTAAAGTCATGTAAAATTTATGTAACATTGTGTACATAGGAATTAATTAAAATTAATTAATCCGACAATTTCGGATGTCGAAATGTTGACTTTTTCTTTTCTCTTAAAAAAAACATATTTAAATTGCTATATATATATAACTTGTGTTATTTAAAAACAGAAAATAAATACCAAAAATGAAGTCCAGAATATCTTCTGCAAATGGAGAGCCTCCACTTGTCCAGGGATTCCAATCTTTTGGAATCAATCTCAGAGTTAACCAATTATTGTGATTTCTCAAGTCAATACCCAACCCAAGACTGCCCATGCTCCAGTTTACAGAAGACCCAGGGCAGACACCGCACTCACCGTCTCCTCTCCAGATCTCTCTGCAGGTCAACAGACACCCCTCTCTCCGTCCTTCCCCAGCCTCATTTTCAGACCTCACATGTGTCCTGCCAGAACTGCTTCTGCTCTGACTCATTTACTTTGCTGTGGCACTGGTTTTTAATTCTTTGGTATAATTTATCTCAATTTAGAAACTATAATGTTTTAAGTTTTCCAACATAGAGTTTCCTTTTCCTTGAGCCCAGAACTATGTCTCTCAACTGTTTCCTTTGTTCAAGGTTATTAATGTTGCACAATATTTAAATTTCATATATGTTATTAAATGGTTAGAATGATGGGTGGGGGTGGGGGGGGCGGAAGGGTACCTTCATACATTAGACTACCCATAATTTCTGCTTGAGCTATCATTTCTTCTAACATAAGTGAGTAATGCAGATCACAACTCAGTGACCCTTATGAAATTTGTTGTGAACTCTCATTTACTTTTCCAAAGCAAAGTACTTTCAAGGTAGTATGCCTCTGAGATTAATTTTTATTTGGAGCATGGATTTGCCTAATGAAAAGCTCGAGCATTGGAAAGCTGTAATTCCAAATACTCAAAACTACAGAACTAAGGTCCCAATGTTGCCTCCAATAAAAAAATTGCAGGAAAAAAAAATTCAGGTCCAGAAGACTTAAATTTCTCCTCTTGACTAACTAAGCAAAAGCATTCTCAATTTCTCCAAGAACTTTCTGGAGGTAAACAGTGTAATCATCACGTAATCACCAACAAAGCCCTGCCGACCCTTGAGGAGCTGAGACCTGCAGACTGGAGGCACAGTGGACAGGCTTGGCCAGGAGCAACGTCTGACCCCTGAAGTGGAGGTCACACTAGAGGCATCAGATGGACAGATTTTGTCCTGGGGCTTCATGTGTGAGCCCCAAATGTGAGCACAGATTTGCCAGGAGAGATTATACTGAATCTAACTCATGTCATTTGTTCAAGCTCCCCTTTGTCCCCAAATAGACTAACCTTCTCATTAATGATTTGCCTTTTTGGGCTGAGTATTACCTTTTTGATTGTCACCTTGTCTCCTGAACAATATCTAAACTTTCAACTTGTTTCACATGAAGCACTATGTACTTTAATGAACTCAGACACTCTGCTCTGTGGAAAGTAGGGCCGCAGAAGACACACTTTGACCCGGCGTAGGCCAGTCATGCCTTACTGGTGTTCAGCCTTTCGTTTCGATCCCACCATCCCCTTCCCCACAACCTACAGGTCCCGAAGTGTCTCCATACCTGATAGAAGTCATCCACCTGCCGCACATAACCAGCCACTTCGTTATCGGATTTAAAGATCTTCCAAACTTTTCTTTCTGCCTGCTTGTATTTCTGGGACCCCTTCCACTTCATGGCCATCAGAGAGCGCTCGGTCAGGGAAGCTGCCACAATGATGTCCAGTTGGCCATTGTAGATCAGAACCTGAAACAAAACTGAGCTGTGGGCAAATGCGGGATTTAGCAGGTAAAGTCGGGTAATCTATCTAGGTATAGATAGTGTGTGCACGAGAGAAAAGGTAATGGGAAGTTTTCTGATACTGTGCTCAAGAGAGGCCAGCCCAGCAGGTAAGTGGGGTCATTTTCTTCCAGTTGGCCGCACACACCAACAACCTGAAATCAGCACAAGCCTTGGCTCAGCCATTGCAATTCTTCCAGAAGTTCGAACCTTCATAGGAATCTGCATAAAGGCTTCTCTCAGTTACAAAAGCATTTGTGTTGTATTATCCAGTGATAACTCTTCGATGTACAGCTATGTTCAAGAAGAGGACTGTGGTTACATTTTACTGGAACGAGGAACACTACACCATTGGATTTGTGTGAAGACTGCATTTCATTAACTCAGCTTTCAGGCTGGTGAGCTGAGCATTCTCTCAGGAGCTGCTAATCCATACTGCTCTCTCCTCCAACACTGATTTTTACAGTGGCATCTATAATTTTATGAGTCAGATGGATAGAAGCAGGTGCCTCAGATTTGTTTCTTGTTGGAGGCAACTCTGTTTGCCGTGCCACTTACAAGGATTCCTTTTCTTAGATGTGATAGCCACTTGTCAACAATGAGGAATGTCTCTTCTTCCTAGAGTACAATTTTTATTTTTTTTGCTAAGGCGGTGGATATTAGAGGAGAAACAACTCCGAAGCAACTCCTGTCTTTTCTCCAAAAACAATAAAACAATATTCAACTGGCTTGGGAAAGAATTCAGATAATACCCAGTGCTGATGAAGTGTAAAACAGCGCTACTCTTCAGGAAAGCAATGATCCATTTTTAACAAAAAGATTTGAAAATGCTGAGACTCTCTGTCCCAATAACCCCAGTTTGTGGAATGAATTCTATGAAAATAAGCCCCCCAAATATATATATATATATAAAATCATATTCATTGGGTGTTATAATGAAAAAACTGAAACACAGTCTAAAAGTTCCATAATTAGTGAAGGGGTTAAATAAACTATGGTACAGAAATTCTATGGGATAGTGCAAAACCATTTAAAATGTTCCACTGAACCACGTAGCAATGTGGAAAATACTTCTCACATACTGTTAAGTATGAAAGCTGAAAGTCAAATATATATCACAATCATGAATGTAGAAAGTAGGCATACATGTTTACATATATGGAATACAACTTTAAAAAACACGAAAACAGTTAGTTAACTTAGGTGGTACAAATCTGAATAATATTCTCCTTTGTTTTCCACTCTTCTTAGGTTATTTTTATGCAACTAACACGATATTAATTCTCGTAAGGCATCGTCACTCAACCCCCAACAAAGAGGTTTTCCTCAACTCCATGCTACCTTTGATCTACTTGGAAGTTCTGGTTTCGCTCAAGTGAAGACCTTTGGTTGAATCCTCAAATTGGATATAAAATGTTTCACTACATATGTTTCCATCTCTGCCTTCCTGGTGTAGGCTTCTTAAAAGGCTTGCACATAATTAAACAGCCCAGGACTTTTACACACTCCAAATCCTCAAGCAGCAGTGGGCCAGGATTCAGCCTAAGATGAAAGAGCCCTGGGCCTCTGCGGCCGGAGCCTGGGATCTTTTATGTTACCCCATCACCATCACCACCTCCGCTCTCCTAAGCAGAAACCCAAAGGGAAAACTCCTGATCGATTTAAAGCCTCTTTAAAAAACTCAATTCAACTCTAGCAATAAAAATTTGCATTGTTTATACAAAGAAATTGCCTCAAAGACCTTGGGTACTTATGGCCCATGCAAAACTCCTACAGCTGTTTTGCCAACAGTATGGAAACAATTACCCATGATCTGTACCAGCGAACAAGGCTTAAATCGTCCACCAATTGAGGAAGGCCTGATTAACAAAGATAATCATCTATAAAGTAATTCCTCTTATAGAATTCCATGAAAAGATGCTGATTAACTAGCAAATACGCAAGTACATCTGGTTGTTTTCCACTCCGTGGCCACTAAATGAAGCTCACATCTTTCTGAGTGTCTCTTGTAGCTACCTTACTATCATCAGTATATTTTGAAATTGATTTGAATCTTTTATCTTTCAGGGATGCAAATCCACAGGGTATGGCAAAAACGGGCTTATTTGTACAGTAGTAGAGTACATGTTCGTTGGACTGAATTGAAATGAAGTCCATCCCTGAGCTGTGCCCCTTGTTATTCAAGACTCATCACAAACAAGAGCACTAACTCTCTGGAACGAGGCAGTGAAGGGCTGAACTGCATAATTTTGTGCATGTGATGTGTAGAAGGCCTACTTCTGGCTACAAATGGAAATCTTCTTAAAGCAAGGAACACATTTTTAACTTCTAAAGGGCACATAAGTCAGATGCAAAAAAAAAAAGAAAGAAAGAAAAGAAATCAGATTAATGATCAAGCGAGGTGATTTCAAAGCTGGCATTTAAGGCTGCCAGCATTAAATATAAGAATTCCAGAGCTTTTATTTTTATCTAAATGTCACATTTACTCTCATCAGCCCTGACAGGAATATCTCTGTTGCCTTTAGGGCTGGGTGAGTGGGAAGAGAGATCCCAGGATCCAGTGACAGTGAGCCGAGGAGTCAGGAGGGTGGAGCTTAGGGGTGGGTGGTCCCGAACCCACGTCCTGGTAGTCAGAGAGGTTCCAGTACAAAGCCTAAGCCCTGACGAGCTGTCCAGTTATGAAGGATCTGCATATATTTCCTCCACTTCCTCCTGGTGGGGTGACCAGCTGCCCCAGTCAGCCTGGCCTGAGGAGTTTCCCAGGAGGCAGGGCTTTCAGGCTAACCCTGGGACAGTCTGGGGCAAACCTCTCCCTGAGGCTTGCTGGTATTTTAGGCAACAAGATCTAAAGACAGAGAGGAGGAGACAGAAATGAATGCAGCTTTCAGCTACCCTTGTCTTCTCAGTAAGGACTGTAACAAAACAAGGCAGAAGGGAAAGACTGGTTGGATGGAGGTGGTTTGCAGTGACAACACCAGGCAGCCCCCCGAAACCCCCAGTTTCCTCACTTTCCTTCCTGGACAGCTGTGAAGCCTCAATTAAACAGCAAAGGCACTCCCTTTAGAGATTTTTTTTTTTCTTTTACTACTTGGAGGTCTGACCGGTTAGCTTGGTGAAATTGATGGTTTTGTGAAGACATGGAAAAATAACATTAAAAAATCAATGAAGACCATGATTCCACTGTTTGTACTCTATAACATTTTCAAAAAGATGCTTCAAACTTGGGAAAAGAATACATCAAAATACTAACAGTTAAGGTAGCTAAAATATGGATGATTTGTTTTGACTTGACTGTTTTCTAGGGGTTTTTTTGGGGGTGGTAAATGTAATTAGGATATTTTTATAATGAGAAAATAGTAAAATAATAACACTAAGAGGTTGGGAACCTTGGTTGGCAAAAGGTGGGTCTTTACTGAGGAATAATTTGTATTAACTCAAATATTACCAGCTCTCGATTTTCATGACAACTAGGTAAATAGCCTAACTAGTTTGTTTGTAGATGATCTTAAAAGCCCATTCCAGAATTCAAGCATTTATTAGAAATGGTAGGAGGTGACTGGATTACAAGCATTGTTTGTTTGTTCGGTCAAAAGGCAGAGGTGAGAAAAGCATTTTTGTTATTTACCTTCCCAAGTGCTTTCTTGTACGTATGGCTTTATTCTCGTACTGCTTCACGAGGTCAGGACGAGAGGAATTACAACGTCTGCCTCTACTTAACTGTTAAGGAAATTGGGACTCAGTGAGGTGCCAGAATGTTTCCGAGATCTCAGACTTCCAAACTCCTACCTAGAACTCCTTAAGAAAAAGAGCTAAATTCCTTCAAACCAGCTTTGAAATCACCTCACAGACATTTCCTGATGCCCCACAGCTAAATGTTTAGTGCTACCAAAAGCCTCTGGGAATGGAGGGTTGGTTGAGTAGGAGACACAGTTCACATCTCTGGTTCAGAAACAACCTCGGTCTGTTCGTCCAACTCTGGTGACATCTCTCAGTCATTTCTCACTGTGGCTCTCTGGACAAGGATGTGTACAAGACTGTTATTCAGCTGGTGACAGATGCCTCACTTCTGTGGTAGGGAGTGCCCCTGATGAAGCAGCTGTGGTACATACAGCATTGGCTCCCTGAGGACGGGGCTCTCCTAGCGCTTGTTCTGCCTGCAGCCTTGCGCAGGGCCTGGCCTCCCATGAATGGTATTGACACTTACTGGGTAGAATCAATTGCACTTTCTAAAAGTTTTCTATAATGCTATATGTTGATCATCGATTGCTTTGGCCTGCCTAGGTCCACTCTCCCTTCCCCTGATAACAGGACTCCCACACCCTCAATGGATCCAGCCTTAGTGGAGGCTGTCAATCGCAATACCCTGCCTCCTCCGTGCACGGGATGAGCATCTATCCTAAGCTAGGGTACTCAAATGCTCTTTTCATAAAATCTGAACTGTGGGCAGAGGGACATAGGGTTCCCTGATGAGTCTGCCCATTAGCTTTCCTACCTGGATCCCCAGAATTTTCCTTGGTCTCAATCTTTCCTCACTCCGGGTCTTCAATTTTTCCGTGAATTCTGTGACCTATCACATCTTCTGATCAATTCCTTTTATGCTTTGAGTGAGCCCAGTTGTTTCTGTTGCTGAAAGCATGAAATCCAAACTCCTATACCAGTGAATGGACCCGTTGTCACCCAGGACCCAGCATGCAGTAACTGGGAACCCCTGGACATGTGGCTTAGCCTCCACGGGCTGCGTTCCCTTTTCTGGACATGAAGATGGGAAGACCTACATCTCATTGTAGTGAGAGTAAATGAGATACTGTGCACAGAGTTGCTAGCATGGTGCCTGACGCAAATTAGGAGTTTGGTGCGTGTTAGGTCCTCCTCCTTCTCAAGTAGGTTGATGACTGGAAAATGACTTGGAAGACTCAATAAAGCCCTTCTTCTAAAATAAGCCTTCAGAATATGCAGATGGTACTTTCGTGTCAAATACTCAGTTGCCAATCTCACTCTTCCAGAAAAGGCCTACAGTAGGGGGAAATCCAGCCAGGATAAACCTGAACTCCATCTATTCAAACACCTGAAATAACATGCCTTTCACTACTAATTTTACACACGTTGGGCACGGTATCTCAGCAATCTTTTCTTGGTAGTCAGAGCCATAAGTTTATAAATTACTCTTGTAATGGAACTTTTAGTTTTGAAGCCTGGGATTCAAGATTGCAAGGAATTTCCCCATACTTAACTGACAGAAAAGTATGGTAAAGAGTATCGGTTTTAAAAGGACATTTTCTGAATCACAGCAGAATGCTCTCATTCTTCCTCTGCTGGAAGAACTGTACTAAGCATTGTACATCCATGATTTCACAACACCCCCAAAAGGCTGGTGTTATTTATCCCATTTTAGGGGCAAGGAGACAAAGGTAGAGGGAAATGAGGCAACTGGTGGTAGAGAGTCAAGCTCCGATCTGCTTGAGTCCCAAGTGTGTGCTTCTAACCCCTCTTCTGCACGGCCTCACTGTCTAAATCACTGCCCCCCAAAAGAACACATCGAACAGGTGCTTTATGCCATACTTGCAATTCCACAGGCAAGAAGCATGGAATGAAGGATGAATGTTTATAGCTGAGAGCACAGTCTGTGGCCACGTTTGAATCCTAACTCTGCCACTTACTAGCAAGATGATCTTAAGTTACTCAATCTGTCTAGAGCTCCATTTCCTCATCTGTAAAATGGGTGGAAGAGAAGCGTCTATGACAGAGGGTCCCGGGGGGGATGACATAACATAATCACGTAAAGCTCTCTGCATTCTGGGCACACAGTAAATGCTCAGTGAATGCTACTAGCTATTATTATTATCAACACATCTGAAGAGCTCAACATAGCTATTCAAATAGCTCCACAATTTCCAAGCAAGATGTTACCTGTGAATTACAATTGTGATTTAGGTCATAGTAAGAGTTATAATTCCAGTACAACTGCACTAGCTCATTGGTTTGACAAAACAAACAGCAGAGGCTCATAAAAATAGTCTGATGCGTGCAGACGGAAGGCCTGAGCTCCAGCCCCCCAGCCCCAGCTCAGCGTCCCGAGGCCGGGGCTTACTGAGTGACCTTGGGTATGTCATTGACTCGCTCTGAGCCTTACTTAATTTTGTCCTCCGTGAAGTGGACTATTTATATTCTGGGATTGTAGGGAGGGCTGGATGGGAGGTGAGATGCAAAAGTATCCTGTAACCTGAAGAGCAGGATTTTATCAATATCGTGGTTACTTCTGATCAAGAAAAATCTGAAAAGTCCATTCCTGTAGTGGAATGCAGAGGTTTTAAATTGGCTGCTCAAGGCCTGAGTTCAGCTTGCAGATAGACGCTCACGTGGTCTATATGGTGTTGCTGCTGCTTTTCCAATTAGATGCTGGCACTGAACTACTGGGAGATCTGACCAAGCCTTGCCTGGATTTCCACTCACCCACAGTGAGCTAACCCCAGGCAGTGGCTGTCCCCCTCAGGCCAGCCCCACCCCTTCCTCAGTGTCCCCCCTGACAGAGGTGCAAGGGCACCTGTCATCGACTCAGTGCTTATGCTATTGTTTGTCTTAGAAGAGGAAAATATTTCTCTGTATCTGTCTTTGTCATCGGTAAAAAAGAAAGATCAACAGGTCTCAATCCAACTCTATTCATTTATTTCCTTTCCTTCCTGGATCCACAGGCAGCTGAATTTCACTTCCATTGAAAAATGGAAGGGAAGTGGCCTTTTGTCTGAGTTGGAGGAAAGAGTACATGCTCACTTATATATGGAGTGTGTTTTGTTTGTTGGCTTGTTTAATCTGCTCCTGGGAAATCTCTACTTATTCAATAGTAAATATTCATGGAGAGCCTGAGGACTAGACACCCAGGGAACAGATATGAAAAGGTGTGACTCCTATCCTCCTAACACTCCAGACTTTTTTTTTAACTTTCCAAAATTCTTCTAATACAGCATTGGCTCCCTGAGGACGGGGCTCTCCTAGCGCTTGTTCTGCCTGCAGCCTTGCGCAGGGCCTGGCCTCCCATGAATGGTATTGACACTTACTGGGTAGAATCAATTGCACTTTCTAAAAGTTTTCTATAATGCTATATGTTGATCATCGATTGCTTTGGCCTGCCTAGGTCCACTCTCCCTTCCCCTGATAACAGGACTCCCACACCCTCAATGGATCCAGCCTTAGTGGAGGCTGTCAATCGCAATACCCTGCCTCCTCCGTGCACGGGATGAGCATCTATCCTAAGCTAGGGTACTCAAATGCTCTTTTCATAAAATCTGAACTGTGGGCAGAGGGACATAGGGTTCCCTGATGAGTCTGCCCATTAGCTTTCCTACCTGGATCCCCAGAATTTTCCTTGGTCTCAATCTTTCCTCACTCCGGGTCTTCAATTTTTCCGTGAATTCTGTGACCTATCACATCTTCTGATCAATTCCTTTTATGCTTTGAGTGAGCCCAGTTGTTTCTGTTGCTGAAAGCATGAAATCCAAACTCCTATACCAGTGAATGGACCCGTTGTCACCCAGGACCCAGCATGCAGTAACTGGGAACCCCTGGACATGTGGCTTAGCCTCCACGGGCTGCGTTCCCTTTTCTGGACATGAAGATGGGAAGACCTACATCTCATTGTAGTGAGAGTAAATGAGATACTGTGCACAGAGTTGCTAGCATGGTGCCTGACGCAAATTAGGAGTTTGGTGCGTGTTAGGTCCTCCTCCTTCTCAAGTAGGTTGATGACTGGAAAATGACTTGGAAGACTCAATAAAGCCCTTCTTCTAAAATAAGCCTTCAGAATATGCAGATGGTACTTTCGTGTCAAATACTCAGTTGCCAATCTCACTCTTCCAGAAAAGGCCTACAGTAGGGGGAAATCCAGCCAGGATAAACCTGAACTCCATCTATTCAAACACCTGAAATAACATGCCTTTCACTACTAATTTTACACACGTTGGGCACGGTATCTCAGCAATCTTTTCTTGGTAGTCAGAGCCATAAGTTTATAAATTACTCTTGTAATGGAACTTTTAGTTTTGAAGCCTGGGATTCAAGATTGCAAGGAATTTCCCCATACTTAACTGACAGAAAAGTATGGTAAAGAGTATCGGTTTTAAAAGGACATTTTCTGAATCACAGCAGAATGCTCTCATTCTTCCTCTGCTGGAAGAACTGTACTAAGCATTGTACATCCATGATTTCACAACACCCCCAAAAGGCTGGTGTTATTTATCCCATTTTAGGGGCAAGGAGACAAAGGTAGAGGGAAATGAGGCAACTGGTGGTAGAGAGTCAAGCTCCGATCTGCTTGAGTCCCAAGTGTGTGCTTCTAACCCCTCTTCTGCACGGCCTCACTGTCTAAATCACTGCCCCCCAAAAGAACACATCGAACAGGTGCTTTATGCCATACTTGCAATTCCACAGGCAAGAAGCATGGAATGAAGGATGAATGTTTATAGCTGAGAGCACAGTCTGTGGCCACGTTTGAATCCTAACTCTGCCACTTACTAGCAAGATGATCTTAAGTTACTCAATCTGTCTAGAGCTCCATTTCCTCATCTGTAAAATGGGTGGAAGAGAAGCGTCTATGACAGAGGGTCCCGGGGGGGATGACATAACATAATCACGTAAAGCTCTCTGCATTCTGGGCACACAGTAAATGCTCAGTGAATGCTACTAGCTATTATTATTATCAACACATCTGAAGAGCTCAACATAGCTATTCAAATAGCTCCACAATTTCCAAGCAAGATGTTACCTGTGAATTACAATTGTGATTTAGGTCATAGTAAGAGTTATAATTCCAGTACAACTGCACTAGCTCATTGGTTTGACAAAACAAACAGCAGAGGCTCATAAAAATAGTCTGATGCGTGCAGACGGAAGGCCTGAGCTCCAGCCCCCCAGCCCCAGCTCAGCGTCCCGAGGCCGGGGCTTACTGAGTGACCTTGGGTATGTCATTGACTCGCTCTGAGCCTTACTTAATTTTGTCCTCCGTGAAGTGGACTATTTATATTCTGGGATTGTAGGGAGGGCTGGATGGGAGGTGAGATGCAAAAGTATCCTGTAACCTGAAGAGCAGGATTTTATCAATATCGTGGTTACTTCTGATCAAGAAAAATCTGAAAAGTCCATTCCTGTAGTGGAATGCAGAGGTTTTAAATTGGCTGCTCAAGGCCTGAGTTCAGCTTGCAGATAGACGCTCACGTGGTCTATATGGTGTTGCTGCTGCTTTTCCAATTAGATGCTGGCACTGAACTACTGGGAGATCTGACCAAGCCTTGCCTGGATTTCCACTCACCCACAGTGAGCTAACCCCAGGCAGTGGCTGTCCCCCTCAGGCCAGCCCCACCCCTTCCTCAGTGTCCCCCCTGACAGAGGTGCAAGGGCACCTGTCATCGACTCAGTGCTTATGCTATTGTTTGTCTTAGAAGAGGAAAATATTTCTCTGTATCTGTCTTTGTCATCGGTAAAAAAGAAAGATCAACAGGTCTCAATCCAACTCTATTCATTTATTTCCTTTCCTTCCTGGATCCACAGGCAGCTGAATTTCACTTCCATTGAAAAATGGAAGGGAAGTGGCCTTTTGTCTGAGTTGGAGGAAAGAGTACATGCTCACTTATATATGGAGTGTGTTTTGTTTGTTGGCTTGTTTAATCTGCTCCTGGGAAATCTCTACTTATTCAATAGTAAATATTCATGGAGAGCCTGAGGACTAGACACCCAGGGAACAGATATGAAAAGGTGTGACTCCTATCCTCCTAACACTCCAGACTTTTTTTTTAACTTTCCAAAATTCTTCTAATAATTAGAAGAGGAGAGGAACATTTACTCTTTCGTCTCTAAGTTCTCCTAAAAGAGGGGTCAACGAAAAAGTCAGTTCCACTTAAATCTTTCTAAAATCTAGTCATTTTAACATTTTAAACCAGAAACTTTTCAGGTTCTAGATATATATACATCAGTTTTTCTTCATGGATTTAACTCTCTCAGCAAGAAAACCTCTCCCTAGTAAAGACCTGATGAACAGAATCAGATGATAATTAACCTTATTTTACACAATGCACACCTCTGAAGGGTAAATATTTTCCAGGCAGATATAAAGCAACCAACCATTACCCAAAACAGCCACAGACCAGTTTACCTGCAGACTCACCTGAAAATACCCCGCCCCTCCCCAAAGTCAGATTCTGACCTCAAGTAATTTAGGGGGTCGCACATGATACTCAAAGGGGAAAAAAGACATCTGTGCTTTTCATGGTGGCTGTACAACTGAATACTTGAAAGAAAGGATTTAGGGCAGAAAGGTATATGAGTCTGATTTCAATATATTTTCGCTGTCACCAGTAGAAAAGCATAAGACTGAAAATAAATCATGTGAGGGCCACTTACTGATCTAAACCTTAGCTTTTTTTTTTTTTTTAAAAACCCAAACTGAAACACACGTGTTACCCACAGAACACAAAGCTTTTCTCTCTGCTTCCCCCACTACTCCTCTACTTATTAGGAAAATTACTGAAATGCCGCCAAAGGGGGCTCTGGTCTCTCAGTACGACAGGAAAGCAAACTGTGCTTTTGCGAGGAGGCTGGATTTTTGTTGTTGCATTTTTTAGATGAGAGATTTATGCTTATATTTGGCCCATTTACAATCCATCATAATACTTTGCAGACAAAGTTATGCTCTTTTCCCAATGATCTAGTGACCTTAATCTCTAACATTTTGTGGTTTCCTGTTTGGGGAAATGATTGAACAGCAGCCTACACTATTCCAGGCTGCACAGTGGTCCCAGTTGGCCGTTATCTGTCTTAGTTTTGAATGTTCTCCTGTGCACTAATCAAAAAAAATTTTTTTCTTTTAAAAAAGAAGCTTTCCCTACAGATGCTAAATCAATGAAACTCCCACAAAGCAGCCCTCCACACTTCCTCTTCTGGCTGCCTTACTTATCATTCTTCTATTACAAACCCCAATGTAGCCGGGAGTTCTTTCTGCCTGAGGCAATTAGCATGACCCACCGGTGCCTTTCTCCTGAACAGAAGAGAATTAACTTCACTAATATCCACTTCAACCTAGGGCAATTCCCGAGGGTTTCCCAAAAGCTCGACTGCAAAAGAGAAACTGAATTTCAGCTGTGGAGGATAATGTTCCAGAATGTTGGCGACTGCAGGCAGAGCTATTATCCTTTCACGGACAATGCCTCAGTCCCAGTTGCCCATTGCTTGCACTTTTGGCCCTACTTCTTCCTGGTGATTCTGCAGGGAGACAGGGCTGTAATGCAGGAAGCCGGAGTCCTCAGGGCCTGCCTAGAGAAGGCTGGTGGGAAAATAACACAACCACTGAATGAAACAGTAGTCACTTCTGCAACCAAGCTGTTCTTCAAAAGGGACATATTCTGCTTTCAAGTTTAAGGAGAAGGGAAGACAAAGAAAGAGGGAAAATGAACTTAGAATAAACACCCCCATGTGCCTGCCATTCCCCCACCAGCTGGTTATGCCAAGACGAGTAAAGAAAAACGAAAGTGGAGAAACAAGTTGGAGTGAGCATCCAGCGATTATACAAATAATGTCTTTTGGCCAAAGAAAATTATTCCTGCTTACTTGCAACTTAACTCTAAATAATTCAGTTGCTTTTAGAGGGGAACAAGAAGCAAAGCCAACTTGAAAAGGATCCAGTAAGCCATCACTGCAACCCAAGGCTCTTTGAAAGAAAATTTAACTACTAGAAATTTAACTAGAATAGCACACTTAAAATTACTTCTAATAATGACCCAGAATAATATATTTCCTCCAGTTGGAATAGAAAAGTCATAGGGGCCCACTCGAGGGGAGTTTTTGCTTGGCTTCTTGTTTCAGGGCCTGCCCTCAGAGCCCTTTTCTGATTCCCTAACCTCTTAAGAGTCTCCTCTGACCCTCCTCACAATAACTGGATTTAAGGAACTGAAATTGCCCCAGGAGCAGGCCTGTCCATTTCCCAGACGAGTCTCTCCAGAGAGGAACTGTCCTCCCTGGTTCTCAGAATGCCAGCTTTAAGGTCACACCAAGGGTCATCTCCAAAGACTGTCTCATGCTTGCCAATGTTATTACTCTACTGAAAGGGAGGCCAGGGAGCCAATTCTTTCCTTTCCCACATTATTAAATGAACTTCATTAGTGAGTATACATTTGCACTCAACCCAACCAACAAGAAACAGCCCCATGGAAGAAATAAAAAATACTGTAATTTATAATAATTAAGTCTACAGGTATTGACCTGCACTAATCAATATAGTAGCCACCAGCCACACGGGCCTAGTGAGCACTTGGAACATGGCTAGTCCAAACTGAGATGTGCTATCAGTCTAAGATTCACACTGGATTTTGATGACTTCCTACAAAGAAAAGAATGTAAAATATCTCAATAATTTCTTAATATTGATGGCATGTAGATATAATATTTTGGGTATACTGGGTTAACGAAAATGTTATTAAAATTAATTTCACCTGTTTCTTTACATATTTTTAATGTTCCTTCTGGAAAATTTAAAACCACATATGTGGCTTGTATTATATTTCTCTTGGACATCAGCCATGTATACCTTGGGTTTGGTAGATCCTGCAAAGAAAATCTGTCCCTTTGTCAACAGTTGCCAAATGATAGACACAACTTCCAAGGACAGCCACTCCGAAAGGAGCAATCTGCAGTTCACTGAGCCGGACTCAGGAAACTGGAAAACAGTCCATGTGCAGGAGTGGGAGTTGTCCCTAGAGTCTCAGTTATTCTGGCAATAGATAGGAGCTGTAGAAAACCCTTTGCCATCAAGTATCCTTCCAGCTGCCCGCTCCTCGACATCCCTGTCACTCAAGTTCAAAAATAAAGAGCATTGCTATAGATCTGAGTGGGTCCACCAAGGATTCTGAGAGGGGAAAAAAGGGAAGTGGAGGCCCTGACACTGTGCAGTGTTACTGGGGCTTGCCCTCCCTTCTGCGCGGGAAGGGCAAGGAAATGACCTCCCTGCTGAAGCTATCTCAAGGATCAACAGAGAGCGGGGTGGTCTGCCATAGGAGAAATGCCCAACAACCTCAACAGGCATCAATTTAGAAGTGCTCAGAAGGGGCGCCTGGGTGGCTCAGTGGGTTAAGCGTCTGCCTTCGGCTCAGGTCATGATCCCAGGGTCCTGGGATCGAGTCCCGTATCGGGCTCCCTGCTCAGCGGGAAGCCTGCTTCTCCTTCTCCCACTCCCCCTGCTTGTGTTCCCTCTCTCGCTGTGTCTGTCTCTGTCAAATAAATAAATAAAATCTTTAAAAAAAAAAGGAAGTGCTCAGAAGGTCCCAAAGGAACACAAACAGTGGGAAGGGAGGCCCTCCACTACCCCGTGAGTAGAGCACTCAGCAAGGTACAGTCCACTCTGGATTCTGGCTGGCCTTCGACACAGGTCAACCCGTCAGCTTTCTCTTCTCCCATGACAAACTTCCCTTCCAGCCTGAGAAAGTTCTAGTTCTCTGCAAATGAGGATTACTTTGCCTTTTATATTAGAAGACTAAGAGTAATTAGGGACTCATCCAAGGAACCAGAAAAGCCACTTCTAAAAGTCTAATTCGTCTGTTTTCTTCAGTCCCCAGGTGAGCAGCAAAGTTAGTGAAAAGTTTCCAACCAGGCTGATGTCCTCATGAGAGAAGACATGTACCTGGTCATACAGCTCCCTTGTCCTTACCAAATTAAAAAAATAAATAAATAGTCTCACTGATGCTCTGTGCTCTTTATGTTTTCACCTACACAGAGAAACCTGGTATCAGTTACATGCAAGACTCTCTTCCCCATACTCTCAATAGTGATATTCCATCAAAGCCACTCCAGGAGCTTGCAATTAGTTTGGGGTTTTTTTTGGTTTGTTTTTTTTCTTCCAAAAACGTAACTCCCCCTTGTTTGGTAAGTAAAGCACTTTTTGCCTATTTTTTCCAGAGAATAGGCTCAAAAGGATTGTGCAAATCACTGTAATAAATATGAGGACTCTGAAGAGGATGAAGAAACAGACATGAATATTCAGAGTGAACGGAGCCCAGGGAGACAAAGGAGAGTCAAGACACAAGAGGTCAGGGTGCCTGCCCTGCTCTTCTTTCAAAAAGCCTGGTTGAAGTTTCCAGTTTTCATCCAGTCACATGTCACTCAGCACAGGAACCCTGTAGACTGGTACCCAGTGACAAGACGTGGGAGTTGCTCATAATAATCAGGTTGACGGCACCGATTGACCCATGGCAGGGGTGTGACTGGGCAACTTCCACAGAGCAGGGCAGGCCAATCCAGTGACGCCACGGCTCTGGAAGAGCCCCAGGGGCTGTAACTGTGGTTTCCTCAGGCAGCGGCAAGCGTGCGAACATGGCCTCCCCTTTTGGACTGATAGACCAGGTCAGCTGCCACTGAATTAAGTCATACTCAGATGGAAGAAGAGGAAACTCTAGTGGAAAAAGCACTAAACCTGGAGTCAGATTCTGTGGCCAATGGGCTCAAATGATGATGGCGAAGGTTAGAAAAACCAAAACACTGGGTTTGGGCATTCTGGCTCCATCCTAGCTAAATATGTGACTCTATATTTGATCTCTATGTATAGAGATCAAATAGGCGCCCAGTGCCAATCCATCTATTAAAATTTGTAGACCTTTTTTTTTGTAATTTTCTTTTTTTTTAAATTAAAAAAATTAAAGACTTTACTATTTTCCTCCCACTCCCCAGAGGATGGTGGTGGGCACACCCTGGTTTCCCACAGTCCGGTGTTTCATAACATTTGTGTCAGTGTTTGGCACCTTCTCCTATCATACTACAGCGTGAGGACGAAAGATGGAGAAACTACTGCAGTGTGGTGATGGTTATTGCACAAGAGACACTCCTCACTGGATCTGGAAAGGACAATTCTCCCCACTCTTTCCCTATTTATCTTTTCAACGTAAACTCAACTGATATAATTGCCTGTATTCATAGCAGTTGGCGTTCATAGCAACTGGATTTAAATATGCATTTCTCAGCATATTGATTTTGAGATCCATGGAGTCTACCTGGCAAATGGTATGGCCATTTATTATCTTTCTCCTCATACCGCCCTCACCCTGCCATATTTGGGTGACTCTGGATTAAATTCTACGTTTCCTGTTGCCATAAATCACAAACATACCTTCTAATGTTTTGAGCACCACACGACAACAAAATAAAGCCCTCGCAAAACGATGACGGTGCTCCCCAGGCAAAGCAACTGAAAACAAACCAATTCACACAGAATATATTTTCAAACAGCTTAAAGAAATAAGTAAGAGAAAATAAAAATACGTGCTGGTTCTCATTCGAACCTTTCATCCCAACGCAAATTTAAAGGACAAACAAGAAAAGGTGTCAGAAGCATGGCAGATTTGGGTGAAATCAAAGTCTGTTGCATAATTTATGGGTATTCTCTTTCCCCTTTCTTCATCGAAATGCTTAAAAATTAAAGAAGCCCAGTTGAAGTCAGTTCATAAAAAAAAATGAATGCCACTCTTGTTTGTGCTTGGATTATAACTGAAACAGGTAAAATGAATTCATAAGGAAGTCTGCAATAGAAATTCGTTTTCAGATGTATGCTATTTTTATTTGCCTATAAAGTGGCGGTTGCTTTTCTATAGGCTATGATTACATAAAACAAATGTCCCAGGATTAGCTTCCCTCTCTTTAGTTAGGCTTCACTGGGAGCTACTTCCTCCTCCCACAAGTTTTTCATAGAATGGCCCTGACATCCCTTCATTGTCTTCAAAGGGTTTGTAAGGGAGGGAGCATCCAGTGATCACGTCAGCTTAGAGTCAACAAAGCCAGACTCTTCCCATCGTGCTTTGATGGAAGCTTAGAGTCCACCTAAAAAGTTGAAGAATCAGACCTATTTAAGCATTCCGAGTTTTCTTGTATGCTAGAAATTGTCATTTGTCAAATCTCGTTTCCTGGCCATGACTGCCATTTTACCATCAGAAGATGTCATTAAGGAAAATGCCACAAGCAATTAGAATGACCACTAAAATGAGTTAGATTTACTAGAAATATTTACCTTTCAAACTTCTAAGTCACATTCATTAATCAGGAACTGCCCATTTCTAAAGGAAGATCTTCTGATAGCCTGGGATAAGTAAAGAGAACTCTTAACGACCTGGGTGTTAAGATTTTGCTCTGGTGGTAAAGCTGAGAAACATTAAGATCCTGAATTTTGAAGATGCAATTAGCTGAAATTTAATGAGCTGCAGAATGAGAAATGACAGGGAAAGGTAACTTTATATTTACAATTTCCTGACAAGATGAACTTTTAAACACCACAAACTAAGCCCTACCCTAGGACAATTCAACCTTTAAAAGTATAAGCACGTGGAGGTAGGATCTGGCATTTGGAGATGGTACCTCCTGAATTTGCAGTGGCCTTCCAAACAACTTAGCAACAGAAGCAACTTCAAATCCAAGGACAAGGCTTTGCTTTTGATCCAAATGGCCTTTAGGTATATATAGAACTATAGCTCCTGTTGGTTGAAATAATGGTTTCACACAGGAAATACACACACACACACACACACACTCACATTCTCTCTCTCTCTCTCATGTACACTTATATAGCTCATATATTTTTGGGAAGGCAAGAACTATAACCAGATAGAGAAAGGGAGGTTAAAAACATATTCAAAAAAATTTTTTAACAAGAATCATCACCAGAACAGTGTAACTTCTTTATCAGAAAGGACTAAAGGACCAGGGCATGGAGCATTACAAAGAACAGGCTATTCAAAGCCAATAGCTCTTATGGAGCAAGGGGTGCATTTCCTAGATTTTAGAGAGACCCTTTCCACTCCCTACCACATTTTATTATTTTAAAAGTCAAGATACATCTTATAATCAATGTATGAGAGTGTATTTGTTTTTGTTTTTAAAAAATGCTGCTTAAAGAGAAAGGAACATAATACACGTAATCAATGGTAATCAGACTGGTGAATTACCTGCAGTTACTAAAATCAAATCTGAGTTTATTGTAAAGACAGCTATGGTATAAATGAACAAACCTCCTGTCTTTTTTCTGTCATTCTGTCCTTTTTCTCCCTCCTTTCCTTCCACATTTATTCACACTACTATGTGGTAGGCGCTATACCAGGCAAGTAAATCAGAACCTTTGGTGGAGTGGGTGATGATTAGGTTTGGGTTTTTTTTTTTTTATTGAGGCTCCCCAGGTGCTTCTAAAGCCAAAGGAGCAACGTATACTATAGCCAGAGTGGAAGTGCAGTTTCAGAATGGTAGGAGAAGGGCAAATTAAAGGAAGTAAAATGTATTAGGCAACATCTATTCTCTATCAAGCCTTTTGACATTATTTTATTTTTCCCATGACAATTACTTCTTTTTTTAAATAAGATTTTATTTATTTATTTATTTGACACACAGAGAGAGAGAGAGTGCACATCAGCGGGGGGAGAGGCAGAGGGAGAGGGAGAAGCAGACTCCCTGCTGAGCAGGGAGTCCGATGCGGGGCTTGATCCCAGGACCCTGGGATCATGACCTGAGCCGAAGGCAGATGCTTAACCAACTGAGCCACCCTCGCACCCCCACCCCCACCGTGACAAGTCTTTCATCATTAAAGTTTATTGAGTGCCTACTACGTGTCAGACACTGTGCTAGGTGCCCTGCATAGGGTGGTGAATAAGAAGGTAACATGGCTGCCATTATTATGCTTATTATCTATGAGACAAATAGGATTTTACAGATTAGGGAGTGAGAGGGAAAATTTAAATCCTAGGCAGCTTGACACCTGACACTGAACACACCTTAACACGAAATATCAGGGAGCTGGAATAGAATATGATTTGTAAGGTAAATTTATTGCCCACTAATGGGCATATAAGGTGAGGTAGAAAAAGATTATTTTAATTACCTACTATTTTGGATTATGTAATCAATGTCTCCCCGTGAGTAAAATTGATGGAATTCTCTGTGAGAGTAGATAAGTGTCTTTGTCTCCCTTATAATCCCTTGCAAATCTCTGTCATATGCTGAGGGAGTTTAAAAGGCATGGCCATATTAAGCAGTCCACATGCTCAAAACATGGTCAGTTAAATCTCTGCAAAGCACAGTCTGCCTCCTTCAAAATTATGTATACTATATATACATGTATACTATATATATATATTATATATACTATATATATGTCAAAGAATATATTATACTGTATCTGTAGGTTAGGAAGCATAATATAAGCAGACATTCACAAATGCACCAGTCACCCTAAGAACCAGTGTGTTACCAGGATCAGTAAATCTACCCACAGTACTTCCCTGTCCCAACCCTCTGTCTACCCCACAGAGAGAACCACTATCCTGAGGTTTAGGTTTAGAATTTCCCTACTTTTGAAAAAAAGTTTTACTTCTTATGCATGTATCTCAAAATAATATATTATTTATTTTTGCTTGTTTTCACGTTTTATTCTCTATGTGTTCTGCTCACGGCAGCGTTACTCATAATAGTCAGAAAGTGGGAATAACTTATGAATGGATGAATAAAATGGGGCATATCAATACAATGAAATATTATTTGAAAATAAAAAGGAATGAGTACTGATACGTAGCTACATGGATGAACCTGAAAACACTGTGCTCAGTGAAAGAAGCCAGTTACAAGAGGCCACATATTGTAGGCTTCCATTTATATACAATGTCCCCAATAGGCAAATCCATAGAAACAGTAGTTACCTGTCAGGGGCTGGAGAAGGGGAGAATGTGGGAGTTACTGCTAAAGGATAAGGGATTTTTTGGGAGGACAAAATGTTCTGAAATTAAATAGTGGTAATGGTTGCAAACACTTGTGAATATCCTAAAAACCACAGACTTGAATTATAAATGGGTAAATTCTTCAGTATGTGAACTGTATCCTCAATAAAGCTGTTAAGGAAATAGTATGAAGAATTCCTACCCTTTATGTAGACTTCAAATTATTAACATCTAACATAACCAGAAATCATTAAAACCAGAAAAATAACATTGATATGAACCATTTTCTATTCTACAGATTTTATTCAAAATTTTCCATTTGTCACCTAATAATCTTTTTCTGGTTCTAGGTCACATATTGTATATATTCAAATTTCAAGTCTCCTTAGTCCCTCAGGTTTGTTTTTTGTTTTTTCTTTTCTTCTTTTTTCTCTTCTTTTTTCCTCCTCCTCTCCCCTCCTCCTCCTCCTCTTTTCTTTCTCTCCCTTTCTTTGTTTCCCCTTCCTTCCTTCCTTCCTTCCTTCTTTCCTTCCTTCCCTCCCTCCCTCCCTCCTACCTTCCTTCCTCCTTCTTCTTCTTCCTTGGTCTTTCATGACCTTTTGACAAGTACTAGCAATTATTTTGTGAAATGTTCCCCAATTTGAGTTTGTCTGATGTTTCCTCATATCAAATTCCTGTTAGATGTTTTTCTAAAGAATATCACATTAATGTTACTGTGTCTTCTTAGTATAATACATCAGAGGCATATAATGTTGATTTGTCCCATTAATGGTAATGTTAACTTAGATCATATATGCCAGGTTAACTTAGGTTCCTATATGCCAGGTTTCTCTACTGTAAAGTTACTAATTTTCTTTTCATCATAAATATGTTGAAGGGGAATACTTTGGGACTATGTTGATACCGTTTCTCATCATAGTTGCACTCACTAAATTTAGCATCCACTGGTGATTCTTGCCTGAAACAACTATGACTGTACTATTTGTCAAATCATGATTCCATTATTCTTTATACATTTAGTAACTGGAATTTCCCCCATTCATTTTTTTAATTTATTTGTTGATATCATAATGAACTCTGATTTTAAAGCAATGTGTATTCTGTTTGATGAAACAGAATAATGCTTACTGTAGGCTTTTGGTAGATTTTTATCAAGTCAAGAAAGTCTCATACTGTGTGTTAGGCTGAATAATACCCCCTCCCCAAAGATATCCAGTCCTAATCCCTGGAACCTGTGAATGTCACCTTGTATAGCAAATAAAAAATGAAGGAAGGAAGGAACAAATGAACAAAGGTACAAAGGAAGGAGGAAGACAGACTTTGCAAATGTGATTAAGTTAAGCATCTTGAGATAGGGAGATTATCCTGGATTATCTAGGAGGTCTCTAAATGTAATCTCATGTAACCTTATAAGAGGGAGGCAGAAGAATATTTGACCATAAACCAAAAGAAGTCCATGTGACCACAGAGGCAGAGATTGGAATGATGTAGCCACAAGCCAAGGAATGCCAACAGGCACCAAAAGCTGGAAGTGGCAAGGAATGGATTATCCCATAGAGCTTCCAGAGGGAGTGGAGCCCTACTGACACCTTGATTTCAGCCCAGTGAAAGTGACATTAGATTTCTATCCTCCAGAATTGTAAAAAAATAAATTTCTGTATTTCATGCCATCAAGTCTGTGGTAGTGGTATTATAGCAGCTGTAAGAAACTAATACAGACACTATTCCTAGTTTGCTAAAAATTTTATCATAAATGCATTATAATTTTATTAAAAATCCACTTTTTTTGCATCTATTTAGATGAAAAAAATTTTTTTTATCTTTTAACATTCACTATATATGTAGTTTTCATCCTTTTTTGAACATAACTTTTTTGATACACAAGTTATATGGATTTACATTTTTATTTATATTTTTTGGGTATTTGTATGTATATTGTTATTACTGATTTCTAAATGCATGGTATATGGTCAGAGAGTATCGACTGTATGACGCAAATTCTTTAAAATACTTGAGACATGCTAATTATTATGTTTAGAGGTTTATATATATTCATTAAATCAAGCTGGCTAATTATATTGTCCAAATCTTCTTTGTCTTACTATGTCTCATTTTGGTTAATTTCTCCTAATCTGTGAATTTTATTGGCAGCAATGTCTAATCTGTTCTTTATCCCAAGCACTAGGTTTTAAATACAACTGTATTTTTCATTTTTAACAGTTCTTACTGCTTCTCCTTCAGATTGGCCTAGCCATATTCGATGGTTCTTTGTTTACTGCTTATTTTTAAACTCCTTTTCTATGTGTTTAAATATTTCATACCTAGTTATTTATATTCTATCCCTTATATTTCCGATACCTGCAGGGCCTTGGATATCCACATCTTTTGTAGTTGTTTTTGCTTATCCTCAGCAATGGGAGCCTATTTACCTGCAGAGTGGGTGATTGTTGATAATGAGCTTACTTTTGTGTTGAACTTAGCTCATAAAAATCTGGAAACCCCAAATACCTCCAGGTGTTGTGTATTTGCTTCTGTTGGTTGCCAGAGTTCACTACCAACACGGGACCATTTAGTCCCTCCATGTGTCCCAGGCTTGGAACCAGGCTCTCAGCTCAGCAACTTTACCTTACTTGGGCCCATGGTCCAGTCACTAATTGCAGAGCTGAGGACATTGATCTTTAGGGCCACCCTGTGTTACTGCTCCTGTTCCACAGAATTCAGTTCCCTATCTTTGTTTTCCTTTGTTTCTGCCTTCTTTTTTTCACTTTGAGATCTTCTTTTGCTAAAAGCATGGCAACTATTATTTGTTGCGATTTCATCTGAATTTAGCTGTGTTTCAATGAAGGGGTCTTTCAGTGTCTACTCTATCATTGTGCTGGAAGTAGAAATTGAGTCTACCTTTTATCAACTATACTGGTGTCTATCTCTTTCACTAGGCAGACAATCAAGTCTTTTTTGTTTTTTAATTCATGAGCTTTACTTTTTAGAGCAGCTTAGGCACACAGCAAAGTTGAGCAGAAAGTGAGACCGTTCCATTCTCTCTCCTATCCCCACATATGCACAAACTCCCCCACCATCACCTTCCCCCACCATAGTGGTACATTTGTTACAATACAGGAACCTACGCTAATACATTGTTATCACTCAACGTCCCTAGTTTACATCAGGGTTCACTCGTGGTGGGTATACAGTAAATGGATTTTGACAAATGCATAATGACATGGATCTACCATTATAATATCATACAGAATAGTTTCACCGCCCTAAAGATCTTCTATGCCCTACCTATTCACCTCACCCTCCTCCCTAACCCCTGGCAACAAGTGAACCTTTGACTGTCTCCGTAGCTTTCCCTTTTCCAGAATCTCATATGGTGGGAAACCTACAGTGTGTAGCTTTTTCATATGGACTTCTTTCATTTAAGTTTCCTCCATGTCTTTTCATTGCTTGACAGCTCATTCTTTTTAGTGCTGAATAATATTGTCTGTTGTCTATACTACCCAGTTTATCCACTCACCTACTAAAGGACATCTTCTTGCTTCCAAGTTTTGGCAATTATGAATAAAGATGCTGTAAACACCTGCATGAAGGATTTTGTGTAGACATGATTTTTCAATCCATTTGGGTAAATACCAAGGAGTATGATTACTGGATTATATGGTAAAAGTTGTTTAGTTTTATAAAAAAAAACAAAACAAAACCACAAGCAAACAACAAACTGCCAAACTGTCTTCCAAAGTGGCTATACTATTGTGCATTCCCACCAGCAATGAATGAGAGTTCCTGTTGCTCTGCATCCTCCCTAGCACTTGGTGTTGTCAGTGTTCTGGATTTTGGCCATTCTCATAGGTGCGTAGTGGCATCTCATTGTTTACATTTGCAACCCTCTGATGACACGTCCTGTTGAACATGTCTGCATAGGCTTCCATGCCATCTGTATATCTTCTTGAGTGAGGTTAAGGTCTTAAGACTTGGGTGTGTTAAGGTCTTTGACCATTTTTTAATGGGTTGTTCATTTTCCTATTGTAAAAACTTACAGTTCAGGTTTTTCTACCTTGGCATTGGTTACTATGGAGGTTTCTACTCAGATAAGCTGTGGTTCTCTGTATTCGCCTCTTTCCAACTTGTGGAGAAGTAGTTTGCCCTCTGCCCTCACTTCTCTCACAGATCTAAGAAGAGTTGTTGACTTTTCAGTTTGGTTAACTTTTTACTTATTCTTCAGATCGAGTGGTAAATTCTAAGCTCCTTACATGCTGAACTGGAAACCAAAAGTCTGTTAAGTCTTTCTTATTTTTGTGTTTTTCAGGGTTTCTTATATAACTTTTTTATGTATCATGTGCTTAAGGACCATTGCTAAAATTTGTTGAACATCATTGGTAATAGCCTATATTTTCAAGCACTTTCTAACCACTAGTCATTATTCTAAGTGTTTTTACATATGTAATCCATTTAAATCTCACAAGAACTCACCTGTAAGTATTATTATTATTCCCATTTTACAGATAAGAAAGCTGAAGAACAGAGAGGTTATAAGTATCTTCCCCCAAAGGAACAAAGCCAGTGAATGGTGAACCAGAATTCAAACTCAAAATATTTAAGAACCCATGCTCATAACCATCATGCTTTATGACCCAGCTAACTCTAAAAATCCTGACAGTATTGTAATCTGACTTAATCATGAGAATTCCAATAGTCCAACGGATTATTTCTTCTCCTACTTATTTTGGAAACTGCTAATATATTTCAATTTACTGCCCAAACATCTGAAGTTAATGGAAGAGAATGACTTTGAGTACGCATTCCCTGTAAGTCATTACAAGAAAAGGATTATGTTTCTACGCAGCTCACACAGAAACTGATGTGCCACAGGCATTCTCTTAGTTCCCAGAAACTGATGAAGGTCTTCCTCAGCCCATCAGAGATACTCCACATTGCCTAAAATGAATCTAGTACTGGAAAAAGATGTCCATGTTCCTATGAATAGAAACATGTATGCTATTTTCTATGACAAATTAGCACTGAGACTTGCATAAATATAATTTTGAGGGTACTAATGTTTTAGGACAAGCTAGGTTGTTCTGATTCTATTGCATATACTTTGAGGTTCACCACCATTAACAGACAACAAGCCAAAGATAATCATCGCCCCGTAGGCAACACCAGCTATAGCAATGAATATGTAGTCTGTTTCAGCAGCAGTCACTTCTGGTCTGCGCTCAGACTGACTGCATACTTTGTTCTCTTTCTTTATGGAAACATGGTTTATCTGTACCACCAATCTATCCTCTTTTTTTCTGACAACTGATTAAGAGTTTAAAGTTTAAAGAATATTCTGATTTCACTGGAATTCATTTTGGTAGGTTTAAGATACATAGGAAACAGGGACAGAGATGTTTACATATCGAAATACTGGATCATTTTTAATCAATATAGTCTTCATCAATCAAGGGGATCCTCTATGGCAATTAGTCAGCATCAGGAGAGTTTTTATCATCAGGTGAGCTGTGTGTTCCTCCCTAACCTCCCTTGGCTGAGAAAAGAATCATATTCTAGTGAAATTTAGACAGTGGGAAAATATATCTCCCAAGGGCACAAAAAATGTATGTAGAACTTCCTTATCTGCTCTCCACTCAAAAAAAACCCCACTTTGTATTCTTTAATGTTATATTGTAGCCCACTGTTTATGTCTTGAAAACACAAGTGCTTGGCTCTTTTTGGCCTAATGAATTTGTAGATAATATCTAATGAATCATGGACAAATTTATTAGATAGATCTTTGATGTAGCACTAATTTATAGAATGGATTTTTCATTCATTCATTCATTTGTAATTGACATCTGCTCCAGGCTGGTGTTGGAATGGACAGCCTGCAATGACATTCCAGGATGCTAAGTGTGGCCACAGCGGTAGAGACACCATGGTCTGAGAGCTCAGAGACGAGGACAACCAACTAAGTGCTTTAAAAAGGTGTGCAGAGGGGCGCCTGGGTGGCTCAGTTGGTTAAGCAACTGCCTTCGGCTCAGGTCATGATCCTGGAGTCCCAGGATCGAGTCCCACATCAGGCTCCCTGCTCAGCGGGGAGTCTGCTTCTCCCTCTGACCCTCCTCCCTCTCATGCTCTCTGTCTCTCATTCTCTCTCTCGCAAATAAATAAAATCTTAAAAAAAATAAAAAATTTAAAAAAATAAAAAAATAAAAATAAAAATAAAAATAAAAAGGTGTGCAGAGGGGCGCCTAGGTGGCTCAGCTGGTTAGGCGTCTACCTTTGACTCAGGTCATGATCTCAGGGTCCTGGAATCGAGTCCTGTGTTGGGCTCCCTGCTCAGCGGGGAGTCTGCTTCTCCCTATACCCCTCCCCCATGCTCATGAACTCTCTCTCTCTCTGAAATAAATAAAATCTCTTAAAAAAAAAAAAAAAAAAAAAAAAAAGGTGTGCAGAGAAGGCTCCAAGTAGGCAAGCACTCAGGACCCCAACGGAAACAAACACAAGGACGGTTGAAATTCTGAACTCATCTAGCTAGACTCTTTCTTTCTTAGAAAGTATTTCATCAAATTCTGCAAATTTATAATGGGTTTGTAGACTGCATGCCACTGACCGTAGATGTTTTTTCAATAAGGGTTGTATGTCGAGGGACTCAAACTGTGTACTAGAGACAGCACCAAAACATGGGCCTTCGAGGTCTGGCATAGTTCAGAACACAATCTGGTAAGGGTACCTTGGGCGACAGACTCCCCGCATAGTACTGAGGGCTGTACACAGAACAATCCCCAAGGGAAAGTACTAACATAGACCTTGTAGACGTGTGTATTCCTCATGGCAGAAAATGGTAGTAAAGAGGCTGGTTCGAATTAAAGTAATATATTAGGAGAATTTTTTGACCAATGGAACTAAAGAATCCTGAGGGGAGGCTGTCTTTTTTTCTAATTCATACAAAGGTGTGTTGACTATTGGCTGCCCTGGTTTTTGTTCATCTCTAACATTCCTCTTGCGTCTGCCAGGAACTAGAGAGGAGGTGGCTCATCTCAGGTGGTGGTCCCCTCTATCATGAACACACTTAGCCTGTGGAGGTGCCCCACAGACCAGGCCTAGGACAGAGGATAACAGCTCAGGAAGATCAGGGGAGGAGGTGAGAATAGTAGTAGCAGGGAAGAAATTCATAGGATGACTTTTCCCTACATCACTTGCTCTTGGTATCCTTCCCTCATGGTGAGAATTCTAGGGTCCATCCCTGTCTGCCTGCATTTTCAGGGCTTCATGCTTTCACTTTCTTTGGGTACCTCCGCAAATCAGGCAGAACATCTCAGATAAACAAAGTGCTTGGATTTATACTCCTCAAAACATGGACCTTTTCTCATTCATTGTTTCAAGCTGACAGCCTAGCACTGTTTTAGGCTTTAAGCAGATACTGAAAAAATTGTGATAGAGCAACGGAAATGAATACAATTATGAGGTAAAATGCACTTTTTGGAATAATCAGTTGATTTCATTTATCCCTGACTTCATTGGGATTAATATTATAAAGCAAGCAATAAGGCAAAATTGGCTTCCACAAGGCCAGTCATCTTGGCTCTGCTGTACTTCCTTTCTCAAGAAATAATGAGACGTGGCATGTGCCAAAGAGAATTTCATTTTAAGAAACTACCAAGGGATAGTTATTTAATTAGGAGGCAAAAATAAAACTTAATTCAAAGAAATCAAACAGTCTGAGGGTTGTTATTTGTATTTGCAAAATATCCTAAAAGTAAAGACAAAACGGCAGAAGTTGAATTACAAACAAGAGAAAGTCACTTCCACTCTGGGTAATCTAAAAAGTTCCTGAAATAGACAGTAACTGAAGTAACTCTCTTACCTTGTAATTGTTCATGAGTTCAGCTAACCAGAGCTTAACGGACTTTACTGTATCTTCTCGCATGTACTTTTCAACTTCGGATCCATCACTAAAGGTCCGGTTTCCCACATGGATGGCTTGCCTCACTTGTGGGAGGGACAAAAATTTCCCGTAGTAATTTTGGTCCTCAGGTTCCTGGCAGAAGGGGACATCAGAAAAATATTAGGGAACATGACCGGGTGGCAGGAACAGCATGCTGGGAAAGCTGCAAATTTCTCCTAACATAAACCATAATGAACAAAATGAGACATGACTATTAACTGGTCTCCACACTGAAATTTTTAATTTGGGGGTTCTGAGGGAATTTAAATTTTACTAACAACAAAACTGGATGATCTGATATTTTCAGAGCCAGTGCCCCATTTGCATTTAAATGCTCAATTTTCCTTTCTTGGTAAGTCATCTTCTGCAATCTCTGACTCCCCTCAAGGACCCCATTTGAGGCAAAAACAGGGAAAACAGAAGAAGAGGTGAGATTATCAAAAGCAATTTGCTCCTTGTCTGAGGCTCTATGGGACGAAAGTCAAATGGACCACTGGAGCCAGGGTGGTGGTCTGGTGGGTTAAAAGCTGAGGCTTTCTTTTCCATGTTCTGCTGTTTATTAAAACCACACGAATAAAATAATCAGCTAACCATAACTGAAGGGGGGAAATATGCCAAGTGTAAAAACAGATGACTTTATGAAGGACATGAGACAAAAGAAAAGTTGTCCATGAGCCTTATTAAGAAAAAAATACTGCAGGGGCACCTGGGTGGCTCAGTCGTTAAGCGTCTACCTTCGGCTCAGGTCATGATCCCAGGGTCCGGGGATCGAGCCCCGCATCGGGCTCCCTGCTCCGCGGGAAGCCTGCTTCTCCCCCTCCCACTCCCCCTGCTTGTGTTCCCTCTCTCGCTGTGTGTCTCTCTGTCAAATAAATAAATAAAATCTTTAAAAAAAAAAAAACAACTGCATAAAAGTCAGTGATATTGTAAAGTCTATGATATTCATCATACTAAAAGAAAAAAAGGTATAAATGCTTTTTTAAAAATTACAAAAGGATAAAAAAGAGTTTGAGATCAACAATTTCGTGCACCCTCAATTTTTGCTAATCTTTTGAATACATTACTTTGTAAAGGAAAAAGAAATGTGATTACAATTCTGTTTCTCTCTTGCCTACCATATGGTTTTCTCTTGGTAGAATCTAAATCCAAAACCAAAGGGTTGGCAGATTCTAATGAAATTAGCTTTATATTTTATTTACAAAATAGTTCATAAATAAGGCAAATTTAAAAACAAGATGTATTGTCATATACACTAGATAAAGATGATACAAATCCAAATACCCACCTTGGCTCCTTTTGTTTGATTTAATTCTGCACAGAAGACATCAACTTTGGCCTACTTTTATGGAAGAAAACTACTTGAATATTTTGAGAAATATTCCAAAGGGCTTGAAGTGAGGGCCATACTAAGTGCACAAACCATCTTAAGTTAAAAGTAAGACAAAGCAAATATTTTCCTAAAGGCTTTGGCAGTTTTGATTATCCAAGCTGTTTTAAGTATAGAACAAATAATGTGGACATTTTCAAGAAACTCACTACAGGCTTGGCGTTCTGGAACCTAATACCCAGAACTGCAATCCTGGCCTCTGTCCTTGACAAAAGAACTTCTGTGTAACAAGCTCTACTGGAGGGAGGGGGGGCGGTAAATTGTGTTAATCAGAGATTATTTTGAGTTATCTGGAATATCAGACATTCTTGATGGTCAGATTATAACATATACAACATCAGTGGGGGGGGAAATCCTATAGATTAGTAGACCAAATAATGCAATACAGTGAGGACATATTTATCTAGTATAAAGACACCTATAGTATTTCTCAAATGGGAAGAAGTATGGTTTTGCCAAAAGTTTTAAGCAAACACTATCATCTTTTTAAAAATGTTGTCATTACCTTGCACTGTAATATGTTGTAGTAACTAGGACATCCTGTGATATTCTGGAAGTAAGAAGGGTTGTTTGTTAAGTCACCATCTAGTAGTTTATCCAGTACCTAGGTCAGGAGAGAGAGAGAGGAGGAAAACTTCAGGGTTGGTAAAAACACACAGGCACTTGTCATTGCATTGATTCAATAGTTTTCTCATTCCTGCATCGTTTCATTCAGTGACCATTTATTGCACCTCTTCTCTGTGCTAGACACTGTCCCAGGCATTGGGGACACAGCAGCATGAACAAGAGTGAAAGTCCTCCCTCCCGGAGCTTATATCCTTGAGGGGGACAAGAAGCAAGCACTCATAGGAAAAATATGCAGTGTGGTGAGTGTTAAGGAGAAAACTGAAGAGGAGAAGGAGAGTAGGAAGTGTCATGGCATGTGCGGGCATGTGTGTGTGTGCGTGAGTGCAAGGTGCACTGCAGGGACGGGGAAACACAGGTCTCACTGAGAAGGTGGCATTTGAGTAAACACGTACAGGAAGGCAGGAAGCGAGCCATGCAGACATCTAGGGAAAGAACATTCCAGGCAGAGGAAACAGTGAGCCAAAGGCCTTATAGGGAAGGACTGACATAACATGGATCGGTGACCATTCCCCCACAGTATGAGGAGAGAGGGCAGAGGCTACGGACATACCTGCCGGTGCTTGGAACTGGCAGAAGTTCCCTTGGGACTTCTGACTTTAAAAACTGGTCATCAGCGGAGGTGAGGGCAGTCAGCATGGTTGTGTGCCCTTCTCTAGTCATGTGTAGACAGGTGTTTTTAGCCAGGATGGTGGTTTGGCCAAAGGGGCTGGGCTGACCTGGGTTTCAGTTGGGTAATTAAAGAAACTGAGACTTGAGGTTAAGGATCATGACTCGGTAGTGGGATCAGTGGACTGGAAGACAATGGGATTGCAGGACTGTTCTCTGAATTGGTATATTCAGAGAAGTAAGATGGCACGATGGGGATCTGAGGTTGTGGAGTGATTGTCAGATTTTTTTTTTTTTTGTAGTGAGACTGAGCAGCTAAGGTCAAGAGGAGAATAAGATTATCGAAAGAGAGGAGACTAAGGAACTGAAGGGCCAGGTATTGAAAGGATCCTTCACGCAGACACTGCAATCACTAGAAATGATGACAAGTGTGATGCCCTTGAGATAGAATGACAGTGAGGCACTCTCAGGGATGGGAAGGAGAAAGCCGGAGGGTGGTAGGTAACTGTAAGGAGTGGTAGGTGGGACCATGTGAGAATGTGAGAGGCAGAGCTCAGTGCTTCTGGAGGGACAGAACATGATCTGAGGGCAGCAATGAGGAGCAAGGAGGACGCCCACTCTACCCATGAACCAAGTGGTACAAAGTAGCTGAGACAGAACTCAGCCCCTGCTTGAGAGGGGAAGTGACAGAAGCAGGGGAGAAGCAGGTTTGGGGTAGAGCAAGAAGATGAAGGGAATACTTACAAAAGAGACTGAGAACACTGGGACGTTTTGGGATGAGGATATTGAGTTTGTAAGGGGCTCTTGTAAAAAGGATGAATTCGGCACATTTTCAAAACCAATGATCAGGTATGATTTCAGGTTTTCTTACACGGTAAGAATTTAGGAGAGTAGTATCCTAGTTTTACAGGTGAGGAAACTGAGGCACACAGAGATTAAGTCACTTATCAAGGATGCCTCACTAATAATGTCAGAGGAGAGACTCAAGCCCAGGCCATGCCTCTCCAGCCTACATGCTCCACCCCCCACACGCTAGCTCTCCAAGGGGCAGACTGCCGTCTTAGTCTTCAACTCTTTCTGGCCACGCTTTTGGGTTTAATATAAAATTCCATTATTTTATTAGATTAGTTTTCTTTACCAAACATGAAGCAACTTAATTTATCCAAGTGACTATTGCCACAGGGCTAGAGACCAAGTATGAAAAGGATCGTCATGGTGGAAGGGGGTGGGGGGAGCAGTAAGTATGCTCTAGAAATGCTACGGTCACTCAGGACCACTGGCTGCACACGGTGCACTGCATTGGGGATGCCTGGCTGAGGGGTAGAGAACCAGCCAAAGTTCTGGTTGCCAAGCTGGATAACCACAGTTGGGCTGCGTTTGGAGAAATAGCCATCTTTATTCTCGCACAATGGTGGCATCCACTTGCCAAACCCTGAATCCACAGGACTCTGTCAACTCAGAGGAGGTGTCTTTTTCTAACTTGTCCACCCAGAGGCAACACCGTAGGCTAGTGGCAGTCCTGAATATAGGTGGCATTTTTTTTATCCTTACAAATTATCTCCAACAGGGGCACCTGGGTGGCTCAGTCGTTAAGCGTCTGCCTTCGGCTCAGGTAATGATCCCAGGGTCCTGGGATTGAGCCCTGCATCAGGCTCCCTGCTCCGCAGGAGGCCTGCTTCTCCCTCTCCCACTCCCCCTGCTTGTGTTTCCTCTCTTGCTGTGTCTCTCTCTGTCAAATAAATAAATAAAATCTTTAAAAAAAAAAAAGAAATTATTTTCAACACCAATGGGAATATAAATTCTACCCTTAAGAATGGATCTAATTTCAGAAAGAGTCAAAAATCATTTGTTGTCAAACAAGTGAGGTGGGTGGTCAAGACCTGTGAGATCCAGGTTTTGGTCAAAATTTGTTTCACAGAAAGAACTTTGTGATCCAGAACGTTGTCATGGTAAGGGGGACAATACAGGGCCAGAGATGGGCCACTGTGCATCTTGCAGAATGTCTGAATGCTCCAGGATTTTTACAGACTGCATGAAAGTTACCACTGGAGAATACCAGGGTGGGAATTGTGGGGCGAGGCGGGGGGGGGGGGGGGGGGGGAGGATTCCAGTCCTAGGCCTGCCACAGTCTATTATGGGGTTTTTGGCCACTGAATGCAGTCCCTCCTGACCTCAGCCTCCTCATCAGCGAAGTGTGGATGTGTGCATGTGTGTAGGGGCAGAAGACAGTCTATAAAATTCCCTCCAGCTCCAAGTTACTGCTTTTTTATTAACTAATCATATTAAGGGATCAGAGCATCCAACAGGCTTTATTATTTAGGCTTGTGATTTTGACAATGTACTCTCTTGGGTCTCAGGATTCCTCCAAGCCTTCTATTACATACACTGACACACATTTTACCTCTACTGGCTTACTTTCCTAAGTATCAGCTTATCTATTTCCCTTAAAATAAAACAAAGATTATTAAGTGAATTCATCACTCAAGATATTGGATCCATGGTCACAGAGACATTGCATACCTTCCTAGGTTTGTTGTTGTTGTTTTGGTCTTGTTTTGTTTTGGGTTTTTGCGCCTTTTGCTTTGTTTTCTGATGAATCTAGTTTGGGAGAGCTCTAACCTCATGGGCCGTCTTCTCATTACCCCTGAATACACAAAGTGACCTGAACTCTTCAACAGTTCCGTTAATCCTGCGGGTTCTCAGGCTGTCGCAGCACACGCAGCAAGGACATCTGTCTGCTCTCCTTACCCCTTACGGTCCATCAGATGCTCTTCCTCTTGACACCACTTAATCCCTGTCTGCTTCTTCAAAAACACATCACATCTCTCACTTGCCAACTGGTCTCACATGATGTAACATTTGATATTAATTTTAAATTCTAGAGGTTCAATCCTTTTACCCTTTCTGCCTACTAAACAGATAGCCTAAAACCAGACCTGAAAATAGTGTCACTGCACATGGAAGAGGGATCTTACATGTCCCCGTAAGATCCCTCTTCCTTTGCGTTTATAATTGCACAGACATTCTGAATCTGCACTCTGCAGCCACCCCAGTGGTCCTGGCATAGGCAAACCAGAGGCTGTTGGCATCTTGAGGGATGGTTTCAGCTGCACATCTTGCTGCTGTCAGAACTGACGGTAAGGGCACTGACTGCTTTGGGGATTTCAGGCAGGGCGAGGCACCCTGCTTATTAAATGGAGCTTAACCTTGTTACCCCTTTCTCCCTGAGTTTGTATGTCTCCTGCTTTGATCTGAACCAGCTGACCTGCAGTGCCTAGAAGACTATTAATATCAGGCCTCAGCCTTAACCACAATAATGCTGTTAGGTAAACTAATACAGGATGTGTTCCCAAGAACAAAAAGACTGAAGTCCTCCAAATGCAATCTTTGCCTCATTTACTAATATGTGAAACATGATGGCTCTATGGTAAAGGTGGCAAACAAACAAACAAACAAAACAACCTAAAAAAGATACGTGATACACGATCTTTGTCTGCATTGGAAAAACCAAACCAAACCAAACCAAAAACTCAAACTCCTGTATGTTAATATTTAGTATAATCTCAGATTTTAAATAACTCCCCCCATCTCAACAAAAAGGGCAAGGAATAGAACCATATTATTTGATTCTCAAATTCAATTTTAGGGGAGCATTGTGACAATATTTACAAATACCAACAGCTTTTTGTGAAAGTTTCAAACCACTAGGCTTTATCATCTTTGTTCCTGACACACAGAAACACGTGACATTCGTCACACACTGAGGCCACGTCTCCGGCTGGAAGGCCGTGTGTGGATATCACCCTTCTGAAGGGTTCTGAGCATATGCTGAAGCATATGTATCTACTTTCTGGGTCGCCTTTCTTCTGATTTCCTTGTGATAGGGCATGCCTTTAGGGCCTACACAGCATTTAAAGAAATCAAAACAGTTAATGAAAGACATAGCTAGATAAACACTCCAAGGTGACCGCAGGTTTAAAATACAGCCAAAGTAAATTCAGAAAGACCTGGACGGTTCTCTCCTTCACTCTGAGCCCGCACTCATCTGCCCCATCAGCGTACCAGCTACACCTTCTCTAACAACAACAAAATGTCTGAGTACCACGATGCTTCTAGGACCCGGCTCAGATGGTTCTCATCGCTCCAGGCAACGCAGGTCCAGAACTCACTTCAAAGGCTTGAAGCCACCTCTTCTCCCTGATGTATTTCACACAGTCATCACACTGCTTCTGGAAGTACTTTCTCTGCTTCTCATCCAACAAGCCAATTTGGTACAGGAACGTGGCATAGCCCCCTATGATCTGAGGAGAAAAGAGAAACACAAACGACACAGGGAAAGAAAGAGAGAAGTCAGGGAAGCCCGCTTGCTTGGTGAAATAACCCTCTGTCGTTTGTCAATCTCGCGCGGGAATTAGCCGCGCAAGACAGTTACACACGCGCGTGTACCTGACAGAACACACACACACACACACACACAACACACACAAACTCCAAACATACACACACCACACACATGCACAAAATACACAGAAACATCACACACACACTCGTGCGCATGCCCCACGTTCCCACTCACAACCAACCTAGGCTGACATAATAAGTTGACACCTTAAAACATTTGGTAAAAATGAGAAGGTTTTAACATAATAAAATAAAATTTAAAAAATTAAAAATAAAAAAATAAAAAATAAGAAAATGAGAAGGCTTTAAATCATTAGAAAGTCAACCAGGCAACATTATTTCCCTCCATCAAGTTAGGTCTCTAAGGTCCGAGCCTCCATTGGATTAAAGGGGATTTAATCTCCTTAAAGGGCAGAATGGAAAGGAAAAAGGAGACACCTACTGATTCAGGATCAGAATACGCATCTCCAAGAGCAATTCCTTTCAGGTTGATCTTCGTTGTCTTCATGGGGCCGAAGGTGTGGATATAGTGTGCAAGGGCTGGTATGTACTTCCCTGCGTACGACTGAGAAGGGTAGATGTGAAAATGAACCATTGCAAATTGGTGCTATAACCATCATGTGTTTAAGCTAAATAAAATAACAATAAAACAGCAGTATTTCCACATGAGACCTACCACATATTTTACCTTACGCTGTAAATTCCACAGTAGCACAGAGCTCTGTCTCTCACTTCTCTCACATGCAAGTCACCGGTGAGGTGCACAAAAAAATGAAAAGGGGACATGGACTAGGTGAACAGTCTAATTTCCTTCCAAAAGAAAATAACATGGGCCAGCCGACACAATTCTCAATTCTGCCACCCACAGGGCTTGTCTTTCCAGAAAGCTCCATTAAAAACTTTATTAAAAAAGAAAAAAAATCTCAAGGCCAAAATTAAGATTTCAAAATCTGTATGATGATGCAGTTTGAAATCTACATGTATTAAAGCGAGAGGAGATAGAAAGTATATTTACTGGCTACTGAAATTGTCACTGGACAATTATGTCTGTTTCCAACCTTTCCAAGTACATGGTTTTTTTTCAATTTCAAAATATTATGTGGACACAAACATTATAACTCTATTTTTAGACTATGCTGAAAAAAGCTACTATTCAGGAATATTTTAAAAATAGCTTTGTATTGGGGCGCCTGGGTGGTGCAGTCCGTTGAGCCTCTGACTCAGTTTCAGCTCGGGTCATGATCTCAGGGTCATGGGATCGAGCTCCACATTGGGCTCTGCGCTCTGTGCGGAGTCTGCTTGGGACTTTCTCTCCCTCTGCCTCTCCCCCCTGCCCCTGCTCCCCACACTCTCTCTCTCTCTCTCAAATAAATAAAATCTTTAAAAAAATAGTTTTGTATTTTTTACATTAAAAAGCTGCCTTTTGACATCTCCACTTATATGTCTAATATTAAACTTCATATGTTCAAAATGAAGCTTGAATCCCCAAGCCTTCCTTACAGCCTATTAGTGATAACTCTGTTCTCATTGCTTAGGCCAAAAATCATGGTGTCATTTCTTTTTCTTTTCTTTTCAAGCAGGCTCCACGCCCAGCGCAGAGCCCATCTCAGAGCTTGAACTCACAACCCTGAGATGGAGACCTGAGCTGAGATCAAGAGTCAGACGCTTAACCCACTGAGCCACCCAGGAACCCCAGTGCCATTCCTTATCTCTCTTTCTCTCACACCCCACAAAAGGCCATCAGTGAACCTTGTCAACTCTACCTATTCTGTCAAAATAGGTCCAGAATCCAGGGTCTTTGCACACACCCCCTTCATCACCTTGCTCCAAGTTCCGTCATCTCTTGCCTGGATTATTGCTGTAGCCTAACTGGCTCCCCTGCTTTTGTCCTTCCCCTCATCCAGTCTATTTTCAAGACAGTGGTCTACTAAAATATGAATCTGATCTTGCCACTCCTCTGCTCAAACCCTCTGACGACTCCCCAGGTCCCTCAGAGAAAAAGCAGAGTGCTTTTTCAGAGACATAAGTATTGCATGATCTGGTCACTTCATTAACACTGTGCCCTACTACCTTCTCACTCATTCCTCTCCAGCCCCTCTTGGACCAGTCATGATTGTGATCCGTACTGTTCCTTCCACAAGGGCCTTTGCATTAGCTGCTCCCTCGACCTGGAACGCTCTTCCCCCAGATGTCCATATGGTTAACTCCCTTACTTGCTTCAGTGAGACCTTCTAGGGATGCTTTCCTTGGCCACCCCATCTAAAATTTTAAAACCCTCCCCCCCTTTTTTTTACATTTTATATTTCCTCTCTCTCTTTTTTCATCGAATCCTTATCACTTCCCTACAAACTTTTACTTATTTATCTTGTGTAGTTATTCTCCCACCCACACTAGAATAGAAGATCCATGAACAGGGTTATCTGTCTGTTTTGTAGTTTAGTATAGCCCCTATGCCTGATGCTGTTTATTTGTTAGTGCTCAAAACACAGTTGTTGAATGAGTGAGTCTTGAATTAACCTACATGCATTTGAAAAACACTAATGCATATATGTTCAAAACAGACTAAAGGCATGGAATAGGTACATATGAGTCCGCAGACCCTTCGTAATATTTCCAAGGCTCTGCAGGGGTCTGTCGTTCAAAGGCTGGGAGACCCCAAGAGCTCTCATTTATTCCATACCCTAATCATATGCTGCAGATGTCATTACTCCCATATCAATAGGAAGGCATTGAGGCTCAGAGAAGTTAAGTGGTAGGGTTAGAATCTAACCTGCTCTGACTTACTCCCAAAGCTATACTCTTTCCCAAGTATGATAAAATAATGTAATTTGCATAATTTATACAAGATCTCCTCACTGATGCAGCCCTCTTGTGCAACAGTAATTATTTAGGCTAAGTATTGTGCAAAACAGTGTATCCATTCATAACCATGAGCACGTTTTAGCTTCCTTGAGGTGATATAAAGATGTGTTTACATGCCTGAAATGTGGTTTGTTGCATAACAGTGCTATACTTTCCTGTTAGGAACAATAAGTGAACATTTATCAAATATAATTTCAGTGAGATGAACCAAAAAGCCCAAATTTCCTTGAGTAATCATTTTACTGCTAAAGATGTATCATACAGTCTTCATTCAGTGATAGTTTATTAGGCAACTCTTCTGTCAAAGGCATCGTGGCAGACATTTGAGAAGACACAAAAATGAATAAAGCATAGAACTTGCGCTTGTGAAGTTAATCATTTCTTCTGAAAAAATATTACAAAAACTTGACCGCTATGTGATGGGGTGAAGTTTGCCATTTCATGGATTATTATTCTCACATTGTGTACCTTGCCCAGCACACAGTAGGAACATAAAAACATACTTGATAAATAAATGACTAATCTGACATTACTGCTAAACATTTTTTCTCTATTGGATATTATCATTCAAGTTGTCTTGTTATAAGACCTGGCAAGAAAGCATCTCTTTAACTCTTTCTGAGATGGAAGGGCGTATATTTTAAGTTGCTCTGATGATGGTGATGGCAAATTCAGGCTAAAACAGCCACATTTTTAGGGCACCCTCCCCTTTGCGGCCACCATGCGTATCTGGGATAGATCCAGGCAGGAAATTAAGAAGGAACACCTACTCAATTTCTGAGCATCAACTACAAACAGGCTACCTCCCCCACTTTAAATTGAACTAATTTAAAGTTAATGTTATCTTCCCATATTTTAAAATGATGAAAACAAGCGTCTGTGCATTCCAATCATGTGCCTGGCTGGAATTCCATCGAGGCTCAGCTGCCTCCACATCTCCCATTTCTCATATCAAACCACGCTTCAGTCAATGGTCCTGGAGACTATGAGTCTGTGGTCTCCCAAGCTGGGTCTCAGCCTTGGGTTCATCTACTACATGCTTGCTAAGCTGACCATTTAAAGAAAACAAGACGGTGAGATAGGTAGTTCTATAACCGTGTCCAAAACAGTTTCCTCAATGTTCAGTCCACATCTGCTAGCCTAACGATGATGTTTATCTCATTTTTGCTTTCTAATGACTATCACACACTTCCTCGCCCTGTGTCAGTGTGACAAATCCTTCACTGCTGTTTCCATTAATCATTCCATTGGTTGAGTGGCTCAGGCTGTCACACAGTAGACAATTATAGGATTATTTTATGGAAAACAGACACTGAAACAGTATAATGAAATTTCAATTATTTTCGCTCTCCTTGTTGAGACATTTTTTTCTGCATGATCAGACTAGTTTATTCTTCCTGAATCATTTATTTCTCAATTTAATGATTCTCTGACCACCACGAGCACTTTAAAAGACAACCAGGCAATAAATCTAATGTTCTATTTGCCCAGTTTTCTCTTTTCTGGATATATTTTAAGTAGAATAGAAACCTCTATTTTAGGGGGGAGAATTGAGGTGTGGCTGTCCGATGGATCAGAAATGAACTATATGGCCCCTTAGGACTTACAACTGTAATCCTATAATTTTATGAACTCTTGCTTCTTTTGTTCTGAGTTCTGTCCGTAATGACGACGAGAGCAAGAACCACCACAACTCTCGGCCCTGTGGTCTCTCTGATCTCTTGCTGGGGCTCATCAATGTGGGCAGCAGCTGGGCAACGAAGCTCCTGACATCTGTGAATTAACACTAACCTTCTACCATCGGATCAGACCCTGGCCTCATAAAAGCTCGGAATAGCATCAAAGCGATTATAAAAGGAAAGAGGAAAAGTGTGGCCAGAAACAATCTGAACACATTATTATTTTAGAATTCAGCAGTGACCCTCAAATGAGGAACTCAGCCAGACAAACGTATTTATCTAACAATAATTCAAACTAGGTTAGTGATCGACACGTCAGAATTTTCGTCTGCCCTTGTTACTCCTTTCTAGTATTTAAAGAAGCTTCCAGCTGCAATTTCCAGCACCGTTGTTGCATGGCTCATTTTCCCCACAGTGACCCTATTTTGAGCTCACCTCTGACGAGAAGGCCCAGAGATATTAGGGTGTATTTGTATATGCTTGCATTTGCTGGGGCTTACAGAAGCAGTAAACCTCCAGTTTTCCTCTTACATCACACAGATCTCAGAATTCAGTTCTCAGTCTTTTATTTCCCCCACGAAAGAAAAAGGTCTCCACATCACAGCTGAACAGTGGTTTCAAATCTCCGTCTGCAATCTTTCTGAGTTCTTAAATGATGTTTGGAACAGCCTAATGGAAATCACGTTAGGAGCATATTGTACTTGTAAAAATGGTCTAGAGAGAATGTAATGCTTGTTAATTATCCAGATGTGTAAGAGCACAATGAAATTGGACTTAAAGAAACTTGTAATTGTGTATTCCATCTGAAGCTCTCCCTTCTTACATGTTTCCACAACGACTTACTGTACCCCTGCCACCCAGGGGTTACTTTTAAAGGAGGAAAAAAGCTTTTATATCTAAAATCAAGTTTCAATCAGCTCCCCTAGAAGAAAAAAAATCGTGTCAGAGGATAAGACTCTAATGGAAACAATGTCTTCTTGCAGAAATTTCACATATGTTAGCTGTTACTATTGTTTAAACTACTCTACATTTCTCCGCTACATTTCTTACTAAAGTTTAGTTAAAAAAAAAATAGATGCAGCTATATTCATTCTCTGCCTTGCTTCTAGTTATACACTGTATGGTAAAACATGCAGAACCTCTCTGGATGATACTGAGCAATGGCCTCTGAAATGAGACACACCTGAACCTGGACACAGAGTGTCACTATCCACAGGCCCTAGTTCCCAAGCTCTGCCCAGAATGGGAAGAGGTAGTGATCAACCTCAGGAATGGCATGTTGAGGACGCTCAGGGGTTATTCTGTGCCCTTTGCTCTGCTGTGCGCACCCCCACCAACCCCCAGCCACTCCAGTTGGAATGAATGTCTTGTTGAAAAATTCACTTCAGAGCTGGAAGGGGCTCCTTCAGGTCCCCAGAAGGAAACAAGGTGGGCTGCCCTTCTGGAGAGAGCCCTGTCCTCTAAGCACTTCCCAACCACACAATGTTGGTGGAGCCACCCCCATTTATGGGGGCGATCAGAGAGAATAAGGGGATATGCTTTGAAGAGAGTTTTAGACCCACATTGAAAAACCACAAAAACTAGTGAAAAGCCTAAGTGTAATGGAATAATAGATGACACAGTAGTCAAGAGAACAGGACTCAGTGAGAGCAACCTTGACTTCATCTAGCCTCGGGGTGGACTCTTCCTTCCCTCAGCACCATTATTTTCTCTGAGCGATGGAGGTGTGTCCTTAAAATGGCCAGCTCAGAGAATTAATGAACAGGGAAAGCTGGAACTTCAGCATTGTGGTAATCTCTACAACTTCCTAGACATTTCTAGACTGTGTGTCATCTAATTTTTAGTCCACACTGCTGCAATTAAAAAAAAAAAAAAGGCTTCTAACAAGAGGATGACTTTATCTAAACATCTATTTTTCTTGAAAAGGAGCTTAAAAGAAATGCATAATCTCTAGGAAAAGACATAAGAAAAACATTTTGATCTGTATCTATTAGTCACATATTTAGGCAAGGTACACGCTGGCTTCCAAATGATATATTCTTATTTTGTATTGAAAAGACACTTTAAAAAAAAAATCCAGTACAGCCAGTATGGAAAACAGTATGGAGGAGCCTCAAAAATTTAAAAACAGAACTACCATCTGATCCAGCAGTTCTACTTCTGAAAATATATCCAAAGGAAATGAAAACACTAACTTGAAAAGATAGCTGCCCCCCGCCCCACCCATTTTCATAGCATTGTTATTTACAACAGCCAAGACATGGATACAACCTAAGTGTCCATCGATGGATGCATGAGTAAAGAAGTTGTGGTATATACATACAATGGAATATTATCCAGCCATAAAAACCGAGGAAATCCTACCATTTGTGACAACATGGATAAACCTTGAAGACATTACGCTAAGTGAAATAAGTCAGAGAAAGACAAATAGTGTATAATCTTACTTATATGTGGAATCTAAAAAACACACACAAAAAGCAAACAAAAAGAGATCAGACTTGTGGTTACCAGAAGCAGAGGCTGGGGGGAGAGGCGGTCAAAAGGTGGGAAGGTGGTCAAAAGGTACAAACTTCCAGTTCTAAGTCACAAATTCATTTTCAAGTCTAAAAGGAAATATTGGCAGGTCAGATGAACATAACTGAAAATAGACATTTGTCAAGAGTTAAAGCGGCTTGAATGTCATCTAATAACTGCATTCCATGGACTTCAAGCCTTTATGTCACTTGAAACTTCCATTGACTCTATAAAACTTTATGATCAAAGCTTAGTCTTTATGATTAAAACTTAGTCTTCACCAGAAAGACAGCAACATCCAAAAGGACAGGGAACTTCTGTTTGTATAAGGTTGATAACTCTCAGAGATTCTGCATGAAATATGGAAGGGATGTCAACTCCCTTCCACAACAGTGCACCTGCTTTCTGGGAAGAGGCAGGTTTTGGAGACGGAGATTTCAAGGAGAGAGCACCCAGGCTCCAGATAGCACCTACCTAAGCAGGGTTCCAATCCTTAGCCAGTTTCTTGTTTGTAGGCTTTGGGCTCTGGAATCTGGCTGCTTCAGTCTCAGTCCTGGCCGAGTGACCTTGGTAAGGCTGACCTAAGCTCTCCAAGCCTCAAGTCATCTCGGCTACATAATGGAGATGATACTAACAGTGCAAGCTTCAAATAGCCATGACATGCATGAAACAGTGCTTAGCACCATGCCTGCCATATAGTCCACTTCCAATATTCTCAAATAAGAGCTATAAATAGAAAAAGTGAACTATAGAGTCTTTTTTTTTTTTTTTTAAGATTTTATTTATTTGTCAGAGAGAGAGAGAGCACAAGCAGGGGGAGTGGGAGAGGGAGAAGCAGGCTCCCTGCTGAGCAAGGAGCCCGATGTGGGACTCGATCCCAGGACCCTGGGATCATGACCCGAGCTGAAGGCAGACGCTTAACCGACTGAGCCACCCAGGCGTCCCTGAACTATATAGACTCTTGAAGGCCCCCTTCTGGCTACCAAATTCAAGCCAGGGCTAAAAGGATAATGGTGTAGGCCTGCAGAGGTGTTCTCTAACTCCTGCTTGTACATCAGTGCTGGAAATGCCCCTATTACAACTATCTTTCTATGGCTTGGGCTCTGTCCTCTATTCAAATACAAGCATGTTGGGAGTAAGTTTAATGTAGCAGATCCTTTCTAATGGACAGTGTGCTGATAAGTCAGAAAGGGGGAGAGAAAGAGAACAATCATGATGGAGATGGAGCAAGCCTGAAGAAACAGGACCTGAGCACCAGACAGCCAAGGAAAGAAAGGAAGGCTGAGGGTCGGGGGGGAAATAAGGGAGTAGAAAGGATGGTCCCCAGGGCCTGGGACATAGTGCAGAGAGAGAAGGGAAATGAAAAGACGCTGGAGAGAAATATCACCAATATTTTTACCTAGCAACAACCTTGCACAAAGCTGCTCTAGAACATTCAATAAGCACTGTGCTTAGTATTGTATGAAACAAATTACACAAACATGGCTTTCACCTATCGGGAGCCTGCAACCCGAACCCACTGGACCATGATGATTTCAATAAAGGTTGTCAGACTCCATGATCCCAGCAGGATTTCACTCATGCAGATGAAGATGATAGATGAAGTATCCTATTAAGCTCACTAATTTTTAAACAGCTTCAAAGTTTTGCCTTTATTGGGCCCTCAAATTAACCATGGTTGCAAAATTGCTGCTGAGGAGAGTAGGCTCCTTCTTGCTGATCAAGAAGAGATGCCCAGTGTTAACCACACGTTCTGCCATTTTGGACGAGCTCCCCATTCATGGCCACAGCCACCGATAGGCGCAGAATCTTTCTTGGGAGTGGACACAAAGCCATGTGCTCAGAGAACAATGGGCAGTTCCCCTTCCTCCCACTACCTCCCTGCCTCCCAGTGAGGGCTGTTTCACTTTAACTTCTAGCTGGGCCCATGTACACTTGAGAGGATTCTAAAGTGTGTCTGTCCCTCAAGAACAAGAGCAATCTCACTAATAGTTATTGGCTCGGAAAGGATAACACTTATAAAGAAAGTTAATTATGTGAATTAAATGCAGCTTGTTTCTCTTTTTGAAGTACATTTTTTTCATGCCTTGAGGAGGGTGATTTACAGACACATTTGTCTCTCTTTAGAGAAAATTAATTCCAGTTGGTGCTCTGGGCAGAAATGGAGAGAAGGGAAAGAGATAGGCGGTTCTTCCCTCGGCCTTGCACTGCCTGCGAATCCCACAGTATGCCTGGTTGTGGGCTCGTCATGGTCCACGCGGCAGTGGCCGGGAGCCTGGGTCAGTCCCCACACATTTTGCTACTACCCAGAACTTTAAATATCAACTTCTAAGCTCCGTCATCATTTTTTAGACAAAGCAAACTATTTCTTTTAAAGATGATTTCAGGGACGCCTGGGTGGCTCAGTTGGTTAAGCGTTTGCCTTCTGCTCAGGTCAGGTCCCGGAGTCCTGGGATCAAGCTCCGGGGTGGGCTCCCTGTTCAGAGAGAGCCTGCCCCTCCCCCCTGCTCATGCTCTCGATCTCACATTCTTTCTCTCTCAAACAAATAAATAAAATCTTTTAAAAATAAATAAAAAAATAAAGACAATTTCAAAATAATAGGAGAGAAAATGCCACATCCCAAAAACAAGTGAGCAGAACTTTTTAAATATCTCAGCCCCTGTCTACATGCATTAGGCCATATGCTTTGGAGCCGTAATATATTAATCCAGCTTTTCACCATGAATGGTAATAATAGTCATCATGTGTTGGGTACTCACCACAGCCATCACTCCGTTAAATATTTGAGGAGGATTATCTAATTAAATGCTCAAAACAATCCTATGTAGTAGGTATTGTTATTACTTCCAGACTCCCTTGCACCAAAGTCAGGGTGCTCCAGACCCTTCCAGCATCATGCTAACGCTCATTCATAGTACACAAATGGGAAGGATATTTAGGTCCAGTACATTTTCATTGAAAAGCAGAAAACCATTTCCAAGTTTACCATTTATTTTTCAAGGACGACTCTACTATTTAATGGCATTATTTGTTCGGCCTCCTTAAGAGTGTGCGGAAATTAAGAGTTCTGAAGAGAAAGGATTTCCCTTTCTGGAAAAATCTATCATAACTTTTTTTTTTTTTTTTTTTTTGTGGAGAGAAGGAGGGTGGGTATTACATTAAAATTGCAATTGTATATAGATGCTTTACAAACATATCTAGGTAACTATGCTTGAACATCTAGGAAAGTAAAATATCCCTGGAAGTGATCTAATCTAAAATCCAAGCCCTCTGACTATAAGATGAAAAGCAGAGTCCAAGAGAGGTTAAGAACTTGCCTGGAATCATCCAGAGAGGCAAAGCCAGCAATGAATCTCAGGTCTCCTGATTATTAACCCAGAACTCCTTCCACGTTTCCTTTCTGCCTCCTGGCCTTAAAACAAAAGATTGGAAGGAACAAACTGGACTGGAAAAATATAGCATTCATTCTAATAAAATGAACCATCAAGGCATTATTATTTAGTGCTCTTCCTTCTAGAAAGAGATGTGGCCCCAGATTTAATGTATCCCGCGTAGTTAGTATGAAGATGCTGCTGCCTGGCAACCGCATCTCTAAACCAGGTCCTGCCTGGCAACTGCACCTCTATCCCAGGTCCTGCCCTCCCTCGTTCACATCTTCCTCCATCACTTGGAAGGCATAGGTTTCCTTAAAAGTATTCATCCTGGCAGCAAAGAATGTAAAAAGAAAACTGTCCTTTCCCACACACATTCGGAAATTACAGGCATGAAACCGCCAGGCAGACATGGAATAGACAAATTCTTCATCCAGAATTTGGCAGCTTTGCTGAAAGTCCAACATCATGGTTAACAACATCGCCATGTTATTTGCAAGGCAGGAATTACACAGTAAGCAGATCACTCTTCTGTTGGAGGTGGAGACTGGGCATTTTCCAGGGTTGTTTCCAAAATGACAGGAGTGTCACTTCCTGCCCCTTTGCCCAACCTGTCTCAGGGAATGATTGGTAGAGATCCTACATAATCCTGACCAAATAATTGGCTTAAAAAAGACGTTAAGTATGATATGCCAGTCAGAATATCCTTCCAAATAGAAAGAGAAGAAAGCAGGTGGAAGAGAAGGAAATTCCTAGTTCCATTAACTTGCCATTTCCTTGAAAAAACTTAGACTATTTTTCACCTTGACTCCCTTACAGTAAACATTTGTGGTTTGAGCTTGCCCAGCATCCTTCCAGCCCTTCCCCTGGTATAATCACCAGGATCTTCCCTCATCTTCACTCATCTCCCTCTCTCAGGTCTTGTGATCCAGAAGGTGAGGGTCCCCCTGTGATCCTACCCCTCCCAGGGCACTGGGGTCGGCCTCTGGCACCATTATTGCCAACCTGTTTGTCCATCCCATTGACCCCAGTTATTAGTTCTAGAACAGGCATGGGATCCAAATGGATCACATGAGATTCGGGAATATGGGTGGAATATATTGGGAAAGAAAAGTTGAGCTGATAGGCTATACTTAGAGCTCTGGAGTGGGGCGGAGGGGCAAGGGCACCGGTGAAAAAACTGTAGCTTAGAATGAAACCAGTGACGTGCAAAGCCAAGCAAATAGATCCAGAAAGAATAAGAGACAAATTCCTGGTGACAGCGTTTGAGCACCCAGACCCAGCCATGAATCAGCTGATCTCCTATTTTACTCAAGCCATTTTGAATAGGGTTATAAGCAAAACAGCCTTGACTAACCCATGTCTCCTCATAATTCAAAATCCAGCTTAACTGTAACCTCTCTTCTGTTTGGCCTTTCCTGAGGATCCCACATTGAGAGGTAGCTATGTGCACTCTCCTTGTGCTATGTGTCATTATACCTACTTCTCTAATTGTACTTTTCATTTGGTATTGTATTTATTGCCAGGCTTACAGATTTAGGGTAGAGTTAATGTCTTATTAATCACTGAATTTCTAATACTTGTCCAATGCCTCAGACATAGTAGTCACTCAAACATGTGTGTTGAATTGAATTTGATTCTAACTACTCTTTCAGTGAACACTGCACCCTTCAACGAGTTCCCATTACACTTAGAATAAAGTCCAAACTCTACCTTGGACCTACATGATCTGCCTGCCTCTCCCATCTCAGATCCTTCTACAGTGGCTCCGTGCTTTTCCATGAGTCTGTCCCCAACTCAGTCTTTGCATTTGCCATTCCTCCTTCCAAGAAAGCTCCTCTCCAAGGTAATTGTAGCTAGAGCTTTACTACCTCACTCATTCTGCTCCATGTTCTCTACCCGACTGTCTCCAGAGAGCCTCTGACAATCTGATCCACAATAGCACCTCCACCACTCTGCAACCCTCTCACCCGCTTTATCTTTTTTCATGACCCTTATCATGCCTGATGTAGAGTACATTTTAATTTCTTCATTTATCACTGTCTTCACCTCTACAATGTATGAAGGCAGGAAATTGTTTTGTTTTGTTCACGACCGTATACCTAGCACCTAGGGGTTCTTCTGCTATACATTCTTAAAATAACCTTACATTTAAATGTATGAAAAAAAAGCAGATCCTAAAACTGAAGCCAACCTATGCAAGTGAACCCAACTGTATGTTAAATTATTACATAATCACCCTAGGAAAAAAATAGAGTTAAGTCTTATAACTTTTAAACATGGTACTTTTAAACCTATAGTGAAATGCAGTCTAAGGATAAAAGGATAAAAGTAATTATAGCAAAAAATATTGAAAGTAACTTGGAGGTTTCCTTGTTGGTAGTGGTTCTGATGTAGTAATCGAAAATCACTGTGCACATATTGTAGGATTCAGCCAAGAGGGAAATATATTGATGCTGTTGGGAAACACGGTCCACAATGTGGGGGAAGGGGTATACAGAATGGGGAAAGGAAAAAAGAAACTTGTGATGTTGCATTAGAATTATGGGCATCAGTATGAAGTCATTCTGTTCCCCAGTTCTGCCTCCAGAGAAAGTCGAAAAGAAATGGCATCCCAGTACGAATGAGCACACTTAGTGCTCAGATCTTGGTTTTTAAAACCATCCCCCATTAAAAGGAGCCAGGGTTCCTTGAAGAAATGACTGATTCCAGGGCTAGGGCAGGGAAAGTAGAAGACAATCCTAGAGCACAGATTTGTGCCAAAAAGCAAGGAAATGCTCAAAGACTAATTGGACCCTGTCAAAAAAGACACAAGAGCCAGTCTGAAGGGGCTCCCTCTGACCAAGTATGGGAAATATGAACATCAAAAATAATAATAATGGCAAAAAATTTTAACACATCAAGCAGAAATAACAAACCAAGAGTCCACAGTGATATTTTAAAAAGTAAGTAATAGAGAAGAAGAGGAGGGAAAGATCTCTATAGAAGAATACCAGATGATATCTATAGGATGATAGATCCCCCAAAATCACCATTTTATAAGCCCCAGTGGAATAACTGATTCAGAGAGGAATCATCAATGAATGCTAAAACTAGTGGGTGACAGATTTGGGGGGAACAGATTTTCACATGCTCTCACATTATTTATTAATTTCAAAAGGAAAAGGGTACCTTTCCAATGGTGAGATCTGGCAGATACCACTTGGACCAAGTGATCAAGTTTAGTATTGCCAATAATGAGACAAACAGGTATCATGTGCTTCGTGATGTGATACCATAGAAGTACACAACATCATCTATGTAATGTTCCTGCCAAAATGTTTTCACTGAATGTAAGCAATGAAGAAAGAATCAGACAAATTCAGAAAATGGGATATTCTACAGGGCACCTGGCCTAGACTCTTTAAAATCATCATCATGAATGACAACTACAACAAAAAAGGCAGGGGACAGGGTTTCCTGGGTGGCTCAGTTGGTTAAGCGTCTGCCTTCAGCTCAGGTCATGATCCAAGGGTCCTGGGATCGAGCCGCGTGTTGGGCTCCCTGCTCAGTGGGGAGTTTGCTCTCCCTCTCCCTCCACCCCACACCCTGCTCGGGCTCTCTCTCTCTCAAATAAATAAATAAAATTTTTAAAAAAACGGCAGGGGGCTGAGACCTAACAATCCACTGTGATATACAAAACTTTAGGGAGCCCTGGATTTATAATAAAAAATGTTATGGAAAACATTTTGGGAATAAATAGAAAATTTTGAATATGGGCTGAATTAATATTAATATATGTTTGTGTGTGTGTGTGTTTACAGACTGAATGCATGAATCACAATGTCATGACATATTTCAGTCCTGATGATATTGGAAGCACACAAGAAAACATGACTTCAACTTACCTCCCCAGTGGCATAAAAGTCATTTTCTTTATATTCAGGAAACAACAGGAAAAACTGAACTAATGCACTGCAAAAAGAACAATAATAAAAAATATCACATGGCATCAGAAGAGTTTAATGTTATGCTACCAAATCTAACCCTTTGACAATAGGTTTCACATTTTTTTTTTTAAGATTTTATTTATTTATTTGACAGAGAGAGGTACAGCGAGAGAGGGAACACAAGCAGGGGGAGTGGGAGAGGCAGACGCAGGTTTCCTGCCGAGCAGGGAGCCCGATGTGGGGCTCGATCCCAGGACCCCGGGATCATGACCTGAGCCGAAGGCAGACGCTTAACGACTGAGCCACCCAGGCACCCCTAGGTTTCACATTTGAAGTAAGATGCTATTAGGCTGTGAGCTCTGGTACGCATTATATTCAAAGCGTCATGTATGTGGCATTCCACATTGTAGATGGTTAGGAAATAATTGTGGGCTTACTTTACCCATAAAGGTGAGTCAACACCCTGGGCAGGTTTCCAAATCTCTGCATTACCAACCTGGACCATCTAGCTGTTGAGGGAACCCTTGAGCAAAGTGATATGGGCTTTCATCTATTATTATAGCAATTCTTGGAGGAGGTTCCACAAACCTTATGACCCCATTAACCCGGGTTTGTGGTGAAGTAATGAGAACCTTATTGGCTTACCATCCTCTTCCTATGGGGGAACCCTGAACATTTCTAATGGGGTTCCCCAAATTTCAGCATTGTAATAACCCAAGAACAACAACAACAAAAAAACAACCCTGTAAAATGGCCCCAGTCTACAAGAAAACCACCAAATGGCCAGATTTGGAAGTAACTGTCCAGTGGCATCTAGGCTCAAAAAAAATCACACTTACTATAGAACGCCAATAGCCACTTCAATGAGTTATACTGAAATAGATTTAAACGGACTCAAATTATTTCATAACAAGCAAGAAAAGGGTAGATTACTGAATGATTCTCTACTTGACCAAAATCTTTCAAAAAGGAAACAAAACTTGTGAAACTCAGAAGCTCTAAGAGTGTGCTGACCCAGATTGCATTGTCTGAGAAGCTAGGCAGCGCTTTTGTTCCAGCTTCCTGCTGAGGGACTAAAAGCCATGAACTATCCAGCGAAGATGAAAGGCAAGGAGACCCTGCAAAACCAGGAGGAGGAGAAAGTTCAAGGGTTACAGGGAGGCAAAACTGGGTCATTACAATCCCCAAGATCCTGGCTGTACTTAATTTTCAAAGGCTCCATAAAAATCCACCATTAAAGACCACTGTAGAGCTGTGGTGTATTTCTGTATTTATTATTTATAGTAACTAAAGTCTTTGTAGCAACGGAATCTGGGAAGCTGCACTATATAGCTTCCATGTTTGTGCTGGCAATAAGCTGGCTTTAGCGTGGAGATAAAAATAGAAGTTTATTTTCCACCCTTCCCTCGCCACCCTTCAGGCTAAAAACTACTTCTCTGTCTCTCTTCCTGCTCGTTGGAATGGCAATAGACAATTTAATATAGTAAATCTCACTTAAGCCTTATGCTTTAGCTTAAAGCTTACTTCCTTGGAGAATCTGTTAAAGTTGTCAGGGTTGCCAGCCTTACCAAATAAAATACAAGACATCCAATTAAACTTGAATTTCAGATAAACAACAAATAATGTTTTCATGTAACTATGACCCAATTATTGCATGGGACATACTTAGAGTAAAAACATTATTCATTATTTATCTGAAATTAACATTTAACTGGGCGTTCTGTATTTCATTGGGCAGTCTTAGTTCAGGGAGCTAACCTCTCAGGTTGCTTCTAGCTCGAAAATGCCAGGATTTTCTAGCTCACGTTTCCAAGGCAAGGCTCCCGCCTTGAGGAAGTTATAGTTTTAATTTCACAAGAAGATCAGAACAAACATTCGGCTAATCATAGCAAGCCCTTGGTAGACCTTTCTTAAATGGGAGTGAAGAATGAAAAAAGTAAATTTAGTAAGTTGGATTTACATATGCCATTTGCTTGTTTAACTGTGTTTTACTCCACTGTGTGTAATTCGTATTCCATGGTGAGGGTTTGCTTAAAAATATAATCTAGAATCAAGCCTACATGAAAGTTTCAAATTTTGGAAGCAGAATTGCTAAAATCTACAATACATAATGTACGTGTGTGTGCATGAGTGTGTGTGTGTGCGTGCACGCCACGCATTTATTCAGGCACAAGAGATAGATGTCCCAGGAAGCAAGCCTCTGCCAGATGATTCTATTGGGCAACCTTGCTAGCATTGCGCCAAGGGCCTTGTCTAGTAAGTTGAATTTAGTCAAAGGCCACCTGGTGGCAGAAAGTTACATTAAAGGACAACAGGAAGAAACCGAGCTTGCAAGGGACAATGACTAGGAAGAAAGTCTTCCTCAGATAAATTTTGTAAAAAGGGAAGTTGGTGGGTTCGGGGCACAGAAGGTAGATGGAAATGATAATGCACTAGAGAGCCTGGTGGAATCAGAGTCATAATAAATATGAGACGTTCAAAAGAATTGAGGTTAAGATAATCTAAACAAAAGTTCCATACCAACAAAAGCTAAACAAGGGGCAGCTCTAGTCACTAACAGTTCAACTGAAATAAGCGCAGTGACAAGAAGCTTGTCGTTTTATTCTGTGGCGGCCTATAGGCAGCCATCCTCCCATTCATCCCACACCTAGGACGGCTGGGCCCCGATCGGCTCTGCCCGGGCCAATCATGCAGTGTTCTCATTTAATATATGAAATCTGTGTCATAGTCATTGTTACGAGCTTTGTTTAGCAATTGATATTACTTCCTATACAAACCAACAGATGGAACGGAACGATACTATCATTTCCATCTGCTGCTAAGAAGCTAACTTCAGGCACGCCACTCGATGGTAAGCACCAGAATGAGGACCCTGGGGCTGGCTGACTACTCTGTCACCTGCACCAGGAAAAGTGCCTGGCACAGAGCAGGCAACTGATAAACAGTGACAGAAGGAGAATGGCACCAGACAGTATACTCCAAATCAGTTAATAAATTCATTATTCTTTAGTACAATTAGTTTTTTCAACCTAAACCAGAGGGGCATTGTGGCTTAATAGCATGTTCCAAATACCAAAAATTCGAATATTTAAACATGTTGTTAGTAAAAAAAAAAAAAAAAGCTTTACTTCCAAACACAAAGAAAAGCAGCCTGAGTGTGAATGTCAAATGCCTCTTTAGTAGGAGTCTACTCCTTACAGCCATGGACTATTAATAGTCAAAAGGAATGGGATTTTCAGAAAAAAAAAAAAAAAAAAAAAAAGAAAGATGTTTTTCAAAGGGAGAAAAAGAAGGTCCACTCTTTAAATCTGTAGTAACCCGTTTATAGGTTTCAAAGACACCTTCTTATTCCAAACACCCATCTGGAGAGCTGGAAAGAAGAATGTAGTCACAGAGGGAAACAAATAGTGTAAACTATAAAGGAAACAGCTGAAATCAGTTTTCTGCACTACCCTTGATTAGCTATTTTCTAGTTCTAAGAGCCTGAAGCAAAAAGAACTGAAACAGCTATAAACAATGGATGCTTTGAAATAGGTTCTCTTTACATGTCATGCAAAAGGAGATGTACCACATGTCAGCAGTAAATAACCACACGGAGGGTCAACGGGAAGTTGGGACCATCTTTGGGAGAGGGGAAGGAGAGACAGAAAAGGAATGGCAGGGTTGCATGCTCTGGCTTAGTGGGGATTGATGCATTTCTTGGAACCTCCGCCCTCTGGGTGTTTGCTAGTTAAACAACTGAGCTTGTTTAGATTTAAACCAAAAGAGGGTCGGAGGGGGTGGGGAGGAATGGGGGGGAAGTAGGTTTCCTATCTGTAAAATGAGAGCACACAGTCACTGCTCATGGTGCTTGAGAAAACTTGTTAAGGATAGCCACCACAACTCTGTCTCTATAAGGTAACAGGAAGTGCCTGAGCTAGGGGCAGAGGAGGGGGAACCCCTGTAGAAATCTGGCTAATCTGCTCCCAGGACCCACTGTACCTGGTAACAAAAGTGTTGGGTCCTAGCCCTCCCCCCGGAAACTGAATGGAAGTGTTAAAATAAGGGGACATAGGACAAATGAAAGTGTAGAAAACAGCCACCATATTGTTTTCTGGGTCAGGAAGGAAGAGAGAGAGAAATATCTGGAAGAAAGGCCAAGTTCCTCTTTCCTCTGTCCCCCAGCCATCTGCCTTGGGGAGAAAGAAAAACAAAACGGAAAACTTTTGTCAGAGATCAAAAAACTCTGACTTCTATCAAATTTACTTTCACTTTAGGGATTGGTTGGGTTTGCTCACCATGCCGAATGAGTGTTTGGTGCAACTGGGGAATAGGGGCGCTGGTTAACTCTTTCTAGCCACTAGGATTTTTTTAGTAAATGATTATAATGCATAAAGTAGGTGCCCTAGTGATCGGAAAGAATTCAGGACTTGATCTCTAGTAATAATTTACAGACTGGAAAAATGTGACCAAATAAGAACAGTCACTTACTTCAAAAAAAAAAAGTACTAAAAATGGCTGTAACAAATGTAAGAAAAAGAAGAAATTATATGTACACTGTTTGACCAGGCTTACAACTTTACATTTTCCTTCCATTTTTTTCTTCTTTTTAGCACAAGAATAATTTTGTAAGATGAAGGAAAAAAGTAAGAGACTAGCTAGCAAGCTGAGCTTTCAGCTTGGGAGTCATGAAGGAGAAGCAAGCGAGGGGAAAACTGCATTTGAAGGCCTGAGAGAGAAAGAAAAGAAACAAGCAAGCATCTAGGAAGATGCTGTTTCCAGGCAAATGCAAAGTTAAAATGCAATGTTGAAAAGCAAGCAGAAATCCTCTCAGGCATCTGGCTGAAAGGTTTGAAAATAATCTCTGGTTGAATAATTCTGCTCTGTTTCTATTGTTTCTTAAAGGCTATTTTTACAAAATTATAATCATGCCTTAGGATTCCAGCTTTTCTTGTCATTTTCTCTGCTGGCCATTTTCACAATTATCAGTGATAAGGTAACGAAGTGGAAAATAGACCGTGTGTACATGTGCATGCGTGTGGATGTGAACTCCTCATGTGGAAGTATTCTTAAAATGTCTTTAAGAATTAGACCACGAGGACCAATCAGTAATACTTACACTATTGGATGAATGTCCCTATTGAAATAGAAAAATGTTTGGTCTGAAGAAGGCCAAGAGGGAGGCAGGACCTTTTACCTGTATAAATTCTGTGCCACGTCATCCTCATTGACTGCATATCCCTGGGGGTCGTCAGTAAAACTGAAGCCTGTGCCCACCTGAAGGTGAAATAAATAAGCAGGTGTAAACAGAGAAGCACAAGCCTCGGAGCCCTCTGGAAGATACCACACTGGAAGGAAATCAACCTTATTCCAAAGGCCAAGCCTCTGATCTTGGATTTTTGCCTCTACCCCATGTGCATTTAGTCAACCTCACAGGAGGATGCTGCATTTCACCTTTTTCCTCTCCTCTCCTCCAAGCCCAAATAAAATATCAGCACTGGGCGCCTGGGTGGCTCAGTCAGTTGAGCGTCCAACTCTTTGTTTCTGCTCAGGTTGTGATCTCTGTTGTGAGATCAAGCCCCGTTGTCAGGCTCTGTGCTCAGTGCAGAGTCTGCTTGGGATGCTCTCTCTCCCTCTTCCCCTCCACCCCCGCCTCTTGCTCTCTCTAAAAAAGAAAAAAAAAAAAAATTAGCATAAAGGTCAGTGGCTGAGCTGTCCTGATTCCACTGTGGTTGATTTGATTTGATGTTGATTTAAGGGGGAGGAATTCACCTTTCCTGGCCCCCAACATAGTATCAAAAGACCCAAAGTTGTCTCCTTTCTGAAACCTGGAGAGTGCATTGCCCTGTCCTGACAAGAAGGAACTCTCTAGGCTGGAGATAAAAGATGGTGTATGTGTGTGTTTTGATTTTTCATTTGCGAGAAATATGGCCACTAAGCCCCCTCATATTCAGTAAGTAGGTTTTAAAATAAAGATTAGTTTTAAACTAATATTTCCTTATACCTAGAAGTTCCTAGACAACTAAGCTGTAAAAATAAGAAGCTATCACTGATTTTGCATCAATAATTTGTATAAGGGGTGCACCTCAACCACAACTAAGTATTTTGATTTTGTTTTTGTTTTCCCCAAACACACAAGGGAACAGGACATTTCATTCAACTTAGGCAATATAAATATGCAGTCATAGACTAGGAAAGAGGATGGTTGACAAAACTTGGTATGAAAGGGGGGGGAAATGGGTATGTTGTTCTCCTTTTACTCCCTATTTATCTGTTTTCTCTTTGAACCATCTGGGAAGTGAAAGAAATCAGAGAAATTAGCTAGGAGGTAAAGATACTCCTGCAGCAGAAGCTGACCCTAAAGTTAGTCTCCTACTTTGCTGTTTACTGGACTCAATTTCAGAAGAACTTCCCAAGGAGAATTCTACTTTTTATTCCAAGATGAGGCTCACTGTGATAAATGAGGGAGACCAGTTTTGACTTTTTAAACCTAGAACTCTGTTAGAAAAATTAGGAATTCTAATACTATATAATAATCCATGATATGGGGAAGCCATATAATCAGTGGAAAGAAACTAATCCCTTATCCTGGATGGTATAATGCACTGAACAGGACATTTCATAAGATTTAAAATGAGAGAAGGAGAGAAGGTAGCAAGCAAAATTCCGAAACTCAGATTTAAGGATACATGTTAGAAAAACTAAATCCCAAATGCTTTTTAATAGATTAAATTCTATTTTAAAAAGCAAAAAAAAAAAAACCCCTAAATTTCTGTTTCCTGCCCCCCATCTCTTAAATATATTTTATAAAAAGAAAAAAGACAAGAGAGGCCCACATTGACATTTCATAAGGTCATCAGATACTCACTGGATTATCAATGTAAAGCATGGAAAGTGTGGTGGTCCAAGCAAAGTCTCTGGGACGCACTAGCAAAACAGAGAAGAGGTTTGAGACTGGGTCTTTAACAAAACATCCCACCTAGGGCCCAGCTTTGTTCAGGAGCCCAACAAGCCCACCTGTCCCCATCCTATCAATGAACTCCCGGTGTCCCTCTGACATTGCCTCATACTCTTGCAGTGGGGAACAGACACCAATACCTTTTTCTTCTCCTCTCCTCTCCTTTACTTTTCCTGGACCCCGAGGGTTTCTACATCCTTTTCTAGGATGAAGTTTGGAAACAAGACCCCATGCAACTGGAAAAACTCATCAACTACCTATAGGGTAAACCCATCTGTCTGATCCAATCAACCCTTCTTAATGTCTGATCCTTATGAATCTTCTTCCTCCTAGCCAATGCCAAGGAGAACAACTCCAGCAGAAATGGCAGACATGCTTTTTTACCTAAGTCACGAATGGTTCACCCTCCAAATTCTGGCCCAGGGAAAGTAAACGATCTCCCCCACCCCCCGAAAATGAGATGGAGGTAAACCGGGGTGACAGCCAGATGTGACTCCTCTGCTCCTTCCTCTGCCCCCGCCCCCACCCACAGCATCTTGCCTCCAGGATATCTGATCATTTATGTTGACTGAACCATACAGTGTTCAGTTTGTGTGAATAATTAGGGATATAATTCCATCCATTAGTCTCATGCAAAAGAGCTCACCCAAAGAGTAATAGATACCAACTGTTTTCATAAGCCCAGATTGCTTGAGTCAGCAGCAGACTGCAAGAAAATAGCTTAGAACCTTTCACCCAAATTTCAAGGGAGAAAGAAGCCCAGCCAGGACACTCACCCTGGTGCCTCCTCCTTCTTGGACAGACATCACCAGAGAGCGACGGTTTTATCATCTAAAACTATTATGTTATTCCTTGTGGTTCCACGTACACTTTAAATTTTTTCTGGAGCAGATATAAGGTTCAGGTGAAAACCTCTCCATAGGAAAATAAGAGTCCAAGCAATACTTACGGGTCATGTTACTTGTGACAAAATAAGGTCCGTGTTCCACAAAGAGTCCAAACATGGATGAACCTCCGGGCCCTCCCTGCAGCCAGAGGGCCACTGGAGCAACCGTGGGGTCTACCTAAGGGGGAACAAAGAAGCCAGGGACCACACAGAGTACTAAGCAAAAGAATACACTCGAGCAAACTTATCCAGATCCCGCGTCGTTCACTGCCTTGACTACATCTCCCAAAGCCTTCCCAGACCCCAGTGACTGCTCTCCATTACAAATGAAGTGCTGGTAATCTCTTGCCTTGAATTAGTATCTGCCCCATAATGCCAGTATCTATCTTGCTCGGTTCAGTCTTATCGAGCCAATAGCCAGGAAGCCCACTGAATATAGAAGGTCTGCCTCTATATGCCCCTAGAAACCCAGTATATTGCCTAGGGCAAGGTTATATTTTAGTGGTTTCAACTTGCATTTGACCAACATACTCCCACAGAGGCACAACCAAGAGTCCCTCCTCCTCAGTGACAGTTGGCCTGCTTCACTGGGAGCCCAAACGGCCTTTCCGATTTGATTCACCAAGAGGGTGTTCACAAGGACAGCAACCACTTCCTTCAACACGCGGGAACTGAGAAGAAGCGCACAGGCCCGGAGTGGTTCAGCCAATACAAACAACAGCAACAAAAACCCCAAGCAAGGTCCAACTTGATTAAGGAGGCAGAGAAGAGGAAGTAAGAAAAGGTCATTGGCAGGGCTGGGGTGACGAAAATGAGCTTCTGGCAGCAAGGTCAATACCATCAACCTCCATGAGAGAGGGGTCTTTACTTCTTTCTTCTTTCTTTACATATCTATTGAGCACCTCCTGGGGGTCAGGCACTGTGCTGGAAGTAGCTACATAGCAGGGCAGTGAGTTAAAAAAAAAACAAAAACAAAAACCACTTCCAGCTTACATTTTCATGGGAAATACAGACCATAAGTAAGTAAAGAAAAAACCCGATGATTAAAGCGTATGGAAAGGAAATAAAGGTGATGTTAAGAGAGTGGGTGAGGGGGCGCCTGGGTGGCTCAGTCAGTTAAGCGTCTGCCTTCGGCTGGGTGGCTCAGTCAGTTAAGCGTCTCAGGATCCTGGGATCAAGCCCTGCGTCAGGCTCCTTGCTCAGCAGGGAGTATGCTTCTCCCTCTCCCTCTGCCCTGCCGCTCGCCCTCTGCTCGTGCTCTCTCTCTCTGACAAATAAATAAAATCTTAAACAAACAAACAAAAAAATAGTGGGTGAGGGCAGAAAAGAATAATGCTTCCTTTAAACACAAGTGATCATGGAAGCACTCAGTGAGATCCTGAGCTGAATGAGACCTGAGTTCTAGAACCATCCAGCCATGAGAGGAGCCAGGGAACACCACAGACAGAGGGAAATGGGAGGGGAAAATCCCCCCAACACAAAAGAGCTGGATGTGAGTGTGGTAAATGACAGGCCACCTGGCCCTAAGGGAATCCTCCAGAGCTATCTGGAAGGAGCTCAAAGTGGCTTCAGGGAGGCTCACAGTTGGATGTGACAGTGAGCGCTCTCTGGGTGTCGTGGCTCATTTGATGTTCAGTCAACCGGGCTCTGCAAGCAAAGATCTCATTGCTTCAGCTCAGAATGAAATCCTGCAACCCCTCACTTAGCCCAGTCACACAGACACCAGCCAGTGCTTCATTCGACGGTCTGAGTGGCCTGCTGTGTCCCTATGGGTGATGTGGGAAGGCTGTGGGCAGAGGCAGACTGACTCACGGGGAGGTGATCTGGGACACCACCACCAAGAACTTGGAAGAAGAGCTGAGCACAGGGTTCTAGCCGGGAGGACAGATGGGCAGAAGTCACCAGAAGTCTGACATAGTCCTTTAGCAGCTTCAGAAAGGGGACAACAGGGCCTTGCAGAAAGAGGGGTGGTGGTAAGAACAGCTGTAAGCTAGACAAGAGCCTCTCTAGGAGGGGGCTAGCATCAAGGAATTAAATGAGATAAAATTTGTAAAGCCCTTGGAACAATGCCTAACGTCTGATAAAGGCACAAGAAGTGTAAACAATTATTACAATTAAAGAAACAGGTAGAAAAGGTAGGAGGCCAGAGTCAGACTGGAAACTCAGATCAGCAGGGCTCTAACTCAGCCTGGTATAATGGATAAGTGTGTGAGCTCTTGCCCCAAACTGGATTCAAATCTGGGCTTTACTATCCACTAGCTGTATGGCTTTAAGCAAGTTGCCTAAGTTCTCTGAACCTTAGTTTCCTCATCTGTAAAATCAATAATAGTATCCATAATAGTATTATGAAAAAAATAATAATAGTACCTATGCCGTGTGGTTGATGGGAGGACTCAAATTAATCTTCAAAGTTTAGTGAGTAGCATAGAGTACGTGTTCTGCACACATTAGCTATTGCTGTAATAAAGAAACATTCAGAATTTATAGTTTTAATGTAAATGATCTATAAATGAGAGAATAGGAAAAGTGGGTCCTTGCTCCTTTGGCTGATATCTTCCCTGGTCAGTTTTTCACTAGTTAGCCCCTTGCCACAAGGGTTGCAAAGGTCCATAAAAATTCAAGAGACTTGTCTTGTAAGTTGAAGCAGGAAATACTAAAGTCAAAGGCAGCCTTCTAAGGCTGCTGTGGGGATGTAGGGTGAGCCCTGGATCGGTAGCCACACAGATTCTGGTCCTACTTGGCCACAAAACAGCTGTGTGATCCTGGCCCTCCAATCCTTCCAGCCCAGTTTCCTTATCCATCAAATGGCAACAAGGCCCACCTCACAGACATGAGAAAAAGTATCATGAAATGATATTGCAGACTCTGCTGGGCCGATTAAATAGAACCAGCTCTGCCCTAACCTGCCTGGCCCCAACTGTGGGTGCCCTGTTTGAATCAGTGATTTTTAGCTCCCCTCAGACCCTCCAGCTCGTTCTTCAATACCACTCACCAGGACCACTTCCCACTTGTGAGCGTATTAGAGGTGGAGAAGCAATGTATCTCAATGGGAGCAGTTCCAGCCTCCCCGGCGATGTGAGAGGTACTGTGCGTCCACTCATTCCAGTGGACGCCCAGCCCCCACTTCCTTCCTAATGTGCACAGGAGCTTCTAGAAGCCATGGTGTGCTACATGTGAGCCAATGATTCTCAACCTTGGCCACCCATTAAAATAGCTTTTTAAACAATTGCTGCCTAGGCCCAAATCCCAGCGATTCCAACTCAACTGGCCTGGGGTGAGGTAGGCATGGATGTTTTCAAAAGTCCCCAGGTGGTTCTGATGTGGAGGCAGGGCTGAGAAATTTGTGAGGGCGAAGGAAGTTTGTCCTCTTGGGTGCCTGGGCCCTCTGGTCTCTGCCCTATCCTCCTCTAGCTTTTCATGTCCCTTCCTTTGACCTGGCACAATGATGGGACCTCTGGGCTCTCAGAAAAATAGCCTGACCCTGAGAGGCCACACTACAAAGTGAAGTCAAACAGATCGGTGCCAAACATCTTTATTATGCAACTTTGAAGTATAGGACACTGCATTCTTGGAATGCTTCAATAATAAGAGATCAGCATACACACCTCCAACCTCAGCTGACCTTGCTCCTCAAATGTACTTTCCTGAAGGAGGTGAATGAGCTCAACAACCCTTAAGGAAGCCCATTTTTTCAAGAAAACGCCATGCACACATCTTTCTACTTTGATACGCCAACTAACCTATGAACTAACACTCTCCTTATTGGGAATAAAATGCAAAAGTCAGATGCTGGAAAACAAAGGTTTACATATTCAGTGTTAAAATCCCAAGAGTTAGTTACACCACAGCACGCAGACTTTTGTAATATGATATGACATCCTGATGTCATACATATAATAATAATTACATCAATAATAATGGCATAAAGCTATTATGTGATAATTTGCAGGGTGATCTATTTAGCTCTCAATTGTGAGAATGCAGCCCTCTCTCACTCTCCACCCCAACTTAGGAAAGAATAAAAGTAAATGAAGACATTCTGAACAAAACCACATTGCAAAACTTAAGCTCAAATAAAGTAAGAAACAATTGCTCTAATTCATTTACAGATTTACAAAGGCCAGGGCTTTTAAAGTATTTATTATTTTGAAGTTATAATTCAAGAGTGTATGGAACAAGGGAAAAAGGGCATTTATTTTTGTCAAAAGTTTTAGAAATTTTCCTTAACATTTATTGTTATAAAGAAAACACTTATTCTTAACTAATAGTTTTTTAAAGAAGGTATTAAAAAAATCCCCCTTAGAAATGATCATGGAGATGGTTTAATCTTCCAAATTTTTCTCTAACCCCCCAACACATACATATATAAATATTTTGTAGATGTCATATAAGCCATGTGTGTAAATACCTTTTTTTTTCTGAAAATAGGACGAGGCTATATGTAATATTCTATATTTGCTATGGTCACTTAATATATTACAAAAATCTTTCCGTAACAGTACATATGATGATTTAACTAAACACTATGGCATTCTGAATTTACCACAATGTATTAATGCAATTAACATGCAACACTGACAGGCACCGTTCTAAGCCTGGGGATGCAGACCAGCTTTCACTCATGGACAGGTAGGATACTTAATGGTTAAGAGCATGGATTTTGGCACCAGACTGCCAAAGTTTGAATTCCAACTACCTTATTTTACAGCTGTGTGCCCTTGAGCAAGTTGCTTAACTTCTCTGTGTCTCAGTGTCCTCTGCTTAAGAATAATAATGCCTATCTTATATAGCTGTGGTACAGATTCAAAGAGTTAATATATGCACAGCACTTAGAATAGTGCCTGGCACATCTATTTAAATGTTAGCTCTGATTATTTCTCTGGTGAGGTGGGAAGATAGGTAATAAATAAGTAATTAAATAAGTGGGTGATGTAAGAGAGCAATGGAAAGCCATTAGATTGAATAGTTAAGGCGTCTGGTGAGGGGCTAACATTTGAGCTAGGACCTGAAAGATGAGGAATCCCCTACTGATAAGCATTTATACATTTAATTAAAAAGAAAATGAAAATCTCTGTTAATGACCTATAGGTCCGAGTAGTGTAGTAGGAACTGGGGACGAAGAAGGGACAAAGAAATCTTAAATATAAGAGAAAGGACATGAGGAGTCATAGATATTTAAGTGAGAAGTCTCTCTACCAACAGGAGGGTGCGCATGCAGGTGCCACAAACCTGCACCTTTTGTTGGCAAGCAAGAAACCAGGGCTTGCCTCAGAAGCCCTTGAAATTCTTCTGGTGACCCCTGGTGGCCAATTCGTGAACTTGGCCACTCCTTCCTCAGGGTTTGTTCCAGAATAAAAAGCCCAAAAGGAAGCAGATTATTCACTTAGTTTTTCAGAATGCCTACAGACGGAAGGTTCACAATGTCTCACATTAGAGCATTCCAATATTTATTCATAACGATGGTGAACAAAGCTACCCTCTGTCTTAATGGATTGTCATATTCCAAGTAAGTGAAACTCACTCATTTGGTTTGACATTCTGTACATAAAAGGATTCTTAGAAACACCCAGTTTCTTCTTTTCTCCTTGCTTCTAAGTGATCACAGAGGAAGCTATGTGAACAGTAATGAAACCAAACCTTCCTGCCCTACCATTCCCCACGTGGACATGCCCTCCATGGATGGTGTCCTCTCATGCCAAGTCCTCCTTTTCACCCTGCTCCTCATCAAATCATACCCACCTTTCTCGTTCTGTCCTCCCAAGCCCTCTGTATTTCCTGGTAGAGATAACCTTCTACTCAGGCTTTACATGTATCACTGAAGCAGTGAGTTCATATATTGGCGGATGGGAGTGGCACTAAAGACTTGCCAATTTTGGTACTCTGCAGTAACTTGATTGCATTTTATACAAAGGACATATTGGAATGACCCTAGGGAATCTTAGGTATCTCAGCAAGTATTAGGGCAACATTGTCTGCCAATGCCCAGGGCCAGGTACATATTCTAGCCACCCCCTCCCTCCCACTCACCCCATCAGGAACACCATACTTTGTAAGAGAAAACAGCAACTAAACCACTAACAGACCCAAATCAATGGTACCGCTTAAGATGAGAAGTGCAATTAGTAAATTAATTAAAGCTCCCTTCACACTTCTATATGCAGAGGCTGATCATTTGCTTGGCTTAAGTAATGTGTTCTGTCCTAATTGAAGTCATTAGTACCCCAAGTAAATGTCTTGAAATTCCCCCATGTAGGTTTGAATGGACTCCCATTTTGCCACACAGATCCCAGTTCAGCTGATACTTCAGCTGCTACACTATGGTTTAATCAAGGCAGGGTTTTGTTATTTAAAGCAATTGGTTTTGTGACTAGAATTGTTAACTAGCTAACTAGTAACATTTTAGTTCTACACACACACTCCCAATACATATAAACAACTTGCTTAAGACATTACGTGTTTTTCGGAGGAGTTTTACTTACAGTGGTTGGTGTTGACTTCTTGCTAAACTTCCTTTACTGTGATTGTTGCCACTGCACCATCACACGGAAAACTACAAACATTTTTTTCTGTTTTGAGGTCTCCTTACATCACTATCAAGCTTGCACTGACTCTCCTTGACTTCGAGTCATCTCAATTAAACTGAGCCAACTTACACTCCACCAGAATCTTCTCTACCTTTCTCCTTCCTAACCTTTATACTTGGCTCTCATTCCTTCATGAGGTAGTTACGGCTTCTCTGTTGGTGCCTCCCGCCAGAAAGGTGGAATTTAGAATGAAGCGGGGTGGGGGGTGGGTATTAGAGAAAGGCCTGACTTTCCCATTCTTGATGCAAACAAAGAAATGGCTGAAGAAGTTAGTCACTTTCCTCTCCATGTGAAATGAGGCACATAAAGGTTTCTGCAGTTCGAATATTTCTATGGATGGAATGATCTATAATTTATCATTTTTAGCTACTTTCTTGTTTCATTTCAGCTAACTTCTATTCTTCCAGATCTCTGATGCCATAAGTACAATAATAGCAAAGAGAAGATAAACAGTAAAAGTCTGGGGACAAATGTCTAGGACCTCCAAATCTTTGCTGTATGACTAATGGATCTACAGCCTTCTGTGGTAGGACATATTTTAAGAGATCTGTTCAGTCCACAACCCCTTCTCTAAGGACTCTGCATTTACCAACAGAAGAGACCCATTAGCCATGTTTATATCACAAGAAACTGCACTCTCAGCTTTAGCTGATTGGACCAAGAAAGAACACCTGACCCAAAGTGGGCCAGTCATATCTGCCTCTAGCAGAAGCGCTATTTGATCTCTGTTGATTGCAAAGTTCGAGGACAGGTAAAGGTAGAAACTGTAAGGTAGCCATCTTCTGCCAGATACCTGGAGAAACAAAGCATGCTGATCTCTGCCAAGAGAGAAGAATGAAGCAGAGATGAGTGATCCTGTGGTCTTGGACAGAATAAGGCTGAGACTGAAGACTGGCTGCCCTGGATGCTGATGCCTTTCCAGTTGACCCCCCTTTCTGCCCTTGGTGTCTCTGGGCAGGAAAGAAGGATTTATTTATTTATTTATTTTAAAATTTTATTTATTTGACAGAGAGAGACACATCAAGAGAGGGAACACAAGCAGGGGGAGTGGGAGAGGGAGAAGCAGGCTCTCCGCTGAACAGGGAGCCCGATGCGGGGCTCGATCCCAGGACCCTGGGATCATGACCTGAGCCGAAGGCAGACGCTTAACGACTGAGCCATCCAGGCGCCCCAGGAAAGAAGGATTTAGAATGGGTTATCTAGGGGTGCCTGGGTGGCTCAGTTGGTTAAGCGTTTGACTCTTGATTTCAGCTCAGGTCATGATCTCAGGGTCATGAGATCAAGCCCCACGTTGGGCTCCACGCTGGGTGTGGAGCATGCTTGAGATTCTCTCTCCCTCTCCTCTGCCCCCACCCCCCACCACACACACGCTCTCTCTCTCTAAAAAACAAAAATAAAAATAAATAAAAACTAAAAATAAAAATAAATAAAGAATGGGTTGGCTATATTAGTTAGGGTCCAATCAAAAGACAGAAACCACATAGTTAATTTTAATTTTTAAATTTTCCCATTTTTAAATTACTGTTATTTTTTTATACGAAAACATTGACCTTTAATTCTGTTACAAGTTCCAGTGTGTGCTCTGGTCCCCATCCACCATGGGTATCACATCCACTCACTACTGGGCCAAAGTGGGGATGTAATGCTAGAGTGGTCTGCCCCCCCACGAACCACATCCTCAATGTTGGCCAAATACGAGCATATCGGATAGGCTTCCTGTGTCCACCACGGAACAGGGAAATTTTAAAGAGATATTCATTATAACAAGGGATAGCCATAAATATGTAAGGGAAACCCTAAAGAATACCCCGTGCTGAGGGAAAGTGCCCACAGGTGGACAAACATACTGTGGGGATGGGGCTCTTCCCAAGGCTTATACCCCAAGGTATAAGGCTTACATCCCAAGGCTGTGGTCTAGACCTCACTGGAGAAGGGCTGATTGTACCCACTGGGTGGCTGAGAAGTTCACTGGGTTGCCTGGCTCACTACTGGCCAACAATCCATGGACAAGTCGGAAAGGCCTCCAGGGAAAAGTGGTCTGTGGCTGGCGGGAGAGTCTACTTGTTTGAGGGTGGCACACAGCCTGGGGTGCACAGTGCCCACACTGGGAGGGCTGTGGGAAACTAGCCTTGGGTGCAGGGGGTCAAGGCAGGTGGGAGGGCTGCAGAGGGGTGGCTTAGGGAACCGGCTCACTGGAAAGTATGGCATGTCCTGGGATGGATGGTGCCCATGTTGAGGGAGCTGCAGCCAGGTGGTCACTGGGACAGAGCCAGGACTGTAAGCTTGCTGAGGGTCTTCGTGGTCTGGGAGCCCAGCAAGAACAGGGCACTACTGATGTCCCCCACACACGCACTGCTGACAGACTGGACAAGGGAACAGGAAGAGAAGCCGATGTCCTCCTGCAATGTCCCTCCAGCACCCTCTACTGACAAAGCTTAATATCATGCTTGCTACACAGGAAAAACGTCTACAGCTCTGGTACCTTGGAGCAAATAAAAGGATAGAATTGGAGCTAGTTCTAGTGGTCATAAGATATCACAGTCACAGCCCAAAAGTACGTGAGAAGAGGCTATAGTAGTTACCTAATGCTGTATAACATGTATCCAAAACTTAGTGGCTTAAGACAACAGTAATCAATTATTCTCCCGTGCTTTCTGTGGGTCAGGAATTCGGGGATGTCTGGCTGGACAGTTCTGGCTCAGGGTGTCTCAGGAAATTACAGTTACGATACCAGCCGGGACTACAGTCCTCTGACTTGGGCTGGATGAACATCATCCAACGTTGGTGCTGACTGGTGGGTGAGGACTCACTTTCTCTCCACCTATGTTTACCCACATGGTTGCTTTAGTGTCCTCCCAATGGCATCTGGCTTCCCTCAGGGGTGAGTGATCCAAGAGACCAAGGCAGAAGTGGCACTGCCCTTGACAGTGGCCTTGGAAGTCACCCACCATCACTTCTTCTCTAGTGCATTGCTCACAAAGGCCAGCCTTGATTCAATACGGCAGGGGACTACGAAGGAGCACGGCTATTAAGAAACAAAGGTCACTCCTGGAGTCTGGCTACCTCACCCTATCCCAGCCTTGCTGACTCCTCAATATGATATTGATCTTCCTCAGTCACCAGATACTCAGATTCCAGGAATCCCAGCCACTACCCTTGGCCCAAGGAGCAAGATGGGGCCCTTAGTAGAGGGGCACAGGCCTAAGTCTAAATGTCTCTGGTTTGGATTCCATAATATTTGAGGCAAACAATCCAACAAATCATCTCTGTTCCCATATCCCTAAGACAAAGTCAAATACGGGATATCTTTTTCCAGTGGGAAGAATTCTAATTGCAAAAAATAATAATCTGTGTGCCTTTTTACCTTCTTAAATATGGAAAACCCCAGTTTCACTTTGTAATTTCTTTCCCCAGTAGCAATTAATCCATACTCTTCGCTGGCTTTCAGCGACTTCCGATTTGGAATTGCCTCCTGTTTTCTGTCTTCTTTAATCTCCCACATTGCGACTGGTTTAGTTCTGCACAGTATTTGTATTAATAACAGGAAAACTAATAATGATAAACATGATGATAATGAAATAATAGCAATAGAAACTCTACTTACTACGTGTCCGGCACCCGTCTAAGGCTTTCCCGCATTCTCTCATTTGTCTCAAAACTGTTCTCAAGTAGGTATCCTGATCCTCACCTTTGGCACACACAAGCCAAGGTTTTATGCAAGCTAGACTAACTCAAGAACTATCATGTTAATGACTGTAGTCTAGCACCTTCCATGGCCAGTTTTCTCAGGATCAACATACAATGATCAGGAGCAAAGATTTCTCCATCATTTAGTTTTAAATTCAAGTTCTGCCAATTTCTAGTTGGGCAATTTGGGGCTAATTATTTAATCTCTGTAATCCTCTTCATCTATTAAACAAGGATAATAATTCCTTCTTCATGTGGTTATTGTAAGGATTAAATAAGAAAATGCACAGTGCTTAGCACGTAGTCAATGTTCAATTAACAATACTCATTAAAATTGTGACATTTTTATTGGCTTCATTATACTTTTTCTCCCATGAAATAAAATGCCTATTATTTCTCTTGCACATTGCATCCCCACTGCACACCAATTTCCAGCTCTAGAATCCATTATGCACTGCTTTGTATACAATAACAGGAGAGTCTCACAGAAATAACAGGAAGACAAAACTAATTTGAGAAACAGCATCCCCCAAAATACTCAGAGGGTATTACAAGTGTGCATCCTTCCTGGATCTCTCTTATTTTCTCTACCTTCAATTTTTGTAAAGGGCCATTTCTCTCCTGATGATAATATCAGCTGCTTCCCTGTGACAGGCAATGAACTAATCTTTCTGCCAAATGAAAGGAACTCTTCCCTATCTGGGTAATCACCGCTTTTCCTTCTCACATGCTTTCTCTTCTTCACCCAAACTGGCCTGTTTCATAATTTACAGCCCGACTGGCTTGGCAGGAATCATTGCTCTGGGGTCTCAGATGCCAGCTCTGTGTGTGAGCTCCCCAGGTAAGAAAGGCTCAGAACCATCTATCCTGGCTGCCACATGGTGACACTTGTCAGGGGTACCATCTTCTCATCCTGCCTGTTTCTCCCCTGAAGCTGAACCTGTCACTTCCAATAGAACATGCTGTGCTCGACCTTCTTCTTTCCTGTTGTGGCGGCCTCGTGATCATCTTAGAATGTGTTTCGGGCTATAGTCCTGGGCCCCAAAGAGCATAATCTGGCCAGGGGATGCAGACATAGGTCTTCATTTAATTAAGGGGGGGACCCCAACAGCCCAGTCACTGTTTAATGCCACGAAGGTTCAGATGTCAGTCTGGCAACCAGGAGAGGGTACAGAATCTAAGCCCATTTCCCTGACTGGCTTTCCAGTCTTGCTACACCACCTATGTTCTAGAGGAAACTGTACCCCTGCTCAGAGGCAACTGAAGAAAAGAAAGGACTGAGTCTTTGTTTTGTTTTCATTTGACCACTTCCCTCACCATTAATTCCTGTTTTCACAAATCTGGGTTATTACTATTGGAGATTCAACATGCAGAAGTCAATGGGGAACTTCCTGGTATCAGAAATGGTCACCGAAGCAGAAGAGAAAGTAGGAAGCGGGGTTTCTCGGGGCTAAGGGAGACAGAGAGCTCAGGGGAGACGGAGCCCCAGCAGGCCTTAGAGGAACACCGAGCAGGATGAGGAAAACTGACCCCACAGACTACACTCCCTGCTTCAGGCCTACATTCCAGCCCTCGCCCAGGTGGGAGCATGAGACAATACACCACCCCCATTTGCACCAGTTTAGCTGCCAGAGGTGTTTCTTTCTGGATAAAGGGGTGTGGATCACTTTGGGTCCAGAAGCACTAAAAACAGGATGGTGGCCTGTAGGCTGGAACCATGGCTTCTCAGGTGTGGCTCACTTGGTAATTCTATCACTTGCTGGCCTCTCCCAATTTACAAGTCAGTTTCTGGGGAAATTTGGAGATAATTCTTAAATACAATAAACTGTGAGAATCACTGAGAGAGAATATACTAAGAATCGCAAATTTAGACACAAGTATCCATTTGGCACAGAATAAAGCCCCCCACAAGGTGTCCACATCCAAATCCTCAGATTCTGTGAATAGGTTAAGTCACATGGTAACTGGGAATTGAGGAAGCTGATGGGATTTGGGTTATTAGTCAACCGACCTTACATTACAGAGATTACCCTGGGTTATCCAGTGGGCCCGATGTAGTCACAAGGGTCCTTAAATGTAAAAGAGGATAGCAGAAGACAAGAGTCAGAGAAGGACGTGACCGCGTCGGCCAGAGTGACGCAATGTGAGAAGGATTCAGTCCGCCTACTGATGCAGACTGCGAAGACGGGGGAAGGAGCCATGAGGCAACGAATGTGAGCAGCCTCTAGAAAATGCAAAAGGCAAGGAAACAGATCCTCCCTGAGAGCCTCCAGAAGGACCGCAGATCTGCCGACACCTTAATTTTAGCCCAGTGAGGCCTATGTCAGACTTCTGACCTGCAGAACTGTGAAATACTAAGTTTGCGTTGTTTAAACCACCAAGTTTGTGGTAATATGTACAGCAGCAATAGAGAACTAATACAAAGGGGTTGATGACAAATGCCTATTTATTCAATGATATTAAAAGGTGTGATATCAGGCGCCTGGGTGGCTCAGATGGTTAAGCGTCTGCCTTTGGCTCAGGTCATGATCCCAGGGTCCTGGGATCGAGTCCCGCTGAGCAGGGAGCCTGCTTCTCTCTCTCTCTCTCTCTGTCTCTCATGAATAAATAAATAAAATCTTAAAAAAAAAAAAGGGTGGTATCAAAAATGCAAGTGCATAGTGTGGTTTCTGAAAGGCATAAAGTTTAAGAGATTTCCAAGAGCACACACACACAAAAATTTCCACCTGTTAGAATTTGGTCGTATTGCTAGGCTGAATTCATAGCAATTCTCTTTAAGACAGTTGTACTGGATATTTGGATGTTCCCCTCACTGCTTCTGAAGATCCATTCTCTCCTCTGCTCTGCGCCCTGGTAGACAGAGCTCCAAGGACTGGACTCACTCCCCCTCTGGTTCCCAGCTGGGTTCCACCAATGGGAGGCAGCAGCGGGAATCTGGAGGGCACTGGGTGCTAACACTGCACCTATACAATCCTGAGGGTGAGTTCTTTCCTTTAATTTTATGCTCTAAGCTCCTCACTTGTGCACTCAACAGTAACACCAAGGAAGAAATAAACTGTGTAGGGCCCAGGAAAGTCTTCCCAGAGTAGGTGACAGCCTGAAGACTACTATGAGCCCAACCAAAAAGCATCTGGAATTCCTCACCAGTTTTTACATGCTTCCTCCCATCCACAACTACGCGGTCAACTACGGCAGAGGCCATGGTTGAGAAAGCAAAAACGAGAAGTCAAGAAAATACAACCCAATCATGCCAACAAAAGCAACTTAATTTGAAAACTACCCTAGAGTAAACAATTTTATATATGCAACACTGCTATATGCAAATCACATGCAAATATAAATACTACCCTCCCTAGGGATAGCTTTTTCTTTGTTTTCTCTGGTTTCTAAACCAAATCCAATTTGGAAAATAAAAATAGAAAATTATCCTGTGGTGGGACAAAATTTATTTATGCATCTCAGCATCTCTACCAATATCCACACCCCCCACCCCACCCCAAACAGTACCCATTAGCCTAAAGTGATTTGTTCATGCTGAAGAATTGTGTGACATCACCATGCACTAAGTAAGACTGGTAAAGTACAAGAACATACCCAGTTGTGTGTGTATATGGGCCTGAGAAGGTGAGTGATCTGTCTTCTAGGATGCCATACTAGGTCAGCAGTCCTCTACCTGTCCCCGCAAAGCCTCCCAGAATACGTTCAATTCTCTCTCTTCTGTGTCCCCAAAGTATTACTCAGTGGGTACTGGATGCATGAAGGGGTGAGTACAAAAATAAGAACTAGTACTGCAAAGTCCATGGATTGAGCAACCATGGAAATCCACCATCAATTAACCTTAGACATGCATTACCTGTGCATTTTGGGAATCTCCCCATTTCTTATCATCCGTTGGCTCCTTAGCGCCTATCCTCACCCAAGGTATTTTTAGAACAAAACAACAACAGAATGATTTAAGAAGACTGTGGCAGGAAGAAGGTGGTAATGTGAATGTTCTGCACAAGGCTGCAAGGAATTTAAAAGTTGGACCTTCCCTGCAAACATTTGTTTCCTGCACATAAACAGGAACACCACACAGAGTCACTGGCACTTATTTTTAGAAAAAAAATCTAAAAGATGCAAAAAAAATTTTTTTTTAAAGTACGTTGTTTGTAGGCTAACATGTCTGCCCTGGGGCAGCATCCTCAGCCCCTGAGGATTAGTGTCCTGTGAGGGCACTCTCGTAGGCCTACCTGAGCCGGGAAGAACCAGAAGAAAAGGTTGCTGTTGTAGGTCTCATTCACGGTGAGGTAGCCAGCATAACTCTTCACATTCGATCCTGGGAAAGGAGGGACCATACTCTTTCTTTTTCCTAGTGGAAGAAAAAATTTACCCAAGGATTAGAGAAATAATACAGTGTTAGTCATCTTCATCTAGGCCCGTCTTCTCCCCCCCAGGGGCCAGGGCTGGGATGGAGTGATCAGAAAGGCTACCAGGGGACTGACACAAAGGTACTTACTATAGCAAATTCCAGCCTGCCCTGGTCCATTCCACATATTCGACATTCACAACTTAGCCAAGGACAAGGGACATTTTTAACCTTTTTTTTTTCGTCCCCAAATACAGTTTATGAGCTATAATAAGATTTTTTTTTTTTTTAAATCACCGATCCTCAGCTCCACTCTAAAAAGTAAACCATGGTATTCACATTTGGGCCACTGGAAAGGCCAGGGCAGAAGTCACCCAACATGAGGCAGCTGCAAGAGAAACAACATAGCTAAGTAGCTCTCAGCCTCCGGAAGGCCTATATTCTCCACACTCTCGTTATCATGAAAGCAAAAGGCCTGCCACTTCCATTAAGGGAAATGGGCTGACGCATGTGGGCAGTGGGGAAGGCTGGGGAGGGCAGGGTGGGGCAGCCAGTGAGACTAGGGGTGACCTCATGGCTACTCAGAGGAAGCCAAATAGGACAACAGGATAGCTGTAGAGGGCAGAGGTTGTGGCTTTTTTATGGCACCAAAGGGAGAGGGATAGGGAGGGGGAAAGAGGGACTGCTCAGATAGCTTGAGGACACCCTGAAGTAAAAAATACCAAGAGGAGCAAACACTTTATTTTTTCAAGATTTTATTTATTTGTCTGAGAGAGAGAGTGTGAGTGAGGGGAAGAGCAGAGGGAGAGGGATAAGCAGACTCTGTGATGAGCCCAGAGCCCCACAGATGCAGGGCTCAATCTCAGGACCCTGAGATCAGGACCTGAGCAGAAACCAAGAGTCTGACACTCAACTGACTGAGCCACTCAGGTGCCCCTAGAGGAGCTAATACTTTAAAGGCAACAGTACTGAGGGCTTTACGTTATACAGTAGGTGTAATTATTGTCTCCACTTTACAGATGAACTGAAGCTCAGAGAGGGTAAGTAACTTGCCCAAGGTCACACAGCTAGTAAAGGAAAGCTGGGATGCAAACCCAGCAGTCAGGCTGCAGAGTCTGCTCCTTCTTCCACCCTGCTATGCTGCTTCTCGACCAGAGAGTTAGTCAGAAAGTATGGGTGGCAGGGAGTGGAAGGAGGAGCAGTGATTAGGAACAGAATGGAGAAGAACCAACAAATAGAAGGCAGGGTGTAGGGGGAACTGAAAGAGGAGTCTGGGTGAGGAAAGGTTCCTTAGTGGTGACAAAGCAAGTGTCCTCAGTAAAATCTAATGATTCAAGAAAAGCTATTTATATCTGACACATATTAAGTTGGAGACTGGTTAGTAGAGAGGCATAGGTCAGGAAGCTTCATCTTTCACCCATGCCACCAACTAAAGATGCCTTTAGTGGGGTGCTGGAGCTCATAGGCTCTGGAGTGCTGACTGTTAGCATCCCTTCCCAACTTGGCATTCAGCAACATCACTGCTAGCATGCGATGAACCATGGTAAGAATGTTTATATTCAGGGATGGGTGCTGCAAATCAGGGCCCTGCCCCCCCAGAGTTGCTTGTGAAACTTAACAGCACACCATGGCATTGGGGCTGCAAGTTCCTCTTTTAAAAAACAAAGCTGCCTCCTCGAAGGGAAACTCTCACCTAGACAGTACTGTTTCCTTTCCTTCATTCTTTGCTGATCCTTGTGTTGCTACTGACCGGCCCTGTGGTCCTTTGGGCATCACTTCACCTGTCTGTGCTTCAGTTTCTCATCTTGGAAGGTGGATGACCTCATGGGTCAATGAGAGTAAGAGTCCATACACGCACAACCGTTAGAAAAGAAGCTGGCTCGTAGGGAGCACAGCTATTGTTACCTGTGAAATGCATCTGCTCATTAGGAACAAGGAGAACCTGGGAGCAGAGGAGATGGTGGGACAAAGGCAGGGTTTCAACGGCAGTTTCCAGAGGGTCCTGCTAAGCTAGCAGAACAGGAAGAACATGGGTTTCTGAATCAGGCAGACCTTGGTTTGCAATTCTGACCAGGCTCCCTGACAAGTTGCTTTATCTCTGAGTCTCTCTTTCCTCTTGTGTAAAATGTGGACATTGATTTCCACCCCCCACCTCCACCCTGGGCTTTCTGCGAGGATCAAATGAAGAAAGCTGCACGTAAAATGAGGGCGCTGGGGCGCCTGGGTGGCTCAGTTGGTTAAGCAACTGCCTTCAGCTCAGGTCATGATCCTGGAGTCCTGGGATCGAGTCCCACATCGGGCTCCCTGCTCAGCAGGGAGTCTGCTTCTCCCTCTGACCCTCTTCCCTCTCGTGCTCTCTGTCTCTCATTCTCTTTCTCAAATAAATAAATAAAATCTTTAAAAAAAAAAATGAGGGCGCCAGCAAGGGAAGGGAAGATTATCACCAGCCCATGGGCAACCCCACCTGCAGTCTGGAAGACTTTGCTTTTTTCTGGCTTAGTCCAGTTCCCCTAGGGAAGATTGCATAACTCAATCCAGCTTCTCTAGCTCTTCCCATGCTCTTCCCAAAGAGATCTAGCCTTCTTGCCAGAAAAAGGCAAAGAAAAAAGAAAGGGAGAGGAGCATTTTAAGAAAAGGAAAAGAGAAGTGTTTGGGGAACGTGGCATGTGTCAGCCCTCCTCCCAGCCTACTCCCTTCCCCCCTGCAGCCTTGCTTTCCTCCACCCTTCTTTGCTTCCGCTCTCAATTAGACCAAAGAAGGATTACCCTCCGGGGCTGGGCAGTCTTTCAAAAGTTTTTTTTTTTCTTTCTCTTTCTTTCTTCCTTTCTTTCACCATTTAAAAATTGAGATATAATGGATAGGTAACATTATATTGGTTTCAGATATACAACCTAACCATTCGATATTTGTATATATTGTGAAGTGGTCACCACAGTGTCTAGTGAACACCCATCACCATACCTAGTTCCAATTTTTTTTCTTATAATGAGAACTTTTAAGATCTATTCTCTTAGCAACTTTCAAATATGCAATACAGTATTGTTAACTATAGTCACTATGCTGTACATTATCATATCCCCAGGACTTAATTTCTTTTCTAACTGGAATTTTGTACCTAAAACACTTTTGACATATTTTCCTCCAAACTATTAATCTTCTCCAAATCAGAGAACCCCCAAAAAGAGGAGAAAGAACTGAAGATGGAGGGGTTGGGAATAAGTGAGATGTGAATCACAGAGAGGTAAGTGAGCAGGAGAGGATTTGAGAAAGAAGACAGAGAAAAATGAGAAAGGTCGAAGTAGAATGAGAAAAAGGAAATATATAATAGAAAGGAGCTGAAGGGAATGGAAGACGGGAGAGAGATGATTGAATCAATCTATCTCTCTGAGGCCAGCCCAGCACAAGGTCCACTGGCCTGCTCTGAAATGACTCAGATGCTCCCCCAGCCCTCCTTTACTGAGGGTTCCAAAGATGTTTGTCTGCTACCTTTTACTTACTCAGGTACATTTCCTGCTTTCCTTCTAGATCAGGGGCTACTGGAAAGCTGGGAAATTGTCTTATTTATCTTTGTACCCATGGGGATGCTGATTTAAGAACTTAAAGACATTCAACACACACCTTTTAATGAATGTTAGCGAATGGATGAATGAATTAATAAACTAAAACCCATCACACTGACAATGCACTAGGATTAGCATATTTCTACAAAAACCTCCTAAGGAAAGCAGGCCTTATTGAGATCTTAAGAATTTAGAATTTTTCCCTGGCTCACAAAAGTGTTTCACCCCATTTCAATTTTTAAATTTCCTTTAATGAAATCATGGTAAAATAATTAAAAGTTCTTTCAACTAAAATGATATTTCATATTTTCAGATATTTGGTTCATCCTTCCAGAACCTATTAATGGAATGTGGAAAATAAACTCCCAAGATGTAGGAGTTTCTTACTTCCTGGAACCATGACTCACAATACAAATGTTCAAAACAGTTAAAAAAAGGAAAAGGTTTTCTTTGAAGTGATTTCACTTCCTCCATATTATTTACTGCGGTCACCAGTGTTTGTGATATTAACACTTTGAAAAAGATTGGAGTGTGACCAAAGAAGGACTCAAACCAGCTAATCAGGATGCACATCACATTCACAAAGACTCCAGTACAAGACAAGACACTGCCAGACCATAAGTAATAATAAAGACCTAATATCAAAATATTCTTTAAAGTTTGTGAAAAGGCAGTGTCTGTAAATATTTTTAAATTTGCCTCCTTTATTCATTTTGTTTTAAGAGTTTATTCTAGCTGCAGAGAAAGTAAACATACAATTACAATTACACAAAACTAAACCAGCTAATTGGGAGATTAAAAAATAAAAAATTCCCTTGTCTTTTTGTGAATTACTATTTATCTCAAGAATGTTCCACTGCGATACTAAGACTCACGTTCCTAAGGTTTTGACAGACTCAATAAACAAAAGGAACTTAGGAGAATGAACTGACCATCTGTCCAGAGTTTCCTGAACTTTCAGTAAAGCGGATGAATAAAATTATCCTTAATTATGTTATCAGGGCTGCATTTGAATACCCAGATGTACCAGATTTTGGATCAGCCACTTAAAATTCCATTCAAAAATTTTGACTGTGTAATAGAACTTTAGAAAGTGACTTTACATCAGATTTACTATTTTGGATGTTGTCGCTCATCAGATGGTGATCCATCAGACTTGGCACAGAAGGACCAAGGATGAAAACTACCTCCCCCAGAAGCTTTCTCGGCTACTGCTGATGACTACAATGGTGAAATGCTTGTAGGCAACAAATACAGGAATGGGAGGGATGTGGACCATTTCTCGGATAGGCTTCTCCATATTCTTTTCACTTGGTTCTTCCAGATGTATGATACAGACACACCACCATGGTCGTTTTCACCAAATGCCTCTGTTGAAACTGCTTTCCTCGGTATACACATGTCCTTCTTTATCTGCCCAAATCTCACCTAGCGCCTTCCAGTGGATCTAGTCACACAGCGCCGTGGCTCATACCTCAGATTCTAGAGTCAGCAGAGATAGGTTTTAATTCCACCTGTCACTTATTACCTGTAAATGGCCCTGACCAAGATACTTAATTTTTCTGGGCCTCAGTTTTCTCATCTGTAAAATGGGAACAATATGTATGCCTTCTTCACTAGGGTTGCTCTGAGGATTAAATAAGCTAAGGTGTGGGTAACACCCTTGTCTGGCACATATTTGGGCTTAAAACTTAAATTGTACAAATATTTATTGAGTACCTATTACATATAGAAATTATGCTAGGGGGGCGTCTGGATGGCCCCAGTCGGTCAAGCATCTGCCTTCATTCAGGTCGTGATCCCAGGGTCCTGGGATCGAGCCCCAAGTTGGGCTCAAGCTCCAAATTGGGCTCCCTGCTCAGTGGGGAGCCTGTTTCTCCCTCTCCCTCTGCCTGCCGCTCCCCCTGCTTGTGCTCTTTCTCGTTCTGTCAAATGGATGGATAAAATCTTTTAAAAAAAAAGAAACTATGCTTGGTCCTGGGCATATAATTATTAAGTATTAACCATTTGCTATTTTGACTACTACACTATTATTGTTTTCTGGACCAACCAATAGGATAGCTTTCTTCTCAAAATTTCCAGCATGCCTACCTCAAATGTAATACTTTAATGTTTTAGTACTCACTGCCTTATTCCTTAATTGTTTCGTGTGTGTGCATCTGGTCACATCAGAAGGGCACAAGAGTCTTGGGGTGCCTGGGTGGCTCAGTCAGTTAAGTGTCTGCCTTGGGTTCAGGTCATGATCCTGGGGCCCTGGGATCAAGTCCCACATCTGGGTCCCTGCTTATCTCTCTCTCCCTCTGCCCCTCCCCACCCCTCATGTGCTCTCTCTCTCTCTCAAATAAATAAATAAAATCTTAAAAAAAAAAGAAGAGCACAAGAGTCTTAAACAAAGGGAAATAAATTATAGCAGACATATCACAGAGAAGAAGTCAGAAAATTTGAGTCCTATGGGGTGCCTGGGTGGCTCAGTCGTTGGACGTCTGCCTTCGGCTCGGGTCGTGGTCCCGGGGTCCTGGGATCGAGCCCCGCATCGGGCTTCTTGCTCAGTGGGAGGCCTGCTTCTCCCTCTCCCACTCCCCCTGCTTGTGTTCCCTGTCTCGCTGTGTCTCTCTCTGTCAAATAAATAAATACTTTAAAAAAAAAAAAAAAAGAAAATTTGAGTCCTAAACGCATCTCTGGTACTCTTATCTGCATTTCCTTGGGCAAGTCATGTAAGATACTGGAGTCTCGAACTCCTCATCTATGGATTGGTAGGGTTGGTTGTGAGTATTGAACTCCTTTTCATCTCTAAACTAAATGATTTGCTTTGATTTATTGTTAATGAATAAAATCTATGTCATCAGTACCCACTTATTAAAGAAGCCAAAATGAATGCATGTGATTCATTTTGGTGGATTTGGATGATATTCTGCCTCTTCATATTTGTCTAGTGATATGAGCCTGTACCATTTTCCACATTAAGTAAAAATGAATCTTTTTTAGAAAAGGACTGACTACATTCTCTAACTACATCATCAAATGTACACTAATGTACACTGACTACATTATCAAAGTTTTTCACCTTTCCTTAGAAAAGAGATAGTGAGACATGGAGTCAATATGTATGTCAGAAAAAGACATGTGACCAGGACTCAAATGCACCCTTAAGATATAAGAATGTGTTGGTTTTAAAGAAAACAAAACAAAACAAAACAAAATGATGATATCCTATTAGCTATGGGAATATTTCAAATGAAGAGAAGTTGCTTTATTTTAAAACTTCTTTATGGAGTCAACACACTTATTTTTGATCTTTAAAATGATTATTTCCCTAAAATATCCAGTATCACTTCCACACATTCTCATGCTATCAACCAACTTACCAGCCTCACAGCCATTAACTCGGTTTTCCCACCTGTGATTAGAGATAAACTGCAGTCCTGCAAAGCAAGCGCCCCATCTATGTGCCAGCCACCATGTCTATCATCTACTTAAAGAAAGCACTCCTGGGGCACCTGGGTGGTTCCGTCGGTTAAGTGTCTGACTCTTGATTTCGGCTCATGTCATGCATGATCTCAGGGTCATGGGATTGAGCCCCATGTTGGGCTCTGCACTCAGCACAGTCTGCTTGTCCCTCTCCCTCTGCTTCTCCCTCTGCACCTCCACCTGCTCGCTCTCTCTCTCTCTCAGATAAATAAATAAATAAATAAATAAATAAATAAATAAATAAATAAAATCTTACAAAAAGGAAAAACAAGTACTCCTGAAATAGTTGTCCCACCCCAATCAACTCCCCCCTCTGCTGGATCATTTCTATCAGCAAACACACGGTCTCTTACCCTCTTAAAGACCCTTCCTGATGCCACAGCACCACCCCATTTCTCTGATTCCTTTTACAAATAGCACCTCAGAGTAGCTGCCTATATACTATTTTATAGTTCAGGAGCCTACTGATGTCCAGAAGGATTAAGTAACTTATCTACACAGTGATTTACGTAAACATAAAGAAGCATTAAGAGCAGAGACATATAAATTTTAGTCTCTGATGATACTAAATAATACCTTTTTCCTATTAATAATAATAGAAAATCCCACAATGTCTAAATAAAAAGCCACTTGCAGACACTAATATTTAGGGAGCAATTTACAGGTTACAAAGAGTCTTCATGTGCATTTTCTCATCTGATTCTTAACATCCCTGCAACTTGACTAAGTGATTATATCCCCATCTTGTTAATGAAGAAACTGAGGCCTAGGTTTGGGTAGGTTTGGGTAACTTGCCAGGCAAAGGGGCCCAACACTGTGCCTGTGGTCATAGACTAAGGAGTGAGGCTGTCTGGGTGTGAATCCTGCATCTACCAGCTGGTGTCCATGTGACTCGGGCAAGTAACTGAATCTTTTTCTGCTTTAGTGTTCTTGTGTGTCAAGTAGGTACATCTCCCTGGGTTGTGGAGATGCTTACATAAGTTTATGTAGAATCCTTGGGACCAGTAACTGACATGTATGAAGTTCTAAGGTTAGTATTCTCTTTATTAAGTGCCCAGTTGTGGACAGGCACTATGCTAGTTTTATAAATAGAAGTGCAGGGGCTCCACCTCTAGATAATCTGTCCCTGGCAAGCTCTCATTTTAGCTCAAAACTCTGATAACACAGGACATCAAACCATTAATATTTGAAATAAAACAACTGAGTAAAAATACCAGAATGTATTTTGAATCCTGTAAGATAACTGCTTTAAAAAAAAAACAACCTGTTGAAAATATACCAGTGGTTTTCTGATTTTATGAAACTTACCTTCTTCGAATTTCCCAGCTTCAATGTAGGGAGTAAGAAATAATGGCTCTCCTACGTCTCCCTCATGTGGTACAGAAACCCGAGCTTTTTTGTATAAGGAGTGAAAGAGCCCATCACCACCAGGGCTGAATATGAATACAGCCACCAAAACAGTCGCCTTCCACATGGTACCAACCATTCTCTCCAGTCCTAGAATGAAAACAACGAATGAATCCAAAGAATAAATATTTACCCAGCCTTTTTACATACAAGACATTCATTTATTTCATTCAAAAAATAGGTATACTGTAAAAAAAGAAAAGTATATTGTATGTCAAAGCCCTTTGCTAATAAGCACCTTGGATACCACCTGAATAAAACAGACCCAATCCCTGCTGACCCTGAAGTGATGAGTCTAAGGGAGAAGGAGGCGCTATTCAAGGATTTATAATCTAACTAGAAAAACAATTTATAATTCTAAAACTGTGGTCTGAAAAGTAAATTCAATGCAGGATTAGATAAAACCTCAAGACAACAGGACTCTGTAACTGATCACCAGATGAGTGGTAGAGACATTTATCTACCAGGAAGGGAGAGGATTGAGAACACATCTCAGCCTGAGAGAACCCAGGAAGGCCTTACCAAGGTCACGGATGTGAGTAAAAGGTAGGTGGAGCCCAGATGGGCAGGAGAAAGGGGGAAGGCATCACTGATGGGTAGAACAGCTTGAGCAAAAGTAAGACTTGTCCATGGCACTTTGCAGAGAAATTTAAAATAAACAAAATGGATTTCCACTTACCTCTTCTGTCTCTTACAAATCATAAATTTTGCATCCGAGAACAAAAAAGAAAGAAGGAAGAAAAGGAAGGTCCTACAACTATCTATAGGTCCCTGCCCCTATAGCTAGCTGATAAATAAACTCAAGAGCTACGCCGCAAACTTTATGAACACAGCTTTTTAAGGGCCTTCGAATCTGATGTTTGCTTAGAGTATTCATCTCAGCTGATAATAATAATGGCTTAAAATTATGATGATTTCCCTAAACTTGTATATAAACATATAATTTGTATTTACAATGGGCTTTCCCATGTGTTTTCAGCTGATTTGAATATCTTAATAACCCGACCAGGAAATCAAAGATGATTATCACCAATTTTAGATAAGGAAAATTTGACTCAAAGGAATGTCTCATCCAAGGACATGCGGAACCCAGTCAAGGCCAAGACCAGGTTAAGGTGAGCCAGGGGTACAGGCAGGGCTGGCTGGCAACTTTTTCTAAAATTTTGATGTTTTGTTCATCATGGATTTTTTTTTGGCATTAATTTTGATTTTTTTCCCAGACATTGCATTAAAATACTACATATCATGATTATTGAGTTTTTCGGCACTCTCTTAAATTTTACCCTGGGCAAGGGCCTCACTTGACTCACCTTAATCCTTAATGCTAAGTATTATGATCCGACATCAGTGTTATTATTACTCTGCACTACTACTATTTAAGCATGATCTAAATTCTTAGCTCTAAAGTCTAAGTAAAGTGACATGAATAAACACTTTACTCAGGTTTCTGGATGTAAAAAGAAATATACAATTATGCAAATATAATGCCTGCTTTGGACTGTTTAAAATAGTGCTTTAAAATACCATGCCATTAAAACATCTTAAAAACACAAAATGTGTAAAAATCTATTACCACGTGCTTATCATAACCCAAGCTGGCATAACATGAAAATACTGGTTGTAACAAATTTTAGACACATTTCCCCAATAAGATAAACATTTATAATTTGATCAAATATACAATGCTTGTCAAGTCTTTCATGGTTAACTTAATAGAATTCCCCATACTTCATGTAAACAAGCCCAACCAAATACAATCCGTAGCTAAAAAATGGCTTTGCCTATTAGTGACTATAATAAGGAACAAAATGAATTTAAAACCTGAAATTAGTCCCAAGAAGCCCAAGAGTAGTGACCACTATGGAGCTGATAAAATATTTTTTTTTTAATTACATGAACTTGTTACACTCATGTTTTAATAACATAACTACTTTCAAGGAATCCTTAAAATCAAGAATCTTACTCTCTAACTGGTTCAGGAAAAAAAAAATCTGTGGAATTAAAAAAATACTGGAAGAAGCTCTTCCAGTAAGAGGTTTTGTTTTTTCCTGGTGGCAGAAAGAAACTAATCAGGCCATCTAATTTCTCCATCTTCCTGCTGCAAACCTCCAGCTGCCTTTAATGGAAGTCATTAATATTTAAATAACCAGGGTAGTAACAACACTTCCCTTGTAAGCAGATGCTGACTCAAAGATGTTAAAGAAGGAAAGAGGTAAAACTCGTCTTGTTTTAACTGACATAAATCTAATACATAAAAGTAAGAGTTGGGTCAATTTAGTAGATCTCATTAACATTTAATCAAATAACTATTAGAGTCATGGTTTCTCATGCCGGTGAATTAAAGCAACAACATACTTCATTTCATAATTCTCATTTAACCATCAGAATTCCTGAACTGTGCTTGGCTGTCATCTCTCCTCATGAAAATGAAAGCTATTACCATGAATGGAGAAGTGTTTTTTTTTTTTCTTAAATTCTTCTCAAATGTTTTTGCTTATCCTAAATTAGCCTGAATCTTGCAATGTATTGAACATTTATTGAGTACTTTCTAAACAAAAAATCCTGTACTAGAAGCTACTGCCCATAGAAAGTGAAAAAAAATTAACCAATTTATCATGTCTACTTGAAATAATATGAAAACATTGATACTATTTCCAATTCAAATATATCATATTGAAGGATTCAGGCAAACTGTTCCTCCTAATGTTTAGAAACATAAAATCTAAGTAAATACAAAGCAATATTGGCAGAATTAAACAAGCTAAAGGTCAAAAGTATATGATTTACTAAAATTGTCTTACAGTTGGAAACCATACGTCCAAAGTACAATGTTTTTCTATAAACACAGCTATTTATCACAGTGTTCCTTAGAATAATAAAAACTGTCAACAATGTAAACAATTTAAGATAAGTAAATTGTTGTACACCAAAAAGATGGAATTAGACACAGCAATTAAAATAACAAGAATATTTTGGAAAATATACTAAAATATTAGGTAAAGAAGAACAGGCTATTACATTGGATACATGGTAGTTTCTCCTTAATTAACACTTCTTTAAAATGTCTAAGGTTTCTACAATAATTACTCTTATAATTAGAAAAAAATAGTTTTTGGTTTTGCTTTTGTTAAGATAAAGTGAAGCAACTGATAGACATGGCAAAAAAAATGCTTGTTCCTTATTCCTTGTTACTACCTGGTTATGACCTCTTGCGTTTCCTAGGAATAAGGGTTCTGTTTGTTCTTTTAGAATACATTCTTCTTTCTCTAACATTCTATGAGGATTTGTCTTGGTTTCCTAGAGCCATAGAACCTCAAGACTCAAAGTACACTTTCTCTTTGGCAAATTAGAAGCCGCTGCGTAAATGTGAGATGCTGTTATAATAATAATTACTATTCCTATATTGGATTTAATTCTACCTGGAATTGAGTCCATAACAAATGTGTACATAATTGGTATCGGCAAATACTTGTTGAACTGATGTGTCTAAATAATGAGTCATATTTTAGACAGATATGAGATATTAGATTTTCATGTGGCCTCTCATCTTGGAGACTAAAACTGGAGCCAGAGAAGTATGTAAGTGACATAAGTTTACACCACTGGTGAGTAGTAGGCCCAAGACTCAAAGCCAGGATTTATTTATGGATCTACATTGAATCTGCTTTCCACACTTTTACTCTTGATTACAATTATATTCAGATATTCTGTTATTGTCTCAATAGATAATTAACAGCCTGTAACAGTCCTAAACCCCTTTCACAGATCATTAGAGCATGCAATAAAAAATGACAAATGAATAAGCAGAAATATTAATAAGTCAATTTTCCTAGAGAAATTTGGTTTTTAGAAACAGTTCTGCCAACTCATTCATTCATTGACACTTCAGTGAAACAGTGACTTCTCTGGGTCCCAGTTGATGTGTTAAAACCAGTGGTTATCTTTCCAGGAGCTTTGAGAGCTTGTTTTTCAACAAAGCCATTGTTAAAAATTAACCATTTAATAAGTTTTCTTTAAAAACATAAGTAATAAATACTCAAAACTCATCACTTTATAACTATTTACTACATTTTACCATGACTCCAGGGTTATGGTTTTTGTATGTGGTGGACGGATTCCATAATGGTCAGCTACTGTGCATTTCTTTCCAACTCTGCATTCAGGGAACATCTTGTTGGTATCTTTAAATCAGCCCTGGTGGGAGTATTTACACCACAGAAATAAGCAAAGACTCCCACCCCCAGAGAGCTGGTTTTTAAACATTTACCCACACACGGTGGTCTCATGTTCCTAATTTGAAAAATGAGCTGGAAACTTCTTTCCATCAACTCACACTCCCAATTCCAACTGAAATGATCAGCAGAAGAGACAAAAGGGCAAAATCCTGCCAAGTTGTCCTAGTGTTTGAAAGCAACCATTAACACGGTCAGATTTGCAAGCCTTCTACAAAAGAAACCTGAAAAGGCCACTGGAAACTGTGCAGTCTACCAATGAAAAAAGAATCAAAACCAAAAACTCCAGAATGAGGACAAAGAAACAAAGAGCAGACGTGTCAAGCCGCCCTGTGTTCTCTCCTTCCCACTTGCCTATTTGATATGATAGATTATTATTCCAATCAAAGGATAGGAATTGTTCACGTAAGAAACGCTGTACCTGCAGTAAAATAGCTATTTGGATCCCCCTCCATATTTAACTGGCCTTAGTAGCTCCCAACATAAAAAAAAACATTCCCCCAAACAAACAAACAAACAGGCCAATGAGTAACAGACATTTCCATGGAATCTGCAATGAAAGAAGGTACAAGAAAGTGGTTCCTCTACTTTAAAAAGATGTAAGCACATCTCGAGATTATTCAAGCATATCCAAAGCACCCGAATCCTATCATAAAGAGCTATTGCGCAACCCTCCATAAATACCAACTCTAGTTCTTTTGCTAAAAGATTTCTAGGCAAACAAGTGGTTTATTTGGATAAACAAACCTTTAAGTAAACAAGCCTTTATTTTGAGGGATCCACTACTCGTTTTCCTCAAGACATCATTTTAATTTCTCCAATTGGTGTCTGACGCACTCATGTCCCAAGAAAGACATAGTACGAGACACACAAGGTGAGAGGTGATGGGCACCCTTCTGCTGAGGGGGCACTGAGAACATGCCCATCTCCTTTTCCCAGGCCACCCCTATGGCATCAGACAGGGGTGTCTAATCTTGCAAATGACTTAGTCATTCCCACCTCTGCCATCATATTTTTGGACCCATAGGAAAGGGAGATAAACTTGAGTTATGTGGCAGGTAGAGGATGAAAAGAATCAGGAAGAGGAGGAGTAATATCTGACACAGTAGGAGGAAGCTTTACCTCAAAGTCTCACTCCAACCAGAAGGAAAATCTGAATGGGGGTGGGAAGTAAAAAGTAGACATGTCCCAAAATGTTAATAACAGTTTTGAAACAGAAAGACATCCTTATGAGGCCTCATCATAATAATACCAGTAATAGCTATCAATCATTGAATATAGTCTATATACAAGGAAAGGTGCTAACTGCTTTATATTTTTATTTCTGACCTTCCTGGGGCAGATACTATTATGATCCCACTTTAGGGATGAGAAACTGATCCTCTGAGAATTTAAGTTATGGGCCCAAGTTCACACCACTAATAAGTGGTACAGCAAGGAGTTAAGGCCAATCCTAATCAGTCTACAAAGGCTATTCTATAGTTGCAATACCAGCATCTCCCAAAATGTGGGCCAGAGTCCCTCCTCCATATTCAGGTAAATTTGGAAATATGATATATTATATCCCTGCAGAATTAAGTTATTATGTTGCTAAGAAGTTCTGCTGTAAATCAGTCAATTTTTTAAAAAATTTTTATTTATTTGAGAAAGAGAGGGTGAGCGAAAGAGAGAGAGAGAGAGAGAATGAGCCAGGGGCACGGGGGGTGGGGGGGAGAGGAGCAGCAGGGAGCAAGGAGCCCTATGTTGGGCTTGATCCCAGGGCCCTAGGATCATGACCTGAGCCGAAGGCAGACGCTTAACCGACTGAGCCACCCAGACGCCACCCCCCGCCCCGGACTAATAATTTTTGATCAGGAAAGGCTTCTTATTTTTGTGTAATATCCAAAAATTTTATGTAATGCACTCTGTGGCCTTTATTTATTCAATAAAACAGGGTGGAGGAATGTATATATCCTGGGCCCTTCCTGCTGGGCTAACACTTCATTTACAGTCTGGAAACATCTCTGGGTAGAGCCCACCTTGAGGAAACAATGCAAAGGCCCTGAGGTGCAAATAAGTTTTGTTTGTTGTTGGTCGACAGGAACACAGTGAATGAGGAAGGAAGTGGCAGGCACATGATGAGTTCAGAGGGTGGTCAGGGCCAAAATATGTGGAGTTTTAGCTGTATTCATTTTCATTAGCATTAGGAAATAATACGGTCTAATCAGAATTGTGAAACGGCAAATGATCACTCCGGCTGCCATCTAGCAAGTGGACTATGGGAGTTAAGGATGGAACCAGGATGCCAGTTAGGAGGCTGATGTAATATTCCAGGAGAAATGGCAGAGGCTAGAGCCAGGGAGTAGTGGTGGAGTGGTGAGAAGTGTGAGCCACATTTTGTAGGCAAGCCCACTGGTATTTATTAATAGACTAGCTATAATGGCTGAGGGAAGGAAAAGAAGCAAGAATGACTCCTAAGTTTCTTTTGCCCAGAGCAACTTCATGGATTGTTATGTATTGAATTGTGTGCCCCCAAAAGAAATGTTGAAGTGCTAACCCCCAGTACCTCAGAATGTGACCTTATTTGGAAATAGCGTCCTTGCAGATGTCATCAGTTAAATTAGAATGAGGTCATAGAGGATGAGGATGAGACTTTAATGCAATGTAACTGGTGTTTAGCAAAGAAACACAGAGAGGGGAGTGCCATGCAAAGCCAGAGAAGAGGGCCATGTGACAGTGGGGGCAGAGACTGGAGTGGTGCATCTAACAGCCATGAATCGCCAAGGCTTACAGCAAACACCAGAAACAAGAAGAGTCAAGGAAGGATCCTCTGCTTCCTCTCCGCATCTGCAGGTTTCAGAGGGAACATGGTCCTGCCAACACACTGATTTTTGACCTCTATTTGAGATAATAAATTCTGATGTTTTAAGCAACCCCCCACCCCGTTTGTGGTCCTTTTTATAGTAGCCCCAGGAAACTAATACCTGGATAGTGGGACCAATATCCAACTGGAGGTTGGGAAAACTCTGGAAGGAGTCAGGATGGAGGATGGAGTGGGTAAGATTTGAACCATCAGGGGCGCCTGGGTGGCTCAGTCGTTAAGCGTCTGCCTTCAGCTCAGGTCATGATCCCAGGGTCCTGGGATCGAGCCCCACATCGGGCTCCATGCTCCGCAGCAAGCCTGCTTCTCCCTCTCTCACTCCCACTGCTTGTGTTCCCTCTCTCACTGTGTCTGTCTCTGTCAAATAAATAAATAAAATCTTAAAAAAAAAAAAAAAGATTTGAACCATCAACAATCAAATGGGAAAGAGAAGTTAAATTGATTTCTTACTGAGATATGTCTGGCACTATTCTTTTTTTTTTTTTTAAAGATTTATCCATTTGTCAGAGAGAGAGACAGAACACGAGCAGGGGGAGAGGCAGGCAGAGGGAGAAGCAGGCTCCCCGCTGAGCAAGGAACCCGATGTGGGACTCGATCCCAGGACCCCGGGATCACGACCTGAGCCGAAGGCAGCCGCTTAACCGACTGAGCCACCCAGGCGTCCCTGTCTGGCACTATTCTAAGCCAGGATTTCCCACAGGATCTTTTGTGAAATATTAGCTCAGTAAGATATTAATAGACTTTAAAAGGACAAAAGTTTGGGAAAATTTGGGTTAAATGAACTTAAACAGGCTTCCTGGTTCCAGAACATCTCATTGCCTATCATTTGTTACTGGGCAACATGTGTTTATTTGACTGTGACACTATTCTTAGAAAGGCCCTGAATCCAGAGGTTTACCTAAGACATATCCAGATGAGGACACTAAGTCCCAGGTTGAACAATTTCTCAAGTCCTGGGTTAATTTTCTCAAGCCGCCACTTAGCTATTATTAAACAGTAAAGCTGGAATTTGAAGCCAGATCTGTATGATTCCAAAGTCCACGTATTTTGTATATATCACGGTATAAACGACATAGCATGAGAAAATCTGCCGCCACGTAACTTTTTTTTTTTTTTTTAAAGATTTTATTTATTTATTCGGCAGAGAGAGACACAGCGAGAGAGGGAACACAAGCAGGGGGAGTGGGAGAGGGAGAAACAGGTTTCCCGCAGAGCAGGGAGCCAGATGCGGGGCTCGATCCCAGGACCCTGGGATCATGACCTGAGCTGAAGGCAGACGTTTAACGACTGAGCCACCCAGGCGCCCCCGCCACGTAACTTTTGACAAAAGCAGAATTCTGGGTAAACTGGATTATCCTGGCACTTGCAAAACTTATAGGTGCTAAAATTGCAAGTGATTTAAGGACATGTTTATCTGCGAAACAATGAAAATCACATGCCCAGATGAAAATCCATTCATAATGGATTTCTAGTGTACGTCCTTCAGTTTTGAAAACGATTTTTTAGGGGTGGTTGAAGCCCTCGGTCCTTTAGGACTCATGGCAAAAGCTCTATGTTCCAGTGAGAAATTCTTTATTTTTCTGATGTAAATTGGTCCTATTCTTTTTAGAATCAGCCTCCTTTTGGCTATCTACTTTGACTAAATTTCTCAAATAAAAAATTAAGATACACAGTGTGGCAAATACAAGGGTAAGACTGGGCACAATGGATGAGAATATTTTATATGAGGATGGTTCTGGGAAATTCTATTACTCCCTGAGGTGACAAGAAACTCCTCCCCGACTCCCAAACAGAGATTATTATTATAGAGAATACCCGCCATGTAATACTCCCTTAGATGAGGCTAGTAATTTGCTCGTCTCTTATCCACACATTGTTTCATTCGGTCTTCAAAGTAGTTAGTGGCTCTTCAACAGGGGCCCATGTTGATGGAGCAGAGCCTGGGCAGACTCCAAGTTCACTGGACCATCCACTCACTTCAATAAACAAATAGAGTTGACCCTTTAACAATATGAAGGTCAGGAATGTGACCCCCTGCACAGCTGAAAATCCAGATACAATTTTTGACTCGCCCCACATTTAATGACTAATAACCTACTGTTGACTAGAAACCTTACCAATAACATCAACAGTCAAGTAACACATATTTTGTATGTTACATGAATTATACACTGTATTCTTACAATAAAGGAAGCTGGAGAAAAGAAAATATTATTAAGTAAATCGTAACGAAGAGAAAATACATTTACAGTACTGTACTGTATTTATCAAAAAAAATCTGCATACAAGTGGACCCACGCTGCTCAAATTACATATCTTCAGCTCCTACTATGTGCTAGACTCCAGTGTAGGCACAGAGAACCAAAGAGACAAAGTGTCTGCCTTCATGAAGCTTACCCTACAGTGGGAAAGAGCCCGATGAGAACTAGCAAGAAAATGAAAGCAGGGTAAAGGGGTCGAGAGTGGTGGGTCAAGGAGTGGTGTTATTTTACATCAGGATGGTCAGGGAGGGTCCCTCTGAGGAAGGGACATGTGAGCAGCTCTGAAGGATATGAGAGACTTCCATGTGAATCCAGGGAGAAGAGAGTTCCAGGCTGGAGAACAGGGATCGCAAAGGCCCTATCCCAGGAGGCAATGAGGACGGAACTAGCGTGGCTGGAGTCCAGCGAGTGAGGGGGAATGTGTTACCAAGTGGGGCCAGGTATCAGATCATTCTGGGTGTTGAAAGCCATCATATGTTTCAGGGGCTCCTTTCTATCCAGCCCTGATGTTTCCATCCACTGTGAGGCCGGCCTCTGGCCACCCTGTTGCTCACTCCCAGGAGGCTGGGGCAAGAGGTGGAAAGGTTTATCTGATGGATAAATGTGGGTAAACTGGCATGCTGGGCTCTGTACAGGGAGCAATGCTCTCCTCTCTCCACCCAGTCTGGGCCTGTAAATGGCTGGGCAAATCTGCTCAATGCTGGGTTTCAGTCATAGGAAATTCATTTGCCCAGAACTAAGAGTTTCAGCCCAACCCAGTTTGTCTCAGGAATACAGACACCATTTCACTCTCCACCTGCCTTGCTCTTTGTCTTCTCAATTTCTCCAGAACTCAGGTGAGGGAAAGGAGTTTGCTATTCAGGGGGGCTTCCTCAGAGACCCCAGTAGAATAGAACTTGGGGTTTATTCTGAGTGTAACAGGCTGGAATTTTTTTTCCCCATTGCACCCCACTGTCTATTATCCTTCAAACATTTCATCATATATGTAATTAGGAAAGGCATCCTTAACAGTATCAGCTTCACACACATACTCAGAATCGTGTTCTCTCTCAAATAAATAAAGAAAATCTTAAAAAAAAAAATCAAACCATCCCAAATACCTTTACACAGGTAATCAAAGGGCAACAAAGTCACGGACTACTTAGCAAGAACAAATAAATACAGAACTGAACCCCCTCGTTAAGTATTTTAAAATCAAGTGTGCACAGTATCCAAGTGGAAACCATAGAAAAAACCCACAGACTTGTTGATCTGGTTCTTCTGCCATGGAATGGAAACACCATCTACAATTTACCTCTGTAGTTTCTGAAAGCAAAGCAAAGCAAAACAAAACAAAGAAAACAAAATAATTTTCACTCTCTTCCTTGCTGCATTCTCATGTCTGTCCATACCATCTTGCCCCAATCATTAATGATCTCCAGGTTCCCAAATTCAAAGGTCTTTGTCTTAATTGCCCTCTCTGACCGGATGACATTACCGCTTTGGTAAATTTACCAATGCCTTGCTTTCCGTAATCTGTGCTTTCATGGATCTTCTAGAATGTTTTCTTTCATGGTTCCCTCTTCCTCTGCCTTCCCCTTAAATATTGGGTTTCCCAGGAGTCTATCCTTGGTCCACAGCTTATCTCTCTCCACACATTCTCTCCAGGGTGGTCCCATCACTCGAAGTAGACCTTCTACTGACACCACTCACATAACCGCTCTTCCCTGAAGCTGCAGGCTCATCTACCCAGCTGCCTGCTGAACATCTTCACCTGATGCCCCATGGGTATATTAAACTCAGCTGGTCAACACGCAACCTAATCCTTCTGCTAAAACACAGTGAATTGAACACATTTGTTTATTTCTGTTCCCTCATGAAACCGCTCTAATGTGAAAGCAAAGACGTCTTTCAAAGGTGTAAATCCCATGGCCAAAGAAGACAGCAAATACGGCAGATCAAAAAATTTTGTTGTTACTGTTAGATGGAAAGTAAACAAGTAGTTTGCAGAGAATGAAAGCAGAATATCAATGAGAAACAAGTCATTCACGTCATTAAACCACAGAAAGCAAATGGTAAGTACCAGAAACCGCAGAAGGCAAGGGACAGGATGGCAGCGAAACCAGAGGGACAGATAAAAGTCTGTAACAGAGGGTAGAGCCTCAGACCCCTCCAGACCTTAGCAGAGGAAGAGACTCCTTCCGCAGAAAATTTATTCTTTGAAAAATTAAGCCATAGAAACTCTAGACTTGAGAATACGAAATACAGGAAAAGTTGGGGAAGAGGCATCCAATTTAAAACTAAGAGAAAGTCTACATACTGATTGCCTCTGGCCCCTCCAACACTTGACTCTAAGAAAGCTGACAGCCAGAACTATCTGCCTCTATCTCTCACCCTATGCAGGAGAATGAAGGATTCTTCTCTGGAATACCTGAATCCACCAAGAGAAGAGTCCTATACATACTTACTTGTCCTCCAATGAAGTATCTTGGACCCCACCAATCAACACCAGGGAGTCAGTGAACCGCGGGCAAATCCCTTCAAGACAATGGAGTTTCCAACCAGCAACTTGGTTTCTCTCGGTATAAAACTAGAGTCAAAGAAGCACTGGACATTGGAAGAAAGCCTTTAATTTGGAAGAAAGAGCAAAAGAAATTACTTGAAGGGGAAAAAAATCAGAAGAAACAAAAACAAGGAGTGTAATAACTTTTCAAAAACAAAAAGTATATATATCTTTAAGGAGATAAGAGAAGATATTATGTTCATTTAACAACAGAATACTGCCTTAAAGGGGAATGAAGGACAAGGACATGTTCCTGAAAACTAAAAATAAGGTGGTAGCAATTTTAAGATTTTGATAAAAGAGTGCAACAGTAAAGACACATAAATCTCCTAGAAAATATAACTAAAAGAGAAAAGGGCTTAAAAAATAGGAAGGAAAAAGATTAAGATAATTAAGAGAGTGGTTCTGGAAGATCAACATCCAACTAATGGGAGTTCTAGAGAAAGAAGGAAGATACAATTCAAGGGAGGAAATTGTCAAAGCAATAATACAAAAACATTTAGCAAAGGTATAGACCTAACTCTCAGATTTAAAGGGACCGCCAAGTTCCTGGATCAAGGAATGAAATGACACAGAACAGATTCCAGAAATAAAGAGACTGTCATTAACTTTCCAGAGAGAGAAAGAGAGAGAAATAGAGATCATGAAAGAGAATCAAGAACCAAGATGACATTAAACTTTTCAATAGCAGCAAATGCAGCTAAGAGATGCTGGGAAAACATGCCTCCAAAATACTAAGAGGAAAATAACCTTCAAGTTAGAATTACGTGCTCAGCCAAACTATCAAACAAGTGTGAGGATAAAATCTTCAGGTAGATACAAGGCTTCAAACAAATTGATTTGTATACTACACGACTCAGGAAGCTACTGGTAGATGTGTTCCACCGAAACAGGGAAGAAAACCAAGAAAGGGAAAGACGGAAATTTCACTAATAGGGGAACTAATGCAGAAGAGAAAACCCAAGACGACAGCTGTGCCTAAAGAGTCACCAGTACGGGTCGGAGCAGTAAGTCAGAGCAATCCACAGGCAAGATCCTCAAGAAAATAAAAATATGAATACCGCACGAGTTTTTGTAAAAAATCATATCCATAAGGATAGTACAGTTCTGTCTGCAGCTTTGGACAGAAGTCCCGATAGTGTCACAGAAAACTAAGCAATCCAAAAAGAGGTAGTTACTCACTCGATGAAGAATATAAAACTGTACAAGAAAGGTAACACAATTAGAGTATACTACTTGGCTCAGCAGTGAGTAATACTTGCATAAAAAGTAAACATCAGATATGGATTTAGCAACAACCAGATATTCTACAGCCATTTGAACAGGATTGGGGACAGGCAAGTTGGGACATTAGGTAAGAGTGCTAAATTCCCACCTTGGTTAATAGGAAGTCCATAGAAAATATCTCAAATTGAGAAAAAAATGCAACTCTTAAACCAGTAAGTCAAGAAACAGACTAGGCAGATTACTTAGAAATTTGGAGTTAAATACTAGAAGAAACAGATAAAAGAGTCAGAGGAAACCTTACAGATAAGTGGGGAGTGATGGGGAAGAGGACTAAAATTTTTTATGATGAGAAGTGTAATAGGACTTGGATTTTTCACCTACATACATGAATTAGGTTGACAAAATTCGAAAGTAATTAAGAAAAAACCCAAACACCCCACTTTGTATCTCTTCCCTAAACATGTCCCTACTTCTCTATTTTCTGTCTTCATTAGAAATATTCTCAAAGTGCTAATGCCTTATATTTTAACCATATCTCTGTTAAGCTGAGAGTCTGAACAAAGGGTGGGAATTTAAAAAAAAGAAAACCACAGGCCCAAAATGACATCACTTAGGCCAAGTCCCCAAACCAGGACTTAATGCATAATCTAATTGTAGTTTCAACCTTCCCCAGAAATATAGTCTTAACTAGTCAGTAAGGAATTTCCTGATGGGTACCAGTGAGTCTACCACAGTGGCCCTCTCCACCCACCATGAGAAGATGAGGTCATCTGCATGATAAGACCCCTTGCTTTTCCCCCTAAGATGAACAATCATTTTCTTTTACTAATAACTTTCTTGCCCCACCCTCCTATAAAAACCTTCCTTTTTTTTCTTTTTTATAGCGCCTCAGAGCTTCCCCTCTACTTGCTAGATGGAACGCTGACCAATTCAGAAATCACTTGATAAAGCCAGTTAAATCTTTAAAAAATAAAAAAAAAATTAAAAAAAGGAAAGGAGAGGAGAGGAAAGGAAAGGAAAGGAGAAATACTCTCAAAGCACTGAAGCTAAAACCCTGGATTCTTTCTTGATTTCTCTCTCCTTGCTGCCTTCCCACAGCCAATCAATCACCAACTGAATCTCTTAGCTGTCTTTCAAATTTGCCCTCTCCTCCTTAGCACTACTCCCATGTCCTAATCCAGGTCCTTATCATGACTTGCCTGGACCATTGCAAATCTCCAAGCTGATTCATGACCCTGACCTTAACTCCTAGTTAGATGAATTTCCCCCCACTCTTCATTTGCTGTTGCCTTTCCTATTTTCTTGGGCCAGGGGTTTTATACCTTTTCAAACTCTGTTACATGGCAATAGATAACCGATACACAGGCAAGATATCAGCATAAAGCAGGAAGTGGATAAATAGCAGGATGGAAGGGAGAAGTCAATAGAGGGCAGATTGCAGAGAGCCTGAAAGCTGTTCAGAAACTTTATCCTCTAGTGACTAGAAACTACTGAGGGCTCTGTATTTTGTAAAGACTATTATGGCCATAGTGTGAGGATGGATTTAAATGAAAAGAGAAAAGGCACAGACACCAGTTAATAGGCTTTCCAGTAATGCAGAATTAAGACGAGGGAGCCTAAACCAGGTAAAGGCAGTAGTAAAGGTGTGGACAAGGCAGACTTAAAAATAATGAGAAGGTAAAATTAGCAGGACCTTGTGAGTGATGAGATATTATATGTTGAAACAGAACAGAATCTAGGATGATTCCCAGATCTGACTTAGATGGCTGGGCAGATGGTGGTATCATTAACTAAGATCTCCCACTGATGTAGGAAAAGATGTTAGGGTTTGAAGCCGATGGTCAAGAAAGAATTCTTGAGACGTCTTTGGTGCAAAATGGTGGTTTTATTAAAGCACGGGGACAGGACCCGTGGGCAGAAAGAGCAGCACTGGGGTCATGAGAAATGCCCCATTATATACTTTCAAGTTGGGAGGGGGTTAGGGATAGTGTAAGTCTCTAAGGAATTTTGGAAGCAAGGTTTCCAGGACCTTGAGGGGCTAGCTATTGTTGGGATAAGGTCATTTATGACTGTCTAATAAAACCTGAGTCATGAGACCCTTCAGATGTGTATGGGTGGGTCATATGCTTGGGGGATGATTGTCAACATGTATCTTGGGGGGGGGCTAGAGATAAAGGAAGTTTCCAAAGGAATTTTTATAAGTTAAAGTAGGCTTATAGGATCCTGGGGGCTGGACTAAGTTTGCCTTTTGCCCTTAGTAAAGTATTAACATTGAGGCAGTTGAGTCCCTAGAGGAATGTCACTCTGCCCGTTTCAAGGACTTGTCAATAGGCTACAGATAGTAAGGAAATTGAATAATTTTTCTTCTGCCTTTGTTTCCCACATCACCACTACTCAATTTTGCCATGAATTTAACTAGCATTAGTGCTTAACAGGTGTGTGTGTGTGTGTGTGTGTCTACGCACTGAGTATGTGAAGGGAGGAGTGGAGAATCTAAGAAATTGAAAATCAACCCTTCTGGTAATCACATAGCAATGTTCCCAACAGAACAGGGGCAACGTTTCTACATGCCCAAGGCCACACTGCAGCTGCAAAATGACTGACAATCCTTTCTTCTGGGCAGTTACTGCTTTCTTAGCAATGTCTCCCTAGTCCCACTTTGTTCCTCCCACCTCTTGAACCAAGACTGCTGCAAGTCAGTTGCTAAACTGCCTTGAACACCCCCCACCCCCACTTCCCTGATCCCTCCTTTGCCTCAGCACAAGGCCAAACCTTTCAGAAGCTTTGTCCTATGTCCCCAGTCCCTTGGGTATATGTCCTCCTGTGCTGCAGTTAAGCGAATAAAACTAATTTTGCATCACTACAAGTGAAGAGAAGTTAAGAGAGACCAGAGCTGAGGGCTCTATATATTATTATATATATTATTCTGTGACAAGAAAGCAAGACTCTGCCACAATTTCTGAATGTACAACATTGATTATGAAAATTTTCAGATTTTCAGAAAGGGTGAAACAATTTTACAGTATATACCGCTACTGAAATTCTATTATCATTCAACTGGTATTGATTTAATGCCTACTATCTGCCTGGAGCTATGCCTACCTGTAAAGACATAAAAAGCAGAGTGAAGTTAGGGAACAAGGGAGGGTTTGATTTGGCGGGAGCACAGAGTTTGTGAGGGGGTCATGTGACTTTGGTCTGTGCAATTATGTTGGAGTCACATGGAGGACACTGCATTTCATGGCACTAAGTTTATACTTCATCCTGGTTGCAATCAGGAGCCATTGACGGCATTTAAGGAGGGGAGTGTCTTGTGCTTTAGAAAGCTCATTTCCAGCATCAGTATTAGGCTGGAGTGGAGAGCACCTGACATCTGAGAGCTAAGTTAGGAGACTCTGCAAATGTCCTGGGACAAGTAAAGGTTAAACTGTGAACAGAACAGATTGCAGAGAGAGAAAAAGGAGAATCGATCTCTTGGGGGCTGGGTTACCTACTCCCCCAAAGAACCATATAGTTACACAAAGATATGTCCAGTGATCTTTCTGAAAGTAATGGAATATGGAGTCCCAAAAGAGAAAGGAGGAAGGGCTAGCCTGGGATGCCTACATAAATATTTTGACCTGTAAATAACCCTAACAATTTAAAATGAACCACTAATTAGAATCAGAATATGGAGAAAAGGTTAAGAGATAAGTCCCAAGGATATTGGAAAGATAAGATGCGAAGAATTTGCTCTTTCAGGCCAATAGATCAAAGGACCTAGAGTTATCCCCTCCCCTCCCCAGCTTACTTCCCAGGTTCTGGTTTAAAGCAATAAATGAAAAAACATGTGGTTTCATGTACAAGGCTATTCCTGCAATATCTCTGAGGGAGAGAAATCTCAATACTCTGGTTTCAGTTCAGTTATGCTTAGTAGTTGTGTTTTATGATTAAAGTACCTGATCACTGTCCTGTGAACTGAGTCCACTATTGCTTAAATCTTTGAACTTGCAAATATATAGCATAAAAGTTTAAACTCTGTTCCTATTTTTGGCCAAGGAACAGTTCTAGCATTCTGCCCAGCTTATCCTCTCCCAAATCTATGTAGATATGAATGAGTCATTCTTCCAAAGGTACCTTCCAAATTATGAGAAACTTACCTACTTTAGTTCTTTTAAATGTTCTTAGTTCAGCCCACGAAAATCCCACATTATTAAACCCCTGGGAATGCTAAACTGAAATAATCGCATTTGCTCTTTAAAATGAACTGTACTTCTTATTAAGAATGGGTCATTACCTATTTACCTTGGGAATTTCAGTGCTAATAAATGGATATCTGATGTTATCTGAAGCAGTAATTAAGCTCTTCTCTCACTATCTTACTTCGGTGCATACCAGTATTGTATGCAACACTCAATCTTTCCTCTGACACATCATATGCCTTCTAAAACAAAAACAAAGTCATCAACAAAATACTGTCATGCTGTCTGCTTCTTGTTTTTATTTTCTCAAGGGGTATGAACTGGGAAGTCCTTCGGACTTGCTTAACACTCCTCCAAGTTACTTAAACTACCTGTCAGTCAAAACCCACTTACTTCCCAGGCTATAAAATCAGTCTCAGAGAACCCCACTATAAATAAACTGGTTTATAAACTAGACTCATATATCTTGCGAGACCAATTATGCCCTTCCAAAAAAACCCAACTCCTAAAAAAAAAGAATGAAACAGCTTCTTGCTAAGAACACTTGCATTACATTATAAAGGGTTTCCCCTGGACTTAGAGGGGCCTGGAGTACAAATCTAGAAAGCCCAATGGGCCAAAGGGTGTTGACAACCGTACAGACTTTCACACGCCAACAAAGCCAGTGTGATCTACTTCCAAAAGTGTAAAAATTTCTATTTTGAACAACTTTCTTAAAAGCTGTTTTTCAAATTAGCAAAATACATTCTGGTTGGATTTTTTTTTTCTTCCTTACATCTCCGTTTTTACTCATCTCACACCAAAGATTGTAAAAAGTTAATTGTACATTTAAGGGGAGGAGAAAAGATAAGTGTCTTTAAAATGGGGAGACTGGGGCTTAGTAAACCTAAAAAATGTGCTCAAAGTCACCAACTAGTAAAATGCATTGCTGGGATTTGAATCCATAAAGATACCAAAGCCTATTCTTTTCCCATGAGACCAAGGTGACCTAAAAGGTATTGGATGCTTCCATTTGTCTCTAGGGGTCCCACTGGCTCCTAGTAACTTCCCTGCAAGGGCTGAATCCACTTGGCAGGGAGGGGCTTCCAGCTGTGCTGTGCCCCCCCCCCCCCCGTTTTCTCCTAGTCCTATATTCCAGGCCTTTCTTCTGTGCTTTCTTTCCCTCTATCAGGCCAAATCTCCTTTTGTGGGGCGCTCAAATCGAAGGCATTTCTCGCTTCCACTCTTCCACAGCACCCACAAAATCAAAACATCCCAAAGAGACTTGTTGAGGGAGGCAGGGAATGTGTCCCCACCTTGCACCAAGAGTAACGGGGGACCCCACAGCCCCGGTGCGACTGCCTCGGATTGTGCCAGGAGCCTTCGGGAATGTTCCCCGGGCCGGGCGCACCCAGAGCCTAGTGCCAAGCATCCCCAGTTCCCCAACGTGGAAACTCCAAGCCGGCCGACACGGTGCTACCTCCCTCCTTGTGCGCACGGCTCCTGAGACACCCGCCCGGCGCTCCCCGCGTCCCGGGACCAGGGCGAGGGAGGACCCGGCGCGCAGCGTCGCACTCACCCGAGCCCGTCGGTCCGCGCAGCGGCGGCCCAGGCGGCGAGAAGTGCTGCAGCCCGGCCCCTCGCCCTGCCCGTCACGCCTACCCTGCAGGACGCCGGCTGCTGAGCGCGCCTCTCGGCGGCCCACGTGACCTAGACCTTTGGCGCCAAAGGTAGGTCCTCACCTCCCCTCCCCGTGACCTGGCCGCACCCGGGAAAGCCCTCCATCCTGGGAGAAGCCGGCACCCCCCGGAGTGGAATCCTGAAAAGTAACGGAGAAAGGTAGGCTGCGGTGCAGCTCTGCTTTGTTTGTTCCTTTGTGTTTTGATTTTCCCTCCCACTTTTTTAAAGCTGCTATCAGAATTTAAACATTGTATTTAAAAATCATTCCCCACACGGGTGCTTGCAATCCTGGTGCTTGCAAGCCCTGTCTTTGCATCTGGAACCCGAGGGGTATTTTACTGCCACTGTTTAGGAAGCCCACTTGCGTTCACCCAAAGTCTACATTCCCGTCGCACTAATCCTGAGAGCTCACCAAGCGCCCATACTGTGTCAGGTGCTTTCTCTGCAGGAGTGCTTGGGAATCTTACCGCAATCTGGTAGGTCCTGTACTAAGATTATCCCCATTCTGCAGGCGGGAAAACTGAGACTTAGAAAGGTTAAGTGTCCCATTCAGGGTCACATCTCTTGTAAGTGACCTCAGTAGGTATTTTTAACCTCCCTCAGGTCCTGGGCACTGAGCCAGACACTGAGGGGAGGACAGGGTCTAAAAAGGTAGGGAGATTACAAGAGCAAGGTAAGACAAAATACAGGAATGTCATCATTCCCACATCGGAATGTCCCCAAATGCCCTGTGGTTCAGAGATGGTTATTTAGAAGCACCCCAGGCAGGCCACCTGGCGTGGCATTCTGGCTCTGCTACTTAGCTACTAGCTCTGAGCCATTACTTTTCACAAAGACGATCAAACCAACCACCCTGCTCCTTTGTGAGGTGACTTGGCCGCTCTTCCCATCAAGAGGTAGAGTCTGTTTTCCGGCGTCCCGTTGGATCAGGGCTGGCTTTGTGACAGGTTTTGGCCATTAGAATGTGGGCAAAGGCTGGTTGCTTCCCAGAAATCAAAAGGCCTCACAGCTTCTGCTTTGAGGCAGCTGCTTTGTGACCACTGTGTCAGAAGCCAGTGTGTGTGGCTCCTGAAGAGTGAGAGGTCACATGCAGGAGGACTGACGCGTTCCAGAGACAGCAGGACCCTCTGAGAGACCAGTAAGAGAAGCCAGAGGATTCCAGCTCAACCTCTCCACTAGCCGAGTGCATGAGTGAGCCCCGGCAAAAACCAGCAGCAGGATGGCCCAGCAGGTCCGCTGAGGAGGAAAAAAACCTAATTTATTTTTATTTTATTAAGCTGTTTATGTTTTGGGTGGTTTGTTATGCAACTAAGGCTAACTATAGCACTGATTTTGTAAGCTGGAACAAATTACTTAATGTCACCGAGTCTCCGTTTTATGGAGAAGCCATCTGGGGATCCTGGACACTCAGAACAAGGTTTGGGGAGGTATGGATTTGCACCAGGAGGTACACAATGGACTTAGTCCCATGGATGCCTCACTCTGTGTGGAGGAGTACAGCAGTGGAGGGCCAAAGGGGGCCTTCTAAACTGTGGGCCTTAGCACAAGGACAGCTACTGGCCAAGGAATACCTTTACCCAACATGGAGCCACTTAAATGAAAACCAAACTGAAGTTTACAGTAAAGAGAAAATGAATCATACTCGAGCATAGGTCTTCAGAAACAGGGTGTCTCCAAAGTTTTACTGCAGTTTTAATAACTTCAGAAGTATTAATGCTGCAACTTACAAAAACATCACTTGAAAGCTTAATTACATTTATTTTACACTTACTCAGTTTTGTGAATTTTGAGTAACACATTTTTCAGTTTTAATTTTTGTTTCATTTCCCCTGAGTGAAAAATGGCATACATTGATTAAAAGAAAAAAAATTACATCTATTAAAATAATTAAAACTTAGAGTCAAAAGAAGTAAACTTTCAAATGATAGTTTTGTAAGTTTGTGGCATTTATACTTCTGAAGTTATTAAAGCTTAACATTACGCTAACATATTTTGAGTCACCCCATATTTGAGTTTGTGGTGTATCAGGTTTTGTACTAGGTACTGAAGCTTAGATTTTTTAAAAAGGAAGAAAAAAGAAAGAAGTGGTCTTCTATGGAAACTTGAAGTCTAGTTGGAGAGAGGAGCCACTTAAGTTGATCCCATAATACAATATGATAAAGGCTGTCACTGGGACCTATAAAAAGTACTGTCCTTACAGAGAACAGGGACCAAGTGACTCTGGCTAAGGAGCCAGGTGACATGAGGTGACATGAAGCTGGGCATTATAAATGAATAGACATTGCAGGGAAAGGGTATAGCACAGGCAAAGAATATAACCACGTGTGAATTGATGCTGTGTTCTGGGAATGATTGACTATTTGGGGCTACTGGATGCACTCAGGATGGGTTAGCAGTTGGCTAAAACAGATATACAGAAATCAGAGTGGGAGAAGCTTGAATGTCGAGCTACAAAGACTGATGTCATTCCCAGTTAGTAGATTGGGAAAACAACTTTTTTAATGAAATAGGGTAGAATAGAATAGAACAGGTATTTTAGTTTCCTAGGGCTACTGTAGCAAAATACTAATAACTGGGTGGTTATAAACAATAGCAATTTATTGTTTCATGGTTCTGGAGGCTGGAAGTCTGAATTAAGGTGTCTGTAGGGCCATGCTTCCTCTGAAACCTGTAAGGGAAGGATTCTTCCCTCTTCCAGCTTCTAGTAGCCCAGGTCCTTTGTGAGTTACGGCAACATAATTCCCATCTCTACCTGTGTCCTCAAGGATGTCCCCATGTCTCTTCACATTATCTTCCTTCGACATGTGTCTGTCTCTGTGTCCCAATTTCCCCCTTTTATGAGAATACGAGTCATATTGGATTAGGACCCACCCTAATGACCTCATTTTAACTTCATTACCTCAGTGAAGACCCTCTTTCCAAATAAGGCCACATTCTGAGGTACCAGGAGTACCAGGAGTGGGGGGTGAGGACTTCAATGTATCTTTTTTGGGGGACACAGATGAATCCATGAAAATATAGGAGATGAAATGTTGGAGTAAGTCATGCTTTGTGACACTTTCTGTTTCAGCATACGTGTGTGTGTGTATGTGTGTGTGTGTGTGTGTGTGTGGTAGGTCATTGTATCAGTTTCCTATTGGTAGCATAACAAATTACCACAGAATTAAAGGCTAAAAGGAACACATTTATTCTCTTATGGTTCTAAAGTCAGGAGTCTAAAATCAAGGTGTCGGCAGGACTGCATTTCTTCTCCAGGCTTTTGGGAAGAATCTGATTCCCTGTCTTTTTCATCTTCTGAAAGCTGCCCACATTCTTGTCTCCTGGCTGCTTCCTTACATCACTCCAACCTCTTGCTTCTGTCTTCATATCTGTTACTACTCATGCTGATCCTCTAGCTCTCTCTTAGAAGGATTGTTGTAACCACATTTGTCCCACCAGATAATCCAGGATAATCTTGTCATCTTAAAGTCCTTAATTTAGTCACAACTGCAAAGTTCCTTTTGCCGTGCAAGGTAACGTATTCATAGGTTCTGGAGGTTAGGATGTGGACATCTTTGGTGGGCAGGCATTAGTCAGCCTACAACAGTCATAATGCAAACAGTATTTATTACTATGAGATATGGTCAAAATAGCTTGAAAGCCACTACACTGGAAGTCTGAATTTTTTGATTAAGATATATTGCTTATTTTCTTAGTATGAGCATAATACATGATCATTAGAGAAATATGAGGCTATACAAAAAGATCAGATAAAATTTTTGATGTGATTCCTCAGAGATAACCACATGATGTATTTTTGTCTACTCTTTTATCTGTACAAATATATGTTATACACAAAAGATGGAATCATATTATATGGAGTTATTTATCCTGCTTTTAGAAGTTAGCATTATATCCTGATTATTTTCACATGTTGTCAATTCAAAAACATAATATTTGTGGCTATAATGTTCAGTCCTATGAATCCACCATAATTTATTCAACCATTTCCAACATCCGGTCATTTGAGTTGCTTCCAATTTTTCCTTATAATTAATTCACTAAGAAATATTCTCATATAAATTATTATGTGCATCTAATTATTTCCTTAGCAGAAAAATCTGGAAAGCAGAATTACTGAGTCAGAGGGTCTTCGGAAGGTTATCCAAGTTCAAAGAAGATAACTCTGTTGGAAAAGTAAAGTACATGGGGCAGGGGTGTGGATGGAGGTGACAGCCACGGGAGGAGCCGATTTGGAAGAGTATAGTACGAAGTACAAATAATCTCTGCAAAAGATGATGAACTCTTGGGCCAAACTGTGTGTGGTAGTCCCTGTATGAGTTTCCTAGAACTGCCATAACAAGTCGTCACAAACTGGGTGGCTTAAGACAGCACACATGTATTCTCTCACAGGTCTGGAGAAGTCTGAAATCAAGCTGTTGGCAGGGCTGCTCTCCTTCCAGGGGTTCTGCGGGAGAATTTTTGCCTCTTCCAGTTCCTGGGAATCCTCGATGTTCCTTGCCTTAGAGCTGCATTTCTCCATTGTCTGTCTCCATCTTTACGTGGCTTTTTTTCTCTGTGTTTTTGTATGTTCTCTCCTTTACTTTTCTTTTTCTTTCTTTTTTTTTTTTTAAGATTTACTTATTTATTTGAGGGGGAAGAGGGGCAGAAGGAGAGGGAGAAAGAGTCTTAGGGTTTGATCTCATGACCCTGAGATCATGACCTGAGCCAAAACCAAGAGTCCAATGCTTAACTGACTGAGCCCCCCAGGGGCCCCTGTCCCTGTCCTCTCCTTTTCTTATAAAGATGCCAGTCATTGGATTTAGAGCCCATCCTAATCCAGTATGACCTCATCTTAACTAGTTACATCTGCAAAGACCCTCTTTCCAAATAAGGTCACAGTCTGAGGTTCTGGGTGGGCATGAATTTTGAAGGGGACATCATTCAACCCACTAGAATCCCTGTGGAAAGAAGGATACAACTGTGAGACATATTTAGATGCACTGAGAGGATATGGGGACAGCTAAACATGGGATGGGCAAAAATGATGAGTCTATATATTTCCATTAAATAATACCCTGTTTTTCTTAACATCCATTCTTCAGCGGACTTTGGCATCTGAAGGGGCACATCTGGTGAACCTATGCACACATTCTGTTCGGAAGCCACCCGGCAACAGAGGAGATCATCTGTGCTTCCAGCCAGACTGTGCAGGTACAATTGTCAACAGCGTGGGAGAGAGATTTTAATATGTATCTTTCCTTAGAGACAAATACATCCCTTCTCTTCACTGCTCACTAGCTTATCTTCGCATAGTTGGCTAAATGTTTCTAATACTTTGAATAATTTTGCATTTCTCCTCAAATGACCATAATTGTAATCAACTTAAGAGTTGAAGAATCAAAATATAAAACTTGCAGAGGAGAATCAAACTGCTGAAAACAACATTTTTAGCCTCTTTTTTGTATTGTACTCAATAGTGGGCAAAAGAAAGGCCTTGCAAAGAAATTGGTTAAACTTTCTTCTCTGATCGGCTTTTCTGAAAACAAAATTTTAAAGTTGTCAGGTTGGTCAGATGAATGGATAAAGAAGATGTGGTATATATATACCATGGAATATTACTCAGCCATCAAAAAATGGAATCTTGCCATTTGCAACTACATGGATGGAACTAGAGGGTATTATGCTAAGCAAAATAAGTCAATCAGAGAAAGACAATTATCATATGATTTCACTCATATGTCGAATTTAAGAAACAAAACAGAGGATCATAGGCGAAGGGAAGGAAAGATAAAATAAGACCAAATCAGAGAGGGAGACAAACCACAGGAGACTCTTAATCATACGAAACAAACTGAGGGTTGCTGGAGGGGAGGTGGTGGGGGGATGGGGTAATTGGGTGATGGACATTAAGGAGGGCACTTGACGTAATGAGCACTGGGTGTTATATGCGACTGATGAATCACTAAATTCTACTCCTGAAACTAATAATACACTATATGTTAACTAAATTGAATTTAAATAAAAATTAAAAAAAAAAAAGTCAGTTGCCTTATGACCACTTTTCCTAAGCATGATGTAATGACCACTGGGTGTAATATAAGACTGATGAATCACTGATCTCTACCTCTGAAACTAATACATTATATGTTAATTAATTGAATTTAAATATATATATTAAAAAACAAACAAACAAACAAAAAGTTGTCAGGTTGTGGTGCCTGGCTGACTCAGTCAGTAGAGCATGTGACTCTTGATCTCGGGGTTGTGAAATCAAGCCCCATGTTGGGTGTAGAGATTACTTAAAAATAAAATCTTAAAAAAATAATAAAATAAAATGTCTTCACTTTGAACTTAAAATAATTTAAAAAAAAAAAGAAAAAAATTGTCAGGTTGATCAGTCCAGGTGATTTCAGGGTTCTCCCAAGCCCTTGTGTTCTCTGCACCCACATATTCTGGGGAGACTCTCGGTTTGTTAAGCCCTAAGTGGTTTAGAACATGAGTCGGACCCGGGTTCAAATCTAGAACCTGCCATCTGGTGACCTCAAGCAAGTGACTTCGTCTCGGTTTTCTCATCCATACATGGCAAAAATAGTATTAGCTCCCTTACAGTATTATTAAGAGGGTGAAATGAGATAGGGTACATAAGTACTTGTCAAACAGAATGGGCTCAATCAATGGTACCTGTAACAATAATAATGATGATCACGCAGGCTATGACTATCATTTTTTTCAACTGTCTCACCCAAGATACTGAATTGTATTCTCTCCCCCGCTGTTTTTCAGTGTATCTGGACAACACAGAAAAGCGTGCCCCTCCCTGACCTATGGCCAGAGCTTTGCAGTGTGCCTTATATTCCAATTAAGAAGACACAGAGAGGAGCCTGTTTACACGTCTCCAGCAGGTAAATACAATTCCAATTGTCTAGCATCAGAGCTTTGATTTCACATTTGTAGCTGCTGCCGCCAAGATAAATGTGGACCTGTAATGGAAACAAGGGGAATTGATTAATCTTGTAGACAACCACACCTCTCTTGGAAGTGTCTGTGTCTCTCCCCTGCACTTGTCAAGGCTTCTGCCATTGTTCCTTTTAAGTGTTGTTACCTCTCTTCGACGGGCATCTCACGGCTTTGAAAACATAGCTCAGGGGCACACCAGAAAGAGGAGCGTCACAGCCTGCACAGTGTAGTAACTTGTTCAATAAACCGTAAACCACATTGCTTAAGAAAAGAAGCTAGATATGTCACCTTCACAAACTCGCAGGAAAGTCACTGTGCTATTAAAAAGAAGAGGAGAAGAGATGCAGCTGATATGACCCCACAGCTGTTCTGCACCTTGGCCATGGCCTTGAGAAGTAGACCCACAGGGTGGTGATCCTGCTGTAGGACACAGATGCACACCCTGAAAACTTAGGGAAGCGCTTCAGTCTCCTCACGCTTAGTAAGGAAGGGCCACCTCCTAAGACTAGCCACGGGCTACAGACTCAGGGAAGTTGAGGCTAATTACATGGTAATTATTTATAATAAGTGCTTCTGCTCCCAGCATGATTATCCTCCCCTGGGTTGCTTGCCTCCTTGTGTCTGGTTTATGTAGGGAAACAATGTCCAAATTAATCTAAGTCTTTTGTAAGTGAATCAGTCTATTCTCTGATGATCCAGAACCCTTTGGCAGCAGGTGTTAAGCCTTTCTAACAAAAGACATATTTTCCGTTTCCCTTTGGTTATGCTGAAAGCCAGGCACACAAGACTTTGGTGGATTAAGGATGAATTATGGGATTAATATAGACTTGGCCGCTAAGGACAGTAGAGCTAGCCCTGTGTAAAGCCGTGAGAAATAATCACACTGAACCTTTGCAGGGCTTCATGGTTTGCCTAGCACTTTTTTCCCCTATATATCATATCTTTAATTTGCACAGCAGTCCTGAAGAGTATATATTGATATTATGATGAACCTGCCCCTGTGCTCAGTACAATATCTGATTAAGGGCACAGTAAGGCTTTAGGAGTAGACTGGTAGGGATTTGAATTCCGGCTCAACCACTCATTAGCTGTGTGACCTTCACCATGTTAATTAACCTCTCTAAGCCTTATCCTTCTCATATATGGAAAGAGGACAGCCCTACAGGGCTGATCTGAGGATTTAATGAAATTACATGTAGAGCTGTTAGCACAATGCATGGCCCATAACAAGCAGGGCATTCATTGGTTGAAGGCAAAAAATTTGCAAATGATAAACAGAGATCAAAGGAACTAAGTAGAGGAAATGGCATGTGGCATCTCTTCTTTTTTCTTTTATTCAGTTTTATTTTATTTTCCTCTAATGCAAAGAGTGGTTAGTCCAGGTGCTCTACTTACTAATAAAATATTGTGCGTATGATTCAAAGCAGAGTTGACCTAGAAAAGTGACTTTTCTGGTTATACCTATCTATAGCCTCTTGAGTCTGTCAAGAACTTCAAGAACTAAGTAATCTCACCAAATAAAGGAATACAGATAAAATAGGTGAAGGATAGTCCTTGGTAGGAATACTTAAGCAATTACCTAAAACCATATGTTGTCTTTTACGCGTGGTGGCTCAGGCTGAACTGCTCAGAACCTCCTGCTTGGCTGACTTCTAGGGATTTAAAGGACTCTCCCCTGACCTGGAGATGGCTACACATAGTAGCACACGGCAGCCGGGGGGACAGGAGGCACTGGAGGACCAGCTCCCATCTCTCTTCCTGTTCTAGTCTCTGTCCCTGGCTACCGCCTTTCTCTCAACCTTGGCTTCTTTATCTGAAAATGGAGACTGTGACAACTCTCCTCCTCCATCCACCCTAACCACCCTCCTCGCCCCAGAAGCTGGTGACGCCTAGGCAAGATGAGAGGTGTCAATGCACAAGGCAGACTACGTGGTGCGTGTTGTGTGTGACACAGCAGTCACCAATGTGATGTAAATTGCCTCTGCTCCATTTTTTTCCCCTCCAGCCTACCCAGAGATCTCTCAGTAAAAAGAGTAGAAAAGGAATGATTCCTTCCCTTTCTTAGAAGAACTCAACACTGAATTCTTCAAGTCTGGGCTTCTTTGCACCAGGATGGTTGGAAGAATTTTAACTCCACCTTTCCTCTCTCTGAACAACCAGTTGTTCATTTCTCTTGGGAAATTTTTGATAAAAAAATAAGCAAACAAAACAAAATACGGTCCATCTTCATTGTTTGTGGATTCTGTATTTGCAAATTTGCTTCCGTGGTTTGGATAACAGGGCCCTCAGAATTCCTCACCCACATGTCTACAAGCCTGCTTCCAGAGCCTGCATAGATCCTTTCTGCACCTGGGGGTGGGGGTGGGGGTGGGGGTGGCCAAGAGGCATACTTACGGAGCGTGGATGTGCAGCTAGGCCGTGCTGGAGCAGGACAGGCTAAAAGGCTATCTAGCTCCATGTGACCTGTTCCAGCATAGAACTTCAAGGAGTCTCAAAATTCTAAATTCAAATCTGGTTTTCCAGGTTGTTATAATGACATATTTTTCAAGGTAAGAGGGTAGAACATATTTCATGTAATAGTTTATTACCTTGGTTTATAACTTTTAAATATTTAGACACGTGGCAGGTGGGCCTCCATTTATACTCTTATCCCAGGCCTCCCAAGAAAAAAGCAGGCTTAGAAAGAGATAAACTTTTGTTGATTTAAGCTCCCAATGTTCAGGGCCTGTTTGTTACCGCATCATAACCTAGCTTATTCTGACTTTTATACCTGGGGAGGAGGTGGTGGCTTTTTCAGTTTCAGAAGCTCTTAAGCCATATGTTCTGGTGTAGGAACGTTAACATGGACACGAGGAGGGACGCAATCCAATGAACAGTCTGGGGAGACTGAGAGCATTCCTGTGGTCTGTGGTGCACACTGAGTGAGGGATGTCTATGTAATCTGCCTGGGACAGGATACCAATGGACAAGTGAGGAGCATCAGTCAGCTGCACTGAGTAAGTGAAGGAAAATAAGGGCAAGGGAAATTGTGAATCTTGAGGCTCAGGCCCCTTCCCATTTATATGTGAGGAATCAGCTCCTAGCATGGATGTCAGATCTAAATGAGAAAGGGGATCTTTTCTTTCCCTCCTCCCTACCCTCTGAACTGATCGATTTTGGACTTCTTGCCAAACTTAGCAAATATGAGCTCAAATTGGATTCTTTTTCAAAATATAAAAAGGCATGACATTTCTTATGCTCTAAGTATCACAAAATAGTACACACCTGACCAAAATATAAAGTGCTATTGTTATTATCTAAACTTGGTTTATACCATTTCAGAGAAAACAAATACATTTTAATAGCCTAAGGGAAAAAGCAATTATTGAAAAAGTAAATCTCTTTCCAAAGCTAGAAGGAAAAACAAGGACAAGAGAAGAGAAAGGAATAAGAAAGATGTTGAGCCTTCACTATTGGCCAAAAGTCATGCTGAGTATATCACACGTGTGATCTCGTTTAGACCTCACCATAACCCTAAATAGTTGTCATTGCATTCTTACTTCCAGAACAGAAGTAACTGAAAAACAGAGATGTTCAAAATTTGTCCACGGTCAAAGAGCTACTAAGTTTCAGAATCTAGATTCAAACACACTTATCTCATACCAAAACCTTCGTTCTTTTCAGAAGCTTCAAATAAAAAATTGGATTGTTGACATTACCACTGTGCTTCTCTGTTTCCAAATCCTGTCCCTTTGGCAAGGTCAGCAATGGGCAGTACTCCCTCATCTGGGACCAGGAAGGTAGGCTGGCTGGAGGGGACCAGTTGACAAATCTTGTCTTCATGGTGGCTTTCTTATAAAGTGCAGGGCAACTGAAGAGGACAGTTCCTAAGTATCCTCTGTGTCCAGACAATATTAGGGCGTCCTGTCAAGGTCTGGGCACTGGGTGATGAGCCCTGAACTAAGGGGCCCAGAGGAGGCCACGTGCTCCTACAGAACACACCAAGCACTTACCCGTTGGCTATTTGTTAGAAGAGTTATTTTTACACTCAACCTTGTTTTTCTCCTCTTAAATCTAAAGAGGCCCAAGGGATAGAATAGCAAAGCATGATGAGATGGAGAAAAGTTTAAATAATGCGTGTAAGGTTATTCCTAGACCTCAGAGGGGGGCAATTTGAAAATCATGTATTTACCTTGAGTTTTTCTGACTTCGAGATCTTTTCTATCTTCCCTTCCCCCACTGGACTCGTCTATGTTTTCCTCAGTTTGTAAATCCTCATGCGGCACGTCACCTTGCAGATCTGTGGCAAAGTAATCACATCTCAGTGTTAGGTTCCATGTTCTAAAAATATCAAAACAAATCTCAATGATTAAATGCCGTGAATTAAGCTTGTTACTTACTTCTCTAAAATTGATATGAAGGATACATTTTAATTAGAAAATTATAAATCTAAGCTGCTGTACCAAGCCACCTCCAAAATCTGTATGAAGTTTTAACTCCAAAAAAAAAAAAAAAAAAAGCTAAATCCTATCTAAAGGCAGCGATCTTGTTAAATAACCAGCTGCATCTCATTTCATTTGGGTTGAAATTTTACCCTGAGCCATGTGAGGGTAAGATATCTCTTATAAAGGTCATCTCTGAGAAAACCTTTGAATTTTTTCTCTTTAGATGTCTATAAACTCTAATTAAATATGCATTTGTTGGTGTGATTTTTGACCAGGGAGCTTTTCATTAGTATGGAAGTGACTATTACTCTCCGACATAGCTTACACAGAGCATTACACTAAATTTTCAGATCTTTCTGTTCTGTGTAGCTAAAGATGAAGTCCAAGAAGTCATCATTCTTTATCAAAACTGACAATCGTTTTATGCATCTGGGGATTTGTCCAGAGAACCCTGTTATACGTTTTCAACATTAAAATCCTGTGGCAGCCACTGGCCCCATAAGTTGAATTTTAACACAAGAAAGGATGTCCAGCAAACATCAAAACAAAAGCTACCCTTCAAGCTTAATTTTCTTGTTCACACATTTGGCCACCATATCCCCCTTGATGTCAGCAGGACATAATCTCACCTATGGAAAAGAAGACAGCACCCTAACTGTGCTGACAAATTGTAGGGAAGTGAAAGGCTTAATGATTGCTGAGTTTTCTCTCTTTATTTCCAGAAGAAGAATAATGAAGAGCTTTCTTTGCTCCCACTTAACATCCTAATCGCCCATATCTTCAGTTTTTACGCTGCGGCTACCCACACTTCTGCAGGGGGAAAAAAAAGAATGAGATGCGACCCCTTCCCCACCCTGCCACACCCATTGGAACCTGTCGCTATCGCATCCTTAATCAATCCCCCAAATTGCTGTGGGACTCTACAGTCCTCCCCCATTCAGTGCCCAGCCCCTGCTGGTGTAGGGAGCTACACAGCTTGTGGTAAACTGCTATCCATTATTCCTCTATATTTAGAACTTCTCTAGAGAAATGGCATTATCTCAGTCACAAAGCCGAAAGCTACTTAAAGTTAGTTTTTCACAGTTGTTTATCCACAGTGTGCTTGCTTCATGCACCGTTCATTCACCTTGCTTAAAAAACAATTCAGATCGATGCCCAGCTACAGAAACCCAAACTACTGAAATATCACCTCGTAGAAAATTGACTATGATTTGCATTTTGCTAATGTTGGCATAGGTCAGGATGTTATTTCTCTCTTCTCAATAATGTTTCATTGAAGGTAAATTCTACCCCCTTTCACCAGTGAAAAGCCGCTCAATGACCTGAATAAGATCCGGTGATAGAAAACATATTTTCAGTGATACTGAAGTCATTTTTCTGCCAGAACAAATTAGTCAGTAGCTATCGAGTATGTCACAGAGGTTTTCAAGAGGCACTTAGGAAGATGCTAAAAAAAAAAATTCTTCTATGTAGATTATTAAAAATGTCACGGTGCTAATGTAAAAACGCCGTGGTAACCTTTCTGTTTCACTCTTCTCTGTGAAAATACCATTTCTTGCTTGTAATTCTGCTCCTAAAAGAGAAAATGTCATTTGAAAATGGTTGCAAAGAGAATGAGAAAGGAAATTTTATAATTTAAGCTGGAAAAGGCAAGATGGAGGGGTAATCAAATCACAGAGGCAAAGACACAACTGAGCTATTTCTCCGGACTTCCCATCCCCACCTAGAACTGAATAAAAAAAGGGGACTTGGGCTGGATTTATAGGGAGCTTTCCTGAGAAGGAATTGTGTTAAAAACAGAATTAGGTCCTGAATGAATGGATGTGTAAATGAATGGGTGAATGGAAGGCTATGATCAAGGATTATCTTCCTTCAGTGCTCTTTGGCATTTGAGGGGAAAGCAGTTTACAGCACACACATAACATCTTGGGATCTCAGTGCCATTATAAAATAGAGCAGACAACTGCTACTTTTCTGGCCTGTTGAGACAACTAAATAAGATAATGTGAAGAAAGCGTCTAAAGTGATGTCTCGTCCATAATCATAGAAAACTAGGGTGATATGTCAGGCTATGATGCATGTGTGTGGGGAGGGGGTAGCTAAATCCTGAAAATTCAGGCAGAAAGGCCGACTTTCTTTTACTGTGTAGCCTGGTCTTTATGTGACAGCATTCCTATCAAAGTTTGCCAGAGAGGAAATAGGAACTCCCCAGCATCCCCTACATGGTCTGTCCATTTTCTCATTCACAGAAATTCTCATTGGGTGCTTGGATGGACAATTTAGGCATTTCTCCCAACTCTGCTATAATTTGATATTAGATATGACCATAGAGTTAAAGTTTAATATCGAAGTATTCTCTGGAATTTTGCTGGTTCCTTCTGGTTTCTACTCAATCTTAAAAGAGATTATTAGTAGTAGTACTTGTGATTTCACCATTTTAAATATTTACAGATGCTTAACTCTTAGTGAGATACTTTGACATTCTAACAGATTTAAACTCTAAATATAAAACATTCCTTTGGGGACTTTTATTTTGCTCTGATAGTAAAAAAAACTTTCAAAGAATGTGACTTAAATCTGATTTCCAAATGAGATATCCTCCAGCAATCGAAAGATCCTGTGGGTTTATTATCCCACTGGAAAGTACGCCTTACCCTCGGGTATGTGCTATAAGTGAAAATTAAAACCTAGCCGTCTATATGAAAGCCCACTAAGTCATTTGGTGGCTCTTCAGTATTTGTGAGCTTTGTTCTCCTGCGGGGCTACAGGGCACAAGGAGCCCTCCCAAAGCTGGTTGAGAAGGGCCTCCTGCAGCATCCTGTAAGTGGCTCTCTTTATCCAGGAATCACAGAGTTGTGATCTGCAGTAGACCTTGGGCATCATTCTCTTCGGTTTTCTCAATCCGCAGAATAGGAAACTGAGCACAAAAGAGCTTAAATGATCTTTCTAAGATCCACAGCTGGTTAAAGAGTCAGAGTTACCCCCCATATCCCTGCAACATTCTGAAACTGCAGAGCCCACCTGGTCTTGAAGGGGGAGGAATTATTCCAGACAGGTGTGCTTTGGATGATGGAATTAGAAAACTGTGCCGGTTGATGGTTGCTTCAGATGGAATAAAAACCTATTTTTGTTAAAGTAGACTATTTAAAATATGTTTTACATTGTAACGTATAACGTACTATCATTGATCCTGGGTTCCACAGGGATGTGATGTACATTTAATCTGTATTTTTTATAAAAAACAAAACAAAACAAAAAAATGACCAATGATCACTGTCTTAAGACGAACAGTTTGGAGAACAAAGGATTCAAAATTATTAATTCAACTCTTTTTTTTTTTTTTTTTTTTAAAGATTTTTTATTTATTTATCTGAGAGAGAGAATGGGAGACAGAGAGCATGAGAGGGGGAGGATCAGAGGGAGAAGCAGACTCCCCGCTGAGCAGGGAGTCCGATGCGGGACTCGATCCTGGGACTCCAGGAACATGACCTGAGCCGAAGGCAGTCGCTCAACCAACTGAGCCACCCAGGCGCCCTAATTCAACTCTTTTGAAAATGCATTTCGGGCCACAATAAATGTCTCCTTCAAAGAAGCAGGAAGTGGTATCTGCATGGCTTGATGAAACTATTTAGAGTCAAAGGGTCTTAGAGCCAATCTATCAATCTCTCAATCAATAGAGCAAATCTATCAGCCTATCCAGCCTTTTATAGAAAAGAAAACTTAGGCCTACTGAGTTTACCAAAGTCACACAAACCAGTAAGTGGCACAAATGGAATGTATAGACTGTTCTCCTTTCGTATTTAATTGAAAAAGTCTCACTTAGAGCAGGGTAGAATCATGACTTCATAAACATTTTCTAAATTTTTATAGAATTTATAACTTAAATCTTAAATATAGCACATTAGTTCAGCTTACTTGTCAAGGACTGATCATTCCCGTGGCATTGTCCTGATTACAGTTCTTACAAATAAACATTAACTAGAAAAGACATATTAATGTGACAATAACCAGCAGCAGTAAAATTAAGGAGATTCATCCTTAATTACTTAAATACAAGTGCTACATTTTGGTGTCAAATGTGAAATGGCAGTGGGATATGAAATTCATATCAATGGGAACATTGGAAATAGGCATACAGAGGTCCCCAACTTTGTTTCCAAGAGAAGTAATGGCTGACTTCCTTGCAATATAGAGATATCTCAGGGAAGGGTTGGGAGACTGATGTTTCTAGAGAACTAGAGACAGGGAAGGTACCAATAATAAAGTTCCTCTGTAGAATGAAAAAATGGGGTGTCTAATATTAGGCAAAATCTTCCCACAGTGTTCTCAAGGCTCTCCTTCACTCCCTTCAATATTTTGCTCAGTTCTTACCTTCTCAGTGAGATGTCCCTGACCACCCTATTTACCTATCCCACAGCACCCAACCTAGGACTACTGATTCCTTTGACCTTGCTCTGTTTATTTCCCCTAGTACTTAATCACTTGTTCATTTATATGTACTCACTCATTATTATGCTAGAATGTAAGCTCGTGACCACAGGAAATTTTTGTTGTTTTTGTTCACTAATGGAATAGAGGTATCTAGAACAGGGCCTGACATATAATAGGTTGTCAAAAATATTTGTGGAAGGAGTTAATGAATTGTCCCCAAATGGCATTCTTTGGGTTGTCAAAGGTACACACCTTTTTCTTCTTCTGATTGGTGGTTACCTTCTTCTTACTGGACATGCCCTGTCTATCAGCACACCGTAAGGATAGACAACCAGGCTTCATTATTATCTACTTTACTGAAAGATGAGCATTGTTTCTCTTTGGCTTTCTTAATATCAGTGTGATATCTCAGCCCTCATAAATACTTCCACATGTGTAAATCCTACTCAGTTTGCCACCTTCTATATTCAGTTATTTTAAAATGTGTACTGAGCACTCACAATGTGCAAAGTTGGTGCCAGACATTCAGTGGTGACAGGCAGACTTGAGGGGTACATTGCAGGAATTTAGACTGGTGTTGCATAAAGCTTCCCTAATTTCCTGATGTTCCCCCTGTTGATTCTTTTGTACTTCTCTGTGGCAGACAAGGTTACTACATGCTTATTTTAGTCATTCTTCCTGTTTGCTATCTCAATTTAGTTTGGGCAACAGTGTGCCCAGGTGTTGAATCATGTTTGGCCTCAGTCAGTCATGGCAACCACTTTCGTTTTTGCCAGAGATTGTTTTACAAGTGGGTATATAACCCAGTCTTGGTCAGTGAAATGGAATGAGAATTCCACTGGGAAAGATTTCTCTCTCATCTTTTTTTTTTTTTTATCTTATTAATTTATTTTTTTGAAAGAGAGAGAGGGGAGAGGAGCAGAGGGAGAGGGACAAGCAGACTCCCACTGAGTGCAGAGCCCAATGTGGGGCCTGATCTCACAACCCTGAGATCATGACCTGAGCCAAAATCAAGATTCAGATGCTTAACTGACTGAGCCACCCAGGTGCCCCAAGATTTTTCTCTTTATAGACTAATTGTCATTAAAATGTTCATTAGAAGATCAGTGAGAAATTGTGATATACATCCAGTAATGTGGTCTTCAATGATGTATAAATACATTTTTATAGACAGCATGACTCAGGTGCCTCTGGTGAAGTGATACTTGAAATTTTTTGTTGTAAGACAGACTTAACATCAATATTTTAAAAAAACACATCTTGCAGATGTGTTTGGGTGCTTGTATGGGCTTTGTAGAGTTGTGGTAACCCTAGATCAAGGCGGAACACAAGTAGACATTTGAGATTCTCCAGGCTGGTAAAATCAGCATGAGTGATTCAGAATTCTGAGTAGTCTTTGGAATTTCCTGCTGTCAAGGAAAATCCCAGGGCTGCCTGAGCTGGAGGTGTGAGTGGTGCTTTGGTTGCACTATAACTATTTAAGCAAATTAAATATTAGAGCTAGAAGAAGCTACAGGGGGGCATTTGATCCTGTTCATGGTGTATGGAATATCTCTCATGGTTGTTTTATTTTGCCTTTTCCTTCTTACTTAAGGAGAGTAATCATCTTTTGACATTTTGTTCACCACTTTTTAGTCTTTCATAAATTGCCCATTATAGCTTTTATCTATTTTTCAATTGGTTTCTTTGTCTTTCATTTATCATTTTGTAGGAGTTCTTCAAATATTTTGGATTCTCATCTTTTGTCAGTTTCATTTCAAATTTCTTTCCCTAATTTATGTTTTTTCTTGTAATCCGATGGCTCTTAAAAAACCTTTTTATTTTAGAAAAATTCAAACATACACAAAAATAGAGAGACCAGTATAATGGACCACCATGCAGCCATAACCCAGTTCCCACAATTATTGACTAACAGCCAATCTTGTTTCACCTGTAATCCCCACTTATTGCCCTTACCTGTGGATGATTTTGAGGAAAATGCCAGACATCATGTAATCTCCTCTGCATGTCTCTGAAGATAAGAACTCTTTGTTATTTGGAGACTCAGCTTTGTGTTCCAATCTATTTGATAAAAATCAAAGTCCTGGTGATTGTTAGAACATCATGAGGAAAATTAACTCTAATTGTGACTTGATTTTCACAGATAATTCTATTGACTATAAGAAGAAATTTATCTCATAGGGAATAAAATGTGGGCTTTTTCCTGTTCAACTCATTTCAGTTTTCTTTCTTATGTACCTATTCTAGGTAGTGTATGCATTGTAGGTTCAGCGCTGTTGTGTTTTAAAGGTACTTAACTCAAAATACATGGTTGTAGTATGGATAAAGGCACTACGCTGGTGTTACAATTACAGAAGAATCTGGAAAGAACATCCCATCATTCAATCCCTTCGAATGTATCATCTTATCAAATTACCTCTTGTAAATTATTCATGTAGAGTGTACCGTGTCTCTCAGAGTTTAAATATTTGATTTGCATACCTCTCTAAAATGGTGTTTTTAATTGTTATTTTAAGCAACACTTCATTAGCGATTTCTGTTTTTATAAAAATGTCTAAATACAATGATTTTCTGTTAATTAAAAAAATAAATGTAACTGCTTTATTGTTATATTATCTTCCACTCAAAAAGAAGGAAAAAAAGATTAAGTAGCTGACGGTATATGGAAGAGCAACTGAAAAAGACCAACACAGGATCACTGGCTTTTTCTGCCTTTTCTCCTTTGGTTTCATATCTTTGGAAGGCTGTGATTGTTTGCAACTCTGTCTCTTTTCCTCAGGGCCTGCTTGACACACTGGATCCCGAAAATCTCCTCCCTTCCCTCTGATGCTGCTTGCACAATCGCTGTGCCTAGAGCTCTCCTTGGCCTTATTTCAGGGTTGTCTGGCAGGACTAAGAATTGTGTCCCTTTGATCCTTGTGTTTGACCTTCTTGATTAATCTGGCACTCCCAGACTTCCAGCTGAGCCCATTCTCTGGAGTTGTACTGCTGCAAGGAATCTTATGGAGTAGAAGGGCTTCTCAGAGCTCTCAAACCTTGGCCACGTGGTGCTTTCTTGGCCACTTTCTGTTCAGCAATTGACCGCTGCTGATCTAATAAAACTCTTCTTTTGTTTTCATACCCGGCATATTTCTTTCCAATCTTCATCACCAAAGCAACTCTAGGGAACAGAGAATCTTCAAACAAGATTTTAATATGCCTTCTCTGTAAGTCAGGGTTCTTCAGAGAAACAAAACCAATAGGATCTATGTGTAGATTTGTTGAGAGGAATTGGCTTATGCAATTATGGAGGCTGAGAAGTCCCATGATCTGCTGTCTGCAGGTTGGAGATCCAGGAAAGCCAGTGGTGTAATACATTCTGAGTCCAAAGGCCTGAAAGCCAGGGGAGCTGATGATGTAAATCCAAGGGCGGTCCGAGGGCAGAAGAAGATAAGATGAGATTCCTCAGTTCAGCAATGAGGCAGGTAAAAGGGGGCAGATTTCTTTTTCTTCCCCCTTTTGGTTCTGTTCAGGCCCTCAGTGGATTGGATGATGCCCAATCACACTGGGGAGGGCAGTCTTCTTTACAGAACCCACCAGTTTATTTTTATTTTTTAAAGATTTTATTTATTCGTTTGCAAGAGAGAACGTGAGGGGGGAGGGGCAGAGGGAGAAGGAGAAGCAGGCTCCCTGCTGATCAGGGAGCCCGATGAGGGACTCAATCCCGGGACCCTGAGATCATGACCTGAACTGAAGGCAGACATTTAACTGAATGAGCCACCCAGGTGCCCCCAGAATCCACCAGCTTAAATGCTAGTCTCATCGGAAGCACCCTCACAGAAACACCCGGGAACAATGTTTAATCTGGGCACCCCAGAGCCCACTCAAATTGACACAGGAAATTAATCATCAGACCTCCCTTCACACCGATGTTCCTTTTATCTGTATCCCTGATAAAACATTTGTTCTATTTGATCCCAGACACTTGTCTTTCCTTTAATTAATTTTGGATATTGTAAATATTAGTCCCCCTCCCCACCATGCATTGTTCATATTTTCTCCAGTTATTCATCCAATGGCTCATTTAAGCAACTTGTACCTATCCCCACTTTGTAATGGCTTTTGCATATTTAGTGACTATTTTGAAGAAAGACCATCATTCATGACAAATATGTGTCTTCTAGCACCTTTGTTCGCAGGCTCCATGGAATGCTTCTGAGTGACTTTCTATAGTATCTAACCTCAGGCAAAACCAACTTACACTGCTCTGTGACTCAGCTGGTCCATTTCTCTAATGGATACAAGCCCACATTTCTCTTTTCGAAAATGGCTGTTTATGAGGTTTGTCAATCAAGATGAAGGGTGCTGAACATAATGAATTGTCGGTTTGGTTCCCAATTCTGACTCTTGATTGCATAGCCCTGCTACCACTTACATATGCACTGCTTCTTCACGTGAAATAACGGACTGACACCACCTTACAGGCTCCCCACTACGTTCTTTCTGCCACACTCCTGGAAACTAAAAAGCCCTTAGGAGCACCCAGGGGATCTGACAGATCTGTGAGAAGAACAACCTGTTAATTGAGCTTGGTTATTCTATGGGGAGATCATCCAACATAATACATGCATAATGGAATAGCACAGAGCATTAGCCAGCTCCGAGCCCTCAGGCTGAGCTTGCCAGAAGAAAGAGCACCATGTCATGAATAAGCAAAGAGGGTGGGGAATCCCAGAGGGAGTGGAATTTGCCCAGAATCCTCCTCAATTCAGCCCCGAGGTTTTTATCAAGGGTCTTCTGTGTACGGAATATAAGGTCAGAGACTTTTAATATTTCTTTCACTTGTGGGCAGGGAAGACAAGCTCTAAGACCTTACGGGATCCATTTAATCAAACTCCACAAACTAAATATTTACCAAGAGACAAACAGTTCAGAGCACAAAATTTGTTGCAACCAAATTCAGGCATGAGACATAATTAAGAAAAGGACCAGTGTGTCTTCCATATAAACACATGCCAGAAAGGACTAGGCCAATAGCAAGTTCAAATGCCAACATTGCTGTTTTAAAGATGGCCATCCTCCGATTTGGAAAATATAAATATGGTCCCTTCTCTCACATGGTGATTTTCTCCAGTGTATATAGTATGACAAATAGTGTGACAGGAAAACAAATAGGATCTGCAAACAGTGTAGAATAACAACCTGGTGTCCGTCCTTTTCCAGTCAGAATTATAAGGTTGTTGGGTTTTTTTTTTTTTAAAGTGCAGATATATGATCAGGACCCACTCTTCTGAATGAGTGGAATGATAATTTTCTGAAGTATAATTTAAGGGGTACCTATAAAAGGACACCCAGTCCAAAATGTTCTCTCCGTATTTATATCACAGTACCTGAAATTCACCACACACTCTTAGGAGCTAGGGTATCTCTCAAGTTTCAGTCCCTAATAGTTTTAATGAGAAAGGTAATCCATGAATACATTAATCAACATTATCATGCTGTGTAAGGTTTTCCATGGAGACATGCTTCCTTTCAGTGTCCTCAGAGTTTGAGACTGGAGACAGGAGAGAGGAGGATTCACCTAGAGCATGAGGTTTTCCTTGGGAAGGACAAAAGATAAAACTGGTATTTGAGGTCTAATATGTTCCAGGCATTGTGCCTGAGGCCATCGTGATCGGTGCAACAAGTTTCCCTCGCAATCCGGGGACGCTGGTATTTTCTCAGCCAAGCCTCTTGTGGTGGCAAGGAAAGAAACAACCAAACTCAAACGAAAGGTTGTCTTTGTTTTCATTTTTTAAGGTAGATAACTAAAAAGTCTAGAGGTTATTTGTTTCAGATCTACCTGGATCTGGGTGCTTGAACTGTGGCCTTAGAGTCTCTTTGCTCTTTTCTTTTTCTTCTGAGGTATCCTTATTCTCAAGCAGGTTCTCTCCTACACAGAGGGTCTTCCGGTTTACAGGTCCAGTCTTTTGGTTTGTCATCTCAAGTGGAGAAACATACTCTTTCTCTCAATATCCTTCTCATTCCCAAATGGGACTTATAAGGGACTTGATGGGCCCTGCTTAGCACCGTATTCACCTCTGTGGTGGGGCTTCCTAGACCAGCACAAGAACCCAGAAGGCACCAGAATACCTGGGTGGAGTCAGTACTGAGCGAAGCATACGGTGGGCAATAAGGGACATGAAAATAGACCGTGTTAGTTTTCTAGTACCGCTGTAACAAATTACCCTCATGTCATTAAGCAACACAGACCTATTATTTCATACTTCTATGGAAAAGTCTGATATGATTCTCACCAGACTGAAATCAAGTTGTCTACGGGGATGCATTCTTTCTCAAGGATCCAGGGAAGAATCTGTTTCCTTGCTCACGCAGGTGAGCCAAATTCAGTTCCTCATTTCTTTGGGGGCTGCTGGTCCTGGTCACTCCCAGCTTCTAGAGCCTCTGCATTTGCTTTCTCACGTCCTCTTTCATCTTCAGAGTCCACAAAGGTGGGTCAAGTCCCTATTTTGTTTTGAATCTCTCCTGCTTCTTCTTCCAGTGGATTTCTCTCACCACAGTTGGGGAAGGTTCTTCGTTTTTTAAGTATTTATTTGATTAGATTGGACTCACCCAGATAACCTAGGATAATCTTCCCATCTCAAGATCTATAACTTTAATCACATCCACAAAGTCCCTTTTGCCACATAAACTAACATATTCACGGGTTTTAGGGGTGAAGATGAGGACATCTTTGGGAGGCCATTATCTACTGCCAGAGAGCGGTAGGAAAATGCCAAAAATAAACTATCAAATCCATCATTTTTAAAGAAGGAAGTAGTTGTAACTGAAGCTTTCAAGCATGCCTTCGCCTATAGTTCCTACAAATGGAACTTAGCTGATTTAGCGGGAAGCCCCCACTTCCTGTATCCTTGATGGTAAAGAACGATCAGTTCTATCTGAAAAGGTTGTCCTCCTCAACTGAGTACTTGATGTGCACGGGGGGAAACCCTTGGAATGATGAGGGAGGAAGGAGACAACCACCTAGCCAGCCAGAGCAGCCCAATCGGTTCTAGAGTCAGCTGGATCATGTTAACATACCTGGATAACATTGCCACCTAAATGGAACTCAGAAGTACATAGGGGTTTTGGGGGGAGAGGGGATTCCTGCCATGATTCTGTCCTTCAATGAAGCATCTTAATGTAAATCATTAAAACTTCGCATCATCTTCTCTCCAGGATGCAGCCTCACTGCGGTCTTAGTAGCCTAGGTGCTGTAGGCACTTGGCTGGTTTCTGTTATTTGATTGGTTACACCTAGTTGATCAACTTTCTGGCTCAGCAATCCTCTGACATCTAAACTCAGACTCACCTTTGGTTATGATAAGATCAGTGTCTAAAGTTTACATTAGTATACTATAGCAACAATCTATCAATCTATACGTCTATCATCATGTAACCATCCATTCATCATTTGTCAAAAAAATTTCTTTAAAAATACCTAAGCTTTTGGATTCAGCAAGACCCTCGAAATCAATTTTATTTCTCTTGCAGTTGGAAAATGAATTTTAAATTATTCATTTTAACACCCTCCAGAAAAATTGAACTTTTAGAGTATTTAAGAGTATTTAAGAAAAGCTTAGTAAAGTCAATCTTTTACATTAATGGATTCCATTTTTAAAATATTAATTTCACATTAACCATTGCTTTTTTACTTCTGCAGCCATCTCATCAACAATCTCAAGAATCATTAATGTTAATAAGTAAAAAAGTAAGGTATTAAAATTTTAACATTATAAAACTTTTTTTTCAACTTTTGTTCCTGGCTGTATGACTCACTAGCTGTCTGGAAGAGCCTTTCTGTTACAAATCACCTAAAAAATGCTGGATAAGATAGCTTTGTAAAGAAAAAAACACATCCTTTTAAGTGCATGCTTGAGCTTACAGAAAAATAAGGGAAGTCATCCCAGGTCAGCAAAATAAGACAGCAGGAACCTCGAGAGGCAGCCAACCTTGCAGCTGACATTCCCCTGAAAGCATCTTCCAGGAGCTAGTAGCTTTGAGCTCCTGCACGGTCTTCGATGGCCACGTAACTTCTCCCCTAAATCAGACTGTTCGCGAGGTGAGAGGTGGTGCTGCTCTTAATAACACTAGGAATCCGGTTTCTTGCTTAGGATACAGAAAGCTGCAGGAGAATGTCACTCCCATCTTAATAAGAAAATGCTGAACGCTGTACAAAATCCTAACTTTCCTGAACTCATCAGAGAGCTGAGGCTACAAGGCAACCAGGAAACTGAATTTCAAAGGGTAAAAAGCCCCCTCTTCCCTACCCCCAAGAAGAGTCAGGATGCGTGAATTGTTTTGCGTTTGACAGTGCATGGGAAGAAGAGGCAGTTGCCATAGAGTGGGGGAGAAGATATTTTTTAAAAAATGAATTGCTAAAGGCTGAGTATGTAACAGTGTATCAGTTTAGAATAACCGGGGCCCCAACACCCAGACACAAGGGAAGTTTAACCCACTCCCAAGCTCCCCTGGGTGCTCTTGAGAAAGATCGGGATTGGCCAAAAGGCTGGAGAAGACCCCTTTTTGGTGGCACAGGATGCTGGAGGAGGTTGCTTTTGGGGAAGAAGGAGCAAGCCTTCTGGTCTTCAGTGCTGCTGAGGAGGGAAGAAGCAAATACCCGTGCCTCTGGAGGAAGGACCGCACACCCTTTTCCCCATATCAGTATTCAGACAAAGATCTACTTATTCCTGGGGAAAGGATAGAAGCAGAAGCCATCTGCCCTTTGGCAAAAGCAATGAAATTCTTTTGGGTCTGAGTGCTGTATAGGAAGCGAAGGTCTGCTAGGACTGGGGGAGAAGCAGGAACCTCTTTGGACAAGGGACCCCATCCGTGTAGTCCAGCGCTCGACCTGTCGGGGCACAGAGCAGGGTGGAGTACGGGGAAGAGTGGATTTAGAAGGGGCAGAAAGAAAATGCTCAGCACCATGATTAAAGAATGTGGGAGAAAATCAAAAAGTATGTTAAAGGAACACGAGACTATGAAAAACAGTCCAAGAGACGAAAAATAATGAAATGAAATCCTAAAAATGAAAAATTAAAGAATTGAAGTTATATATTCAACTGGGTTGATAAACAGCAGATTCGATAAATTGATATTTAGTTGATGGATAACCAGCAGAAGAGAAAATTAATGAAGGGGAAGATAAATCACCCACGAGAGAGCACAGGGAAACAAATAAATGAAAAATATGAAAGGCAGGTTAAGAAGCCTTGAATGGGGAAGTTTAACATATGTCTAAATCACTGAGGTTTTTGAATAGGTAATATTCAAAGAGTTAACAGCTATTTTCCAGAAATGAAAAAAGACATGGCTCCTCAGATTCATGAGGCCAATGAATCCTGAACGGGATAATGTCACACCTAGACACACTGTAGGAAAACTTCAAAACCACCAAACAGAGAGGGAAAGAAAAAACTTTTAAAAGCAATGAAACAGAGAATATAGCCAAAAAAGGAATAATAATTAGATTAATAGTAGACTTCTTTTTGGTGAGAAAACATGTCAGAACACAATGAAATATGTTCAAAGTGCTGAAGGAAATTAACAGTCAGCTTATATTCTATACAAACCTAAATTTTTATTCAAAAGAAAATACAAAATGAAGACATTTACAGACAAAAATCGAAAGGGATTACTACTAAGAATTCCTCATGAAGAAATTTTAAAAGCATATGCTTTAGGAAGAGGAAAAAAGAATACTGGAGGAAAGTCCAAAGTACAAGAAAGAATTTTGAGCAAAGAAAGTCAGAAACTTCTGTTTAAATCTAAACAGTAACGGTGTAAAACAACAACGATAATGTCTAATTTCCTGTGTTGAAAAAAACAAGATTGAGCTAAAATACTGGAAGGAAGAGCAAAATATAGGGAGCCAGGTAACTAGAGTTAAAGCAGACTCATGCCCTGCCTATTGACGGTCTGTATAGTAAGGATGTAGATTAACATTAGGCGTTGTTAACTCAAATGTGTGTCTAAAAATGTCTATGGCAATTTTTAAACAAATAGCAATAGTTATAACTTCTAAATGAATAGAGAGAAAAATGAAATGAGAAAAATTCAATTAATGCGAAAGAAACCACCAAGAAATAAAAATGCATAGAACGAAGAGGTAAATATAAAAAATTATCTCCTTAAGGTAAATTATTTTTAGCTTAGTGAACATTGCCTTCAAGCACAGAGACACTAAGAAAATGTACTCACTGGAAAACTTATTCCTTTCTCATCTTCGGATTGCTTAAAGTTATTCATACCATTGGGGTGCCTAGGTGGCTCAGTTGGTTAAGTGGCTGACTTTTTTTTTTTTAAGATTTTATTTATTTATTTGAGAGAGAGAGAGCGCACAAGTGGGGGGAGGGACAGAGGGAGAGGGAGAAGCAGACTCCCCACTGAGCAGGGAGCCCCACGTGGGGCTCAGTCCCAGGACCTTGGGATCATGACCCGAGCTGAAGGCAAACGCTTAACCCACTGAGCCACCCAGGCACCCCAAACGGCTGACTCTTGATTTCAGCTCAGGTCATGATCTTGGGGTCCTGGGATCAAGCCCCATGTCGAGCCCTGAGTCAAGCCCCATGTGGGGCTCCACGCTCAGCAGGGAGTGTGCTTCTGGATTCTCTCTTTCCCTCTGCCCCTCCCTCCATTTGCTCTCTCACTCAAATAAATAACTAAATCTTAAAAAAAAAAAGTTATTCATACCATTTAGGAGACCATATTCTTTTTCTAATTTACTTGCTTTTTCTCTCTCCTCATTTCCTGTCTCACTCTGTCTTCATCTGTCTGTCTTCCATCATCCATACATTTTTCTCTCTATGCCCCCACCCCTCTTTCCTATAACCATGCACCTGCCTGTCCATCCATCCATTTCTTCATCTATCCGTCTTTGTAACCCAAATCTCTTTCCAAGCCAGACCTCTCTCCGAGCAATGCTACTTGGCATCTCCTTAGAATTTTAACAGGCACCTTAAACTTCACATATCCAAAATACAACCCCTGATTTCACCCCCCCCACCAAGTTCATCCCTCCCTCAGCCTTCACCATTGCAGCAAATGGTACCACCAGCCACTCAACTGCTCAGCCAAAAACGTGGGAGCCATCTTGATGATTCTTACCCTCACCCTCATATCCTCTTTCCCTCACCCTCATTCATCACCAAATGTTGTCAGCTCCACCTTCAAATTATATCTTAAGTCTGACAGTGTCTCACCATCTCCACTGCTACCATTCTCTGTCTGCACCATCAATCTCTTTCTTCTAAACCATTGGAATAGTCTTCTACCCACTTCTCCTCTTGCTCTTCTTCCTATCCTTTCTCCACAGCAGCCAGAGTGATCTTGTCAAAGGGTGAATCAGAGCATGTCACCCTCTTCTTAAAAGCCTCTGTGGCATCTCATTGTGTCCAGAAATAAACAGAAAATCTCTGACTTTTATGGCTGTTAGGATCTGGCGCCTGCTCAGCCTTCTGGCCTGATTTTCCTGGGCTCCCCATTTCATTCATTTTGCCCCCAACTCCACTGATCTTCCTCTTCCTCCAATACGCCCAGCTTATATCTGATTCAGGATTGTGGATCTGATGCTTCCTTTACCAGACCTGGTAAAGATCAGGTCTCCCCTGAAATGTCACATCCTCAGACAGATGTCTCTTGAGCCAATTTGTGTCCATCTGAACATTCATTTCCAATATTTTCAATATTTGGAGTTATTTTTTTAAATATTGAAGTTATCTTTTTAAAGTTAATCACATCTCCTACTAAAGCATGACCTTTCTGAGGGTAGGGACCTTGTCCACTATTATATCCTCAGGGTCTATAATTATGCCTGGCACATAGTAGGGGCTCAGTTATTATTTAGTGAATGAGTACTTGGTGTTAATTAATTCCACAGTTGGGGGTAAAAAGTTACATTATTTTCTTTTTAATAATCTAGTAATCTGGAACCCCCTTAGCAGAGCTAACAAGGATTTCCACCCTCTCAGGCATAGTTTAGTGGTGCCCCGACTCCTTAGGGTTGCAGAGAATTCAGGGGTCTCTCATGGGGTCAGGAAATAGGAGACCATCCTCCAATCTGGTGCTGACACATGTATAGTCCTTGTGGTCCTGTTGAAAGTTGCACGTCCATTTTCTTTTTCCAGGTCTCAGCATGGGTCTTCTTTGTGTTAGGTCACACTGCTATCTGAGAAGACCCTTCGGAAATTTCCGTCCCCTCAAAGAGCACTGCATGGCAGTGGACATGGGTTGCCATACTTAAGAAGCACCACCCCTGCCCCAAGTCCTGAGGAAGTTTGGTCTCTTCACTTCCTGGTAAGACCAGTTGTGCCTTCCCCCCACCTAGCGTCAGTTCTCAGTCAGCCTTGATGGAGACAGAACTCCTGAATGCTCTGCTAGGAAACTTCAGGCTGAAATCTTGACATACAAGACCTGTTTGACCACCCTCAGACATTCAGGGACCCAAGAACCCAGACTCAACACAAAGATTTCATGGGGTAGGAAAAAAAAATTCTCACACTTACCCAAGTCTCCCTCAGCAACAAGAACAAGGCAGACATTAATATCTCAGTAGCTTTTTACATATATATCCTTTGCCAAGTAGAATTATTCTGACATATGTAAATAAATCCTTTTCTAAGGAGAAGGACCAGAAATAATTACTATGTATTCATTTCTCAAATTACAACACACAAAATACTTAACGGCTATTCTATATAGTATAAATGGAAAGCACAGTTAAGAACTGGAATTGGTAGGGCTTTTTCTGTGTTCATTAAGTTTATTTTTTCTTCTACTTTATAAGATTTTGAAGAGTTAGTGCACATGAGGACTTATTTACTATTTCCAGCCAATTAACTTAGGAATTACAAACTTACTCTAATCACCATCTTATTTTGACAATATTAGAATAATTTACATTGTTAAGCATTTGATTGATTTTCTGTTATTTGTGTTACATTTTCAGTTTATTATTTTTCCCTGCAGACAGTGGAAACACTATTGAGGATTAAGATGTCCCTTCATTAAGAATGATGTAGTTTGTTTAATTTCCAAATATTCACGTATCATGGTTACATGTGTTCCATTCTTAATATTCCAAAGTCAGTCTTTACTCCAATAGTTTTTTTTATTTAGAAAAGAAAATATCATTTCACACTAAGCATTTTAATAATACCATGATTCACATTTTAAACATTTTAAAAATATGACAGAGAGCTCATATCATTAATATACAAAGAAGTCATGTAAGTTAGGGCGCCTGGGTGGCTCAGTTGGTTAAGCGACTGCCTTCGGCTCAGGTCATGATCCTGGAGTCCCTGGATCGAGTCCCGCATCGGGCTCCCTGCTCGGCAGGGAGTCTGCTTCTCCCTCTGACCCTACCCCTCTCATGTGCTTGCTCTCTCATTCTCTCTCTCTCAAATAAATAAATAAAAAAATCTTTAAAAAAAAAAAAAAAAGAAGTCATGTAAGTTAATATGAAGACTTAAATCTATAGTACATCACGCTAAGGCAAGTAATGAGCCAAGAAAAATACCTTTGCCACGAATTTGACCAAAGTTTATTATAATTACTATATAAAGAGTTATGACAAATCAATAAGGACATTGACATACCGATAAAGGAGCACTATAATCCAGTGATAAAGAGCTCAGGCTCTGGAGGTAGAGCTTTGTTCAAATCTAAGTCCTATCAATGGCTGTGAGATCCTGAGCAAGACCTGCAACTTCCATTCACCTCTTAGAGTTCTAATTTATAATACAGAGATGTTTAAAATGACTGTTGCAGTGTAATTGGGGAGAATAAGTAAAATCACACACCTACAACTCTTGGTGCTGTCATTGGGACTCAGTACTTATGGTTATTTTGGCAAAAGATGTGAATAAGCAATTTGCAAAAGAAGAAATAGAAATGATTAGTAGACAGGGGCGCCTGGGTGGCTCAATCAGTTGAGCGTCTGCCTTCGGCTCAGGTCATGATCCCGATGTCCTGGGATCAAGCCCCGCCTCAGGATCCCTGCTCAGCGGCGAGTCTGCTTCTCCCTCTCCCTCCGTGATCTCTCTTGCTTTAGTTCTCTCTCAGATAAAGAAATAAAATCTTTAAAAAAAAAAGAAATGATTAATAGACATAAGCAAAAATTTAAATCTCACTATTAATCAGATGGATACAAATGAAAACAGCAATGAGTTACCATTTTTTCCTCACAAATTTGAATTTAAAAATATTTCTAATTCTCAAATTTGATACATGTGGGGTGAGTCCTGGGAATGAGTATAAATTGAGACAAGTTTTCCAGAAGGCAATTTGGCAAATTTTATCAAGGCCTTTAAACATTTTCATAGCCTGTGACCATATCTAGTCATTGTTCTCCTCCCGCAGATACCACTTACATTGTGTTTTGCATTTGCACCATTTATGCAGAATGCACTGTGTCTGGTGCTCTGTAGCGTTGTCCAGCTGCTGGCCCTATCACTGACATATTCAATATACAGCAATCAAGCCTAAGAAAATAAACAGAAAGGCGCCCATGGATTTATGTGCAAGAATTTTTATCCCGATATGAATCACAAAAAGCAAAATCTGTGGAACAATTTAAATTTCAATCAATAGAGGAATAATGACTTGAATTATTGTAGATTCATACAGTGGAATTTCAGATAGCCATTAAAAATCATATTAAGAATATATAATGACATGGAGAAGTTTTAATACTTCATTCCAAAATGAAGGTAGCTTTCTTATTGTTTCCAATGATAAAAGTAAAATATAATCATTTAAAAAATTACACAATATAGAAAAACTAAAATAGTTATAATAATTTCAACACACAAAGGTGGCGCTTTTGATGTAGGTCCTAGTAAGGTTTTTTCCACATGTGTGTTCATATTCCTACATAACATAAAATGCAGAAAGCAGACTACGAAACTGCTAATCCCCCAGGGAGAAAAGTAACAACCACAGCATTAATGTATTTATGCATGCTGGTGGGAATATGGACAATTTTTATTTTTACTTATCTCTCCTTTACCTCTAACATGCCTACAGTTAGCATGAGTATGTACTTTTACAAGAAAACATTTTAAATAACATATAGAGAGTAAGTGATTTGATATTAAGCTAACATAGGACTATTTCTTTCAGTGCTTTGAACATAAAATATAGACATATTCCTTCTGTGAAATGAGAAATAACACTCATTAATCACTTTGCCATCTTCCTCTTAATGAAAACATGCAAATGCATATGCAAACAAGCTGAACTTCTATTATGAAGCTATGACAGGAAGCTCTGAAAAAGAGAAGGTAATGATACAGTTTGAAAAGTAGGAGGGCAGAAGAAGGTTAGCAGCGGCAAAAGATTTCGACTCTGAATGCCTTAAAAGAACTGTATGAACCTGATAGTGTTCTAACAATAATAAAATAAGATCGCAAACAGCGTTAAGAAACTAAAGCTAGTCATTATGGTATGACACAGAGTGTAACAGAATGGAGACAGGAAGACTCAAATCCGAATGAAAATGTAGAAAGTTGTAATATTGCTCAGACCTTTTCCTAAGTCTTGCCAGATCATCATATTCAACTACTTGTCAAGTTCAGTCAGTATTACTCATGTATAACTCTAGGATATTTTTATCCAATATCACACATTTGGGTCAGAAATGAAAAAGCCATTTCAACGTTGGAACATTTTGTCTACACAATTCCATGTTCTCACATGTCAGGAAATACAAATTGAGCAAACTCAGTGTTCCCCAAGATCATTAATGTTCACTAGGAAAGGCCTTAATGTCACAAGAGGGTAGGAAGCATTAAGGTTCTCCATATAACTGTCCCAAAGAGAATTGGAGCTAGGCTTATAGAAAATTAAATTCCTTGGACAGGGCAGAAGACAATATCAGACAGCATCCTATTGTGTTAACTCTGCTTCTGCCCTTTTGTGTGGATAATCAGGATAGCCTGCCGTCTTCAGATGGTTTGGGAAACCAGAACAAAGATAAACAATTGGATTCTACGAACATTTTTGAAATTCTGTTACAGGAAATATTCTTGGGTTAGGGAAGGGAAATGCAAAAATGGCAAAACACCCTTGTTGCCCTCCAGAATCTTCTCATCTCATGAGAAAGCCAGGTGGAAAGACAACTGCAAAACACAGCAGAATTTTTTAAAGGGCTGAACTGGGGGTGTGTAAACACAGGAAGAGAGTAAAAGTCCCTTAGAAAGGGGCTGTGATCTCTATTACAATGATCATAGACCTTACCGCTCAAAGCAGGATTCTCGGAGTAGCATCACCCAAGGGCTTGGGAGAGACGCAGACACTTCTCTCTCAGCCCTGGACCTCCTGAATCAGAATCTCTGAGGGTGGGACCCAGTCTTAACAGATCTCCAAGTAATGTTTATAGGTTCTGAAATTTGAAAAGCAGCATTGATCTAAAGTACAGACGCTTGTGATGTAAGAGGACATGAGCTTTCCTGTTGCTTGTTTAATAATGCATCGTTTAAAAATCAATGATTATATATGCTCGTTATAGAAAAATCAGAAAATCTGGAGGGATACGAAAGGTGAAAAAAATTACCCTTATGAATTATTAGGCTTCTTCAGAGAAATAGAACCAATAGGGTATGTGTGTGTGTGTGTGTGTGTGTGTGTGTGTAGATAGATACAAATATATGTATATATTTGTGTGTGTGTATATATATATACATATATATATACACACACACACTCACACACACGCATGCTCATGCCAATATATATTGGCTTATGCCAATTCCTCTATATATGGAGGCACATGCTTACAGAGGCTGATAAGTCCCAGATCTGCAGTGTGAGTCAGCAAGCTAGAGACCTAGGAGAGCTGATGGTTTATTTACAGTCCAAAGGCCAATAGACTTGAGCCCCAAGAAGAGCCAGTGTTTCAGTTCAAGTTCAAAATCAACAGAAAAGCTGATGTTGTAGTCTGAGGGCTGTCAAAAAGAGTTCTCTCTTACTCAAGGGAGGGTCAGGCTTTTAGTTCTAGTCAGGTCTTCAACTGATTAGATGGGGCCCACCCACACCAGGGAAGGCAATCTGCTTTACTCAGTCTACTTATTTAAATGTTAACCTCATCAAAAACACTCTCACAGAAACACTCAGAATAATTTTTGATCAAATACCTGGGCACTGGGGCACCTGGGTGGCTCTGGTTAAGTGTCTGCCTTCAGCTTGGGTCATGATCCCAGAGTGCTGGGATCGAGCATCACGTGGGGCTCCCTGCTCCATGGGGAGTCTGCTTCTCCCTCTCCTTCTGCCCCTCCCCCTGCATGTGCTCTCTCTCTCTCAAGGAAATAAATAAAATCTTAAAAAAAATAGCCAGCCGCTCAGCTGCTTCTCCCTCTCCTACCCACTCGTGCTCTTTCTTGCTATCTCTGACGCTATTTCCGTCACTATCTCTCTCTGTCTCAAATAAATAAATAAAATCTTAAAAAAAAATTACCTGGTCACCCCATGGCCCAATCAAGTTGACACATAAAATTAATCATCATAACTGAATTAACTGCTCTAAACATTTTGGTTTATTTAACTCACCACCTTATAAGTTTCAACCCTGAGGAATGGGAGTGTATGTGGATGAGGATAAATTCTTCAGATATAAAGAACCAGCTAAAATACTCTTTGTCTCTCTGCCGCGAACACCATTGGAAGTGGAAGGCAGGTGAATTCATCTGTGATACCACAGCTTCCTGTCCAAGCCGAGAGTTTCATTTTCATATATTCATAACACATAAGAAGTTGAGGGTATTTTTTTCCCCAAAGCAATTTTTTTTTTAGCTGTGGTGTGAAGTATTTCTTTGGCATAAATATCACCCTTCCACCCCATCTGAGCTGAAAATCCCATTTCTAATCTTCTTTCTGATTGAGAAATGATAGAGTGGATTTGCCGGCAAACATCTGCCTCATTGGCAGCTGGCTGCTCTGGTGGGAGTGGTCCTAAAGTAAGCGCATGGTGTTTATGCTGATTCATTGAGAAATATATTTTTAAAATCATAATGGGTATTAAGGAGGGCACGTATTGCATGGAGCACTGGGTGTTATACACAAACAATGAATCATGGAACACCACATCAAAAACTAATGATGTACTGTATGGTGACTAACATAACATAATAAAATAAATAAATAAAATCATAATGTGGACAAAATTTGAAGATAAATTGTGCCACATTGATTAAGAAATCTTTGTGCTAATGTTAGCTTATATTCTATTTTCTCACATCACTAGGGCTATAGTTAATGGTCTTATGAAAGGTCTTGACAAGAATTTGATTCTCTCTCCTTCCTTTATGACCAGAGACAGTCCTGGCAAAATCATGGAGCAACATTAGCCCTTGCTATTCCCCACTGACCTCCTTGACTTTATAATCTCTTCTCTCCATCCCGTCTTTCCTGTCAGTGCTTCCAAATCTTAGCAGTACATTAGAATCATCTGGAATTTTTTAAAAATACTGATGTTTGGTTCCCACCTACAGGGATTCTGATTTGTTTGTTCTGGGGTGCAATCTGGGCATTGGGATTTCTAAAAGCCTTCTGCGTGGCTCTGACATGCACCCAGAGTTGTGAACCATTGTTCGAGGACACTTGTTACTCATGGTGATGTACTGTTGGCATCATCTGGAAACTTGTTAGAAATTCAGGGTTTGGGGCCTGCCCCACACCTGCTGAATCTGAATCTGTATTTTAACAAGACCCCCAGGGACTCTATAGAAGTATTAAAGGTTGCATACCCTTGTCCTATGTGTTGGTTTTCCCCTTGGTATTAAAATCAGCTTTTGGGACAAGGAAACTTACTCAGGTGAAAGTAATTATTTGGTTTAATTTCTGAGGTCCCCCAGAAGTGATTGATTATAACATGTGTTCACAGCATTGTTTAAGTCAAAGAAGTGAAAGTTCTGATTTTGGAACTTCCAGTATCTGGAAGCTGGATAGGAAAGAGTTTTTTTTTTTTTTTTATGTTATGTTAATCACCATACATTACATCATTAGTTTTTTTTTTAAAAAAAGATTTTATTTATTTATTCATAAGAGACAGAGACAGAGAGAGAGGCAGAGGGAGAAGCAGGCTTCCTGCCGAGCAGGGAGCCCGATGCGGGACTCAATCCCAGGACTCTGGGATCATGACCTGAGCCGAAGGCAGACGCTGAACCATCTGAGCCACCCAGGCGCCCTACATCATTAGTTTTTGATGTAGTGTTCCATGATTCATTGTTTGTGCATAACACCCAGTGCTCCATTCAGTACGGGCCCTCTTTAATACCCATCACCAGGCTAACCCATCCCCCCACCTCCCTCCCCTCTAGAACCCTCAGTTTGTTTCTCAGAGTCCACAGTCTCTCATGGTTCGTCTCCCCGTCCGATTTCCCCCCCTTCATTTTTCCCTTCCTGCTATCTTCTTCTTCTTCTTCTTTTTTTTTTTAACATATAATGTATTATTTGTTTCAGAGGTACAGGTCTGTGATTCAACAGTCTTACACAATTCACAGTGCTCACCACACATACCCTCCCCAATGTCTATCACCCAGCCACCCCATCCCTCCCACCCCCCACCACTCCAGCAACCCTCAGTTTGTTTCCTGAGATTAAGAATTCCTCATATCAGTGAGGTCATATGATACATGTCTTTCTCTGATTGACTTATTTTGCTCAGCATAATACCCTCCAGTTCCATCCACGTCATTACAAATGGCAAGATTTCATTCATTTTGATGGCTGCATAATATTCCATTATATATATATATATATATATACCACATATATACCACATCTCCTGTTCCATTCATCTTTTGATGGACACCTTGGCTCTTTCCATGGTTTGCTTATTGTGGACATTGCTGCTATAAACATCGGGGTGCATGTACCCCTTCGGATCCCTACATTTGTATCTTTGGGGTAAATACCCAGTAGTGCAATTGCTGGGTTGTATGGTAGCTCTGTTTTCAACTTTTTGAGGAACCTCCATACTGTTTTCAGAGTGGCTGCACCAGCTTTCATTCCCATCAACAGTGTAGGAGGGTTCCCCTTTCTCCGTATCCCTGCCAACATCTGTCGTTTCCTGACTTGTTAATTTTAGCCATTCTGACTGGTGGGAGGTGGTATCTCATTGAAGTTTTGATTTGGATTTCCCTGATGCCGAGCGATGTTGAACACTTTTTCATGTGTCTGTTGGCCATTTGGATGTCTTCTTTGGAAAAATGTCGTTCATGTCTTCTGCCCATTTCTTGATTGGATCATTTGTTCTTTGGGTGTTGAGTTTGGTAAGTTCTTTATAGATTTTGGATACTAGCCCTTTATCTGATATGTCATTTGCAAATATCAGGAAAGAGTTTTTGATCAGGGAGCATTCTTGGCTCCCTGAAACCCCCTCACTTGGGCAAACACCTTCTTATTCTCCCTAACACTATGCCTCTTGCTCCCCAGGCCCTTAGGGTCAGAACACAAGTCCTGCAAAGTCTCCAGAGTCTGGCCTGCCCAATGATTTGTGCTTTAGGCAAGGAATGACAGTATCCTTCCATGTTCAAATAGAAAAACATGAGTGTTTAAAGCAAAGAAGATGTATTTTAAAGATTTCATTTCTTTCTTAAGTAAAGGCTGAAGCAGGAAAATAGTTACCAAAAAAGCAAAAAGAAACTTCAGCTAAAAGGTAATTTCTTTTTTTGTGGGGGCGGGGGGGGGGGGCATGCTCTGAAAAGAATCAGCCAAAGCTGGGTTCGAATTAATGCCTATAACCTTGATAAATTGCCCTCTCTCATTTTGGTTTTCTTAAACAAATAAAGTGAGGATGATAGTACCTACCACCAGGGTTGTCCCGCATTTTGATTAATATGTAACCCAAGGTTTTTGGCCTCAGTTTTCCCAAAAGGAAAATGGAGATCATGATTCTCCCTTCAGGCTGGTTGTGAATATATGAGAAGGTAGACAGAGTGCTGAGCCTGGTCCTGGCACACAATAAATGGTTATTATGTGGCAAGTGATTTTTCTATATCACTGGGTGGCGGTGCTGAGACGGATAATAAAAGTAATGCCAGGGGGCGCCTGGGTGGCTCAATCGATGAAGTGTCTGACTTTGGCTCAGGTCAAAATCTCAGGGTCCTGGGGTCGAACCCTGCGTTGCGCTCTGCGTTCAGTGGGGAGTCTGCTTCACCCTCTCCCTCTGCCCCTCCCCCTTCCCATGTGCTGTCTCTCTGTCAAATAAATAAATAAAATAAAGTAATGGCAGTAGTAGCAAGTCGTCAAATGTTGGTTTTCTTCCATTTATCTTATAGGAGCCAAATTTGGCAGAGAGATTAAGTAACCTGCCTGTCCTCTGTCACTGTACCATACTTTCACATTCTACCAGGATTCTTACTCAAGGAGACTGGTAGGGAAATGTCCCCATGTGAGGCATTACCATTTTGTGTGGGGTGTCTGTGTGTGTGTGTGTGTGTGTGTGTGTGTGTGAGAGAGAGAGAGAGAGAGAGAGAGAGAGAGAGAGACAGAACCTGAGTGTGCTTTCTTTTTTTATATTCCACACACTACTCCCTGGAGATTCTGAAACACAATCCCCTAGCAACATCCACTCATTCCCCAGGAACTGTTATAGGTAAAAAGTACTTGTTGTACATTAATATTATTTAGTATACTCCTACATTGTCTTTTACATAAAGATGAGGCATTATTATCACCATTTTAACAGATAAATACACTAAGAAAGAGGAAAAACAAAGTTCCTTGTCCAAGGTCACCAGGTGGTATGCAGCAGAATCAGGATTTGAACTGGATTTATCTCCAAAGCCCAGGCCTCTCTCATATGTCTTGCTGTTCTCTCATACAAGTGATGTAACACAGGAGGGGTAGGTGGAGATGAAAATTACTTTTGCATCAGACATTATTCTCCCAGCCTGCTCTGGGGAAGTAGGTGTAGATACACCATGCTTGGCTCTGAGGCACAAACACCCAGAACTCCTAACTGGGCTTTTATGTAGCAGACACGGTACTACATCTATTATGTCATTTGGTCCTCACGAATTCTGTGAACTAGGTATTATTACCCCATTTTAAAGATCAGAAAACTAAGATTAAATAACTTGTTCAAGGTCACAGATATAATAAATGAGGAACTAGGATGGAAAGGGGCCTGTCTGACTCCACAGATATACATTAAACTTTTCCAAAATCACTTCTTCATGCCTCATTTTACAAACCAATCCAGAATAGTTGCAAAAGGCTAAAATATGTTTCCCTGTACCAGAAGATTGACCCAGATATGGTGTCTCTTAGCTTTCCTCCAGTGCCCACTTACTCTCCCTCCTTAAAACAAATTAAAAAGATTTTTCTGTTTTGTTATGAAATCTATAACTGCCACAGGGAAAGAAATGAAAATATTGATTCAGAACTTTTTCTGGGGGGTGAAGGCTCAGCACATTCTGAGTATCTGCTTGGTTCTCTGAGCTGACAAGCTAAAACCGTGGATGAAAAAAAAATGCCAGTTATCTAGAAACAGACTTTGAGGCGTGGTTTTAGAGGTTTTATTTTTAAAAATCTGCTGAAAAGAAAGTCGATACCAAAATGGATAATACATGTACTTCCTAATTAGAGATCATTTCTATAGCTTGAAACCTTGTTCCAGCAGAGATGTAAATGTCCAGAAAGAGGTGGAGGGGATCATGTTGTCAAATACCCCAGGGCAAGGATGTAGTTTTCCTGTTTCTTTCTTCCTAGGGCCCACTACACTCAGACACATAGTGAATGTTCAATAAACATGACTGAATGAATTAGTGAATGCATAAATGCATGAACAGCAGAGAATAAATGCATCGAATACCTTTATGAAAGCACATGTTGATAGTACAAGAGCAGAAAGCCATGGGTACCCCCCAGATGACACGAGAAACAAACTCACTGCACACTTTTGCCCAAAGAAGACTTAGAGCACTCTTCACTTATTTTATCTTAGATATTGAAGGCAGAAAGGATTTTTGTAATCTAAAATGTCGGAGAACAAAGCCAGAAGATGCAGTATGCAGAAAAAAACATACCTCATGAGTTTCTGCACTCTATCATGAGGTTCTAAACTGATTTTTTTTTTCCCTTCAGAAAGAAAAAAACCTCTCACTTCTTTCTCTGTCTCTGTCTCTCTCCCCCTCTCTCTGCATCTTTCAAGTCCAAGAGGTTGTAGCTGATGGCATGATACGTGTGTGTGTGCGCGCACCCGCGCGCGCACATGCGTGCGTGTCTGATCCCCCCCCAAGTTAAGTGGTTAAATAGGAAACTCAGGGCGATACCTCAGGACCCCTCTGCACTTCAGTGAGGAGATTCAGGAACACCTGTGCTTGTGGCACGTGTGTCGCCACTAGGGGTCCCCAAGCAGCAAGCGATGTGAATTGGGAATTGGGTAGCAGAGGCAGTCTCCCTTTGTCTGCACCCCAGGTGTGGACTCCTTTTGTTCAGAGGCTGGGCTGCTACCTGCAGCGTCGGAGCTGTCTGCTGGCCAAGCGCACCCTGGGCTGCCTACACACCTCTTCCGAGGAAGTGGAGGGTTTCTCAGCTTCTGCCTCTAGTTATGCCTGATGTTACCCCCGAAGAGCCCATGTTTTCTCTTTAACAGGACCAGGAGTCTTTGTATTAGAAGCACAGCTTAAACTACAAAGGGAAATGCTTCTCCCTACAACAGAGTATATCGATGTTGAGAAATTGATGGCAAAAAGACCAATTTCCAGGGTACAGTAGAGTATTTGCCATAAAATATTTAAAGCTAGTTGACAAATAGCCCCACTATTCTTCCTTGAATGCTGGCCACTGGATTAATCTTGAAAGTAAGGAATATTTCATTCTGTGCTTAGCACAGAGGAAAGGAATGACCTTCACAAAGAAACACCCCAGAGGGCCTGAAACATGGGAGCCCAGCTCCAACCACAACAGCCACTTCACCCTGTGGTGTTTTCTTGGCTGCTTTTAGACTTCAAAGGAACAGTAGAGCAAAAATAAACAAATTACAGCAACATAAGAGCTACTCTGTAAACAATAAATTGTATCAGTTGTAACAGCCGGTGATTGGGGGTGGGGATTACAAACACTTGCTCCATCAAAATTGTATTCTTATATTTTCACCATTTCAGTTTTTCTTATTCATAGCAAAATAGTGTCATTACATGCCCATCAACTTCTTTTTGTGCTCCAGATATGTTATTCATCATCTTGTTGCCTGGTGGTCAGATGGGAAAAGTCACTGGCGAACATGAGAACCATTTATGGATTTATTAGTTCCTTAGTTTACTCACTTATTCTACAAATATCTCCTGAGCACCTATTGTGTGTAAAGCCTGGTAGAGAATACAAAAGCTGGCCAGACAGAAATCCTGCCCCCAGGAAGCTTTTAATAGAGTAGGGAAATGAAATACAGGTTCCAAAATTACCATCAAAACAAAACCAGAGCATCTGCCAGTAGAGAGGTACAGGGGAAAGACTAGAGGAATTCAGTAGACGGAAAGCTGGTTTCTGGCTTGGGGATCAGGGAAGATTTTCCAAGAAGGTGCGTTCTACTTACCCCTTCACAGTACAAGATGCTCAGCAGGGAGGGCACGGGAAAAGGCCTGTGCTGCCAGCCCTCAGTGGTACTGGGCACAGTGAGAAGGGGTCGCATGTGTGAAGGGGAGAACAGGAAATATATTTGGAGAAGGAAGGTGGGAAGGCTTTAGATGCTAAAATAGCTTTCATGCTAACAAAATGGTAATTGTTAATAATCCTTAATAGACCAAATTATTAACAAAACTCCTTTTGTCCCATAAGTCTTTTAATATTTGAAGAAAGAAGGTAGACATATCTTTAAAAAAAATCTTACTTTTCAAACAGGCCTAAGATTTTTGCAGCACCAATATTCCCTTTTCCACTGACAAATAGGCATTAGCTGGAATTAATGCCTATGAATGAATGAATGAGTGAGTGAGTGAATGACATATATGAATTAATATCCTTATTGTTTCATTTGGAGAAATGCTTTGGAAGGTCCACAAACAGGTGCATGAGCCTACTGAGGAGGGGTTAGCATCTTATTTCAGCCACCTCCTGCTAATTTACTGATATTATAAACATTTTTGCAAGGAACAGCCAGCCTTTAGGGCTCTGAAGCTAAGAAAAATGATAGGGAGCAATCATGCCTGCTGAGTTTTCTCCATTTGTTGTGGCTTTAACAATCTAAATTATTGATCAACTTTCAGATTTTAGTTCTGAACCTGGAGCTTTCCATTTGTTCTTCAAAATAATAGGCCCTGGAATTATGGTTCATCTCGTACCAACAGGCTAAGCTTCCCCAGTCATCCTGTTTTTATTCAGTAAGCATGTTTGGTGGCCTTGTATCCTTCTTCTGGTCTCTGAACCCCGTGGGAAAAAGTTAGTCTCTGTTTCATTCCACTTTTGTACAGCACAGAATGGCTGTGGGGTAGTACCCTCACAGCAAATTCCCCTTTGTCCCCTCCCTTTATATTATGTCCAGTCAATCCGAGATAATAAAAGTAATCAACTTCACAAGGCCATGCTTTACTTTCCCTAACTAAGGACTGCAAAGTTCTGTGAAGGTAAATATTATCATCTGACTACAGAAATAGAATTTGATATCCTTTTGCAAGACTTCAGAGATGAAAAATGGAACCTGTTGTGTATTGCCCAATTTGGGGCAAGAAAGATATAAACCTTGGGCCAAAGATTAGATATTTTCCCTGATGCAACAAGTCACTGCTGATTAGTTATCTCCAGATGCAATGGAGAAAGCAGAAGTTGTTCAAATCATAGATTTGGCCTTTCAGGTGCACAATTTATAATCACGGAGCACAACTGTATGCCAGGTACACTGTGGCTTTATACACATGATTTCATTTAGTCTTCATAACACCCTATAGTATCAAGATTTGGGTGGCAGGTGGAGAAACTGAGACTCACTGAGTGTAGGTAATTTGCTCAAGGTCATGTAACTCATAAGTGGTGGAACCAGAGTATGAATTCCTGTGTTGTCTTTCTTCTTCGAAGCCCAGAGGGTGTCAACCCTACTAGGTGACATAGCCAGGTCAGTCCACCATCTAAAGGTCTGGAGGGATACATAGGTTACTAGTTAATCAAGTAGATGTGCCTTTGATCAGAAGAACTTTGGGAAAACAGGAAGTTAGTTCTGATGGAGGGATTAGTGTTGTGATGGGCCATATATCCCTGATGGACTCCAGGTTGGGCTGCTTCACGCCTGCATGGCACAAAAGGAGAGAAAAAGGACTGTGTGTGTTGCGGGGTTGGGGGTGTGTGTGCTCGGGTCTCTTTATACCAGGCAGGGGTGTTCCAAGTTCCATGTAGATGAGAGTCAGGAAGACTCAATGTGGTTGAGGTGGGCTCATGAGCCCTCAGCTATTCAGAAAACTGCTTTTTTAAAAAAAAAAAAAATGAGCCTTATTGGGAAGATGTGTTGGGATGGCATCCTGAAGGGAATTTTAAAAAGTTTAAATCAACTAGAAAATGTGACATGAGTGCATATTATGATTATTCAGCACTTATCCTTCACTGTTCATTGGGTGCGTGGTTGATGTGAACCCCCTAGGACTGTCTGCTGTGCCTGTGTCACTCCTGACAATTTTTAAATTGACTCTGTCCTTTTAACCATGTTTTTAAAAATTGAACTACCCCAATGTGAACACTTTCCACTTTGCTACATAATGAGAGTACTTTCATTCCTTTAATGTTTGCGTTTTCCTTTGATCTAACAATTTCTGTTCAAATTTCACAGTTTTCTGTTGCTTCAGGATTGAAAGAACCGATTACCCTGCTGGGAGTGTGAAACAGATTAAAAAAAAAAATCTGTATGATATTTCCTCCCAGTGAAATTAATTTAGGCTTAAATACAGGGGGAAGCTACACACCTTGTGCTCAAGTCTCTTTCTCTCACATACCTAAGCAATTCCTTATCCTGAAAGGGCACAGTTGGACCTGCTGCCAAGTCTTTTGTGAGGTTCCTTTACCAGACAAGTCAGAGAACCTCTTTCTCTTGACACCCGGCTTTGTGTGGGCCTGATGACATGTTAGGAACATCTCTATTTCTTTGAAGGGCAACCTCAAAAGCCCAGTGGACCCGTTAGTCACTGTCCTTGGCTGGGGGTACTTAAGTGCCTCTGGACGGGTCTTGCTAGGTGTTTTGAGGGTGTTTTGGGAAACACACCTTCTTGCAGGGTAGGGACCATCAGCTCCAGAGTAACAAAGGACAATTTGGAGGGGAGTGGAAGAAGCTCTCCAGAGCCTCTCTGGCATCCCAGACCCCCTTTTAGCTCGCACCCTGTCCATAGTGACCTCGCCTTCGCCCTCTGGATCCCCCACCCCGGCTGTCTTCGCCGCCCCTTAGCCTGGCCACGGACAGCTAGCCCCACCACCTTCTCCCCACTCCCCACTCCCGGTTGCCTCCAAACCGTGGAGCAGCGCTGCGCACCGCAGCCGCGCTCGCCCCGCGCCCCCCGGCGGCCTCCCCAGCACCTCGGGGTCTCGCGCCCCGGTCCAGCGTCCCCCCACCCGGCAGTCCCCAGCCTCCTCCTCCAGCCCCAGTCGCAGGAGCTGTCAAGCCCACGGCAGCTGAACCAGCCCCCGAGCTCCCGCGTCTCCTCTCCTTCCTTTGTGTGCGCGCGAGCGGAGTTGGGGCGGAGGGAGAAGGGGGAGGTCGCTCTGTCTGTCTGGCTCCTGCCGCCTTTGCCCGGGCTGCTCGAAGTGCCGCCGGGGAGGCGGGAGCCCAGGGGAGGGTGCAGGAGCTGGCGGGGCGCCTCCGGGCCGCCCGGGCGCGGTGGTCCCAGCCGCGCGCGGGGGAGCTCGGCCCACAGCTGGGGCTCGACTGAAGGCACGATTAGTCCGCTCCGGCCGCCCCTCGGCCTCCCTCTGCTCGCACCTAACCCCCGACACCCGGAGAAGAGCGTGCAAAGGCGCCGAGAGGGACGGAAACCACAAATAAATAGCGGCGGCAGCAGCGCGTCATCTGGTGGAGCAGGAAGTGCCGGCGGAGTCCGGAGGCTGGTGCTTTCTGCGCGTCCCCAGGACTTTGCCATGGGCTGGGGGCCGCGAAGGCTGCGAGCGGTCGCGCGAGGGCAGCGGCGGCGGCGTCCGCACCGGGGCTGAGCCAGCAGCGACGCGCGGGCCGCGGAGATGGCAGCGTCCAGCAACTCCAGCCTGTCCGGCTCCTCGGTGTCCTCCGGTGAGTTTCAGCCCGTCGGACGCAGGCTGGGTCTCTCGCCCCCTGCCCTCGCCCCGCACCCCGGGATGGGTAGAGCCTACCTGTGGCCGTCCTGCCCCCTGTCTCGGAGTGAGGGCAGGCGCCCGGTGTGACACTTGTTTGGTTTGCCAGCACCCGGGGCGCCCACAGCACCTCCGCGCCTGACATCTGACAGCACAGAGGTGGGAGAGCGGTGGCGCCCTTAGTGTGCGAACGCGAGTGTTCTGGAGACTTGGGGAGCAGCAGGCGAGAAGCGAAAGGAGCAGGGCAGGCTCGCACTTTCTGGCGCCGCTGGAACCTGGGCTAGCGGGGCGCGGAAGGTTGGGGAGACGCTGGGCGCCCGCCGGGCTGGATGCCCAAATCCAAGGAAGAGGGGCGAAAACCCTCGCTCCTCACAGACCTGATTTTCTTTGTTTGTTTCAGAAATTAGCTCCGTGGAGACACAAGCTTGGGGCATGGTTTGAGATAGAAGTAATGAAGGGATTCTGTGTTTCTGGTCCTGATTGAAGCGAGTTAAAGGAAGGAAGGTCGAGCCCAACCTCTGACAATTTGCCGGTTTACGTGTGTGTGTGTGTGTGTGTGTGTGTGTGTGTGTGTGTGTGATTTTCCTATGTGGCCTCTTGGACATTTTCTTATGATACTCTCTAATTTCACTTTCCAGGCATACATTTTGTTTTCAAGTGAGCAAAGGGAGGACTTCTTTCAGCTTTTTTTAAGGTTGATCAGCAGGTCTCATTGAAGAGAAAAAACTGCTAATGAATCTGAAGGAATAGGAATCAATAGAAACAGACCCTCTGGTTTCTGAGCATGACAGGTTTCTAATCAGAATGATGCATTAGGTAGAATTCTTCTACCTCTCTGGTCACTGAAAACTTTAATGACAAACCCTAAAGGCATAGCTGATAAGACATTTAGTGTAGTATACAGTCTGCAGGGGTCAAGAGGGTCTTGAAATCCTAAGGAAAATACTCAATATGTTAATATTGTATTAATTCCTATTGTGGGTTTTTTTATTATTATTACAATTACCCGGACATTAAACTCAGAGAACAATCACCTGGTTGGGACCATTGGACAGCAAGCCTGTCATAAATTTGCCATATCTATAGATGTGTAACTAATTTAATCATAAATACAAGGCGAGTTTGACTAAGGTGCGATTGTGATGTGGCACAAGGTGATCCCTTGAAAGCCATCTGTTATCTTTTTTGGCAGGTTCAGTTCCTGGGAAATGGCACCTCCTTTCTTGATCACTGCCAACTAATCAAAAGCACAATGTTGTTAAGCATATGATATAGTTCAAGTTGCTGGTAGTAGCAGCCAATGGGGCAGAACAGTCATATCTTATTAAGAGCAGCAACAAGTTGACTGCCTGTGGTTTTAATTCTGAGAACTCAGCAAATGCTACAGCGTATTTTTAGTACACCCAAACCACTGCTGCTGCTTTTCAATTCATTTTGGTCGACTAACATTGAATTTAAAATACAGTGATGTTGGCTTACGATTAGCATATGGTTAGCCCTCTCAGAAAACTGCCCACTAGAAAAGGGACTGGTGGGGGAGAGGTGGCAACGGGAAAGAAGAATGGAGAAAAGACAAGAAGGCAGTATTCTCACATGATTTACTGATGGCATAAATTACAGATGCTGTGGCATCTGAACTTTCAGATCTTGGTGTAGCTTAGGAAACCTGATCGAAAAATTGAATTCAGGCTTCAGAAAAATACGTGGGTTTGAAGTCACACAGTATGAGCTTTAGATGATGGTAATTGCTTTGCAGATAGGATGGAGATGCTTATGATGGGTCTCCTTCCTGCTTTAGTTACCACTATTTTAAATCTCAATGGGAACTCGGAAATTACGTGAACACCGAAATTCAGAAAGTGGGCATCGATATACTATTTGATGTAGATCAGACTGGCCCATAAACTTATATTGCTCAATACACCAATTAATCAGACACTTTGTCTTGAAAAACACAAGAAGCTGTAGTTCTCTTTTTAAGCACACTTACCCATCGCATGGATCATGAATAATTCAGATGACACAAGCAATTCACACCTGTGAGAGGTGTTGGGCACTAAAGAATAGAGCCTGTTTGTGGTGGCAGCTGCGTTCTCCCAGGCAAGGGCCAGAGTCTGAGAAAATAGGGCACTCCATCAATCTATTCATCATTGTTTTCACATAGGGCCTACTATGTGCCAGGAAGTAAGTATTATAAGCCTCAGTTTCAAGGAGGCTGAGTGAGGAAGATAATTTTAGGATTCCTTCTAGTTCTGAAGTTCTGGGATTATTGTTCTTGAGTTCTGGCTGCCGCATTGACCAGTTGGGTAATTTGGAGTGAGTTACTCAACTTCTCCAAGCCTCAATTTCCTCATCTGTAGATAAGGTTAATGTTAATAACGGGACTTACTTATAGGAATGCTATGTGGATTAAATGAGATAATGTGTGTAGAGCAGTTAGCCCAGGGTGTGGCACTTAGTCGGTGTTTGCTGTGAACAAATTTTGCTCCTTTGAGGAATGAAATAGAAGGCACTTCATGGCTCAGCCTTTAGGTGCAGAAATAAGTCCAACACACATAAAATTTGACTGTTCCATTGCATGTTAAATTTGACCTTGAGGTTTGAGGTCCTTATTAAAGAAGCAGTCATTAAGTGTATTTTAGGTTTCGGGCATTGTCCCAAGAGTTTGGAATAGAAAGATGTATTAGGATCCTTTCCCTCACCATCCAGTAGCAGAGATGGACGACAGATAGTAATCTATATTCCAGTTGGATAAAATGAATTATGTGGAAGAGAGTACAACGAGGGGAGTGATGCCCTCAGTAGGCAGGGAGGGTCAGAACTAGTGACCTATGAGTTGGGGCTTAAAGGATGAGTGGGATTTTTTCCCCAGAGAGCAGAGAGGGGGAAAGGCATTTCAGGAAGAGGGAAGAGCTTAGGCAAAGGCCTGGAGATGGGGAAGTCCATGGCCTAATGTTCAACTTCCTTTCTTAGGGCTCTTGATCCATTTTGTAGGTGGTGTCTTTTCTCTGGACGGTTATGCTTATAGATCTATTAGCAGCAGCGTGCAGAGAGATGCTAGATCACTCACTGTTGCTGCTGACGTGGGTGGGAGGTTTTCTTTCTGTTCAGGTAGCAGTGGGTTTGATGGAACAACGCTCTGGAAGCCTTAGGACATACTTGGGCAATTGAGCAGTAAAAAAGGAACTGTTGATTCTGTAGTGAATAACATATGGAGGTGTGAACTCGAATAATATGGGTTAAACCTCTCTTGGAGGAATAGATGTGGAAGGTTTAGGTTTGGTTGTGTTTGCACAGAGAGTAAAGATCTAATAATTCACTCACTATTAAGCTCAAAGTTATCTGATTTTCCTGAGAATATGTTCTCACTTGCTGTTGTTGAACCGCAACACCCGGGTGTGTCATTTATTCTGCATTACCAGCTGAGACATAACAAATGAAATAATCAGGTTAAAATTAATTTTTAAATACATTTTCCAAGAACTGTTCAGAAATTTTCTTCTGGAATATTCAATTATGTGTAGAAGAAATTGCTTTGCCTTTGTTTTAATGATAACTGCTAGTAATTAAATTTCACAATCACCTAGATTGGCAGGAAGGTTTGATTACCTTTATTATTTTAAGTGGAAAAAAAAAGATCACTGTCCTTAAGCTTTTACTCTAGCCTATGGTACTTGATTGTATTCTGAAATAAACAATTGATGTACAGAATAGTTTTCTTAATAATCATGGGTTATGTTGGCTTTTATAATTGAGAGAAGAACTTTTTGCATTTTAGTGATGTGATTGCCAAATGGGTAATTTCACAGTGTTAAAAAAAAGAAAGAAAGAAAGAAAGAAAAGAAATCAACTCAAGTAAAGTAATAAATAAAAAAGCTATGAACTGAACAAGGTAACTGAACAAGGTAAAAATTAAATATTAAAGGGACCCCCAGGATAAGAAGTTAAGATTTTGAGAACATAAACACGCTGTATTATAGAAATGAAATCAACATAGACTTTTTAAATTAAAATGCAAATGGAAAAAGGTAAAAATCAGTATTTGTGTGTAGAGTCATTGAAACTTTAACTGGGAAAAGAACATTCCTAAATGGATTGTATAATTTCTCCAGATTGTATACAATAGTAATGTGGGCCAAATAAATAATGCTATTTTCTGCTGTCACACTGGCTTGATCCTACAAATGATAAATAGGGATTTTCATTACTTATTATTGGAGGGTGAGAACCAGTGACATATACAAATCTTTCATATCCCTAGATGCAGAAGGTAAAACTGAACTATAATAATGCTGCCAAGACATATATGTGTAATTAGAAACTCCATGGATCTAATACTACAAAACAGGGTATCTTTGTTGAAACAGACATTCACACTGAGAAGTCTTCTTTTGGACCCCTGAATTATTCAGAAATACTCGATTTTGTGTAAAAGAAATGTCTTTACCTTTGTTTTAGTGATAACTGCAGGTAATTTAATTTCATAATTACCTAGAGAGTCAGGATGATTTGATTACTTTTGTTTATTTTAAATCACCAAAAAAAAAAATTGCAATTTCAAAAACATTGCAAATAAAAAAATCACAAAGCTAAAACTAACGCCCTGAAAGAAATCATTCATTCAGATGCGGAGTATTGTTCTTTGCTATTTTTCTGGTGACCTTCCCACACCTCATTTTAACTTATTAGATTTTTCGCTGGTCCTTTGTGGGAACCCAGATGAACCCAGTGATAGAGAATCTGAGAGGAAAGACATTTCTTAAGCATGACTGCGTGTTTGCTGTGTTTGACAAGGGCCCACTGATATGCGTACTTTAGCTAAAATGCCAGATCCCCCCCATCATTCCCACAAACCCTGTGAAGTGTTTTCAAAGATCCTGCCATTTGTTCAACTTTTGGGGGACACAAACACCAGGTATTTTCTGAGGTCAGTCCATGTGGCATTTAACTGGACAGCATGTTCTCTGAGCTGCAACCTGGGGCTTGGCCCGGGTGTCACTCCTGCTGAGGGCCGTCTGCGGCTCTGCGGGGTCTCCTGTTTTTGCACAATGGTGAAAATAACCAGACACTGGGTTTGGAAAACCTATACATGAGCAGTGTCACATTGGTATGTTTTGGAAAAGAGTTTTCTGCCCGAAGATCAAGATTCTTGCCAAGATGGTTAGAAGCAGAGAAAGAGAAAGGGACCTAGTGATAGACCTATGATTAATAGCATCCATCTATCACCCACCAATCATTTATCTTTTATGAATGTATTCACATTTCATGACTCCTGATGTGTGTCATTTAATTTTCAAAATGAATGGCTTTCTTCCTCTCTCCCTCCCTTCCTCCCTCCCTTCCTTCCTTCCTCCCCTCTTTCTTTCCTTCCTTCCTTCCTTCCCACCTTCCTTCCTTCCTTCCTCTCTTCTTTTTACTTTTCTCACCTGTTATTATGTTGGTCAGATTCCTATTTAGATTTTTTTTTCATCAACCCTGCATTTGGTCTTACTTGACTATTAGTTTCCAAATCCTCTAAGTACCTTCCTGCTTCTCTTTCCATTCGCTCAGTGGGAATGGAAGGTGGTATTCTGTTGCTCACATGGATTCTGGTCAGGGGATCAAGACGGATGCCTGTAGCTCTGGTACAGCCTGGCTGGTGTGACAGAACACACTCATGTGTCTCAAAGTGACTAACAAAAGCAGAGGTTTATTTAAAGTCTCCATGGCTAGAGGGAAATCCAGTTAGGAATGTGCTGGTCCCACAGGCAGTCTGCTCTGCAACGGGGCCCATGTGTCTGTTCACTGGGATCTGAGGCTGAAGACCTGGCGCGTGTGCATTGCCAAGTGGCAATAAAACTTTGCAGCTCTGTACCCAGGGAGAGTCATCCACCACCTGCTTGTGCAAATAGCCTGCTTTTCCCCTCATTTATTATTAATCGAAGACCTTTGTGGGGGCCAATCTTTGAATAGTCTTTACACCATGTCTAATTACAACCTTGCCTTGCTTCAATAGCTTGGCCTAAGTCACCCGACCTCAGCCATATCAAGAGTTATTTCAAATCATCCAATGCCTGAGTTCCCATAGACATTCTCTAATAAAGGTGTTCAGTGAATAGACTTATTTAAAATGTAATCACCTCAGGTCAGAGGTTACACTGATAAGATTCCTGGAGTTGAGACATCGTCTACACATTGTGCAGCTGCCAATCACCCCTTGCCTTGGCGGGCCTGCTAGGGAGAACACTTTTTCAACAAGAAAGGCTCCATGCCACTTGCCTAGCAGAATCCACTAGATCTGGACAAACAGTCTGCTTCCTTGAGCTGGCAAGAAATCTCACGTTCTGAAATGTGTCTTCATTAGATGTTGCAGGAACAGCCCTAACCTCAGAGTCAGAAGATCTGGAGACTGAAACCTTTAACCAAGGCACTGACCAGGGCAGCTAAACCCTTAACTAAGGCTCTTAAAGAGGCTTTAAGCCCTAACTATGACCCTTAAACCATGAATCAGGATTCTTGAACCCTTAATGAAAGTTCCTAAACCATTAATGTAGACACTTAAACCAGATATTTACTTAAGTCCTATAACTAGCTAACGATGTGACCTTTGGTGAAATTAGCCTTTCTGAGCTTTAAAACCTCACTGCAAACTGCAGATATGACAGCCTGTTTCCCAGAATTGACGTGAGCATTAACAGGGTGATGGAAGCATTGTTTCCCATAGGCCTGGCTCTCCTATCTGCTCAGTAGATGCCGATTCCTCCCCCTTCCCTCTCTCCTGCCCTGAATATCTTTGAGCCTCCATTCTCTTGTCTTCTTTTTTAAAGATTTTATTTATTTATTTGACAGAGAGAGTGAGAGAGAGCACAAGCAGGGGGAACGGCAGAGGGAGAGGGAGAAGCAACCTCTCCGCTGAGCAGGCAGCCCAATGTGGGACTTGATCCCAGGACCGTGAGATCATGACCTGAGCCAAAGGCAGATGCTTAACTGACTGAACCACCCAGGCGCCCCTCTCTTGTCTTTAAACCAGAAATAGTGATATCTGATGAATTTATCCCACAGGGTTGTCATTCCTGAAGTATACCGTTTGGGAAAATGCTTAGTAAACTGGAAAAGCAACTAACAATACTGAATGGTTGCTATGTCTCACTCTGTTTACATGTAATCCCTTGGGTATTTCTCTGAGGTGGACCACGTATCCCCTTTTGCAAACAAAGACATCGGTTCAGAGAGAGCACAGAGCTTGGATTCGAGGTGCTAGGATTGGAGCAATGTCTCCTTAATTTCAAAGATCAGTTTTTTTCCTCTTGAAACATAAAGGGTGGGTTTTTGATTCTATCTCGTTTTTAAAGTGTCTGACATTAAAGTTTAAGGCTGAAATGCATGCTCATTGTTAACAGAGAAAGTACAGTAATACAGTTGTGCTTTATTTTGTTGCCCTTGGTAGTTATCCAGACCCACATCCAACCTGACCAAAGCTTATTCTCACTAGCGTTAGGAGCTGAGTGATGTTTACTAAGTGAATGTTCTGTAGAGAGATCACCTAGGGAATTGGGCTTATGGATATCTGTACTTAAGAACAGTTTCACGAGGTGAAGGGTATATAGGTGTTCATTGTACTATTCTTGCAACTTTTCCAAGGTTTGAAAATTTTCCAAATAAAAGAAAAAACACCGAGGGGGAGAAAAAAAGAATAGTACTACTTTGCATCCAGTTGATTGTCTTCACTGGAGTCTTAAAAGCATTCCATTTTGTGTGAGCTTATCAAGTCTTGTGATCACCTCATGAAACTCCCAGATTCTGAATCCACAGCAGGAAGAATATGTATTTGTTAGCTTATATGTTAAGTTAAAAGTACAGGAACTGAAATTACAGAAGGCATTCAGGTAGACCTTATGCAACACTTCCTACCTGAGAATGTTTTTTTCCTCCCGAGCTGGTTTGACTTCACATTTCATTATAGGTTTCAAGTGAGGAGGGGACTTGCAGGTTGTTTTAACAGATTCCAGAATTACATAAGTAAGAGAATCAGGTTCAGAGGAGCCCCAAGAACTGCCCGGGGCCGTTCAGCTAGTTGGTGGTGGAGCTAAGCTGGAACTGACATCTAGGACCCACATTTCCAGAACATTAATTCTTCATCCCCTTTCCTGGCTCATCCTAAGGAGTAGCATTATCCTTAGAGAATTTCTTACAGCTGTTTTTTTTTCCCCCCTGTCTGGCTTCATGGAGGCTGTTCTATTTAATTATTTAATATTTTCAAAAAAAGAAGTCCTAAAGTGCTTTGTATTTTACATGAGCCTTAGATGTCAAGGCGGATGTTGTGTCAATAAAGGCACAAAGACTTCAGTGACCTAGCCTCTGCCCTAACTATATATAGCTGTGCGCTCCAATGTGGTAACCACTAGCCACATGTAGCTGTTTGCAAATTTAAATTTAAATTTAAATAAATTCAGTTCTTTAGTTGCATGAGGCACATTTCAAGTGCTCAATAGCACATGTGGTTGCTGGCTACCATATTAAACCATGCAGAAATAGAACATTTCCATCGTCCTGTAAAAGATCCTGTTGGGCAGCACTGGTAAACAGGGAAGGTAGTTCTAAGAGAGGGACACTACTAATGTAAAATTAATAAGCTATGGATAGAAACTTTGATAGAATGTTCTCCCATTCCTGTATTTTTCATGCTGCTTAGGTTATACTTCACTAATTTTGCAAATTGGCTTTTTTAAAAAAAGGAACTTTTTTCATAACTTTGAGGATAACTGTGGAATGACAGCTGGAGGATGATGTTGGGGAGAGCAATTAAAATGTTTATAAACTCCTCCAGTCTTGAAACTGGATTCAAGCTTTTGAAAAAATGGTCTATAGTTTCCCTAATGACAGCTCCCATTTCTTTTTAAAAAATCCTACAGTGAGTTATAATTTCATCCTCAAAGAGGAAAAGAAAACATCCATGTCCAGAAGTAGTTTGGGTCTTATAATTGTATCTCTTCCAAAACATCATAAAGAAAATAAGAAAATTGTGAATGTGTGGACTGAGGTTGCAAGCAGCATATCCAAGCTGTGCTATTTAAGGGAGATTTTCTACCAACTTGGCCATCAGCAAACCATTCGCCTAGAAGTATTTACTACTGCAAAAGGCCCACATATGGGGCAAAGCAAATGCATTGGTTTTTAGAAAATAAAGTTAGCTTTGGGAATCTTCAGCACATTTAATTGGAAGAAAATGCATGCAAATAAGATGCAGGAACATGACATTCCTAAGAAAAGGAAGCTGCCCTCCTCGTTGAACTTCTGTTACCATCTTCAAGAGCAACAAGCAAATGGAAAGGTAGATGGTATCTTTAAAGAGTCAAACAACTGTCAAGAAAAAGATGGATATTAAGGCTACTGGGTTCAGACATAATAGCGAGAGGCCCGTGGCCTGTACGGCTTAGTCCTTTTTGACATAACTCAGATCATACATTTAGGGCAGTGTGAATCACAGAATCACTTGGGTGGGTGATCACCATCTGTAATTCTTTTCTCATCAGAGACCCCGTAGCTGGACTTCATCTTGTCCTCTGTACCCTCAGGACTGTTTGAGCACTGTGTTTTTTAAGGAAACAAAACCTGCATTCCTTACTTATTTGACATAATTGCACACAAACAAAATAAAGTGCTTTTTCTTTTTTTAAAATGATTTATTTATTTACTTGAGAGAGAGAGAGAGAGAGAACACGAGCGCTTGTGCATGAGCAGGGGGAGGGACAGCGGGAGAAGGAGAGAGAATCCTCAAGCAGAGGATTGAGCAGAACTCCCCACTGAGCTTGGAGCCCATCACGGGGCTCCATCTCACGACCCTGAGATCATGACCTGAACAGAAATCCAGAGCCAGCTGCTCAACCGACTGAACTACCCAGCCATCCCTAAAGTGCTTTTTCTTAAATAATTTTGCTTCTAAGGAATACACCTAGAGATCAGTGTTTGGGACAACAAGGAGACAGGAAGCAGGGAGTACGGTTTGAAGGGTAAATCTTCTTCAGCAAATACTAGAGTATGTGCCTACAACACTGGCCTCTAACAGTCTGACCTATAAGCATCTCAAGACTGAGCCCTGCACTGCCTTATCTGGTAGCCACGTGGGCTGTTTAGCTCTTGAAATGTGGCTAGTGTGACTGGAGATGCGCTGCAATTGTAAAGTCCCTACCAGGGTTTGAAGACTCAGTATAAAACAAAAAGAATATAAAATATCTCATGAATAACCTTGTTGTATGGATTATACATTGAGATTATAACATCTTTTGGATATTAGGTTAAAGAAAAGATATTGTAAAAATCAATCTCACCTGTTTACTTAAAAATATTTAATGTGGCAGGGCACGTGGATGGCTCAGGCAGTTAAGCGTTCAACTCTTGATTTCGGTTCAGGTTGTGAGATCAAGCCCTACGTCAGGCTCTGCACTGAGCGTGGAGTCTGCTTGAGATTTTCTCTCTCCCTCTCCTTCTGCCCCTCTCCCTGCTTCTGCCCCTCTCCCTGCTCATGCTCTCTCTCAAATAAATAAATGAACAAAATCTTAAAAAAATTTAATGTGGCTACTATTTAAGATTAGATATGTGGCTCATATCATACTTGTATTGGACAGCCACTGGTCTGGGTGACTCTAGTGAGGATGTTCTAGCCTCTCTCACAGAATCTACCACACAAAACCTGCTGATTCACTGCTCCATGGCTCCAATAGTTGCAACCCTGCACACTCTCCATGCCAGAAAGATACCCTCTCTTCAGTGTGGCCCAGGTCAGCCCCCATTCACAGGTCCCTGTTTTGTTTTAGTGCCAGCATTGAGAGATGTCCTTCATTTTTCTGGGTGGGTACAGAGATTTTGAAATGAAGTAAGATAGAGAAGGACAGACTGGAACTCTATCAGATTCTTGTTGATACAGGTTTTGTGCTTTGTTTTAGGCTTTACTATCATTCTAGACTTTACATATTTACTTGTTAGATTTATGTGCACTCCTCCAAAGAAAGCCCGTAATGCTAGCAAGTTGGGTAGAGAAGTTGACAGAACAAGGGACACGTTATTCTCCTGACCTGAGTAGGAAATTCTTTTTTTTTTTTTTTTAATTTTTTATTGTTATGTTAATCCCCATACATTACATCATTAGTTTTAGATGTAGTGTTCCATGATTCATTGTCTGTGCATAACACCCAGTGCTCCATGCAGAACGTGCCCTCCTCAATACCCATCACCAGGCTAACCCATCCTCCCACCCCCCTCCCCTCTAGAACCCTCAGTTTGTTTCTCAGAGTCCATCGTCTCTCATGGTTCGTCTACCCCTCCGATTTCCCCCCCTTCATTCTTCCCCTCCTGCTACATTCTTCTTCTTCTTTTTTTCTTTCTTAACATATATTGCATTATTTGTTTCAGAGGTACAGATCTGAGATTCAACAGTCTTGCACAATTCACAGCGCTTCTGAGTAGGAAATTCTTATCTGATAATGTTTGTACTGAGGCTTCTTGCCATGAATATGTATATGTGTATAAAACATGTATATGTGTGATATAGGTCTGGATGCATGTATATATGTCTGTTGGTGTGTGTTTATGTGTATATGTATACACAGAAAGCAGAAGTGGATTAGGTGTCAAACAAAAGTTATTTCCGAACCAAATATAGAATATATAAGTTAATATCAAGGGAAAAGCAAAGTTAAACCTAGCATTACTTTTAGTAATGAAAAAATTCACTTGGGATTTTGCTAATGATGTGTAGATATTAATACACATAATTTGGCTGCCTAGTATTGATTTAAGTTGCTCATTCAAATTCACTTTATTATAGAAAAATTAGCCATTTTGTTTTATAGTGTTTGTCCCTGCAGACAGTGAAACCATTAAGCCATGTTTATTGGGTAAATAACACTATTTTGCTGACTTTCATATGCAAAGAGAGCATTATCATGTCTCCCACAGGAAGTGCCCTGTGAGTTATTACTCTCTGGCCGGGGACCTGGTTAGTTCAAGCCAGGTGTCCTCTCTGTTATCTCCCTCGTGATCATTGTCCAAGGTTGAAGCTACTGTCAGTGGTCAGGGCACAGAAGTTTTTTCTCCCAGGTGATGTTAATATGCCCAAGGCTTGAACTTGATCCACATGAGAGCCCTATGCTTGTTTTAAGCACCCAGACTAACCCACATGCCTTTTTCTTTTTTTCCAAATATGAATTCTTCCTCAAAGAAAAAAGCAATTGACAGGGGCTTTTCAACTCTCTTGAAATAATATCAGATTAAGATTAGAAACATAACCACAGCAAATCCTAGGCAATTGCCAACGGAAGACATGATTTGGAATTAGACAATGTAAATTATCATAAGAATATAATAATTGCCATAGTACTTATTTGGTTCAGCATTCTAACCCCAGTAATAGCGCTAAGGGGTAGTTTGTAAAAATGCTCAGCACGCTTTCAAGGAAGAGATGCCCTGCAGACATTTTACTTTTCATAAATAGCCGATGTAAATCTGTCATTCAGGAATTCACGTAGACATGTTTTTGAGAGTATATGTAGTTTCAGCTTGTGGTCCTCCTTATAGTAATGAGTTCCATCCATTTTCCACCCCTAGAGTGGACTGGTATTTCTTTTTATTGTTTTATATTTCACTCTCCGAAACTTATTTCTAACATCTATTCTTGTGTTTTGTAAATAAATGTGGGTTCATTTGAACCCTTGTGTTGTGTGGCAAGTGTTGGGAAGCCAGGGGGCTGGCCCAGATACCAGCACCAACTGGCTATGGTAATTTGGGCCCCTCTGAATTTTCTCATCCATAAAATGGGCTAATAATACTTGTGAAAATCAAATGGGTTAGTGTCTGTGAAAGAAACTTGACAATTGAAAAGTTGTGAACAAAACGTAAGAATCTCTGGTCTCATAAAGTTTCATTCTTATGTAGACGATCCATTGGTTCCTTTCTTGGGTGATAAACGATCACTCAGAGTTCATGATTGTCTAATATAACTTGAAAAATCTCCTCTAAATATATTACCTTGCTCCTCACCAGCCTTTCAAAACCTTGACATGTAAGCCCATCGATTTAGAATTTCTCCATTTAGTGTAAGATTCCACTGTGAATCCCACTTTCTTATAAACATTTTAAATTAGCCCAGACAAATCTCTCATCCAAAGAGACACCATTGTTTATACTTTCTGATCCAGAGGTGTGGCTCTTTTTGAAATTAAATTTGATGTAATATCCAATCTGTGCAAGTAAATTTCTGCAACAGACATGGAAGTTAGAAAGCACAACAACAGAACTCTCATAAGGGAGTCTGTCAGTCTAGGAACATCACCTACCCTTGCATCTTCTCCCTTCTCCCTTCCCTCCCCTGTCTTCTTTCACTCCCTTCCTCCAAAAGTAATCATTATGAATGCCCTGTTTACTATTACCTTGGTTTTCCTTCTTTCTTTAAATGATGTAAAGAAATAATCCAAACCCCATGCTTCACAAAGGCAGATGTTTCTGTCTGTTTTGCTCACTGCCAATCTGCAGTACCTAGAACAGTGTCTCACATGCAGGAGGCACTCAGTAATTGTTGAGTGAATGCATATGTCCATATCCCAAGCACTCTATCATAGGAATGCCGCTACAGCCCCTCCCTTATATGTAAATTAGTTCTCTAAGGGCACCATCACTGGTTCACACTAACCACATGCCTTTAATGATTTTTAAGAAAATTGGGGTTTTTTTTTAAACTCATAATATGGATTATTTGCATGTAGGGGCAATAGGAGACTCCCAACAAAATCACATGGACTTCTCTGAACCAGGACCGCTTCTTAAACTTGATTTGTAGTTCGCAAGAACTTTTCAGGAATGGATAGTGAACCACTCAAGGAACATAAGTAGTAAAGCTAGAGCTGAGCAGGGAGAGCTACAGAAAAGATTTTAGAAAGTGATACAGGGCACGTGCTACAATAGTGAACCTTGTAGAACCTTGAAAACGTTATGTGAACGAAGCCAGTTACAAGAGACCACATAGCGTATGATTCCACCCATATGAAATGTCCAGAATAGGCAAATCATAGAGGCAGAAAGTAGAGAAGTGATTTCCTAAGGTGGGGAGGGCTGGAGGGAAACTGGAGGGACGGCTAATAGGTATGGGATTTCTTTTGGGGGTGATGAAATTGTCTGAAATTGATTGTGGTAATGGTTGCGTATTTCTGTAATACACTAAAACTCACTGAACTGTACACTTTTAAGCAGGTGAATTGTAGGGTAGGTAAATTCTATCTCAATAAAGATGTTATTTACAAGACACACACACACAAAAAATTGATAGAGTAGGGCTGAGAAGGGGAAAAGGTTGTAAAGTGAGCAGACAGGGAAAAAACCCCATAGATCAAGTCCTTCCTCGATGGATACACATAATCAGATGGGAGACATTCATTCCATAGTCACTGATATCGACACGTGGGGCGTACCCCCTCCTCTTCCCATTTTTATTTCCACAGTTGTCTTTTTCTACCGACAGCCCCCGACCTCCTCAGAAGGTTCCACAGAGACGTGTCTTCTGTGGTTTGTTCCCGGGGTCAGCTCGACAATGCCTCCTTCCCCAGTGCCCCCAAAGGCTGCGGTGTCCTCCCTCCGGCTGAGGAATGAGGGCCACCAGCAGGTCTTCTCTGCTGATGCTGGACAAAGCAATTAGTACATTTCTCATGACTCGTTAATTAGATTTTTGTGCAGCTTTTCAAGCCCTGGGCACAACTCTTACACCCTCAATGCAGACTGTGAGTCCTCCAGGAACCCAGTTTCCTACTGTGTAACCTGGGTACTGCCGAGTTTACTAGTACAGTGATGCTTCTGTTGCTGCCTCCAGATGCCTCCACTGGATGGATGCACGTGTAGACGTTTCCAGGGGCATCATCTGCTGGCGCTTTTGTTGTTTCTAATCAAAGAATAGGCACACTTTGATCATGTCAGATCACAGCATTGTATTCATAGTACTGTAAATACTTCCTTAGAAAGATGACCAAGGTACCGTTGTGTCAGATGTTCTGATAGTGTTTACTTTAACCGGGAATAAGTAAAAAAAACATGTGTTTGATCAGATATGATCTAAAATATGAGTATTTCAAATATGAAGTTTTCCAGAACCACATAGAGTTCATGATAATGAATCCAATCGATAAGCATTTGAAAAATACCTGCTGGCTTTGGAGGGCCAGGTGTGGGCGAAGTCCCTCTCCTCTCCCTGCAAGTTTAGCGGCTCCCAGAGTAAGATATACTTTCTGCCGGTTGGAGGAAGATCTGGCTCTGGGGGGGCATCTTGGGGGAACAGAGTCCCTGGGTGGCCACTTCCACGGGCAGCCTTCAATCTTCAATGGCCTCTCGGAGTTTATAGCAAGGCTGGCTCCCCGTCGAACTGTTCGTGGCTTGTGCTTCTTACTCCTCGTGGGACAACAAAAATAGGCACCCCCACAAAGTACAGATACCTATTCATGGGAGTGCGAAGGCAAAGCAAGTACTGAAACATCCTCTTCCTTAAGGTCTCATTCAGAGTCATTTCCCGGCACCCAGGGGAGGAAGTGGGTATGCACTACAGCGGCTTTGCTGTTCCGCGTCCTCCCTCGGGGGAAATCTGGTTGCCTCGGGTTTCCTACAACAGCACGCGGAGGCCAAGGTATTGGTGCCAGGTGTTGGCCTCTGCACCTGCTCTCACATTTCACTCCCGGGATGGATTTTATTCCTGGGAGTACAGCAGTCCCGCTTTATCCGCGGTTTAACTTTCCGCGGTTTCGCTTACCCGTCATCGACCGCGCTCGGGTAGCGGGGAAGCCGACTGTCCTCTTTCTGATGAATCAGCGGAAGGGCCGTGGTGGCCTGACGCTGCCTCACGCTGCTTACGTCATCTCCTCCCGCGCGCACGTCATCACCTCTCATTACCCCGGGAAGGAGAAGGGTGAGTACAGTGCAATACTATTTGGAGAGAGAGACCACATTTATATAACTTTTATTACAGTATATTGTTATAATTTTCTATTTTGTTATTAGTTACTGTTTTAAATCTCTTACTGGCCCTCGTTTATAAATTGAACTGTATCGTAGGTTTGTATGTATAGGGAAAAACAGGGTATATATAGGGCTTAGTATTCTGCGGATTTAGGCACCCACTGAGGGTCTTGGAAGGTATCCCTCCTCCCCCTTTGGGTAAGGGGGGACCACTGTACTTTCTAACATCACAGGCCAAGCTTTCCCTAAGAAAAGATGCTGTTCATGCAACTTTTCTCGTGCTAACACCAACATGCGTAACACATTCATGCCTCCTCACTTCCTCCAGAGACCGTTTCAGGGTGCAGTTATTGTATGGGTTAGGATGTTTCTGCTGCAAATACAGAAAACCTGAAAAGAAGTGGGTTCTGACTCTGGGCTTCTCTGCAGTTCTCTTGGCTCTGTCCTCTTGGTGGAGGGGCTTTGTCCTTAGCTTCCCTCTTCTTCTGGTGTCAAGATGACAACAGCACTACCTGGCATCACAGTTAGAAAGAGTAAAGGAGTACAGGTTTTCCCTGCTGTCTGAAAGTAGATTTCCTATTCAATCTTTTGTAAGCCACAGTGTCATAAAACGAAGAAGCATTTACCATCAATTTATATGGAAAAATTTGTGAGCATTCCCAAACTCAAAAAATAACCTCTCTTTGACTTTTCTGATACCTTAGGACACATCTTGCTAACGTATGTACAAAATAAATCAAGATAAAACACAGATGCTCACAGATACCATTCAAAGCTATGCAGCTAGATGCTGAGTGTAGTTTTGGGGACAGAACTTGGTGGGACCCCTCCCATTGCTGGGGGTCTGCACTGCTTTTATAACTGCTCACTGCAAAACTATTGCTGAATGCTATCTTTGCTTTTCACCTCTTTTTTTTTTTTTTTTCAAAAGCAAAAATCCTTTTTGGGTTTCTTTTGGTTAGTGAAAATGTAGGTTAATGTAGGTCTTTTGTAAAAGAGAAGTGGTGTAATGCAAACTTTTGAACAACAGGGGAGACCTGTAATCTCTTTCTCCTGGCTGTGTGAAAAGTGAGAAAACCTTTCTCAGAAGCTCCCCTTCTCCTAGCCAACTTCCCCTTGCCTCCTGGGTCACAGTTTTGTCACATGCTCATAGGCAAGGCAATCACTGACAAGGACAGTAGGATTTCTGTGATGCTCTCTGTCTAGTCATGACCTCCTTCCTGGAATGGGGATGGGGCTAGCCTCTCCCAAAGGGGTGAGGACACCTGAACAGAGCAGGATTCTGTGAAGGAGGGCAGAGGATTCAAGAGTGTCTGGCACAGTAATGTCACAAATGTCCTCAGCCCTTGGAATCTGAGGAGAAATACTGAGAGTTCTAAGAAACCTGGCCTCTCTCACTCAAAGGACTTACTATAGCCTAGTTGAAAACCAAACAACTGGTGAATGTATTTAGTCTGTAGTAATATTCACTTCATGACCAAAATGTTTCTGCTTCCCTTCCAATTAAAGTGACTGACAGCTTTTACTGATGCCTTGCTTTCACTGGTTAGTGCCTTATAAATTGAAGCACTTTGTTTTATGGCTATGAAAAAATACAGAATAATTCTGGATAGATTGCTTAGCTTTGATGAAAAGTTGGACAGTAAGGATTGAAGGTTTTGATTCTTGACTGACTTTAACATCCCTGGGCCTGGTGTAAGTTGGAATGGTTTTATTAGAAATTCAGGGAATAATAGTAGATAATTCAGCCACTCCTGGTTGCTATGGCAAGGCATTTTTAAAGCTTTGATTTATGAGAAATAGTGATCATTAGGAGCTCTTTGTTTTTAAAACAGAGAGCCCCGCAAATTGTCAAGGCTTGAGTGGAATAAATAGATGATTGGCACCTAATTGGAGAAAGAATCTCAGGTTATTTCCAAAGAAAGAAGAACAGGCAGAAGGCTTTTGGAGAAGAGATTCCCATTTTTCATTTTCATGGCAAGCCAGAGTGTGTAAAGATCATTGGACAAGGAGTCATATGACCCAGGTCTGTGCCAGTTCTAGCTCGGCATTTGCTTTTCATATGGCCTGGGGCAAATTACATTATCATTTTGTAACTTTCTGATGCTCGACTGTAGAATTATTAGGTTGAACCAGATCATCTTGAGAGTCTTGAAAATTTTATGATTTTCTGACTCTGCCTGTTTCTTCTTGCCAATTTCTAGTGCATTGGTGGGATCCCCAAGGGGCCAACCCTCCCAACCCCCCCCAACATACTTCACATAGCAATTACCATTGGCACCATTTGTTGCAGGCACCCCGGGTTGTAAGACATCACAACTTTTGGGTGTCTGTGCTGCACTCACATTTCAGCCCTCTCTCTGAGTAAGCCCGGAGATATTCCAAGTGTGCTCCAGGCCAGTATTAGACAAGCCTTTTGGAATGCGACTCACACTAAGAAATATATTTTACATCACAAGCCAGCATATATACACACACATACCCTGCACACACACACAATTCGGCATATATTTATTGAGTATTTACCATGTCCTGAGTGTTAGAGATATTATTGCAGTGAACAAAAATGACAAAAAAAATCCTGCTCCTTGTGAAGTTTCTAAGTACAGAGAGATGATAAGCAAAAGAAACTATATGTAATCTATCAAAGGTATGCATCATAATTTTATGTAATTATGATATAGAAAATGAATAGTTTATATAGTATGTGAGAAGGTGATAAGTTCTGTGGAGAAAAATAAAGAAGGAAGGGAAATAGGAAATACTGGGGTGGGCGTGGGGTCTGAATAGTACATTGTGTGGTCAGGGAAGGTCTTACTGAAAAGCTGACATTTGATGGTGAGGCAGCCAGCATGCAGATATCTGGAGGAAGAGCATTCCAGACAGAGGGCAATTACAGATGTCCGGCTGCGGGAGTGTGCCTAGTGTGTTCCAGGAACAGAAATAAGGTCAATGGGGCCGGGGTGAATAAGAGGTAAACAGAACTGGGCAGGAATGGGTGGCAATGGTGGGCCTTGTAGGCCATTGTAAGGATTTCGGATTTTGCACTGAGTGAGGTAGGCTGTCCCTGTAGGGTTCCAGAAGAGTGACATGATCTGACTTGGGTTTTAACAAAACCACTCTGGCTACTATAGTGAGTGTAGACTAACCACAAACCCTGGGTGTGCATAGGCACGCACACACATGCAGAGATGCAAGCCCCAAAAAAGGTGTCCCCCTTCCTGTGTGACGTGCTCTGATCTTTTCTTTTCTATTGCATTTGAATTCATTCATCTAAAAACTGGTCAGGGCCCACAAATCGATTTCAGAATCTGCTATAGGATGACAATTGGCAATTTGAAAAGCAGATTATAAATTGGCCTAGAACCCCAAAGATGTAGTAGATTGAGTTTCCTTGCTCAAGGCATGGTTATGGTGTACACAGCACCCAACGGAGGCCTCATCTTCCTATTTCATAATGGTTTTCAGGAGGCTTTTGTTCATTTTTTAGCTTACACTGAATAGCACTATTTTATTGAATGATCATTTAAAAGTTTCATCTTTTCCTACAATTCATATCTTAAATAACTTTTTAAGTAGAACATTTCAAATGTATTTAAAGTAAGAGAAAAGTATAATGAACACCCCATTAACCAGCTTCAACAGTCGTCAGTTTCTATCAGGCCTGGTGTCCTCTAAACTTCACCTGCATCATTTGGGTTATTTTGAAGCAAATCTCAGGTCCAATATCACTTCATCTGTAAATATTTCAGTTGGTATCTTAAAAGAGAGGGACGCCTTTTTAAAAAACTGTGCCAGATTACTATTACTATTATCTTGCGTGCACGCATACACGCACGCGCACACACACACTGTGCTTGTGTTAATGTTTTACTTCCTTTCTAAATGCGGGATTGGAATAACCTCTCCTCAGCCCTCTGGCTCATCACTCCTTTGGCCGTATGTTGCAGAACCTGACTTTTCTAGGACGTCTCATCTCTACCAGGATGGAAAGCTTTCTGCATCAGTATAGACTTGTTGACAGGAGCCTTCAGGTTAATGTCGATTCTTACACAGCAGTTTTTGTCCCTTCTATTCTCTGAGTTTGTTATCCTCAATCAGCAGGATGTGGTGTTTGTCTTCCTGTGATATCTGCCCTAATCTCCACCAGTTTATTGACCAGAGACCAATTTGATATGAGCTACATTACTAAAAACATTGTCATTTCTGAATATATGTAATAGTCATAATTTCAAATGGAGGTGAGTAAATATTTTTATGTTTGAGTATATGGTATATACTAATCCTGTGTTGAGTATCCCTTATTTGTCTAATTAATTACCCAAATATTTTATCTATAAAATCAGTGAGGTAGGTGGCAACGTTCTGAGTCTTAATCTTCTCATCCTTGCTCTCTCCTTCCTTTTTCCATTCTCTTTTCCATAAAAATTGCGTGCATATCTGGTGCCGGCTGCCATGCATGGCTTTGGTGACATAAAGGGATAGGAAGCAGCCTCCTTGTAACTTCTTGCTCAGAGTGTGTCCCCGGTGCATTGTCACTCCATAAAGGCAAGGACCCTCAGATGACCAGCGACTAGCAGAGGGCCTGCCACTTAGCAGCTTCTTAAAAACATTTTTTGGATGAAAAACTATATGAATGGAGACATAGTCCTCATCAAAAGGGATTTACAGTCCAAGGTGTGGTTGTGAATGTGGACTTTGTGGAACTTCGTAAGCTTGTAAAGTCATTCTCAGTTACAAATATTTATAGTTCAAAATACTTAAGTCGCTACCCCTCTTGGCCACTGTCTTCTGAGTGTTTTGTACCCTCTTAAAGATGCCAGAAGTTCTGTGTGGGGATCCTTACAAACAGGTGCACAGGTCTGGCCTCTATCCTGAAAACAAGACTGAAAGGGGAGGCTGTCCACTGCACTCACTGTCTCCCTCTCCTGCATACAAAGTTCTGCTAGGTGAGACACTTCCAGGTTCTCATTCTCTCTGCTTCTGCAAATGTCACAGTCTTGGGAGGCCTCTCGGATGTCCTGATTAAGGGTCTTGTTTAACCTGGAGGCAGGCCTGTAGTTGTAACTTCTTACCATGAGCAAAGCATTTTTAAAACCAGCACACGAGTCTAAGTCTGTTTCCCAAGGCTTTTTCTTCTGAGTTAAAATTTTATGTGTATGCTGTGCCAGGAGACATTTACTACTGGTTAAACAGGAATTAAAAATACTTGTTGCTATGTCATTCCAGGGATTTGCTGCGGTCAAAAGTAATGTCTTCAGTGTGTGTGTGTTTGTGTGTGAATCTCTCTGTTTATGCACGTGCCAGGGTGTGTCGGTGAGTTGCTGTGTGTGTGCACGTGTGCGTCTGTGTCTGTCTAGGGCTGTGCGTGTCAGCATATGTATGCGTCTTTGTGGGATGTGGGACATCTGGGTGTGTGTGCTTGTGTCATAAGGCAAATTCAATTTCCAGGGGAATGAACACTTTCAGAGGACCATAACCCTATGGGACAAGTTTATAGCTACTATCTTTTCTTTTGGTTTTAAATTATTTACTCTTCTTCCTTAAGTGACTGATTCTGAATCTGAAAGAGTTCTTTTAGAGATTGGAAATGGTATCATTTAACATTTTAATGGTTATATATAATTAATCTTATTATGTAAACCAGTTATTTTTAATCCCCAGGTGAAGTTTGTAACTAAGCCTAAGTGTAATTCTCCAGGTATGATGAATGACAAGACATAGAATCAAAATTTCAGAGAAGCAACTATTTTGGGGGGCTGGAACTTCTTTTTTTTTTTTAAATAGACATTTTAAGTGCTTGAAAGAGTCCTTGTAGATTTCCCTCAAAATTAAAAAAGCAAGGGGAAGAGGAAATTACAATTAATAGTCTTAAAATTCCAATTAATCTCTCAAATAGTGATTAATTTCCAGAGACACGGAAATTCTGCAGTATATCTGAGAGAAAGGAAAAGACAATTAGGATTGGGGAAATTGGTAGAGGACACTCGGGTAGGTGGAAGTCCCATCAGGATTCAAGATTGCACTAGCATTGAGATAATTGACAAGGTTGGAAGCCTGCCAAAGCCCTATCTCGTGTTGGCTCTTCTTAATGGGACAAATGTGCCCATTTTGAAACCCACTGACCATGTTTCCTAAAACTGTCTATTGTCTCTTTATGGAATTACTCAAATAAGTTATGGTATCAAATAAGAGTGCTTTCTTTGTCACCTTTTAGCTAATCATTTCGCTGAGATTTTGTCCTCTGCCCTTGTTCGTGCTCAGGGCCTACTTGGGGCTCTGTTCTCCCTAGGAGTCAGCATCTCAGCAAGCTGGTTCAAATCTGTGTTGGTTTAAGATAGTGGGTGCTTTATCTGAAACAAATAATGCAATATATGTTAAGAAAGAAAAAAAGAATAAGAAGAATGTAGCAGGAGGGGAAGAATGAAGGGGGGGAAATTGGAGGGGGAGAAGAACCATGAGAGACTATGGACTCTGAAAAACAAACTGAGGGTTCTAGAGGGGAGGGGGGTGGGAGGATGGGTTAGCCTGGTGATGGGTATTGAGGAGGGCACGTTCTGCATGGAGCACTGGGTGTTATGCACAAACAATGAATCATGGAACACTATATCTAAAACTAATGATGTAATGTATGGGGATTAACATAACAATAAAAAAATTAAAAAAAAAAAAAAAGATAGTGGGTGCTTTAAATTTCTGAGACCATTGATGTAGCCTGGAAATCACAAGGACCAGTTGATGCATCAACTTTTTCCTCTATAAAGGGAAAATTGCAATTTTTTTTGGTGCAAATTATTGAGGACAGGATAAATTGGAACAAAGGGATAATTAGCATGTTCTCATAGAGCTGGCTATACTTATAAAAATAATACTGATTTTAACATGCAAATGGTAAGTTCGAATTAGTGAGTGGATTTAGTTTTAAATCCTTTGGAAGCTATTGGTAGGTACCCGAAGGTTTAATTACATGGTAATGAAGATGATGTTAAGTTTTTACAGTAGCATGGCTTTTGATCTACTCTTTCTCCCCAGTCTACTAACAGTCCTCATTAGGGGGAAAAACCCTTCAGAGAATGAGAAATACACATCACAGTCCCTTGAACTTCTAAATGTATGCAGCACTTTACAGAAATAATGGCAGTAAACTAACCATTTGTGGTCAGCTGGAAAACTTAACTTTCAGAGGGATTTGACCAGCTATACTGACCTAGAAAACTAAATAAGTAGTTTGGAAAATCTGGTTTGTACGTATAATTATTTTTATATTATATCAGGCTGCGCCTTGCAAAGAGCAAACCACAGTAGTTATCTGACCTATTGCTTTACCCTTGCCTTTTCTCCAACACAGTAATTATGTAGGACTCAGCATGTTTTTCCCTAAGTATATGTATACGGGACATTCCTTAACTCCAGTAGCCCTCTATCTGGAGGCTACTCAAGTGCTTTGTATCAATCTCTCAGTCTGAATGGAAAAGAAACCTTAAATCAGGACCAATGGTAACATTTATGGATGGGGAGGACCACTGGGAAAATAAATGTATTTGGCACCACTAGCTGAAATGTCTCGAAAGTTGTTATGAATCAGATATTTTTAATTAAAACAGAAAATTAATCTTCAACATGAAAGAGTCCTAACAATGCTTTTCACTTGAATATAAATATTTAGTTGGGATATAGGTAACAGGATGTCTGTAAGGCCCTACAGTCCTTTGGGTTTACTGTTTTTAATTCTGGTTCTTCCTCTAGTAGCTTGGAGCAAATAGGAATGATTTCCTTTAGATTGTATGCATGCTTCTAAGGATATCTGAATGAAAGGTACACTTCTGATAATTTACCATCTCAGCTTAATCCCTTGGGCAGCAGGCTGAAATGCAATCACTTAACCTGAATGTGAATTAATGCACACGTGCAAGTAGGCATGTGTCTCTTCCTGGATTTGAAGGCACTGGCAGGAAAGCAGTTTCATCAGTAGACCTTGGATAGCTTATCATCCTGATTAGCTAGCATTGCAATTAGAAGACATTTACCTTTTGTTTAAAACATGAAAGTGACTGGTGGAGTTCAAATATTCATAAAACAAGGCCTAGCCTATAGCTTTAGCCCTCTTAATCTTACATGTGAAAAAAAGACAGTTCAAGTGAAACAATGAATTGGAAGTAATTACAGGGCTATAAAGGGCCCTGAGCCATTTTCATCTTATTTGGGATTGTGACATCCCCTTCTACCCACCTCCCCCCCAACCTCCACCCCCACCACACAGCAGCACCTTTGTTCTTAGCTCCTGAGTTGGCTCCTTTTTCTTCTTTAGGTTTGTGCTACAATCATAAATGCTTAGATAGTGTAAGTTATGCATGAGGGTAGGTGGAATCACATAATACCTGTGTTAAAAGGTCACGTTCTAAAAACCTTTAAAGGATCAGAGACTGATCCGGTGGTTCTTCATCCTGATTCACCGGAAATGGTTTTTGGAAAAACAGTGACCTAGACCACATTCAAGACCTAAAGCTTTAGAATCTCCTAGAGGTAAGGTTGAGTGATACCTATATGCAGTCAAGGTAATGAAACGCTCAGTGTTCCCCAGCATAGTGAATGATGAGTCACCTAGAGCCTGGGACAGTCAAAGGATGGTCCCTGATGGCTGTACCACCTGGAAGTTTGTTAGAATTGCAGAATCTCAGGCCCACCCCACACCCACTGAATCCGAATCCAAGTTTTAATAAGATCCCCAAATATTTTTTATGTACTTTAAGTTTAGGAAGCATTTACTAAAAGCCATTAAATAAATGAGAGGGAAATAGGATAACACAATGTGATTAAGACCATGATTAAGGGAGGAAAAATATATCCATATGATGAAATTTTCCTAACTCAAATGAAGTTTGGGAAGAGTTTTTGATGACTTAGGAAATGCTTATACTAGAAACGTAACTGAAAGATAAAGGATTGTATCAACAGTATTAACAATATCTATCCACAAACATTAAAGAATTCCCACTGTTGAAGTCCTGGGAATGATGGTCTAAGTGGCATTGGACTTAGCCTCCTATTATGAAAAACTGTAGAAGTTGGATAAAAACAACTCTTTCAGGCATTGGATAACAACCAATACAGAAATACAATCATTGAGTGAGAGTTAGGAGAGTTCTCTAGGAGATCCCACATGCATACTGGCTTTTTCTCTGAGAGCATTTTTTCAAACAAAGGTCCAGAGAAATAGAACTTTGGTCTCTCTAGGCAGAGGAAACAAAGACCAGACATCAAGGATTTGAGGGTCAGAATCCCAGAGAGGAAGAAGCTGTGCAGGAGAAGCCCTCAATCTATATAAACATTTCTTTAGGCTCTTTGGCCACCCCATAAACTGTGCATGTTGCAGGGTGAAAGCAGGAAGGTCTAGCAGAGAGAAGGCTGGTGAAAAGGCTGGAGATTTCAAAGGCTGTTGGTGCTAGAGAGATGTAGGAGTTTGGGCTCAGGGAGAATGGCCAGACCTAGATGAGTACTCTCAGCATTCATTTGAGGCTTTAGAAGGCTAGGATGGGGTCCTAGGAAATAAGGATTTCACTCATGCCTTGACAGGATCAAGGTGACCCACAGATTATTTAACATCTGAACAAAACAAAACTCAGCCTCCCATAAAGAAAAATGACATAATGCAGTTTATATAATATTGCATCTATGTTGTGCATCATAAAATTAAAATTATTTCAACTGTGAAGAAACAGAAAAAGTGACCAATAATCAAGAGATAAAGCAGGCATAAAAATAGACCTAGAGATGAACCAGATGTTGGAGTTACTAGAAATGAGCCTCAAAATACTTAAGATTGGTATAAAGAAAATGGAAGGCCTGTATTAAGAAAATGTCTTCAGGCAGAAGGAAATGGTCTCAAATAGAAAAACATAATTGCAGGGAGGAACAAAGAACTCCAGAAATGGCAAATATGTGGAGGAGTATAAATAAATATTGTTTATAGCAACAACAACAATGATAATTTTTGTGGTATTTATAACATCTGTAAAAGTAAAATAATAATAATAACACAAAAGATGGCGAGGGTAAATGAAGTTAAACTGCTATAAAGTTCTTGCATTGCTTAGGAAAAGGTAAAATTACTAATTTAAAGAAGACTGAAAGGAATCAAGGATGCATTTTGTAATTTTTAGGATAACCATTAAATAATAATTTCAAAAGGGTAGAACTAAAATGCTAACAGGGGAGAAAAAAATTTTTTTAAACTATTTGATTGATTTAAAAGGAAGTGAAAAACAATAATATAGGAGCAAAGAACAGATGGAAAACAAATTGTAAGATGATAGATTTAAAAGCAACTATATTAGTAATTACATTAAATATAAGTGGTTTCAACATTCCAATGAAAAGATAAAGAATGTCAGATTAAAGAAAACCAACTGTAGTAGGTTTAAATTTTAAGGCATTTTGTAATAAAGACACAGAAGGGTTGAAAATAAAAGTTTAGAGATAGATTATACCATGCAAAAACGAACCAAAAGAAAGCTTATATCAACATGTTAATAGCAAAGTAGATTTATTTTTTTTAGTAATCTCTACACCCAATGTGGGGCTCAAACTCACAACCGGAGATCAAGAGTCACTTGCTCTTCTAACTCAGCCAGCCAGGTGCCCCTCAAAGTAGATTATAAAGCAAGAATTATTATGAGAGATAAGGAGGGACATTTTTTAAATGACAAAAGGAGATTATAACAATCCTAAATCTACAGGCACACAATGATACATCTTCAAACTATATAAAGCAAACATTGGCAGAACTCAAAGGAGAAATAGACAAATCCAAGGCCCATAGCATTCTCATATTATCCAGGTAGATTTAGCCAATCTACTTAGACCTTCTAGTGAAACACTGATTTCTCACTACTACCATTCCCCAAATTAATTGCTATTCTGACCTTCTCATCATAGATTAATTCTTGTCTGTTTTTGAATCTTATATGCATAGCATCATACAATATTCACTTTTACACTCTTTTGTATTGAGATTCTTTCACTCAACATTATGTCTTGAGATTCATCCGTACACCATATCTACCCATGGTTTATTCTTTTTCACTATTCTGGAATATTGCAATTACTATGCATTTATCTCTATATACTTATGTTTTCTGCTAATGATAAACTTGGGTTGTTCCCAATTTGGTCTTACTACAAAAAATGATGCTATGCATATTTTGGTATGTGCATGTACATACATCATCTATTAAGTATACGCCTGTAAGTGGAATAGTTAGGTCATGGGGTGTGTATATATTGAGCTCTACAAGATACTGCCAAACAGTTTTCCAGAGATGTTTTACCAGTTTATACTTCCACCCAACAGTGTATGAAAATTCTAGTTGTGATATATATACACCACTCCCATGTCCCATTTCTTGTAGACTTAAAACTCTGTTGACTTGGTTCTCTAAAACGCTACAGGCAATAATATCCAGTGCTTTTCTATTTCAAGAACAGGAAGCTTTTCATCAAGTGAAAAATAATTACATTTGACCAGTGTTAAAACCATCGCAGTAGCAGAAGTAGTAAACAAACATGACAGGAGAGACAGTCCCAAAGGATATTCTGAAGTTAGATCATCCTAAGGCCACTTTCTGAAAGAGGCACAATTATGTGGAATTGCCGTCCCAATTAAGAAGCCCTTCCTTCTTAATCACTAACTTAATTCTTTTTCCCCCAGAAATGTTCCAATTATGAAAAATTATGAAATAATTTCTGATAAAGCATTATTACATGTGAACACAGTAAATGTAACTGAAAAGGACAGATTTTTAGGCCATCATCAAATACTACTACATTTTAACTAAGTTACATACATAACTGATTCACATAACTAAGTTAGGATCAGAAGAGACCTCACAATGCAAACATTTTTTCTATGTTTGTTGAATGCACAAATAGAGTTTATTTTTTAAAAACCCTGTGTTGCTTAAGGAGAGATCACAGGAAAGTCAGATTCCATTTCTGTTGTTACTAACTGTATGACCCTGGTCACTTAATCATATCTCTGTATCAGTGTCTAAGTATCTGCAAAACTACGGAACATTATATCCTCTCTGTTTACCAAAAGGATTATTGCGAGGAGCAATCGGCATGCCCACAACAGCTAATCCACGTGGAGATTTAAAGGCAACAAAGCATTTTCCATGTATTTTCATTTTTCTGTTTAACCTAATCTTCTAGTTGGTTAAGTGCTATTTGAATGCAAGGTATGTTTTTTTATATGATAAGTCATATTTTTTCATATGATAATCTTATTGTTATACATCTCATGTCCTAAGCAGAACCCAATGTAGTACAGTCTATAAGAACATTTTGCTCCTTCTCCTTTGCCTTAGTAGAAAGGAATGGAGAGTATGATTCATAATGAGTAAAACACATATCATCTCCTGGAGATAGAAAATAAGGATAAAGGCAGATTTCCATTCCGGGAGAATTTATTTGGGCTTTGGAAGTAATTTAAAATGGCTATTCCCTCTGTTGGCAATTTGTAGCCTGCCTGAGTTGACACCACCATTTTCAATCACAGCAAGATTGCTTTTAGTTGCAGGGAATTGCTAAAGCCAGGGCTCTGAAACTCTGAAACTGAGCCCTTTTCAAACTCCTTATAGATTTCAAGCAGATGGAATAAGAACTCCATCTTCTTTCCTGATTGCCAACAAATGCTTCATGAATTATTTGAATTAATTCAAGATTTGTCTAAATCAAAAGGGGGGAAAATACAGGTTAATTATAACATTGTCCTGTTATATCTGGACATAGTAGGTGAGCTGGCAAGATATGTTAGCTATCATATTGTATTGTAAAGTAGTTGCTGGACTTTTTACGTACATGTGAGATCTAAGAAAGACAATATTGTATATTATGATTAAGTTGCCAGGTAAGTCAACCAAAACCAATATGTGAAAAACTCAGGGTGTGTGTGTGTGTGTGTACCTTCTGATTGTCCATCTGTATGGTGATATGTATACATATGTTTAGAACAATACCTCCAAAGATTCTCTTTGTAAAACTGAGTTAGATTCTATAGGATATTGGTGCTGTAATTAGTATTCCTCTTGATTTCTATCTTGATTTTCCATGATGTAGAAAGTCTAGAAGTACAACAAAGCTGGTAATCTCACTACATCTCTAAGGTAGAAGGAGACTGAAGCTCATCATCTGCTGTGAGCTCTTTGAGACCCATTTTGAGGAATCACCACTAATCACACTGGAAAAGGCAACTTACCTCACATGGGGGACAGTTATAATTATTGAGTGGGTGTTATAGTCACTGAACTTTACTGTAGTTAAAACATTATTCTAAGACATGTCCTACAAGCCATGGGATTAGGCCTTTATTAATAAAACTCCCCAAATGGTATTTGCAATGTGTCATTCCACTTGAGAAGATAAATAGGGCGGAATTAAACTAACACAGAAAGATTACTTATCTTATAATTAAGAACATTGTACAAGAATGAATTTTGAATTTATAGCAGTTTCTGGGTTGGCCAGGGAGACATATTAAATAACCTTCCTTTTTAAAAAATATCTTTTGAGACATAAATTCTCTGTGGGGAAAAAACATAGAACAATGAGCTGTCTTTCTCAATTGATTGCCTGTAGCGTTCCAAATGCTTTGAAAAATGAAGGGAAATTTAACATTTTAAAATGATCTTTCAGAAATCTATTATTATGAGTGGGGAAAAATGAATTAAAGTCTTAAAGTATTTAGACTTTTTGGAAACTTCCATGATGTAAGCTAGGTAAGTCTAGGATAGACCAGTCCACAGAGCATGGTGACATGAAAACGCAGACATGAGTCACTGATTTTTATAGTCAGCTAGAAAAGAAGCACTTTTAATGTGATTTTTAAAAAAGAAAAATAGACACTATTTCCTGACATGAAGACAGTTACTATCTTAATTTCTCCTTGGAAACATCACAGGCTTTATCCTGTTTATTTACCACGCACAGGGACACTGTGAGCAACTTGGGTCTGTGATTTTTAATATCTTGCCTAAAACGTCCTATGTTCTTAAGCAAAGCAAAGTAGTGAGTTGAACAATAACCCAGTTTATACCATTAAAATAAGAATATCAACTTATGCAAATCAGAATCAAATTCACACCAGTTTACCTATAGTATGGTTTTCTCTGGAATCATCCTGGGGATCTTAATTTTGCTTTTAACTTTCTCCATATATGCCCAAACAATGAACATGAAGAAGATAGTTTTATGGTAAGGCTAGAAAATGGATTTGGATGATCCACTTTTTCCCTTTGTTCCCCCTAAAATGAATTTCTTAAGTTAGTCTTTACTTTCCCCCTCTACAAAATGGAGAATGTAAAAGTCTGTCCAAAGCTGTGAAATATAGAGAGGGCATTCATGTTTTCGGAAGCAAGTTGTAATGTGTACGTATAGGCAGTTTCTATAATTTGTGCTTGTGAAGTGAATAATAGGAATTCCCTGATCTCAAGTCATTAGATCTACGGTGAGATGTGATAGGATGTTGCCATTTTGTTAGAATATTCTGGAACTATGCCACCTCAGCATTTAGCTCAGCTTTACCACAGACTAAGCTGTTTTGGCAGAGTTAGTGGGTCTTGCTTCCCCATTGGCTCCCAGTATAACAACATCCCACTGGGAGCATGAAGCTTCTTAAAGAGATGTCTCCGTGCTTTGCTGAGCACTGTAGCCCACATAAAACCATCTTTTCCATTTTCATACTTTTGACTCCTAGTCACTTTCCCAACTCAGTGATCTTTCTATCATTAGCCACCCGAACTCCATTAAGTTGTTCTTTGTTCCATAGAGATGGAGGCATTGAGTTTTTTGACAAGGGTTATCTCCTGTTCAGCATTACCCCTCCTCCTGGTGGCAAAAGCCCCCCAGTTTTCTTATGGGTGCCCACTTTTTCCTAACTACCTTAGTCCTTATAGGTCTGAAGCTTCTGAGGGTAACTTGAGTCCAGCTCCACTGAGAAGAGCTTCCAGGATTGGGCTAGAAGGGGCATAGAATCCCATTGAAACCAGCAGCTGTTTGCTCTGGCTTTCACTTGCTGGATTGAAACTGTGGTCATCTAGCTGTCATCCACCTGGTACCTGGGATAGACTGCACCCCTGTGGGGGCAGAGCTGAGAGATGAGACACTGAGTCCTAATTCATGGTGTCTGGACCTGAATCCAGTAGTGGCTGAAACTCGGCCCCTGACCTTCAAGCTACCATAGCTTTTTTCCCTCTAGTTTAAATCTGTTGGAACTGGGGCTTCTGTGTCCTGTCATTTGCAAAAGAAATAATGCTAAGTGATACAAGCCTAGAATCCATAGTCCAAGTTCAAAAGAATTTCAATCCTTCTTTGTTTTATCCTGGGTATTCCCACTAATACATCGAGGCTGCAAAACCTTTCTTCGCCCATGGATGCTGGCACCCATCAAGCTGATTGTTGGATTTGAGGCCTCGGGTTGTACAACAGATTAAGTTCTCAGCCTTGAATATATTTTAAGTGCTAAACATGGTATCAAGTTGCTTAAAATTAGGGTACCTACAAGTCATTGCTTCTTTTTTTTTTTTAAGATTTTTGTTTATTTATTTGAGAGAGAGAGAAGAGAGTGTGTAGGGATTGGGGAGTAGAGGGACAGGGACAAGCAGACTCCACACCAAGCGTGAGCTTGACACGGGACTTGATCTCATGACCCTGAAACCATGATCTGAGCTGAAATCAAGAGTCAGACGCTTAACTGAATGAGCCATCCAGGCGCCCCTGCAAATCACTGCTTCTAATTCACAGAGAACCTGCCTTAAAAAACATATACACACACAAAAATACATGTATGGATGTATATATGTATATGTGTGTGTGTTAAACTTTGGAATGACGAGGCCAACAATATTTGATTCATTTCACCTGTTAGATTAAAAAAACCCCAACCTTCCCATTGGGCAATACCAGGAAACAAATACACCAAGATAGGGAATTTGATGTGATCAAAGTCCAAGATGATTTGGCTGCAGGCACAGTAGGAAAGGGGGTTGTTTGTCTCCTATGACCCCAGGTTTCTTGGAGGCCAGTCCACCCACACATGTCAGGGCAAGGTGCCAGGTGAGTGAGCCTCTGGCACTGGAGCCCCGTTCTCCTTCCTGCACTCTGGTTTCATGCCCTCTCTTCCGTTTGCTCCCACTCTGTTCCAGTTTGGCCTGATTTCCAAGCAGAGTGACGTGCTTTCCTTTCTGGCCTCTGAACTCAAGGATGGAATTAATATCCGGCTTTAACCCTTAGAGCTCCTAGGCTCCCTAGCCTGTTGGACCAACTCCTGTCCACTCTTGACCTCCCCTGGGCTCAGAGCGCTATTTCTGTCTTCTTTACAAGCATACGGTGGGGTGAGGAAGAAGGTTGAGATGAAAGAGTAACACATAGAAAAAGGACAAAGGTAGTATCTTCCCACACGTGTCTTTACCTTACCTAAAAATACTTCCCATAGGCAGACAAGATGAAGAAGCCAAGCATATGGCATATGCTTCCTAGTGCACCAGACTGTAATATTATACATTTGGATTACAAAGTCTAGATATTACAGCCATAAACATATGTAAACATTTTTATATTTTGTTAAAAAGGAAAAAATCACTGATGATATATTATCTTAGCTGTTTATGAAGATCAATTAATCATATTCCCAAGATTTGGATATGAAGAATGACAGCCACTTCAGTACATAGCTATGATAGTAAGTATGATGGTATTTTTAATTTGGCTTGATTGTCACCATTTGCTACAGCTGTGTTTTATAGATTAGAATCCTAGGACTGGAAGGAATCTTTAACTGAGGGATTGGAAAACGACAGCCTCCTGGCCCAATCCAGCCTGCCACCTGTTGTTGTAAATACAGTTTTACTGGAACCCAGCCACATCCGTGAGCTTTAAGGCTGCTTTCACAAATACCAGCAGAGCTGAGTATCTGTGACAGTGATGGTAAGGCCAACAAAACCTCGAAAATATTTACTCTCTGGCCCTTTACAGAGAAAATGTGCTGACTTTGCTTTAGAAGGCGATCTAAATTCATTTGTTTATTTTCTGGAATAATTGTATTGTTGTAGCCTCAGAAAAGTATTTTTCCAGTAAGTAAAGATATCTAGGGATGAAGATTGTATTGCCTCGTTCATTGTATTCCGACTCTTACCAACCAAAAATTCTTTGTAAAGGTAACTTGCCTAAATCCTTCATGATACAATGTAAACCCAGTTCCTCTTTTTTTTTTTTTTTTAATCTGTAGTTGGGTTGTTTTTGTTTTAGCCCCTCAATGAAAGCTTTTTTTGTATTTAAAGATTATCAAATGGTACCAGCTCACTGTTGTTTGTACATGTAGCCAGTGCGAAGTGGGTCCTCAGTCTGCTATTTAAATACTGTTATTGTGTTCCTTGGCCCGTGGCAAACAGGTTACGTGTTAGCAGACGAACTGGAGGAGAGTAAAATTGGCAAACATGCATCAATGGTAAGAGAAAAGGTGTGTGCGTTGTGGGGGAGAGGGTGTTCAGTGGCGCCATCTTTCTCTAATAAGGGCAATATTATTTAGATATCTTTTCAGCATTGCTCAGAGCCAGCCCATCCCCGTGTTCTGGCTGTGCCATTTGTTTTCCCCTTCTGATGTACTGAATTTAGTAGACTGCCCAAATTACATTGATTTTGGAGTCTATCTTTGAAGATATTCTCTGCAGTTCTCTTTTCTCATTACCATTTGATGTTAACATGAAATTCTCTGAGTCATTAATGAGGATGTTAAACAACTTAAAAACAAAGAGCTATCTCCTTAATAAAAATATATTGTTCTCCGCCAAGGACAAAGACAGCATAGGTGCACTGCTATGGAAATATGAAAAAAAAAAAAAAAAAAAACAATCGTTACTGCACTTTTGGGGGTTGATGTTTCCTGACTTATTTACTTTAGCTTTTTAGATGTTTCTTTGGGGACCAAATTATAGCCCTGATACTATCATTAGCACTTTAGATTATTGGTTACAGGGTTTAAGGGAGATGTAAGCTGCTTCTTGAACATTATGCATTTTTAGTTAAATTTAACAGCATTTCCTTTTAGGTTGTATGTTGCTTATTGTTCACCTCTTATCATGGTGTGTGATCATGATTCCTAGATGCAGAGATCATCTTACTAATTGAATTCTTCACTGTATGTCTTCGGGTTATTATAGTTTAAGTATTTATTTTTATTACTAATAATATTAGTCAATCATTTGAAGCATAAGCCACTTTTCCTTACACAAACAGTGGCAAAATTTCCCCCCAGTGTCTTTGTTTCTGAATCATAGAATTCCTGGTGATTTCGAGGAGCCCAGAAAGGGCATACTTGGACTATTGACTCCCCCACCCCCACTGCGGCTGAGAGAGGCCAGTGTTCATCTTTGGATCTGTAAGCAGATTTGTAAACCTAGGACAATTTATGAGGACATTATTGGGAGAGAATAGATTCAGGAACTTGTTGTCATTTTTATAGAATAAGAATGAGATGGGACTTTAAAATAGAATTTCTCTTTTCTTACCTTTTTTCAGTCTTTCTTTAAAAGCTACTTTAAAAAAAACCCACCATTCCTTTGTATTTCCTTAACCTTCTCTCTAGTTTAGTGGCCAGCTCTTATTCTCATCTGGTCAGATTTCTTCTCATCCTTTTATGTGTACGGCCAAGAAGCCTTCCTAAATCATTCTCCCAGACTCACAGCTGCCTTCTCCCTTTGAGAAACAATATACCCTAGCTCTTCTTCTTTTTTCTTTTTTCCTGTAGAGTTACATTCAACAGATACAATTTCCATGTCTAAGAAGGAGTCACCCTTAAATTTTGCAGGCTTAATTTCATTCTGGTAGTTTCAAACCTGCAAACGACATGAGTGACCTGATATTTATTTCCATCTGAGAACAGAGCGCATCTTTTTCAAAATGTTGGGGTTTGACTGAGGCCATCTTTTTCCTTCAGAGCTGATCACGTGTCCCCTTGGTGTGCACTCACATATTTTAGCCTTGTCGAATGTCCGTTGAATGCAGGTGCCATTAAATTTTGCAGGCTTCTTTCTAAACTGTTATTTATGCACCGTATGAAAACTTCAGTTATTTTTATGACAGCCATTATTTTAAAGGAACAGTGATGACAATGACTATTCATTGATTGTTTTCATTGAATTGTCTTTATGTGTCTATAATATGGTCTTAAGTTCCATTGTCCTTTTTTGCTTGAAGGTTTTCATTATTTCTACAATTTATATTGTTTTTGTTTACTCAGTAAAGCCCTTTTTTTCTTTATTTTTTCTCAATGTTACATTAGAGAACAAACAAATCACAGAGATTCAGAGCTTGAGTTCCAGACCACCTCCTATCACCAAACTAGGTGTGTGACCTGGGCAAGAAACATCGTCTCTTTGTGCCTCAGTTTCCTTTTCTCTAAAATGGTGGGAATAAAATTACCAAACTCCTTCAGTGGTTGCAGGATTAAATGAGTTAAGTCATATAATGTGTTTAGAAAGGAGCCTGGCACGTGGTAAATGCTTAACAATGGCAGCGATTATCATCATACTTATTATTGTCTCCTGAAGAGTAAGCATCAGATCAAACACAGTTATCTTCAAAATGCCTTACAAAACTTCTTTTAAAAAAAGATTTTATTTATTTATTGAGAGAGAGAGAGCACGAGCAGTGGGGAGGGGCAGAAGGAAGAGGGAGAAGCAGACTCCCTGCTGAGCAGGGAGCTCACTGCAGGGCTCGATCCCAGGACTCTGAGATCATGACCCAAGCAGACGCTTAACCCACTGAGCCACCTAGGCACCCCCTTTACCAAACCTCTTAATAGAAGTAGGTGCTCAAGGAATGTGGTAAGTAACTGTGGTAGGCAGAATACTGGCAAGATGTCATATCCTAACCCCTGGAACCTGTGAAGATGTTATGTTACATGGCAAGGAAGACTTGAGACTGCAGGTGGAATTAAGGTGGCTGTCAGCTGACTTTGGGATGGGGAAGTTATCCTGGACCTTCTAGGTGGGCCCAGTGTATCCACAAATGTCCTTTAAATGTGGAAGAGGAAGGCAAAGGAGTCAGGATCAGAGGGATTTGAAGTGAAAAAGTCTCAGTGGGCTACTGTGGGCCTTGAAGATGGAAGGGGGTCACCAGCCAAGGGGTGTTGGCAGCCTCTAGAAGCTGAAAGAGGCAAGGAAATGGATTATCTTTTCCCTAAGGCCTCCAGAATTAACACATCCCTGCCAGAACCTTGATATTAGCCCACTGATATCAACCAACCAAATATCAGACCACCAAAACTGTTAAATAACAAATTTAAGCAACCAAGAGTGTGGTAATTTGTTTGAGCAGCAATAGGAAAGTAATACAGTAACCAACTGACTGGGTGAAAAGGTTAATTGCTTAAGACGATGACACCAAAGAAAGACACCAGTGAAAGACCTTGTACATTAACAAGATGTAATGGCTGGAACCAGTTCTTAAAGCAGTGGATTCTAGACTTTCGTTGGTCAGACTCACTCCTTTAAAATAGCTCACATGCATATAAACATAAAAGTTTGCATAAAATTTTATGAGGCCTGCAAATCACACTGAAGCCCTCCACTGACCCCTAGGTTATGAACCTGGGTTTGCATGGGATTTGTTAAGGCTTATTGAATGACAAGGCTTTAGTGATGAGCCTAGGAACATTCACTACTAGACTGTCAGAGTGGTCTGCTGCTTTGAGGTGCTTCTGAGTAGCCAAAGGTTCTGTGAATGTGAAGGTAACTTAGAAGTTTGGGCTCCTTTTTCAGTCAAATTGAAAGCTTAGAACCTTATTCTGTTTCTCCCTCTACTCTAACAATGTTAAGTACCAAGTCACATGGCCCTTCTGTACTCATATTCTCCCTTTTTTAGGAAAGATTTATCATCACTAGAGTAATTAAACTGGTGTTTTAAAAAGTAATTTGAAAGCTAAGATAACATGAGAGTGATGGTTACCTTCAATATGCCTTATTTTGAAGGTCTTGTTTATTTTAGAGCAGTCATGAAAACAGGTTTTATCTCCATATCCTAGCAAGTGCTAGTATTTATGGAAGGTAGCACAGGTATTCTGTCCACTAGCATGATTCCATTCACTCATTCAGTAAGTTTTGATCCAAGACTGACTAAATACCAGGCATGTATGGTATTAGGAATGAAGGATGCCAATGATAAAGAAGCTGGATGTAGACCTTGTTCTGGAGCTTACAATCTTCCAATCTTTGTTAAAAAGTAAATACCCCTTGGATGTATGGTTTCAACGTCACAGTCATTGTATATTTTATAGTGAATGAGTTTATCAGATCTCATCTTGAAAATAAGCTTTCACTGGAGGAGGATAGGAACTTAAAAGTACAATAAGAGTCTCAGGGGAAGAGTGGGATTTCTGTTAGAAGATAAGAAAGGATGATAAGAGCATCGGGGGCCAGTAAATAATACCTTCACTCATCTTGGAATGCTCTTGCAGTAGATCCAGACTATTCCTTAAAAGTCCCTGTAAAGAGTATATAGGCGACAGAGGAGCTATGGAATGGTCACAGGCCATCAGTGTGACCCCAGACCTGGTTTGAAGCCCACCTTTTCGACTCAATGAATACGTGGGTCACACTAGTGTGTCTGGCATTCTCACAAGCCTATGCTGGAATTAGCCATGGCTGTTGGTGAGGTTGTTCCTTTATAGGTGAATAAGAGCTGCCATGAAGTGAGCTGTGATTTCACAATGTCAACATCTTTGACCTTAGCTTGGTTGCATGAACACCTAGGACATTCTCAACCAGGATTTGCCAACGGACAAATGTGGGAGCAAAAGCAGAGCCTTGTACTCCTTTCCTATTGCTGCTGTAGCAAGTTACTCCAAGCCTCGTGGTTTACAACACAGATTGACTCTCTTAGAGTTCTGGAGGGTCATAATTCTAAAATGGGTTGACAGAGCTGTATTCCTTGTGGAGGCTCTAGGGGAGAATCTGTTTTCCTACTATTCCCACCTTCTAGAGGTTGCTCACATCCCTTGACTCATGGCCCTACATCACCCTGGCCTCTGCTTCCTTTGTCACATCTTCTCTCCCACCCTCCTGCCTTCCTCTTATAAGGACTCTTGTGATTATATTGGGCCCACCCCCGGTGACCTAGGATAACCTTCCTGTCTCAGAATCCTTAACCTAATCGCATCTGCAAAGTCCCTTTTGCCATGTAAGGTAATGTACTCACAGTTTCCAACGACTAGGATGCGGACATCTTTGGGGCCGTTATTCTGCGTACCACAAGGATGACGGCATCAAAGCAGCCAGACCACTTTGTGAAAGGCCTGCAAACGAACACCTCGGCCCCATCCAGTTCTGGAGCCAGAAAGCCTTTATAACCCCCAAGATGGCCCATTTTCCATTACAATCTGTGTGATATAAAATGTTTTAATGTGATTAGAATTAGCTATGTCTTATCTCACGTTTGGCTCAGTGGGGAAAGTGGGAGAACGGCAGATTTCCAGGCTCTGTGCCTTGCCTTTGCAGGTCTGTAAATTCCTCATCAGATTCCTGACTGTTTCAGTAACTCTTCATCCCATTGCCTTTTAGAGTTTGCTTCACACTGCATTCTTCTGGACAGATATGACATACCTTTTCAAGATGTGTTTTTCTAAAGCTGTTAGGAAGATTTCAACTTTATGTTGTCATAGTTAGGTGTCATCATGAAGCTTTGTATTTTTTTCCAGATATTTTCAAAAGTCTGGTGGAAAAGAAAGAGGTGGGTGGGGAGAAACATTTCAATGGAGCAAAGACCTTTGCCAAAAACTTTCCTGGGTTCCTTTCTAACATCTACCCCCCAGGCTTAAGCAGAGAGGAAAGCAGGTCTCAAGGCCAAGCCTGGAGGTAGGAGATCAGCTGTGAGCCAGGAGATTAGGCAATGGGGCTGGAAGCCTCAGGACCAGACAAATGGATGTTTCAAAACCAGAGAAGAAAAAGGGAAAAGTGGGACAAAGGAGGGCCTGAATAAAGGAGGGCCTGAAAGAAGTGGACACATCTTGTGCATGAAAAATTCTGGCCACAGTCTTTTATATGTGATTCCAAGGTGCCAGGGCAAGATCTAAAAGGAGCAGACCTGGTCTTTGTACTGCACAACAGAGTTGTATATATGATGTTGTAAGTTGCTGTCACTCAATCATTTGAATCTCTATTACTTACACTTTGACACCCACCCTTTTTAAAGTGAAAGCTTAAGGCCTAATATGTGTATTATCCCCAAATTTAATGTTGTCAGGCAGACTACTAAATTTTTTTTCACTGGGAATGATATGTAAGTATGATCCTAAGAAATATATATATTATGCACATTATATATATATGTGTGTGTGTGTATATATATATATATAAATTCATTTATTCAACAAATATTTATCGGTCATCCAATTTTTATTGGGCTATGTGCTAAGGATCCTTCTAGGCACTGAGGATACAGTATTTAGCAAAACACATTGAAGTCCTATCTTTGGGGAACTTCTATTCTAGCTTGGAGTGATAGACAACAAACAAAACAAGGTAAAATTTAGAGAAGGAAAAATAGGGCAAGGATGGGGATGTAGAGTATCGAGGAGGGTTGAGTTTGAGATAGGGTGATCAGAGAGAGCCGTCTGAGATGGAGACCTTTTAGTGATGTCCAAAGGAAATGAGAAGGGTCGTTAGTGGATATCTGGTGGGGAAGAACCTTCCAAACAGAGGAACAGCAAGTACAAAGACCCTGAGGGGGCACCGTACCTGGAGTGTTTGAAGAACAGCAAGAAAGTCAGTGTGGCTGGAGTGGAGTGAGCGAGAGGGGAAGGGGTAGTAAGAGATGAAGGTGGCATGTGTGAATGTAGTGTGATTCACAGGTCATGGGGGGTCTTGTAGATCACAGCAGGCGCTGTGTCACTCCAAATGAATGGGAAATCATTGGAAGGTGCTGGGTAGAGCAGTGGGGTGACTTGACTTTCATATTTATAGGATTGTTTTGGCCTCTGTGTTGAGAATGGACTGTGGGGTGCATAAGCAGAATTAGGGACAGCATTTAGGGGACTATTCCAATAATCTAGGAGAGGGATGATGGCTTGAACCAGAGTGATGGCAGTGGGGCTGGTGATGTGGGGTGGAATTCTGGGGATATTTTGAAGGTAGAGCTAGAGCAGGATTTGCTGATGGACTAGACGTGGGGACAAAAGAATGTGGAGTCAGGGGTGACATCAAAGTTGTTAGCCTGAGCAACTAGAAGAAGAAATGGAGGTAATTTACTGCAGTAGAAAAGATGGTAGGAAGAGCAGGTTTGGGAAGAATCACCAGTGGTTCAATTTGGATATATTTAGTTTGATGTACTCATCAGACATATCAAGTAGGCATGCCTATATATGTATGGGTCTGCAATTCAAAAGAGAGGTCCTGGCTGGAGATACCATAGAGCCCCCACTTCTAGTCTTCACTATTACACTTCCTAAAAACCATTCTAGCTTTCACTTGTCACTGCTTTTCACAGCACCTTTACATTTGGCCTAAGTGACAAAGATCTTATAAAAAGCTCTTGTCCCCTTGGTTCCAGGCTTCTGTCCATATTCTGGTCTGTTTTTTCCAGTTCCCATCTGTTTCCATCAATGCTTGGATCTTCTTGCTGAGCCTAGCCACAGGAGGCTGCGTAGTGTCCAGAGAGTTAAAGTTCTTGAGTGAAGTGGGGGGCATGGTAGACTGTAGAACACATGCCCCACCTACAGAGGGCAGCACTGTTCTGCTTCCATTGGGGGCTCCAACCAGGGAGGGGAATTCATTGTTGCCAGTTCTAGTAAAAGAAATTAAGCCAGAAATCTAGTGGGTTTTTTTTTTAATGTGCCGTCCCCTAATATTTAAACATTGGCAGTTAACTCACACATTTTTCAAGACTCTGTGGGCCAAACAAAATATATTTGGGGACCAAATCCAATCCACAGGGCAGTCAGCCTTTTACCACTGAGGAGCCTGTTAGGCCAATTGGCTGGGTCTGGGGTTTGGCCACTGGACAGAACCTCTTGGATTGTCCACCTTGGTTTCCCCCAGTGCAGGCAGAAGGCATGAACTACACCCCCTAGGAGTTCCCGAGCCTGGCTCCTAAGGGCCCTGCTTTTCTGGAATGGATGACAAAACACTTTCCCCAGGACCTCTCTGAAGAACATTTTGTGTCCCGTTCTCCTTCCTCCCTTCCCTTGTAATATTGTATCTCACTTCAAAAACAGAATGAGTATTGATCCCATCTTGTAGGTGAGAGAGGTAGAGACTATTGAATCAGCACCTCTGTCTTAAATGCTTGATGGTAGAATAGATTGCAAAATAGCAGCTGAATGACAATCTGCGGGAGAAAGTTAGTCTCAGGACAGGTAGAAGAAACTATATATTTTTTCAACAATTATATATTGAATACTTGCTGGATGCCAGTTCTTTTACTATGTGCTGTGTGTACAGAAAAAGTATAAAACACAATCTGCTCCTAAGAGAGTCACAGCCTAGTAGAGGAGACAAATATGACAAGAAACATATCGTAGCAATGTGAAAAGAGCAGCAGGACTGAGATGCCACCGAATAAAGACCAGAGGTAGAGGGAGGATTAAAATAAAAAAAGAAAAGGTTTTTTTTTTGGAGGTGGTGAGATCGCTGGGCTAAGTTTTGAAAAATGAAGAGTATGTCATGTAGACCACTGGGGGAAGGCATCCTAGAAAAAGGAATAATATGTGCAAGGCTTGAGAGGTATAGAGCAACATGGAGGAGTTAAGGAACTCTAGTCACCTCAAGAGCTTAATGTGTGAAGAAATAGGTAAAGCTAGGTGTGGTAGGACAGGGTAAGAGAGAATACCAGGTCCCAGGTTCTAAAGGGCCTTGTCAAAGAGGAACAAAGAGGGACCACTTTTTTTCCATTTTCACTAGAAGCTTCTGTGGCCAGCATAATCTTTCTTGAGAGGAAAACAAACAAAAATCCCATATTTCCAAAATTTATGTCAAGAGGAGAGCCACTATCAATCTGAAGCCATTAAAAAAAGTTTGATGTAACTTTAATTAATTCCCTAGAGACCTCATGCCATTCATATAAGACATGGGACATAATAATAATGTCAAGTGCTTCTATGGTATTTACTCTGCAAGGCATTGTCCCAAAGGCTCTATATACAGATGCATTTATATAATCCATTGAATTCTCAAAACCACCCTATGATGTAGTGGATCCCAATGTAGTTAAGTGACTTGTCCAAGATCATACCATTGTAAGTGACAGAGCAGGCATGGAAACTATGCAGGCTGCCTCCAGAGTCCGTGCTCTAACTATCCTTCTATAATGTTTGCATCTGCCACGTCATGGTCTTTCTCACCAGAGGCTTTGGAAGGTGAGCAGCACATGTCCAGCAACTGGAGATGGGGCTGTTGTGTTTATATAAAAGCATCTCTTTGGCACTGTTGAGAGTAACAATTATAAATGCAAATTATCAGAGACCCTGCCTTCATTCTAAGGCAACTATAGCTGCCCCTGGTTTGCTGCTGGCTTTGATGTTACTTCCATGTTTATATGAAATAGCGCAGCCCACGGCCACATCTTTTAAGGCAGTCAATGATCTGTCTTGGTGGAAATAGAATAGGTCCCTCAGTACTTCAGATAATTTTCTTCAAGAACTTTGGAGGGATGGGTTCATGTGGGTAGAGTTTTTAAGTGGAATAAGTCTCTATTATGTTCAGGAAGCATTGTAATTTCTCTTTGATTTTTATTGTGCATTAGTTAAGAGCTGTTTTGGATAAAGAAAGGCACAAGTTTAAATGCTGAAATCCCGAAGTGAGATTCTTTGACTGTTGTCGAAAAAGTCTGCAGCACTGACTTTTCTTCTTGAAAAAAAGAAAAAGGAAAAGGAAAGCAAAGCAGAAGAGTCAGATGGTATTTCTATGAGGAAAGCAGTAATTGCAGTTCTCAGGGTGAATGCTTGTCTTTTTCTAGCATGACAATTTTTTTTTTTTTTGGAAACGAACTTCAAACCTTCCACACACGTTAAAGATATTCCCATGTGCAGGGAAACAAATTCATTTTCATTAATCCCTTTCCTGCTTATATAATCAACAGACAAGCATGGAAATAAATATCACCATGAGAGGTATTTGTAAAAATTTAAAAGTAGACATATTTTGTGTTTGCTGTGGGGTAGCTTAGTTATTTCAGAATTCCATTGTAATATAATCAGTTGTTAGTATATTTTTAAAAATAGGGTAAGGGGAGGGGCGCCTGGGTGGCTCAGTTGGTTAAGCGACTGCCTTCGGCTCAGGTCATGATCCTGGAGTCCCAGGATCGAGTCCCGCATCGGGCTCCCTGCTCGGCAGGGAGTCTGCTTCTCCCTCTGACCCTCCCCCTCTCATGCTCTCTCTCTCTCTCTCATTCTCTCTCTCAAATAAATAAATAAAATCTTTAAAAAAAAAAAAAATAGGGTAAGGGGAGGAAATTACTTTTCAGAAAATGGCACTAGCTGGTTTTTTTTTTTTTTTTATGCTATGGAGAAATGCAAAGAACAAAAAAAGCGACCTTTTATTACTTCTTCTTCTGTTCTTATGTCTCATTTTTCATAGAACAAATCTAATATCTGGCATTTTTCAGCAACTTGAGATCATTGTAGTCCACCTAATGCAGGTGCATTTCACTTTGGGTCACAGGCAGAATCCTGGAAAGTTACGTACAAATCAGTTTCCTAAGTTGAAACTTTTAAAATGCACTCACATAAAAAGAACTCCTCATTTGAAAGGTATTCGATGGAGCATCTTTTGGAAAATGAATAAAAGACATTTAAATGAAAATATCTCAATTTCCCTATTTCTAAAATCCAGATGTCAGTATTTCAGTTTGTCATAAAGTAGGCATGTTTGTGTTTGTAAGTGACATAATTTTACTCTGTGTATGCTAGACAGATTCTGAATTAGAAGAATCTTAAAATACTCCAGAAATTTGCTTGCAAAATATGAGCAGGTAGGTGTTATCACTTGTTGGGGTAGAACAAATTACAACAGTGAGAGAAGAAGAATTTCAGCAAGCCTCAAGGCTATCGAGGGAAGAGAGTCCAAAATTCCCACATTTTTTTATTAAGCGTGCTTGCCAGTATATCCTTTCAATCTAAAATTACATAACTTAAATAAGTCTGAAGTTAACTGGTTCTTTGCTCTCATAAATCTATTTTTAGACACCAAAAGTGCACCCAAGTCAAACTACCAAGCAGGGTCCTGCAGGATCTGAACATTTAGTGCCTCCTTTTTAAAAAAAAGTTGCCTGGAGTAACAGCACACTGGATTGTTCTATTGTTAACATTAAGGAGGGAACTTCCTGATTTTTTTCCCTCATTTTTATTTGGTGGTTTCTAAACTAAAAAGGAAACATTGAATGGTGCTTAATTTCAAGTCTATGGGTTAATATGTTCTTTTCTTTCCTCACACCCACTTTCCCTTTGCCCTGCCATATCGTAAGTGGTGAGTTTACTTATTTCTGCTCTTGTGCTCTCATTTCCGAGTCTGGGATTTCCCCTTCTCCTTCTTGGTTGTAATTTTGATGTAGAAGAGAGACTGCTGGGGAGAGAAGGTGGCATAGAGAACAGAGGTGACCGTGGTTAACCACTCTCCTTGGCTGGGGAACGAAACGTCTGCGACTGTGAAGACACAGTTCACCTCCCACGCAGCGGGAAGCATTAACCAAGTGACTCTTGAAAGTGACTGAATCCTCCCCAGGCATTTCCGTTATCCTCTGTAAGAATTTTAAAGCAAGTGTTCATCTATTAAGATAGCAGGGCTGACTCCAGCATGATGGCTGATGGGTCTTGTGTCCAGGAGCAGTGTATCCTACTGGCAGCAAGTGGAGGGCTGTGTTGAGGGTGGCAAGGCTGGTCTGGACTCAGTAGGAGAGAGTGACCTGATCGATTAGAAATGTCTGCCTTGGGTGAGGGATGAGGAGATGGTGGTATGTACGCTAAATATTGTCTCCCTGTGGTGGGCGTTCTAGCTCCTGACTAGTATTCGGGAAACCAGTGATTTCATCTCAGGTGAAGAAGTGCAACTTTGAGCAAGTTAACTTCCGTTGGCCTTGCCCTCCTGGTCTCTCACTAGGGAGTGGACTCTGTGAAACTTCCAGGTCTCAAATTCTGTGATCCCATGCCAGGCTGCTTGTGACTGTCCATTGTTCATGAAATAAGTACTCAATCTTCATCTTGGCCTTTTAGGTCTCTCTCAGTCTGACCCTACACTACATTTCAGGACATATCTTCAACTTCTTATCCATGCTGGCCAGGCCAGATACTCATGGTTTCTCAAACATGCTTCATACTTTCCTCTTGTGCTATCTTTTCTTCAGTAATCTCTCTAAATATAATGTCTGCGCCTTCCCCTCTTCTTTTGATTATCAAAATTCTACCCACTTTTTTAAGACTCTGAGCTTCATAGAACTTTTTCATTTGTGGAACCTTTAATACTCGACCACTTATTCCAACTGGCTAGGCATCTGCCAGGTTGCCTACAGATCCTGTCCCAAGCTCATGGTGGGCAGAATTTGTGTCTCATGCACTCACTGTCTGTGGCTCTCTTCGATGTCTAATCAGGCTAACAAAAAGTAGTAAACATTTCTTTAAAGAGCAAAACAAAAGCCAAAGCACAGCGATAGAAATGAAGTGGCAAGGAGGATTATTTAAGTCAGTACACTAGTACCTGTTGAATTTGGGCAACACAGAATGGCAGGTACTTTGGTGGGAACAAGTAAGAGTAGGACATAGTCCCTGTCTTCAAGGAGCTTATGGCTTATCATCCTCAACCTTGTCATCACCATCATTCATCATATCTTCCATTTATTTAATATATATTCTTTACCACATCTCTTGCATACATCCTAAATTCTTAGAACAACCATGTCAAGCATTATCACCTCTATTTTACTGATGAGAGAGTTTACCCAGAGAGTTTAAGGGACTTTCCCAAGGTCACACAGGTGGTATGGGGATGACTGGCTTCATAAACTGTGCTGATTCTGGTATATGCCATTGTCACCCTAGAGGGGAGCAAAGGACAAGGACAGGCAGTTTGTTAAGCACGATTTGCACTTTCTCTCTCTTTTTTTTTAAAGATTTTATTTATTTGACAGAGAGAGAGAGAGAGAGAGAGCACACACAAGTAGGCAGAGCGGCTGGGAGAGGGAGAAGCAGGCTCCCTGCTGAGCCGGGAGCCTGATGTGGGGCTCGATCCCAGGACCCTGGGATCATGACCTGAGCCAAAGGCAGACACTTAAAGGACTGAGACACTTAAAGGACTGCCCCATTTTGTACTTTCTCATCTTCAAGCCTTTGCTCATGCTCCCAGGCCACTTGGAATGCTCTCTCCTTCCACACCTCTCAGCTTGTGCAGATACTTCCCACCCTTCAAGTACATCAGTCTCCGATATCTCCTTCTTGGAGCCTTTCCTGCCTCACTCTTCTAGCAGGGCCCATGATAATGTGGGATTGTCTACACTTATGTAAAATGAATGGATTAATGCCAACTTCATCTCTTTTTTCATTACAAAGGTTCTAAGGCTGAGGTAAGAACATCTAATGAAAAGTGACCAGAGAAGTCTGTTCCATTCAACAAACATCTGTTGAGCACTTGGCGAGACTGGTAGCATAGAGAGGAAGACTCTCCCAGTATTAGAACAACTGTTCTCTGCTTTATAGAAGAGGCTGTGTTGACGCCCATGGTGAGATCATCGTCTGGGACGGAGAGAATGGAGAGAATTACTTCTTGCCTCAGGCAGAAGCAGAAAGGTTCCCAGAGTTCCCTTGTCCTCTTCCTGGTCCTGGGCCATGCAGCCCAGAGGGGTAAGAGATAGGCAGTGGGGTGCAGTGGACAGAGTCTTAAGGAGGAACTTATTTGCTAGGAGTTGCAAAACCAGAATAGGTTTCTGGAAGAGAGAGCTTCTTCCCTCCATCCGGGAGTGAAGGGTCAAAGTGAGGCCACTATTGGCAGAGTTGATATTCATTGATCTTCCTATGAGTAAGTGGTGAGACTGGTGTGTGGTTTTTACATCTTCCAAAGGGACCATTGAGCCACTGCTTGTAAGTGCTGTGGGTTCAAAGGTAAATAAAGCACAACTTTGACCAAACAGTAGCTCACATTACGTAAGTACAGTATGGCACATCGTGCGTGGGTGTTGATTGCGGTGTGCCCTAAAACTGTTGGAGACAAGAGGAAGAGGCAATCTGTTGTGCCTAGGAGCGTGAGAGCAGATTCCATAGAAGTGGTGACACCTTTGCCTGGACCTGAAAGATGGATGGAATTGTCACCAGGCTAAGAATGGGTGGGGTGCAAATGGGGGGCCACTCTGGAAAGAGGGAAGAGCAAGTACAGAGAGGAGAGAAAACAGGATGGCAGAATGCAGGTCTGTGGTCCTGTGAGAACCCCAAATTCTGGATTTTCTGTTTCCGATCTTGCTGATGTTTATGCCAATAACAGAGTCACCCAAAGATGCCAGAACAGGCATCTCCTGCCTGCTGCATCAGGCACACAGACATGCTGGCTGGGCCTCCTTCCTCCCCCTTCACCGTTTATGAAAGTCATTGCCCAACACCCTCCAGAGAACAACTGTCCGTTTGTCCTGGGCCCCCATGCTTCTCCAGCCTTCTGCCCATGGCCAGCCCGCCCTGCTTCCTGCTCTTAGCTGGCCAGAAGGCTGCGGGCTGCGCTGTGTGGCTGCAGGGGGCATCGTGCACACAGAACCCCCCCTCCAGTGCCCCAGCATTGTACAGGGCCCGAACAGTGGCCTAGCAGGGGCCAGAACTTGTTTGCTTTGCTCCCTTACAATGACTGCCAGCCCCCGAGTTACAGAAAACAAAACAGAACAAACAAAAGCCTTACTGGCTCTGATGGTGCAGCACAAGTCCTGACCTTTTATTAGCCGGTCCTGACCTTCACTGTATCACAGCCTGATCCATTGAGACAGGAGCGTTGACACTGTCCTATTGTTTCCTCTGCCAGCCTTTCCTTCCCGTGGCTTTGCTTTCCAATTAAAGACAAAACAAAGCAGAACAAGAATCAAACCCCAAATCTTTCCCAACTTGTAATTCTCCAGTGGTCAGTGTTACACTTTTTATTTTTGTTTTGTTGCTGCTGTCATTTTTCGTGGAGACGTGATTTTGAAGGAAGAGTGTTACTGCACATGGAGCTGTGTGTGTGCTCTGCCTTGCTCCGGCATTACGCCTGAGATGAGCCATCCCGCCACCCCTGGGAGAGCAGAGCTCTGAGGCCAGGCGGGGGCACAGGGGGCTCGAGGGAAGTGCACTCATTGGATCTGACTCTCTTGCAGGTGATGGGAGCAAGTCTGGCCGGACATCGGGAGGGTGAGGCCCAGAGGGTCTGGAGACGGTCCTAGAGGCAACATCTGATAGCCCCCCGAGGCCTGAGCTCCAGAATGGCCACTTGGGCACTGGGCCCTGCAGTCAGACCTGCCTTCAGACTCCTCACCTGCCAATTTTGTAGCTCTATTCTGCTTGCAGCTCATTACCCAAGGCTTTCCCCATTCTCTCTAGCATCCTTTTCTTCCTCTCCACTCTGGGAGCTGTGACCTTAGTGCAGGCCCTGTATTTTTCCCATGTTATCATTATTGGCCTGGTGATAAATTCCCTGCCCAAAGTCTTTGCCCATCACATCTGCCTTTGGGACCACTGCCAGGTGTCTTTACCTGAAACACAGCTCAGATGACATCATTCCCCGATCCCCCCCACCCCACCCACCGCCCATTGATCTTGGGTGTTTCCCATCCTCTTAAGCTTGGCATTTCAAGGTCATGGGTGGTCTGTGTTGCTTCTCACTTCACTCCCTGGCTCATTCTCTGCTTGAAGTATGACTGCCTTTCTGTGCTCTGAATATTTCCCAGAGGTTGCTACTCTCATCTTTTTGTCCCAGGAATCTACTGGGGAGCTTGTTGAACATATAAGCTCTCCACCTTGAGGGACACACACCAGTAAATTGGGACTGGAATCTGGATACTTCATGTTTGAAACTCTGGCCGCATGACTGGATGAGCCAGGCTCAGGAACCAGCTCCTTTGTCCTACCTTCCTGTGACCTGGGGGGCCCTCCCCCTTCACTGGAACTTGATGGGTTCTTCAGTGTACAGATCAGATGTGACTCTCTCCTTGAAGAGCGTCATGATCCCAGCAGCCAAACAGGATTTCTTTGTAGGTTAGTCCTGTGGCCTTTCTGCTCTGAGCCTTTTGTCTTTCCTCTGTCTGATTATAAGTTCCTCAAGTGTAGGGAGTGTATTTTATTCATCCATGTGTATCTTGAAACTTTCAGGAAACCAACTTATATTTAATAGCTGCTCTAATGTAAAAGGTGTTCTGCAAATGAACAATCAAGTAAAAACATACAGATACTACGTTCACTTATGTGATATTTTATAGCTACAAGAAAAAAAGGGAAGATATCTCAGGAATGGTAGTGGCATGAGTACCTCTAATCAACTCCATTTTCCTCAATTTAGAAATGTGAATTTAGGGCACCTGGGTGGCTCAGTCAGCTAATATCTGCCTTCGGCTAGGTCATGATCCTAGGGTTCTGGGATCGAGTCCCACATCGGGCTCCCTGCTCAGGGGGGAGTCTGCCTCTCCCTCTGCCCTTCCCCTGGCTGGCACTCGCTCTCCCTCTCTCACAAAAATAAATAAATAAATAATCTTAAAAAAAAGATAGAAGTGTGAATTTAAACAAGTAGCACTTGTAGTTTTTAAAGCATGTATAAGAATTCTTTTCTTCCACTGTTTTGCCTACTGAAGAGAGTGTAAGTCTTCTCAACATACCTCTATTGTCAAGACTTTACTGTTGTAGCCTTATATAACATGGGTTTATGATCTAACTATCTGTCTGCAATCATTTTTTCTGTTATTCTGCTTTTGTTCACCGGCAGAAACACCAATTAGCTCAGGTTTCTGTTAACAGGCATAGTTTTATGGCATTCTCTGAGATGAAAGGAAGATATCAGGAGTCAGCTGTTTATAGCTTTTATAGCAACATCCTTATTGATACATTCCCATTTTTAATATCCTTTTATCTGCTTTTCAAAAATGAAATTATATATCCATTACCAAAATTAGATAGGAGATTTATTGGATTAGAGGTGCTTTTCTTCCTAATCCTTAAATGAGCAAAAGTTACTTCTTTGATAATTCTGTAAGAGAGTTAAAATTCCTTTTTATTTTAAAATGTTACAGATAGGAGATTAACCTAGTTAGCTTCACAGATAGAAGGAGTGCATGTCTCCGGGAACCAGGCAAAGCCAACAGAGGTTTTTGCTTCAGGAATGTACAGAAGATATGGGACTTGCATGAATTATAGCATGACTCATTAAAGGGTATAGAAGTACTTTACAAATAATTAAATATTTTACATCAGGGACTGAATTCCCATTAAACATTGACATTTTCTACCAGGAAGTTTCTTCCCTTTTTTGCATGCCTGAAACTTCCTTACAGCTTACTAATATTTCCATTATATATTAATTATAGGCAAAGATGATAAAATTGAATGAAAATTGAATAAAAACCCCACTTCTTTTTTATGTATCTACTGTGCAGGGTATATTGCAAGGGATTGTGGTTTAAAACACTTGCGTCTGATAAGACCACTTTTTAGGGTTGTTATAGAAATAAGATGTAGTAAAATACCTAGCATGTTGAATGCTAAATAAATGTTAGGTAGTATTTTTTTAAATTTAAATTCAATTAATTAACATATAGTCTATTAGTTTCAGAGGTAGAGTTTAGTGATTCATCAGTTAGGTGTAAGACTCAGTGCTCATTACATCACATGCCCTCCTTAATGCCCATCACCCAGCTACCCCATCCCCCCACTCACCTCCTCTCCAGCAACTCTGTTTGTTTCCTATAGTGACGAGTCTCTTGTGGTTTGTCTCCCTCTCTGATTTCGTCTTATTTTATTTTCCCGTCCCTTCCGCTAGGTAGTATTTTTAAGATAACTTCGTGTAACATATGTGCAGAATATAAGAGAATAAATTAAAACAATCCACACATATTAGTAATGTTTGAATAAACAGAGATTTCACTCTTTCCCCATGTACTGTTTTAAAATTCAAACATAGGGAAATATGTCAGTATGTGTAAACTGTGAAAGTTTATTTTCAACTCTGAAAGTGAAGCCAGATTTAGAAGTAGCAAGGTTTGCGCCATAGAAGTAGAACTTAATTATATATAATTCAAGACAATGTAAGACTTGGTGTGTGACGCTTATCTTAAAGGTCTAAACAACTAAAATCAGGTGACAGTGGTTTGTTTTGTTAGCTTTCTGAAGGTGTTTTAAATTTTATATCTTAAGAATCCTACATGCTATATGTACAGGCTTAGACACAAATTCATTATCTTTAACCCCCAAACAGTTGAAGATAAACCCTGAGTAAAGGCTCTGCCACTCTAGTGGGTTAAATAGCACCCCCACCCCCCAAAAATTCATGTCCATCTGGAACCTCAGACTGACCTTATTTAGAAATAAGGTCTTTGCAGATGTGATTAGCACGGTGGGCTCATACTGGCTTAGTGTGGTTCCTAAATCCAATGTTACTGATGTTCTTATAAGAGGGTAGAAGACACAGACACATAATCAAGAAGGTTGTGTGAAGACAGAGGCAGAGATTGGAGCAGCATGGCCACAAGCCAAGGAGCACCAAGAGTTGTCCTCAACCACCTGAAGCTGGAAGAGGCAAGGCAAGATTCCTCCCTAGAGCCATCAGAGGAAACGTATACCTTCTGACACCTTGATTTCAGACTTCTAGGCTCCAGAACCATGAAAGAATGAAGTTCTATTGTGCTAAGCCAGCCAATTTGTATGGCTTTGTTATGGCAGCCCAAGGAGATTAATATAGCCACTTATCAGGGGTGCACTGAAATGCACACTAATTTCTATCCTGAAGTGGGTACAATGAAACCTACCACACAGAATTACAGGAGGATTACAGGAGATTGTCTATCTGCAAGTATTCGGTATGTGGCTTTTTGTCTTAAATTCCGTTCTTATGCCCCGAAGTGCTATCTCTTTTATGGGATGGAATTTCACTTTAGGGGGAGGAAACACTATTTTCCACAGGGCCATCCAAAAATGTAAGTGACATCTTTGGGCAGTGGCTTCCCATCATGGAAAAGATTTAAGCAGAGTCTTTGGCATCCAGAGTATTGAGGACGTGAATTAGTTAGAGAATGCATTTCAGTCCAAGTACCAGAAACCCAACCACAGCAGCTTAACAAATAGGGATTAACCAACAAAACACTCACATAATAAAATGTCCTGAGTTAACCTCTTCAGTTTGGATCAAAGCACTAGGGTGCCATAAGGACCCAGGATCCTCTTTCTGCCCCTGCCATCCTTATGTGTCCTTCATCCTTGCTGCATGAAGTTGGCTGCCCTACCTTTAGCCACACATGCTCATCCCAAAAGGACAAAGAAGGTTGTGTCCAGAAGGGACAGCCCACATGAAGAAAGCAAAAATTTTCCAGAAATCCTCAATACCTTCAAATTAATTCTCATTGGCCAGAACTGGAGTCACATGACATCTCCTAAATGTGAAGATACCCAGGAAATTTAGTTTTTAGCTAGGTTCAATGCTGCTTTGAACAAAATAGGTCTTCTATTTGTAAGGAAGGCATCATGGATTTAGGATAACTACTTAGCAGAGTTAGCCATAAAAGAGATTCTGGCATAGGTAGAAGATTGGAATAGATGAGCTCTTCCAACTATCAGAATTCAAAGGTGCAGTTAGTAAATTATTCCCGACCCTCAAGGCATTTACAGTGTATACTGGAGGCAGGTTCTGCAGACCACTATGTGGGTTTGAATTGCTGTTCTACCCCCTTACCAGATATAGAATTCTGTCCTCTTGAAGACAAAGTTCCTTTGTCTATAAAATAGGGATGATAATATCCACTTCACACTTTTTTGGGGGGATTATAGGAGTTTAATATTTAGAGTGTTAATTATAGTGACTGGCCCTAGTAGATGCTAAATAAATGTAGCTACTCTTTTTCCACTAGATGGTAACCTCCGTGAAGGCAGGAATTGTGTCATTCCATGGTAGCTCAGAGCCTAACACAAGTCATCCTTTAACAGATCTTTGTTAAGTGAATGAACCAGGCCATGAGGGCTAATGCAAATATAAGGCATACTCAAGATAAGTGAGATTTGTCATTTCTCAAGTGCGGTTTTGGTGCCTGCATCTGAAGCATCTTCTGTAAGTATGAGGTAGGGACAGTGTACACTAAGGGAAAAGAATGAAAGAATAAGGATAAAAAGTTGTTTTGATCAATGTTACTAGTTATAGGTAACAGAAGCTACCCAACCAAATTTAAGCAGAGAACGGATTATTACAAGATATTAAGAACCTGAGAGAACCAACCCTATTCTGGCAGTTACTCCCTTGCTAATATTGCTCATACTCAGCTTCGCTATTACTAGATAGTGGACTTGAGAATCTGCCGTAGCTGCCCCAGGCCATCACACACACCAGGTCTATAGTAAGGGCCAGTGTCCCTGTACAGCCACTGCTCTACATCCACTCCTTCCAGATCTCACGTGGCTGTGTCTGCTTGTCAGAGCCCACATCACATGTAGACCCGTAGCTGCAAGAGAGCCTGGGAAATGTAGTTTTCAGCCTCCCAGCCTCTGTAGTCAAGGCAGGTTTGCTAAAACGGGATTGGACAAGGTGCTTAGCTAGCGAAGGCACAGTATCTGGCACGGAAGTTGTTCCAAGCAGCTGTGTGTGGTTGTCCCAACAGCACAGGCTGCAGGTCGCAGAGGGGTGAGGCCATGTGCAGGAGGCACTGCAAGACCAGAGGAACGCAGTGTAGCGTTCAGGCCCACATACCCCTGGAGCCTGCAGAATGGACACCCGTGACTGGACAGTAGGTTGCTAACGGGGGATGCCGAGAGGAGAGGAGGAGAGGTGGAGGTAGTTGTCCCTGGGCGTGCATGAGTGGGTTGTGTGCGGCACTGTCCTAGCTGCCCACCAGCACACAGAGCTTTGGGTCCAGGCAGGCCCAGCAAGCTCATCTCACTGGCTGCCCACCCCATCCAGCCCGACAAAGCAGGGATGACAAGGGAGGGGCTCATGTGGCAGCTGTACAGCTGGCTCCCGTGGCCCTGGCCTGTATGACCTTCCAGCTGGTCCTAAAATGTGGGCTGTGGGAAGGAATGATCAGGAGGCAAGGAGGAGAACGTTTTGTTAGTAACTCCAGGTCATGAGACTGGAAGGAATAAGCTCAATGATTTTTCAAAAAAAAAAAAACACCTAGAAACATGGTTGAAGATGTGCTTTTCCTTCCTCTTCTCTTTTCATCTTTTTTTTTCAATTTCAGTCGTGTTTTATAGACTTGTGTGACATAGGCAGTGGGACAGCTGAGCAATTAGTTGGAATTGATCTTGTAGACAGCCAGTGTGACAAGCTGGACGATTCAGGTTCACAAAGGATCTTTTATAGAAAAAAAAAAAAAAAAGAAAGAAAAACCCAAACCCAAACAAACAAAAAACCCAGTCATGATTTATCCCTTGTCCACCTCCACCCCTTTTACTTATTCTTTTTTGTAGGGTTTGTGGAGGATTTGACTGATTTCCTGACATCGTTTCTTTCTTTGCAAGCCGCATGCACTCGGCCCTTCACTCGGGTATACCTTCTGTAAGGACAGGATCTATAAATGCAACTTGGGGTATGCAAACATCATTTTCTAGAAGCAGATTCCATGTAATGCCATTAAATGCAATCAGAAGTTACCAAGCATCTTACTGGAACTCTCTTCCAAATGTACCTAATCCAATTTACCTTTCCTTTGGTATTTAAGTCCCTGACAGCTGGAGCGGATGTTTCTCAGAGCAGTTTGGCTTGTAACAGGTGCCCTGTTTTATCTTTCTTTCTTCTTCTCTGTTCACTTCCTGTTAATATCTCAGTGTGCGTTACAGTGAGCATTAACCATTGGGTTACAGTCAGTTCTAGACACAGAGATGCTGCCATATCAGAAACGTTCACTTGACTTCAGTGTCATGGTGTGTCGGATGTTTGCTGAATGAGCGAATGAGACACAGTCCTGTCCCAGCTCCAGGCGACTTCTCATTTCTTTTCAGAATCACAGAATCTTGTCATCATGTGAGAACACTTTATCTCTAATAAACCTGGAGTTTCATGACTCATCTGCACATGATTTTAGTGTTTCTTTTTCAACTGAAAATGTTCTTTTTTAAGTAGGAAAAGTTTGCACACAAACATTTGCAAAGAGGGAAAAAGCCATTTCCCATTCTTTCAGCTTGAACACAATTACAATATTTTAACTCTCACCTTGCGGTTTTAAATTTATGTAGAGCAACAAGCCCCTAGGTGATTTAATTATCTGCTTCTGATCTCATCACGAAGTAATGGAAGCCTGGGGGAAAAACTTTTCATTCCCCAATATCTTCTGCTAGGAAGCTGGTGCTCGTGGATGATTTGTTCAAGGAATTCTTTTAAAGCCCATTTACTGTTCAGCATAAATTATAACTACATCAGGGTGGTCTAGTAAGGATGCTCTTCGATGATCTTTTGAGACCTGGACACATGAGCTCTAGGGTAAGAGAACTCAGATAGTCCAGGAGCCAATCTTCTAGCATATGAAGAGAAGCTGACATCCCCTGGACCCAAATCTACCTGTAGGACCCCCATTAACCAAAGAGCCTTTAATGGTAAGGAGTTCTGGCTGCATATCCCTTTTGTCACTTGGGAAACAAAACTAAAGGAATAGGTGTGGTATTTGCTAAGACTCAAAGCCATGCAGGTATGGGCAGGGGTTTACCTTAAAGATATTCTGAATAGAAGCCGTAGATTTCCTTCAGAGCCTTTGGCAATGGCTGGGACTGCAAACTGGCCTTGCCATTAAAAACCTATGTTGGGGTCGCCTGGTGGCTGGGTTGGTTAAGCGTCCGACTCTTGGTTTCAGCTCAGGTCATGATCTCATGGGTCATGAGATGGAACCTGCACTAAGCAGGGAGTCTGCTTGGGGATTCTTTCCCTCTGCCCCTCCCCACCCTCTAAAAAATGAATAAATAAATCTCAAAAAACAAACAACCTACACTGCTTTCCCAGACTGTCTGGCCTGAAGCTCAGACTCCCACTCTTCGTTTATTCACCTGTGGTCTTTGCACCAGACCTGAGCACTGTGAGTGAGTGAGTGACCACCTAAACTCACTAAGGCCATTTGCCAGAAATCTCTTTGTGGTCCAGCCCAGCCCTTGTTTCCATTTGGCTTGGTTACAGTGTGATGTCCTTTTACAGGTATCTGTAAGTCATCACTTCTGCGGCCTGCTGTCATCTCAAATACAGTGTGTATAAAGCTGACCTTGCGCAATGTGTCACAATTCAGCTCAATATCTGTACACCTTTCATACGTCAGCGGCAGCCGTTCTGCTCTCCTTGTCACTCATGCTCCACTGTTCTGACTGTTCCCTTCCTTCACCACCACTTCCTCTTGTTTTCCTTTCTACTCTCCCACCTATCCCTGCACCTAGATTATAGCAATCATCTCCTGGACCCTGGAGTGTTAGAACTGAAAGGGCCCTTTTGCAACTAATCCAATATGGTCAGTTTACAAATGAGGAAGCGGCAGCTCCAGAGAGGTTACATAAGTAGCTTTGTTTCAAACTAGTCAGACCTACCATCCTTCCTCCAGGTTCCGCGTTCCTGCTACTCTGCCAGGTGATGTCCTGGTCACCTGCCGCCAGCCTCTCTCCCTTCAGCCATTCTGTGTATCCGGTACTCACGTTTATTTGGCTGAAATAGTTCTTTCATCATCTCTCTCTCGTCCACAGATTTTTGGTGGTCCCTACTGCTGGGGAGACTCATTATATACTTTGTCATCCGAACTGGGACACTTGAGAGTAATAGAGATGCTAAGACAACAGACACCTACCAGAACGGCGGTCCTGGGCAAACCGGATTGTACAGTTACACTTCATACAGCCCAGATCAGAGATCCTAAATCAGAAAGACCAAGCTTTGCCTGTTGGAATTGAAGGTGTTCTACGTTCGGGTCCCAGTTACACGTCTGAGCTCTGTCCTCCATAATCTACACAGTGTCTTGCAGCAGCCAACTTGCTCATCCTTCTCAGCACACCACACTTGATGTCTATTTCTGCTTGGGAACCTGAAGGTTTTCCTCTGCTTCCCTAGCATCTCTGCTTTCTTCAAGGGCCCCCTCAAGTCCCTTTACCTGCATAAAATCTTCTCAGTCAGTTGCATCTCCTGAGAATGTCTAGCTCCTCCTTGCTATTTCTACTACTAATTTGACCCTTACAAGTGGTGAAATGAGGTGTTTTGATTTTTTTGTCTTAGTGGTGAGGATAGTCTCTGATCAGCCCCTCTATAAATTTAATGTCTGCTTCCAAAGAGAGAGACCCACAAAATAACACAGAAGGAAAACAGGAAAATGAATAAAACATTCAAAATGGAAATCAGAATTTTATTTTACTCATGAGTGCAGGAGACCTAGGGCTGAGGGGACTCTGGCATTATCTAGCAGAAGCATAGTGCAACCCCACTTCCGTCTGCCTGCCGTGAGACAACATAGGCATCAGCTCACTGCCTGGGCCTTATTGTAACCCCAGAAGGTTGGAAACAACCAAGTGTCCAGCAATGGGGAACTAGTTGAATAGACTATGGTATAGCTCACAGTGGAGCATCACGTAGCTGTGAAAGAGAGAGAGAAAGAAGATGTCCATGTATGAGTACAGAGAGATTTTTTTTTTAAGATTTTATTTATTTGAGAGAGAGAGAGAGAGCATGAGCAGAGGGAGGGGCAGAGGGAGAGGGACAAGGAGACTCCTCGCTGAGCAGGGAGCCCAATGCAGGATGCAGTGCTCAATGGATGGAGTTTTCAATGCAGGGCTTGATCCCAGGACCCTGAGATCATGACCTGAGCCGAAGTCAGACGCTTGACCAACTGAGGCACACAGGCGCCCCTGAATATGGAAAGATCTGTAGGACATATACAAGTGGGGAAGAACAAAGATATTGTGTGCTGCCGCCTAAGTACCTTTAATTTAAGTACTTTATTTTATGAAATTCGTTCTTTTTTTCTTTTTTTTTTAAAAGATTTTATTAATTTGACAGAGAGAGAGAGAGAGAACACAAGTAGGGGGAGTGGCAGAGGTAGAGGGAGAAGCAGACTCTTGCTGAGCAGGGAGCCCCACGTAGGGCTTGATCCCAGGACCCTGAGATTATGACCTGAGCCGAAGGCAGATGCTTAACCGACTGAGCCACCCAGGTGGCTTTCTTTCTATATAAAGTGTAAAGTGTGATGAATTTTGCTTTCCCTCTCTGGCAGTATTTTCATGCTTGAATTTGTGGAACTGAGTAACCATCCAGGAAGGGATATTAGAGCTATGCTTCAGAAAATTCTTTCTGCCACGAGTGAGGGCATTTTGGAGTGAGGAGGGGAAGTCTGGGGAAGGCGAGGCCACGGGGTGGGATCAGTGCCCAGGCTCCCATCCTGCAGCCCTGGATTTGCTCTGTCAACCAGGTTTCCTTATTAGAAGCTTATCCATTTGCTGGCTCCATATCTCAGTGCTCCCCTCTTATTGCTCCCAGCCTTCAAGAGTTTAGACTTTTGTTTTCAGATGAACATTTTATTCAGCAGTGTGATTTTCCAGCCTGGTAATTTGGGACACCAGACTTGTTTTATTTAGTGACATATGTGGTGGTTTCTCCCAATGGCAGAGGCAGGGAGGAAACAGATCCTTTGTTCCACTCATTGCGTTTCATTCCATGAAATGTAATTTACAGCTTGAATTAAATTAAATTAAATTAATTAATTTAATTTAATTTACAGCTAACTTTTTGTAATAAGGACATTATTATTATTATTATTATTATTCTGTAGGAAATAATGATTCTTCACTCCCAAACCCCATATCCAATCAATTATCTATCATAATAACAGATTAATAGATGTTCTTGATGAAGTATCTTCAGGAACACTCTAGTCAGATGGCTTTTTACTTTTCTTTGATCTTATATTACTCTTCTGACAGCTCTTTTATGAAGGAAACTGAAGCTCAGAGAAGCTTAGTAACTCAGTCAATGTCACACAGCCTATTGAATGACAGGCCTGGGTTTGAACTCAGGTCCTTCACACTGTACAGCTGGTGTCTGCACTGTATACACTGCCTCCCTAACTTGGCCAAGCTCTATCACTTCTACCTTTGCTAGTACTTTTCACATCATTTCCAAACCTACTGAGAACAGTTAGGAGCGTCATCATCTCTCCCCTGAAGTAAGGTGATTTCCTCTCAGCAGGGCTCTATCTTCAGATTTTCCCTCTTATAACCGGAAAATCCTCTCTACACCCTGAGCTCCCCCTAAAGGACCACAAGAATTATTCCTCCACTTTGTATACATGTTCCAGAATATCTACCCAATATATGGTGGATTTTTTCCTCAAAACATTATTCCTCAGAACACAGGACTTTGTTTTAAATTTGAATCCTTGCAGTCTTGATTTTATTAAACTTAGAGCTCACTTACTTGCTTTGAACCACAAACATTGTTAGGGCAGGACACATTAGCTTGAAATTACCTAAAATAAGTACCAGCATTGGATACTCTAGAAGCCATCCAGTCAGTCAATGGAATCACTTTAAGAGGAAGCAAATTTACATAGCTTTAGTGTAAATTTCATGGGCTCTGCCCTCAAAGAACTGCACATTAGATATGATTGTACACAAGCCTTTTCAGATTATTTCGGACAGCAATAAATTAGCGATCACTTATTTGGTAGTGCTGATGAATACACATCTATGGGCAATAAAATAAAAAATTGGTCCCATGTTATATAAATGCACCATTGAGGGTGGATAAAATTTCCAGTGACAGCCTCATACACAGATTCCAAAGTGCTTTATCGCAAACCGGGTAAATGGATGTGAAGATGGTGGGCTCCAGAAATTGGTTAGATGATCAAAAAGTAACTCTAACAATGACTAAAATACTATTGACAAAGATGTATATCAAGAGTTTATAAAATTGTGTCATAAAATGTGGGAAGGAAAAAGCTATATTTCTAAATGTATTATCTTCTATAATGTGTGATTGTGAACATGCACATGTAAATTAAATATTATAATTGGAAAATTAACTATTTCATTTTTAGCCTTGAAAGTCTATATGTTTAAACTGACCAAAAAAATTTTTTTCCTTATTTTCTCATTGAGAAAGCAGAGAGTTGCTTTATCTTCAGGGTCACCTGGTTGTCACATGTCAGCACTGTGCTCATAGAAAATCAGATACAGACCCTGCTCTCAGGACACTAACAATCCAGGAGAGAAGTATAGCAGCTACTATTGCCACAGAACCTCCTCAAATTTAGTGGCATAAAGCAACAATCATTTTATTAGTTTCATGGACTCTGTGGATCAGGAATTCCAGAAAGGCACAGAGAAGACAACTTTGTGTTGCCTCCATGATGTTTGGGGCCTCAGCAGGGAAGACTTGAAGGCTTAGCTGGAATCATTCAAGGGTGTCTTTACTCACTGGCACTGGGCTTCCTAACAGCATGGCAGCCTTTAAGCAGTCAGACTTCTTAAAGGGTAGCTCAGGGCTGCAAGCACAAAATTTCCATTGAACAAGGTAGAAGCTCCATTGCCTTTTTCTGACCTGGTCTTTTTCTGATGATGACTACTCATTGTTATTCCTGCCAGTCTTTTGATTATATGCAAGTCAGAGATCTGTCCAGATTCAGGGGAGAAGGCCTAGACCCCACGTCTTGTGGTGGGGAGCATCAATACCACATTGTAGGAGATCACGTGGGAAGGGAAATACTGTTGTAGGCCATTTTTGGAAAATACAATCTGACCCAAAGAACTTTGGCAAGTCCACATCTAACAGTTAGAGAAGGTGGAAAACATAGCGAAAGTGGTATGGAGTTAAAGCACAGTCCCATATGGATGAGGCTTGGGCAAGGGAGAAAAGGTGGGATGTGGACATTTGGGAAAGTAGTGACAGCCATCAGATGTAAGATTAATGAGAACCAGGCAACTGGATGAAGATGTGGGGTTAGGGAAGAGATAGCTAGGTATTTTGGAGTCTGGAGGTCAGGGAGAAGAATGTGCCTCAGGCAAAACCAGGGAACAGAGGCAGACAGGTATATGTGGGAAGGAGACAGGTGAGCTCTGGAGAAAGAGATCCAGCAGCTGTTCATGCTAGCACTTACCGTGTCTAAACCCCATCTGTCCCTTCATTTCCACCCTCAGCCTTCTGGCCCAGCACCCACCACTGTCCTGAGACTCCTCCCACATACATACCTCTTTGTAGTTTCCTCCTAAAGGCTGTTTTATTTGCCCTTTCTGCCCTCCTCACCTCTTCCAGCAGAGTGTGCTTGACTGTTTCACAGGTCCTGCTGTCTACTCTTAACCATCTCCAATGCCATTGTTTGGCCCATGCATAGCATTTGACTCTGCACTACCCTTTTCTCTTAAAATTCTCCCATGTCTTGGCTTCATTTGGTCTCTTCCCACCTCTCTGGCCGCACCTTCTCAGTCTCCTGGGTTGGCTCCCTTTTTTCAACTGGCTCAATATTTGCTGGTGTTCCCCAAACAAGGTTTCTTCCTTGGCTGTTGTTCCTGCTTCTTCTGCTCTCAATGCAAAGGTGGACTTCTGGTGAACCATGGACCCCTGCAATAGGAGATGAATTTTACAAGCATAATGGGAGTAGACACGTATTTCTAGGATATGATCCATAACTTCATCACATTCTCAAAGTGGTCTCTGAATTAAGAAAACCCAGAGGCTGAGACCCACTCTTTTCTATGTATTTACTCCATGGCTTCAAATTGATATTCAGCCCATATTACTCCCTTAAACTTTAGGAATCCTCCTTGGCTACACATGAGGCTCTTCAGGGAAGTTTAAAGAAATGCTGGTAATCAACTAAATCAGAATCCTGGGTATGGGGTCCAGTGGGGTAATACATTTCAAAGAAGATGTTAATCCTGTTTTGTGTCAGTCACAAAGATAACCCTCATGGTTAATACTTTAAACTATTTTCTCTTTACTAGGCTAAAATAAGTTACATCACCTTAAAGAGAATTGAATTATATCAGGATTAGGCTGTCAATTTAGGTGACAAAGGTCTGGATTTTTTTTTTTTAATTAGTCCTATAGAGAATAGATTGAATATAATTGTTTTCTTTGGGTTGACTTCATTCAGCAAATTAACCCCTTTCTTCTTTGCCTAATTGTTTCTTTTATTTTCACCTATTAAAGTGAAACCTCCTTACTAAAAAGAAAGTCGATTTTAATGGGTACAGTATTTAGTTTTGCAAAATGAAAAGAGTTTTGGGAGATGGATGGTGGCGATGGTTGCACAAAAGTGTGAATGTGCTTGATACCAATGAGCTGTACACTTCAAAGTGGTTAAAATGGTACAACTCATGATATGTATATTTAACCACAATTTAAAAAAACAATTAAAAAATTTTGAAAATGGACGAGAGGTAACTGTTAATGGCAAAAAAAAAAAAGAAAAGAAAAAAGCAACTGGATTTAGATGGAATAAGTCATTGGCCTTTTAAAAGAAGGTTTGCTGTTTCTCAGCAAAAATTCAATCCATGAGAAATGATATCAAATCTATTTCTCTCAGTCACAGTGAAACCATGAGGGTGGAAAGTACCTGTTATAGGGAATTCCACAAACAGGCAAAAAGAAAAAACCCTATCTCTGCCTAATTCAGTTCATGGTAACCAGACCATAATTCCCCTCACCCCACCCCCCATGTGTATTTCATAGACCAAAAAAAAAAAAGAAAAGAAAAGAAAATTCACATATTTGGTAAGCTATAATTTAAGAACCAGCATAATTACTAAATATACTTTCAGTTGGGGAGTTGGGTTGGGTATATTTTAAAAAGTGATCAAGAAATTACCCAGAGGATTGTGTTCTTTACGGTTTGTGTGGCAAAGTGGTTGAGGTCACAGAATCTGCAGCCAGAATGCCTCGGTTTTAATTCAGACTCCACTATCAATCATCATTGTGATCCTCAGCAAGTTAGTTTACCTGCTTATGCCTCAGTTTCCTCACCTGTCATATTGGTACCAGCCTCATAGAATTAAATGAGCTAGTACCTGTGAAGCACTTCGGACAGAATCCAGAGCTCTTATTATGTCCTCATCACATTGAGTTTTTGGGAGTTCTGATTCAGCAAATACTTCCTGAGTGTTGACTATACATTGTTGAAGAGTCACAGAACATATCATGAAACAGACTCTCCTTTGAGAACCTCAATACCCACTCCCCCAACCCAGCGTTTTGCACCCCCACCCTTCTCTGAGGTGCCACCACAGTCCACAATGCAACCCTTATTCCTTCAACTTCCCCTGACTCCACAGAACATTCACCCATTTACCAAGCTTCAAGTTTTCTGAAGGGTCTGAGTTGCCTCCTGACTGGGTAGTCCTCCTGTGTCCTCTGGGCACTCTTGTCTCCCACCTGGCTTCCTTACCGTCCTCCCTTGGAGAACTGAACTCTTCGGGCACTCCATTTCCTTTCAGCCATACATCATAGAACATGTTAGTGTTCATCTTGTTCAATGAGCTTTTGAGTCTTAGGGTTTCTGACTAAAGTCGGTTGTTTCTCTCTTCATCCACTGATGGTTTCAGACAAAGTTTATAAAGGATGGCCTGTGTGTCAATAGAACATAAAAGGATTTGTAGAATAATATTGCTCTTACAAAAGTGTGTCGCAGAACCTAATTGAGATTCCATCTTGACAAAAGAGAGCAAAAATAAAAGAAGCCACGAAGTGACTGGGACACAGGGTAAGAGTGAACACAATGCTTAAGAAACCCCCCATTTTCATCTGGGGAAGAGGAGGCCGCAGGCGCATTTATAATCTGATGCCAAAGAAGACAGCACAACTTTCATTTGCTCTTCTAGACTAAACTGACCAAACTCACTGACCGAATGCATAAAGCCTCGTGAAACCTTGGTCTGTTCTGAGTATTACTTCTGCCTCCTTAAGGATCCTGGCTGTGGAGCTAGACAGGCTGTTAATTAACAGAGCTTTGTAAACTGCTTAAGAGGTGTGGGTGGGCAATAGGGACTCCTAGAGCAAAGACAAGATGATTAAAAAAATCTTCTCTGATTAGGATAGATTTACATGCCTTGTCACTCCCTGAATCCAAAGGATTTTAGTGGAGATGGCAGGAGTCTTCTCGAGAGAAATTGGATGATGGGAGTCCCTCAGGGCCCAGGAGAGCAGTAGCCCAGCACCTCTCTCTAGCATGCAGGGAGGAGAATCCTGCTGCCTGGGCAGTGAGCAAGAGCTGAAGAATAAAGAACGTTGATGCCAACTAGACTAAGTACAAAGGACAGCCCTTGCCATGCTGGATGAGTATCACCAGAAGGAAAAGTCTTAAGTTTTGAGGCAACTCATAAAGTCTGATTTAAATAGTAAAATCTTGACTTCCATATAAGTGAAGATTCACCTCAAATATACCCAATTCAGATATTCTGCATGCCATTGGCTGTGTGACATATTGCCCAAATGACTGCCAGATGTGTGTGTCTTCTACAAAGCAAACTGCTGGTACACTTACAGCGTGAGGTCTCCAAGCTGAGTTTCCTAGGAAACTGGGCCATCAGCAGGGCATTCTCACTGAGCACTCGCCAGAGAGGGAGACTCAATGAATAGTTCCTTTTTTCCTAAGTTCTCCTTTCCCTCCTCCTCTCTATCCTACCACCCGTCACATCAAAAATGTCTAAAGAATGGGTGATCTAATAAGATACTAAATAGGCGATATTATTACCTATTAATAGAAAGAATGTATTTGCTAAATCTCAGTTTGGCCATATTGCCTGTCAGATGAACCAACAAGGTAGGAATTGTGGAATTATGCATTTTCCAGAAAAATTTATGACCAGTGATCCCAGTCATTATTCCAGTGTGTGGCAGGACGATGTGAGAAGACTCAGGTGAGATGTAGCCTTTATTGACTGTTTGTATGCAGGGTATTGTGTTCCAAGATGTAGATGCATTACTTAATGAGCTTCCTGCCATGACAGGCATTGCCCCATTTCACAGTCCAGGGAATTGAGGTTTGGGAACTGAGGACTATAATTTAGAAACAGAAAGAGTGGAGCAGGATTTTGAGCCCAGGTTCACTCCCCGAGTGTTCCCATCTTCAGTGTGGGTGACAGGCTTGTTCTGAGGGCTGCCCTCCTGTCCCCTTCCTCCCATCCCTTCCTATCCACACTACTGACCACACAGCCAATAACAAGAACCAGAACCCCCCTCCAGAAGCCTCTACCTCTCCTAGCAGTGATATCCCTCACACCCAGCCCGGGCCCCGACGGTCATCTTTGGCAAAATAGCAAATTGACTATATTGACCCTTCTCTCTGTTTAAGATGAGAAGATAAAGTCGTTTTCTATTTGAAGTTCTGCCCATCTCTGAAAGGAAGGACTCAAGATGGGTCAAATCCCTCCTTCCCCTTGATGCTTTCCGACCTGGCTCAAGCCCCACCTACCTCTCAGCTCCAGGAGCACTTAGAACTTTGTACTCATTTGGTAGTTCTCACCAAGAGCCTGCTGACCTCTCCTGCACTTCTCCATGGCAGGCATGTCATTGGGATACACTTCTCTGTATCTCTGCGCGACAACCCAGGACCTTCTGCACATTAGGCACTAAATACGCATTTCTCAAGAGTATTAAAGGATGCAAAAAGCAAACAACTTCTCTCCGGGGAGGAACTTGAGGGGTGTGGATCCTAGCACCCAGAACCAGGCACTGGTTCCCCTTGGAGTTTTCGCTAGTTTTCCATGACTTGGGAGATCAATGTGTCCCTGTTCTGGGAATCTGATATTTGTCGCATATATGAACAGTTTATGTTGAGTCAGGCCACAGAATCTTCCCCATACCATAGGATAAGGAGAGGCTCCAGAGCATTCCATCTACATGTGCCAGGATCCCCCAGCCCCTGTTTTGGCTGATCTGTAATTTGGATGACTCTCCTTGGAGCAGGACAGCCAAATCAGCTTCCTGCTGATAACAGTAATCAGATTTTATAGCAAAGTCCCCAGTTAGGCAGGGCAAACAGACAGGCAGCCCGAGCTATTGATTTGTGTTGTGGGAGGTTCCTTTCCATTGAGATGGCTGAATATTTTGTGCTAAAACCATTTTCTTCCCTGTACCCTGCATATTGCTCTATGCATGATATGGGACAGAAGTCATTTTAATTATCTTCTTTATTTGCTAGTTAAAACCCTGGAATTAAGGTTTGGGAAACAAATTGTCCATATTTAATGTATGCGATTGGCCCAAAAGTGTCATTTATTTTAGATAACATGGGAAGAAGTATAAATTATTTGATAGTGTAGCAGCATTTTCAGTGGTGCTTTTTATGTCTTTTGTATTTCATGCCATTTAAAAAATAGTGTCTTCCTGGGTATCCACATTGGCTATAGCGTGTGTGTGTTTGTGTTTTTTTTTTTTTTTTTAAATAAAAATTAGAAACTATGCCAGGCATTTTCAACTTCTCTTAATCTTTGCATTTGGAAGAGAATATTCTCTAAGTAGTTTTGAAGATGATAATAGCAGCGAGAATGCACGGATACATCTGTACCGATTCACTGTACTGGCTTCTCCAGATGTGGAATGCCATGGGGAGTCAATCTGGTTTGCATAATTGACAGCGGCCAGCCTGTAATCCTCTGTGCTAAGTTGGGGCTGCGGCCACAGAAGGCAACGGGGCACCTGGGCTGCTGGGCACCAAGTCCCTGCACTTGCCTGACTTTCCTCCTATAACCACGCGCAGGGTCCCTGCCCCTAACACAGGGTGCCCTGCTCCAGGGAGGGAAGGGAAACACCTTGATTCATTCCACTGGGCCACAGTTGGGTAATCAGGGGTTAGCTTTTTATTGCGTTGACTTCGGCATTTTAATCTTAAATTCTTTAGAGACCAGTTCTTCAGATGAGGCAGGACCATAAACTAGAAAGACTGAGGGTATCAGCCAAATGGAGAACACAGTTCCCTTTCAGGGCCTTGAGCCATGTGGCTCCTGTTCTGGTCCCCTCCACTTAATGACTGTTAAACCTTACACCAAAACCACCTTCAGAGCTTTCTGGCCCTCTGTCCTGTCCTGGTTTATCAAGTGGGATAATATCACCTGTCCTACCTACTTCACAGGCTTGTTCTGGGGATCAGAAAAGTTAATATAGGTGCTTTGTACACTGTCAAGCCAATTTAAACAGAATGCACAGATGGATTGACAAACATTCTCTGGTATGTATGCTCTCTGTCTTTCTAATTCTCTTCCTCTTTTGAATTATGGCCTCTGTCGTAAATACTTCCTGATAATCATAATAGCTATCATTCGCCGAGCGATTTGCATGTGGGAGGCATTGAGGCACATGCTTTACGGGCATTATTTTTATTTAATCCTCATGATCGCCTTGCTGGTTGGCACTCATCGCTTCAGTTCACATGAGCATTGGGCTCCGAATCCATCACGGTCTTCTAGAGAAGCCCATCCCACTTGCCTTGAAGCTGCTTGCGAAATGAAGGAGCTACATTCTTCACTTCCAATTCTGACAGTTTTCAAATGGCTTAAAATGTGATCAATTGCTGAATTATTTTTTAATGTTTGAGTGCACCATAGGCCCATAAGTATAGAGTGTACTTGTGTCTATGAGGCAGAGAGAGCCAGAGCGAGAGGGAGGGGGAGGGGGGAGAGATTCGGGGAGAGAGAAGTAGAGAATAGGGGAGAGAGGAAAAAAGAGAATGTATGACTGCCAGAAAAAGATGTCATTTTGCATGTGTGATAGGAATAGTGATTTTCTAAGATTTTAGGTGCAGATAATCCTTAAAAGCATATAATTAATTAGTTAATGGGCTTTTGATGTTCATGGTGCAGAAGATTCGGAAATACATGATCTTGATAATCTTCATAAGAGATTAGAAGATGCTTACAGTAAGAATTCCCAGCATCTCAAAACCTTGCTGAACAGAAGTGATTGCAGTTGAGACGAGTTGGAGGAGGTGAGAGGCAGGGGAGCGAGAAGGGAGGAAGATAGGTAAAATGGCTTCAGAGACGCTTCACCAACAGCACCCCTTGTGTTGCCTTCCTCGTCCCCGTGTATTGAGTGCATTAAATTGGGCTGTGGCAGGTCCCTGCCTGCCTCTGACAGCAAGCACCCAGGTTCAAGCCACTGGTGATCATGTGTGTCTGGTGAAAGCCCCCTGATTGTGTGTTCCCGGCCACGTTAAATAGACAGGTAAGCTTTAGGCAGCCCGTTTTAACATAGAACCTTTGATTCCAGAGCCTCCTTTAAAGATGACGCATTCTGCCACTCATAACTGTTCCGAGTTCCTTTCCATCCCTCAGATGCCCTCTGGGCTGGGTGTCCCACTGGCTGGATGTCTCTAAAGGGCTTCTTAGGTGAATCCCGCCTGGTAACCTGAGCATAACCAGGTCAGATGTGGGAGTTTCCAGTTTGGTAGGAAATCAGGTTCTTTCTGTCCAGGCCAACCATTGAATTTGAGGTGAAGAATTAGCATTTGTAAAGAAACAACAAAGAGTGGCTTCTTTGGCAGAATCATTTCTTGTATTTCAGACGTTGATTACCAGTCTTGTGCATTATTTAGGGCTTCCCTTTCTCCTGCTTCTTTGGCTGCTTTGCCTTCTCACATTGCACACTTTCATTCCCTCTGGAAAACAGGCCAGGTAAGAGACATGAGCTAAAACTCAAATCTGATCACTGTGCTGCTAATAAGCAGCTCTACAGATTTTTTCCTGCTCCTGGAGTTCAGGGAGGGAGCATTTCTTATTAATCTTTGCACTTCTTCCCGCCAGCACTTTACCCAGGTGTCTAGGAGGAGCTCAGTGATTGTTTACAGGTGGATTAGATTGAAGTGAATATTTTACTGTGATTTGCAGGACAGAGATGGAAATAGCGCTCCAGCTTCGTTTATGAGGGGAGTCCTGAGGTCCCTGGAACCTACAGAGAAAGGGCTATGCTTGCAGCTTTGCTCTGTCATAGTGTTTTTCATACTTGGAAGGGGACACTTGATCTGGGTGGTTCTGCCGCCCACCCTGTGACGGCCTGGTGTTTTGTGTCACAGACACGGGGCTCCTTCTGTGGCCCAGGCTCGGGCTCATCTCTGATCCCCTGGGTTTATGTGCACCTTCCCCCCTATAGATGTGCCTCTGTCACAGTCCTTACGAATCATCACTTTCTCTCCAGCCCCTGTCATAGCATTTGTTGATTTGATGGGCCAGGCACAAATGGCAGTTCTCACATGCATCTGGGTGCTGCCTGATTGAGAACAGAGAGGCGGAGGAAAGCTACTCTCTCTGCCTTGCCAGGGAGAATGAACAACTGTGAACCTCCTGGATCCATGTCATAGGCAGAAGAAAGGCAATTCAATAGTGAGGATTTGGGGTAAGGCAGGTAATAAGCCTACAGAGGAGAGAACCTGCACCCCAAACCAAGAAGGTGGTGAGTCTGAAGCAGATGGAGGCTTGGCTGGGGAGCTAGAGAAAGCAAGCCTGCTTCTGCCAAGAGAAAAATAGTCAGGTTCTTCCTAAGTCAGTGGTTCTCACAGTTTTTAGGTTCAGGACCTTGTTATTCTTTTAAAAATGATTGATGGCCCCAAATACTTTATGTGGGTTGCATCAATTAATATTCACCATATTAGAAATTAAAACTTTGAAATTGAAAAAAGAAATTTCAGTTTATTTCAAACAATGTGCCAATTGTATGTTAACATAAATTATTTTTATTAAAAATTATGTTTCAAAAAATAATTAGTGAGAATAGTGTCATTGTTTTACTTTGCTGCAAATCTCTTTAGCATCTGACTTCATGAGGGAAGTTGGATTCTCTTTTCTGCCTATGTATCCAATCCATTGCCATATCCTGTGTCATGTATCTTCTGGGAAACCCTACTGTTCACTTGAGAATGAGATTGAACAAGCCAAATAATGTCATAGTGGTTTTAGGAAATTTGCTTTGACCTCTCAGACGCCAGGGGGGTCTCAGGGACTCCCAGGGTTCCCCAGACCGTCCTTTGAGAACTTCTTCCCTAGGTGTAAACTCCCAGAAGCTTGCCTCTCTCTGTGCCTAACGTGTGGCCATCTCTTACAATGATATCTCTGCATTAGCAGAAAGTGGGTAATGGTGAGCCAAGCGGATAATTCTTTTTAAAAATTTTGCCCTTTGAACAGTGCATGTGAACATTCCACAGAGCATCACAGAGGCAAGCGAGAATAACATTGACGTTGAATGTCCTGTTGGGCAGTCTGGACAAGTTCTTGCTCATTGACTGGCAAACAAGATAATCCGGAGCATGAGACAGTCTCCTCTCTGTGCTGTTCAAAATGTGAATCTCAAATTGTATGAGCTCCACTTAGCCCGGGCAGCGCATATGTTTTTCCTCTCTCCCATCATGGAAAACTTTATAAGAGAGGAACAGCTGCTCCACGGCATCTCCGAGCTGTGTGTTTCCAGGACCCCAGGGCAGCTGAAATCTACTTTCCAAGTGACCAATAACTGGGCAGTTTACCGACTCCTCTGGTACTTCTTGGGCAGCACAGAATCGTCTCACTTAATCTTAATTCCCTTTTTCCTGCACTAATCAAGATAGTGAGAGAGCTGTGACACTAGCAAGATGAGCGTGAATGGAGAGTGATGATTTATGGGGATTGTGCTCCAGCTTCACTCAGGCCTCGACTCTCCCTGCTAGGGAAGGGCGGTAGGTACAGCCGTCCGCAGCCAACGTGCAGAGCACAGACAGGCTGCTCAAAGGCGAAACAAATCACATTGTTATGTTGTTCTAAAGCAGGAACATCATTTTTAATGGGGCGAGGAAAAGATTTAGTGGTATTCTCTGTCTCTTGAGAAGACTACAATAGTCCTTCCCTTATCCATGGTTTTGCTTTCGGAGGTTTCCGGGACCTGTGGTCAACCGCGGGCCAGAAGCAGATGCTCCTCCTTCTGACTTATATTCTCCGCAGGTTGGTATGAGCCTAGCTCTATGTCCCAGTGCCTACGTCAATCCCCCCACTTCATCTCACCACATAGGCATGTTGGCATCTTACATCATCACAAAAAGTGTGAGGACAGCACAATATGATAGTTTGAGAGACGAGAGAGAGACCACATTCACACAAATTTTATTACAATACATTGTTATAATGATTCATTGTTATTATTAGCTATTGTTATCATAAATCAAATGTTGTCATAGGTCTGTATGTATGGGAAAAACATAGCTTATCGTTTGGTACCTTCTGTGGTCTCAGGCATCCATAGGAGGGTCTTAGAACATATCCCCGGTGGATAAGGAGGGAATACTGTACATACATCAGTGCTCAGGCCACTCTAAAACTGTCAAGGGGATGGTCTCTGTAGATTCAGCTACAATCACAGAATTTTTTTAGTAAGAAGGAGAGTTAGAAACTCCCCCTGTGTGGAGAAAGGATGTGTGTGTGTGCACGTGCACACGTGTGTGTGAGTGTGTGTGTGTGTATAGTATGTGTATGTGGGAGTCAGGTGCAGGGTAGGAATAGTGCCCCCACAGCAAAGGCCCATGGATATTGTCTTTCTTTGCCGTCCATCAAACCTAGCTATGGAACTCAGGCACCACACTAAGGAAGTAGAATTATCCATTTCCCATTTTCTCTGTGAGCCCTGCACCTTAGATGGTTTCCTAACCTCTCTGGGTCTCCGTTTCCCTATCTACAGAATAGATGTAACAATAACATCTATCTCATAGGGTTGTTTTGAAAATTGAAAGGCAGTATATATAGAAGTTCCTTAAAGCACTGTATAATACACAGGAAGCACAAAACAAATGTTAGTTACCATTTATTATTATTGTTATTATTATTACTATTATTATTATTACTTTGACATCTCTGAAACTCAGTTTTCTCATCTGCAATGTAGATTTTCCAGGTTAGTGTAGGGATAAGTTATAGAATATATGGCCAAGTCTTAGAAAAAATGTCAAGTGCCATTAAAAGTAATACAGTGTATTTTGGGGGATGTTGACAGAACAAGTCAATTTTTGTTACCTGGATGTTTTCCCAAGTGTAAGATTCCAGGCCTTGAGCAGTAACACATGATTTTCTGCACTGTTTTGAAAATAGGGCAGTTAATTTTGATTAAGTGAATATATAATACCAACCAGAGGAGGAACAGCAATGTAATCTCAACCAGTAATAACAGTTAATATTTGTGGAGTGTTTATCCTATGCCAGCACTGAGTTAAGTATTTTACATGTAATAGATTGTCTTACTTCTCACCACAGCTTCTTGAAGGAGGTGCTCTTGTCATTCCCAGTTTGCAAATGAGTAACGTGAAGTTGACGGTTCACCCAGGGCCCCTCGGGTAGCACATAACCAGGCCAGGATTGAACCCAGGCAGGCTGGTTCCCCGGTCAGTGTAGTTCTCCTTAACCAGTATAGTAGCAGAGCTGGAGGTCCAGAAGGAGGTGAACAGGGATCACATCCTAGTTTGGTCTCAGTGGGCTGCAACATTGTGCTCTGCAACTGAAAGAATTAGTAGATCTTTCATCCTCCTTAGATAAGGTAAAAGGCAAGATGTTTTATCTATCATCACTATTTATGAAGAAAAGGTGTCTGCTTCTTAGGGGTGTAAATTGTTGCCCAAACATAACCCAGGGATTGAGCCAAGAATAGATTCTTGAGATGGGGGAGATCAGATGCAAGACTCTAAGAGCTCTGAGGAGCCAGACATTGAGATCCTATAAAAAAGGCACACAGTGTCTAATCCAGGGCTGAGCCCCAGGCACGAGGTAGAACCTTCGCAGGTAAAAAGATGCAGTTTTATTCAAGTTTCCTGGAGGCTCTCCTAGGGGGCATGGATATCATTTCCCTGTCTCAGTCCAACACTGGCTGGTGGAACAGGATTATGCCACCGCAGAGACGTAGCTAGCTCCTCGTGGGGAGGCTGTATGACTCAGGACTGTAGAGTGGGAGCTTGAGAGTTAGACCTGAACTTAAATCTCAGTCCTGCCATTTAAAAGCTCTGTGGCTATGCAAGTACTTCATTCTCCAAGTCTTCACAGAATGGCTGTAAAGATTAAATAAAAATTGCATGTAAGTAAATCCCTTAGCACTTTATAAGCACCCAGTGAATGAAAGCCGTTAGCCTCAGTGTTACACTGGCTAGTTCCTGGATTTCCCAGTACTGTTGAGGGACTGTCCCTTAACCATGGCTCGACCCCCACCTATTTTAGGTCATCATATGTGATGCCAACTTTAGGTACAGGGCCGCAGGGGTAGGGGACTGGTATAGTTCTAAGCCTCCTTTCCTTACATATGTATTAAGTTCAGGATGGTATTGGCCAGGCTTTTCTGGAACTGGCCACTCGGCTTGATCCTGTTCTAGCTCAAACTTTAAACCAATATGCAGGAAGAGATGTCCTATGGCAAACAGAGTCATGCCCTGGGCTCAGGGATAAAGGTCATGGTTTAACCTTTCCTGATCTGGAGAGTCATCAAACCCTGCCAGGGTTCCTAAGAACTCTGGTTATACATTTGAGGGGCCGTCCATCTTTACATCAGATGGGAGAGGTTACTAACTAAACAAGACCTAGGCCTGTTTGTGAAATAAAGGGACCACCCTATCTGCCCAATGCAGGTCATTAGCTGAGCAAGGAATCCTGAAAATTTTGTAGCATGCAGGCCCTTTACATGTCAATCGAATGGTTGAGGCACAGATACCGTTGGAGCACCACTAGGGGCCAGACTGTGTGCCCAAAGGGGAAGCCCTCTGTGTGTAGGAGACCATAGCCCTCCTTGTGTTACCTGGGGAAGAGTTTGGCAGACTGGGGCAGACTGATATCAAACCCAAACTGGCACGGAGGCCATGCAAAAGTGGGCAGAAGGCAGGCGTCTGCAGGGCAGGTATCAGGTACCCACAAATGTGCCACAGCCCCAGTGTGTGATCCAAGCAGCAGGTTTTGGGGTTTGGTCTCTAACAAGCTTACACTGGGCGCTACCAGAACCTTGCAAGGAGACAAACTGCTTCTGTCCATAATGTGAGCCAGGGTCAAAAACGGGGAGCCCCAGGAGCAGGGGCAGATGTGCACAGAATTTAGCCATGGGGTGTCTCTCGAGCTCCCCCAGACCGCACAGCTGCCCACGCAGGCTGGCAGTTTGGTCCTTGCATCCTCCCAGTGGCTTTTCCGGGCAATGTCTTCAAGATGTTGCTTAGGTTCTGACATGAACATGTCTCTTTGGGCACCACGTGTGGCAGCCCTGAGAGTTGCTCTGGCTGCTGTAAGCCAGGATGGAGTTAGCCTCTCAGCCCAAGTCTTGCCCATCCCCTGTTCTGGCTACCTTTGATCAAGTGCAGTCATATGCCACGCTGCTGAGAGCTCTACCAGCACTCATCCCTCCAATCCTCCCAGCAACCCATGGGGTAGATGCTGTTATTGTGCCCATTTTATGATGGAGAAACTGAGGTGTTGGGGGTTGAGTTAGGAAGGTCAGATAGCTGGTGAGTGGCAGAGTGAGGATGCACATGAGGGCTTTCTTTCCCCAGAGTTCAAGCCCTGCACCACCCTTCCCTGCGACTTCTGCAGCTGAGATGGAATCTGATTCTGTGACTTGTTCAGACGCTTCTCAGAGTTGTGGCATCAGGCTGGACTAGGGGTTTGCAACCTTGGCTGCTCATTGAAATAACCTGGGAAGCTTTAAAAAGTACTCATGCCTCAACCTTGCCACCAGAGATTCTGATTGCAGTTGGTCTGAGAGGAAACCTGGGCATTTTCTGGACCAAAGGTTGGCAAACTTTGTCCGTCAGGGGCCAGATAGTACATATTTTAGGGCTTGCAGGGCCATATGGTCTCTGTCACAGCTACTCCTCTCTGCCTTCATAGAGCAAAAGCAGCCATGGGCATGGCTGTGTTCCCGTAAAACTTTATTTACAAAAACAGGTGGCTGGCCAAAATGCGCCTGTGAGCCCTAGTTTGCCAACGACTGATCAAATCAGGCAGCTCGTTAGTAGATTCTACCCATCACCAGTGAGATTAGAATTCATCTTGCTTCCAAGGATCTGGTGTCTGCGGTGTCTTGGGAGAGCCCCCCCGGAAGACCCCCATTCCCTCTAGTCCACTGCCTTCCTGCAGGCTCAGTGGTGTTGCCCTGCTCTCTATGTCTGAGCTTCAACAATGGCCTCTTTTTTGTGCAGGACCTTAACTCCCCTCGGCACCACCCCTCCCCTCAGGGTCTGAAATTCTGCCATGAGCCATCACCTGTTTGGCGGGGGTCCTTCCTGGCTTGCTATCCCTTCCCCAGAGGAGTCAAAATTGCCCCCCCTGATCTTGGCTGGAGGCCAGGGCCTCGGTAATTAGGAAGATTAGCCGGATCTGCGAGGCTGCCACCTGTTTGATAGGAAGACTGGCCCCTGTATGAGCATACCTCCCCTTGCTGGCTGTCCCCTTGGCTTGGCTCCATCCAGAGCAGCCCCTGGGGAGGTCTGGCCCCCACCTCTCCTCATCCAGAGCCCCTTTCTTTCCCTTTCCAACTGACCTTCCATGTCTGCCTTGTGCGTGTAGCTTGAGTAATAGCATCATTTTCGCCTGAAGAATTCGGTCTATCAATTAACTTTTTTTATGGAATATTAATGTAGTATTCTTGAAATTGTGGGTTGTAATTATTTACAAAGTCAAAAGGGCAACAGGGAAATAAAGCTGGTGAATTGCCTGTGGTGATTGAAATTATGCCCCAACTCATAAAAATATCAAAACCAAAGCATGCCTTCCTTATCTTCCCTCATATGTCAACTGTCCTTGGTAATGAGGTGCTCAGACACCACAAACATGCCAGACTGAAAGAAAACCATTAACAGAGGAGGCACCTAAGATAGTAACAGTTCATGTACACAAAGTGTCTACAAGTTAATTGTTTAGACATCAGAATGCATTTGTTCAACAAACCTTTATTTGTTCCTAATTTGTTCCATGTGTCAGTGATACAGGATAAGGCTCAGATACTAACTAGAGCGACACCATCATATAAAAGAAAAACTACAAACCATACCAGAAGTACTGTAATAGAAGCATGCACACAGCTCCCTGGGAGTGAGAGGTTGGAGGTCTGAGGGTTCAGGGAAAGCTTCTCCCTGGGGGTGAGAAGTGAGTTGGTTAAATGAGGTTCCCCACCTGGAAAACAGGAGGAAAGGCATAGTGGACAGCGGGACCTACCTGTCCCAGGCAGGAATGGGGTGTGGTTGTGTGATGGGAGTGTGTGGTTCTTAGAATAGTGGAGGAGTTGAGTCTGGAAAGCGGCAAGGGATGCGTAAGCCAGTCTGAGAGTTCAAGCTTTACTGTGACAGGAACCAAAAAGGCTGTGTGTGTGTGTGTGTGTGTGTGTGTGTGTGTGTGTGTGTGTGTGTGTTGTGTGTGACCTACTTCAGTTGTTTTCCACTAATTTAATTCCATCTAATTTAACTAACAACATAAAGCCCAGCATGATGTAAACCTGTAGTAAAAGTCCTCAAAATGTTTGTTGAGTGAATTAATGAAATCATTCCCCAAATTCCTTGTTTGATACATTATTTCTGTGTCTTTTTTATATTTTTCTTGGTCTCTCACTCACATTGCAGAGTCTCATCACATCTCATTGATGATTCTGGGCTGTCCGAGTATTTCTGAGTGAGGCACTTAAGAAGCTGTATGCATGGGTGGTATTGCCTTTGTGGGGTTTTCTCTGGGGTTCCAAGGTGAGCCATCCACTTCACTGGGTGGCTCCCATGTCCACGTTTGAAGAACTTTTCTTTGGGGTTGTTTAATGTCGGTAGACAAGAATCCTGTCTGGGTGGAGGAGTAATGCAATCTGGTTTCTGTTTTAGAAGGATCTTCCAGCAGCAGGGGGACCCCAAATCAGAGTGCAGGGCAGGGAAGGCAGCAGGGGCCCTCTTAGGAGGCTGTTATAAAATAAAGAGGTTCTCAGCTAAGAATGTGGGAGCTAGGATGGAAAGGATCAGGAAGTATGATTCCTTTTAGGAGACAGAATTGATTGGATAATGAAGGTGAGTGAGGACGAGTCTTTTGTGATTAAAAATAAAGAAGAAGGAGTAGTGCTTTAGAGGGGCAGGGAAGGTAATGAGCTAGGGTTGGGGGCTTTGAGTTTGAGGAACATACAGTCGGGGTTTCCCATTGCCTTTGGGTGATGAGGGTTGGCAGTGACAGTGACACAGGTGGTAACCACATCCTTGGAAATGAATGAGTTAACCCAAGGAGGGTGAGCGAGAGAAGGGAAGGGAAGAGAACCAGTCTAAAGCAGAAACCCAGGGAACAGTAGGATTTAAGGAACCGCATGGGGGAAGAACCAACAGAGCAGACAGGCTCTCGGGGGGGATCAGTTATGAACAGGCAGCGTTGATTAGCGTGCAGGAACCTAGTTACACCGGGAACTCAAATAAGACGTACCAGTCGATGAGCTACAGTGTGTTTTGAATACCCTGGGAAACTTGCCATTACTCCTACATTTAGGACGTAAGACTCCATTCATTTGTTCCTTTGTTAATTAATTGAACAATTATTCTACTGAGTATAAGACACTCTGCCGGGCATTGGGAGTAGACCTCGTTCCTATGCTTTATTCCTTCCAGCTTAGCAAAGAAGACAGATATTCAGCAACAAACTTGGAAACAGATGTTCTCACCGAAAATAGTAACAGTTACACCCAAGGATCAATCCCTCAGAGCCTTATCCACCCAGAGCCTCTGAGAGATATTTATGAGTGGGGTGACTTTACATGGGGGGTACCTCTGTGTCCTGATCTCCCCTGAGTTACACAGATGGCCCTGGGGCCGGTGCCTCTTCCTGGCGTCAGCTCCTAGCGCATGAACTGCGCTCTGCCTGGGGATGCCGACTATCAGAGAGGCACCACCAGTTTCTGCTGCCTGGGCACTGGGGGTGGCCGGAGTGGTGGGGACACTCTGGACTCACCTTCTGGCTTCCTACATAAGCAGTGTAGAGACAGTCATGTTGACTCTCAGTGGCATGATTGAACTGGTCAGAATAGGAGCTATGACCTCACCTGGTTTTTGCCGAGCACTGAAGATGTAACTGATAGTGCATGTCAGCTCGTTTGTCCATACAAGCCGTCTGCGTCGAACCATATTCATTACTACTGGTTCTTCTGTTTGTTTTGAAAACTCTTCATGTTGGAGTTAGGAATCTGATAGAAGAAGGAACACTAAATGGATTCGTGGTTGTTGCTTTTGGAGACATCTCCTCAATTCAACTCAGAAAAGTTCTACTGAGTACCTACTATGTGCAGGGCACGGGGCTGAAACGTATTGTATTTTGCAAGACTGCAGACAGCCACAGCTGTGTTGGCGGTTTACGTTGACTTTGGCAGACTGAAATTGCTTTGCTTTTTCCCTTTGCTAGCCTCCCATTATAGTTTTCATCGGCAAACTAGATTGCAAACCAGGAGCGATTCACTTTGCGCAATAGAAGGGCTCCTGAAAAATGTTTTTGAGAATGAATTGTTATCAAATGAATAATGTTTTAACTGTGCTGGGGGATTTTTCTACGAGAAGGAAGTTCTGATGCTGAATTGTTTTGAAAGGTGAAACATTATTTTCTGATTTATCTGCTTGGGAAAGGAGAATTTTTAACCTAAAGGGAAAATAAGTCAAAATTTAATAACTTCAGGAATCTGAAACAATATCAAATCAAAACAAAACAAAACAAAACAAAACAAAACAAAACAAAACAAAAAACCACCCGGTGTTTAGGGCTTAGACGTCGTGAATGCTAACAAAAAGAGCCAACGTTGTGTAGACCACATGACAGAATGGTAGCTGTTCTGAAGATGTAGTCTTATTCGTGGGGCTAATAATAGCAAATCTTGCCAGTGTAAAAAAAAATGAGAATAATGAGAGAAGTAACAGAGAAAGAAGAAAAAGACTGATGGAGGGAAGAAGCACAGAGAAAAGGAAGGATAACAGCAGGTGGTGGAGACACCCGAAGCAGCAGAGGAGATTACAGCCAAATGGTGAGAGTGGCAGCAAAGAGAACTGGCCAGTAGGACAGAACACAGAAGCCAGCCCTCCGCAGAACAGGCCCTGCCTGCGAGCACAGTGACCATAGGACGTCTGACCGCTCGTGGATTCAGTTGTTCCTAAGGATCCCGTGGATTCCTGGCCAGGTTATGTTCTAAGTGCTTTGTGGAGTTAACTCCTTTAAGCCTCCTAGCAACCTCTTGAGGAGTCCTTATCCCCACTTGATGGTTGAAGTAACTGAGTTACAGAGAGGCCGAGCAGCTCGCCTGAGATCTGAATCTATGAGCGGAAAAGCAATGCGTGATTGGCAGAATTCTAGGATGGCCCCCCAAATTTCTCCTCTTAGTGTGGAGAGGATGGTAAAGATGGCAGGTTTTCACTCTCCTGATTATATGGCAAGGAGAAAGTGATTTTGAAGATATAAATATGGTCCTTCATTAGTTGATTTTGAATGAATCAAGAGAGTCCCAGGGTGGGCCTGACCTAATCAGGTGAGCCCATTATAAGAGGGTCCAGGCCTTCCCCTGGAGGGAGAGAAGCAAAGCAAGTGATTCTTCTGTTGGTCTTGAAGAAGACAACAGCCATGTTTTGAAAGTCTATGGTGGGGATCACGTGGCAGGAATCAATTAGAATGGCCTTAGGAGCTGAGAGTTGTCCCTGGCCAACGGCTCCCAAGGAAATGAGGAGCTTGGTCATCAGCCTCAGGGGAATGAGTTTTGCCAGTTTGGAGAAGAACGCTGTGCTTGAGAAAGAAGCACACTCCAGCTGACATCTTGATTTCAGCCTTGAGAGACTCTGAGTAGAAGACCCAATTAGGCCCTGCCTGCACTTCTGTTCTATAGAAACTATGAGCTAGTAGGTACCTGTTGTTTTAAGCCACTAAGTCTGTGTTGATTTGTTGCACAGCAATAAAAAACTGGGACACCAGGATTTGAACCTCAGGATTCTGGCTGCAGAGTGCACATACGTCCCCACTACTCCAGTGTGCCTTTTAACCCACATCTCAAAATCATGACTTCCTGGAACTTCAGGACTGAACAAGAACCTTAGAGATCAGCCAGTCCAGTTGCTACAGGCCCTCTAGGATACCTGTCGCTCCCACTGTTGGTCCAGGTCTGGCCATCAGCGATACAGACATCAAATGGATCCCTTCTTTCCCGAGACAACTTATCATATCCTTCAAGGTATGTTTCACATAAGCCTTCTCTTTTCCAGGCAGAACATCCTCATGCTCTCACAGGAGTTTCTAGTCCCTTCACTGTAAAAGTCACCCCTTTCCTACTGAATTTCAGGTTGCCCCTGTTTTTCTCTTAAGAGTACAGCAGGGACTAAGCCCAAAACTCCTGGTGTGGTCTGCTTCACATAAAATACAGCATGCCTAACACAAGCCACAGTCCAAATGTTCTGTTTCCATCAGGACAGCATTAGACCACATTAGATTTTTTGGTAACCACCCTGCAGTGTTGACTCATACCACAAGCAGAGTGAAACTCCTTTTCTCACACACAAACCTGCTGAGGTGTGTCTCCACAGTCATGAACTTGTACGTGTTTATTTTAACCCCAATACAGGCTTAACATTCATCACTACTCTGTCTCATCAGGAATCTGGTACGTATCTTGCTCGATCCTGATTATGTCATCCAACACTATTGTCTTCTTCCCAGCATCCCCTCAACTCTCAATTATTTGATTAGCGTGCCATAAATATCCTCGTAGGGTTATTGACAGAATTCTGGAACCGGACAGGGCTGAAGTCAGAGTCCTCTGGCACCATTTTGATGGCCCACTTCCAGTGCTTGGGTCCTTCACATAGTCTCAAATCCAACTAATCGTATCATCTACTGGCAGTCATCCAACTCATAAAGGCACCCTCAGAAACACAATGAAATATTTCCTGGAGTCCAGGTACAGGGTGTTGAGTCTTGTTCCCTGGCCTCCCACAACTAGGAGGTCATGATAGCTCCTAGAGAGTGCTCACAAACACTTCATAGCATCAGTTCCAGGTTGGACATCACATGCACCCATCGTGGTTTGGTCCCCTGTAGATAAACATTTCCTCCCACAACTGCAATCTCTGTCGCCTTTCTTTGTTTCCACTTAGACTCCCAAGGGAAAAGATAAAGATGATTTAGAGGAGGATAGAGGACCTTGGGAAGCCTAAAGGATTGAGGCGTCAGAGGAGCAGCAGATCCGAAGTGTTTTACAATGAGAGGTAGACGAGGGGCTTTGGTGTGACAATCAGGACACGTGGAGAGGTGCGAAAGTACAGGCAAGGGCTGCACATGGGGATGGGGTGGCGAGGGAAATGAGGAGACAGGCCTGAGTATGGTGCTACAGTTTCCACGGTGCAGAGGTAAAGGCAGGTGTCTTCTGGAGTATCACCTTTCTTTCTCCTGTCCTTTTGCCCTTTCTCCACCAACCCTGCCTTATGTGAAAGGTGAGAAACAGACCTGCCTTATAAAACAGAGGGTATGGTCCTTGGCAGCACTGGGGACAGCCTGTGCTCTATGTGAGATCTTGGGATGGATGAGCTCCCATATCCACCCTAAGGAGAAGATTCTCTGATTCCATGGATTCATTGAAGAATCCTAAAACTGATATGAATGGGCCTGGTAGAGGTAGTCCATGATTATAAATATACCATGATTGTCTTATCTTGGTTGATTTTTTTCATATACCTTTCTCCTTCGTAAAAATGAAAGTTGCCACAGGTCTTAGGGAATACCTATAATTCCTGAAGACCAAGAGCTTCTATTGGATAATTGAAAGCAAAGTGTTTTAATTCTTGTGGTGACATTTTACAATGTGGTGTTCACCAGTTGTTTCTACCAGCCAGTATCCATTCACCATCTCTGATAACTATTTCAGTTTCTCTGGGGCTGTTTGGGGGAGTCGCCACCTTCTGCTCCATGGGGATAGGGGACCCAGGATTGGCCAGTCAGAACGTTAGCATTCTCTCATGTTTGACTCAAGCCAGTGAGATGCAGGGAGACTTTTGCCAGGATGTAGGAAAAAGAAACCCTTGGCCTTTTTGGCTGGACCTTGGGACTGTCAAGTTTTGAGGCTCAAGCTGTTTCAAGCTATCTTGCTTCTAGGAGGGGAGAATCTCAAAAAGAATGGAAACACACAGGCAGCAGAGATGAAAGATAGAACAAAACTGGACTCTGGTGATATGAGGAGGCTGTGATGAAAATCTGGACTCTGGTGATACAAGGAGGCAGTGATGAAGATCTAGACTCTGGAGCAAGATTGCTTGGGTTTGAATTGCTCTGCCATCTACTAATGGGGTCACTCAGGACAAGTTAGTCTCCGTGCCTCAGTTTCTTCATCTATAAAGTGGGAATCATTGTAATAGCTGCTCACAGAGTTGTTTTGAGATAGGCGAGTCATGTGAAACACTGAGAGTAGTACCCAGCATGGACCACGCAAGTGTTAGTCACCATCCGAATTCTGCGCCAAGCCATGCATGAAATGAGACCTACCTCTGGATGTTTTGGTTCTTAGAACAATATGTTCTTTGTTTTGCATCTGCCAACTTAGGCTACCTTTTCTGTCACTTAACCCAAAGAGTTCTAACTAGTAGATCGAGGGAAATCAAATTCTTACTCACTTTTATGTTCTGTCTTCCTTAATAAAACTAAGATAAAAATAATCCAAAGTCAGATATTCCTTTACTGACTGTTACCCAATGGTGAGTATGCTCTTGGAACAAGTCAATTCCTGCTCCTTCCCATTTTCTCAGTTGTGTTTGTTTGAAATTTACTTTTCAGAAATCTTTTTAAAAAAATATTTATTTATGAGAGAGAGAGAGAGCAGGGGGAGGAGCAGAGGGAGACAAGCAGACTCTATGCTGAGCGGGGAGCCTGATGCCAGGCTAGATCCCAGGACTGTGAGATCAGGACCCAAGCCAAAATCAAGAGTCAGAGCCTCAACCGACTAAGCCACCCAGGCGCCCCCTTTTCAGAAATTCTTTAAAAAATACTTCAGGTCATGATTTTCTAGGAAAACTCCAAACATTATAATTTGATTTCCCTAGCAAGCATATGCTTTATCTACTTTCTCTTGCAACTCATGCAATGTTCTATAACGTTGATATATTAGAAAACACTGAATTGCGGAAGAGGGCTGGGGCTACGAATAGGAAGGGGAGAAGATCAGAAAACCTGGGACTCCAAGTTGGCCTCAGCCAGTACCTCCCTGTGTGGTCTTGGACAAGCCCTTCTCCCTGGTTTCCTGGTCTGTAAAGCAGGCAAGATGATGCCTGAGGTACCCCACCCCACCACTTACTGATTTTGCAATATATGAAAACTTTCTCAAGCACCTTAAATAATAGATTTCATTCTCTGTGATTGAAAGGATGGAAAGGAAATTAGAAAAATAATAAATCTTAATGAGGCCCATCTGTATTTTGTGATTACCTTAGAATTTCTAAGGTATGTCATAAGGTTTGTCTTCTCTATTTTCCTTCTGTGTCTGAAGGGTTTTCTTTTTTCTTTTTCCTACTTTCTTCTCTCTAAAACTCCCTGTGTTCTTCTCCCTGAGTCCTCACCATCCTTAATAATCAACAAGGATCTTGGTGATGTAAGCTGAGAATTATAGCAGAGGCCCTGGGCCTCTAGTCCACTTTAATTAGCAGGCATTTCACAGGGAGAAACAGTAAGGAACCAGAATAGAGAACAAATAGTAAACTAGAGAAAATGGAGACAAAAGCAAATGACTAGAATTATCTTGGGGAGCTGGGAAGAGGAAAGCCAGGATGTTATTCTTCCTTTTTCGTAGAATGTGAAGCCAGGCCTGACGTGTAGTGGGCACCGGTGGGTGTTTGCGGAGCGAGGGAGCGAGGAGGTGAGTGATGAATAGATGTGAGTGAACATTTGGCTGTGTGTGGACACCCTTGGTCCTGCCAACTCAACTAGCCCAGGGACGGCGGAGGAAGGAAATGACAAAAGAAAACTCAGGATACTCATGTACCAATGCAAAACAAATTGTCCACTGCAGATGTGAAAATATCCAATGCACTGAATGAGGAACAATATGACATTTGAGAAAGCTAAGAAGTTGCCTGCTAACCCGAACCAGTGCATTTGGTCTTGAAATGTGGTGCTTATTTGCAAGTAAGTATTCATTTCATGCCTCACTATTTGGCTTTTAGGTTGGACTTAATTAAAAAAGCTGTAGCATCTTTGAGTCCAATTTCCTCTTTTCACATAGCATCTGTCCCTGACAGCTTGTGTGAGGCTCGGCCACTTGTTGAGGCCGAGGCTGGAGGAGGAAATGACAGGGGAGAGGCGAGGTGGACAGACGCCTCTTGTTGGAGGTGGCACTCTCTGATTCTGCACGGCCCAGTCACGTGCTTAGGAAGTGCCTTGCTTGAAGCAAGGCAACAGATGTCCCCGAGAGGAGGATGCTGGCAGCCTCACAAAGGCCAGCATGACGGACGGTAGGCATGAGTGCGTTAACGGGGGAGCGAGGCCCACATGCTTCTGCCCTCTGCTCGGAGCTGAAAAATAGGCCAAAATCGGATACAAGCAAACCGTAGAACTGAACAGAGAGAACATACTTATTTGGAATAAACATTATCCCTGGGCAGGGGCGCTGTGGGAGTTGGGACCTATTTCCAAACACAAATATACCCTAGTGTTTTCTATATTCAAATAGATGGCATAAAAGATAAAAATCGTATATACTGGGGTTGACTTTGCCTATAGAAACACACTGTTTTGTTTTGCAAAGGGTTGTTTTGTTTTGCAAAGCATAGCTACCTGTTTATGCATTTACCTGGAGCTGTGGTTTTGAGTGTAACCAAGAAACAGAAGCTTTCTCCTCTTAGATCTGTCATTCTCATTTATCAGGATAAGCCTATCAGTAAATCCAAACAAACTGGGATCTCATTTTGGAACAAGTAATTGAGTTTGTGGTAAGCAAGCTCTTACAGATGGAGCATGCACTTAATCTACTTTCTGTTTGATGTTTTTAGTGTTGCTTTTCAAGCAGTTTGTTTGAAGTTCAAGGTATTAGAATTTAGTTCATTAGGGACCTCATCCTTAATTTAAAGGAATCTTTGGAAATTGCTTAGGCCTAACTGGGTCTTATTCTTGAAATTACCTGGAATTTCCCTAACTGTGCTTTGCTGTTTTATAGCACAAGGCCCATCCCACCAAATATGCACTGAGTTCATGATCACTTTCTGGGGCTTTTCTTATCTCCTCCCCTATGTGCCCTACCTTCTAACCCCCATAGATGTGCTGGTTACACTTTGTTGCTAGACAATTCCTATTGCTTTCATGCAAAGGAAACCAACATTATGACATATCTCTTTTGAAGCTTATAGTTAAAGCCTCGTTCTTTGTGGTTCTATGGGTATTAGAATCTGTGGCTGTTACCTATTTCCTTGCCCTTGTTGCCTGAAGAATGTAGTCAGCCTGACTGTGAGCAGATTGTCAGAGATCTATGGAAGAAGGCCATCTCTGGGCCACATTAGGGCTTAAACACTAACATAACCACATATCTAGAAAGCAAATAAGGTTAGGAGCCATAGGGGTGCATTTGGCCAGACTTATGAGACTTGAGTGCCACCGTGAATAATGTTTAGTAACTTTTACTGATACATTTCCAATTACACGATTAATAAAAGGATGCTTATGGAAAAATTAGAACAAAGTACTAATGAGCCAAAAGGACAGCCTCCCTGAAAATCCTGTGTTTAGAAATAGTCACATAAATCTTTTGGTGTTTATGCTTCTAATTTCCTTCTATGTACATATATACATGTAAATATATATTTTCTACTTATAAAAATGTGGTTAATTTATATTGATTTTCTTTCAAAATCCACTGTATGGTGGAAGAAAGTGGTTCAGTTTCATTCTTTTGCATGTGGCTTTCCAGTTTTCTCAACACCATTTGTTGAAATGACTGTCTTTTTCCCATTGTACATTCATTCCGCCTTTGTTGAAGATTAATTGACTATAAAATTGTGGGTTTATTTCTGGGTTTTCAGTTCTATTCCATTGATCTACGTGTCTATTTTTATGCCAATGCCATACTGTTTTAATTACTACTGCTTTGTAATATAACTTGAAGTCTGGAATTGTGATACCAGCAGTTTTATTTTTCTTTATCAAGATTGCTTTGACTATTCGAGTCTTCTGTGGATCCATACAAATTTTAGGATTTTGCAGCTAAATCTTTATGCATCTTTGTTTCTTTAATATTAAATTCCAGAAGTTTAATTATTTGGTCAAAAATTGCCGTGATTCTTACAGGAATCTGTCTTATATGCCCTTTAGGATGGCAGAGAACATCTGGGTGACAAAAATGGTTAATGCTTCTTAAACCAAACCTGACATAGGGAAAGAAGAGAGAGGGATCTCTGCCCTCTACTCTCTAGGAAGTTTGCTATAAATTTGAAAAGGGGAACTGGGCTCCTCATTTATTCTGGTTGTTTCAAGCCCTAAATATTAGATTAAATGTGTTTAAAGTAGGCCTCGTGAATGACCAGGCATGGTCACACTTTTACCATGCTATGTAAATATGCGTGTTCCTACTTTATCTCTAAGAGTATCTGTAATTGCAGTTACCAGTGGCAGAGAAGGGAGAGAAAGGGCAATCCTCTTAGTTCTTCTCTGTGTTGAGTAGAGATGCATGTTTTTGATATGCTGAGGACAGTTACTATAAAATGCAGACTAATAGTGTTTCACTGGAGAATAGAAAATACTGAGTGACGATGGAGTGCTTTGAGCAACCTTCAATCCATTTATCAAAAGACCTTATAATGGAACTCTCATTTCAAGGGAGGTCAAACACTAATAAATATTGAGAAAAGAAAGTTAAAATGACATCGTTAATATTTTACTATCCGTTCTTTGATCTTGGAAAGCTTGAAATATTTTTCACACTAATTTTGTGATTTATTGACTCATTTCTGACAATTGGCTTATTGGACCAGATACAGATGCCTTGCTTTTAACCACAGCTTCAATTTCTACAATGCTTTATAATACCAACAGATTTTATGTGTTTACTGGCCTCACTTACTGACATTGCCACAGTTCTGGAATAGTCTTTGCTAGTTAAAAACTGGATTATTGTCAGTAAAAAGCAGCTGAAATGTGACTGCTTTTTGTCTTAAGTGTTGTAATAACATCTCTTGGTTTTGTTGTATTCCTTTGGGTGCAAAACAATAAAATACCCTGTACTTCACTGACTCTTCCATACTCACCTGTATTCAAAATATATTCAGAATCTGATCTGTTGCTACCACTTCCGTTGCTACCACTGTGGTCTATGACAAAAGCCCATAGACATCTCATCTTCATCCTGGATCATTGCTGTAACCTCCTAACTGGTTGCTGCTCTGTTTCCATCTTTGTCTCCCTTCAGAACCCACATGCCATTGGGAGCTTCCAAAATGCAGGTCAGATCATGTCACACCTCCTCCCCACTCAGGGTCAGCACCCCAGGCCCCGCTTGACCCACCTTGTCTTCCTCTTCTACCACGAGCCCCCTGCACATTCCCAATGAGAAGAGGATGGAGCTGTCAGAAGAGGATCTCCATGAGCTCCAGGCACTCATCTGCATTCCAGCCTTGGTGCCCGGCTGCTTTGCCTTCTCTTTTTTTCCAGGTCATGAACTGTCTCTGTTGCTGCCTAAGGTAATCCCATTCACTTGTCCACTAGAGTCTCCCTCTCCAACTATTCCCCTTCTCTCTCCAGCATCATCAGTTTTCCACTCTACTGGATCCATTCCTATCAGCCTACTAACAGGCTGTTATTTCTCTCACTTAAAAAACAGGACAAAACAAAAAGGATCAGTCAAACAAAAACAGCTTTTCTTTCTTTTTTTTTTACTACCCCCCCCGACTTTATTTAGATATATTGACAAATGACATTGTGTAAGTTTAAGGTATACAATGTGATGATTGGATATATATATACACATATATATATATCCATATATATCCATATAGATAAATAGATAGATAGATAGATAGATAGATTTATATGATTACCCCAGTAAGATTAACAGATCCATCACCTAACATAGTTACCTTTGTGGAGTTTTTTTTTTGCCATGAGAACGTTTAAGATCTATTCTCTTAACAAACTTCAAGTATATAATACAGTATTATAACTATAGTTACCATGCTGTATATGTTTCTATGAGTTCAACTCTTTTTAGATTTCATATATAAATAGTATCAAGAAGTACTTTTATTTCTCTAACTTATCTCAATTAGCATATTGCCTTCAAGGTTCATCCATGTTGTTGAGAATAGCAGGATTTCCTTCTTTATGGCTGAATACCACAACATCTTTATCCATTCATCCATTGGGGGACACTTCAGTTGTTTCCATATCTTGGCTACTTTGAATAAGGCTGTAATGAATATGGGGTACAGGCATCTCTTTGAGATAGTGATTTCATTTCCTTTGGATAGATACCCAGATGTCGGATTGCTGGATCATATGGTAGCTCTATTTTTAAATTTTTTAGGAACCTCCATCCTGTTTTCCATAGTGGCTGCACCAATTTGCATTCCCACCAACTGTGCACAAGGGTTCCCTTTTTTCCACATCCATGCCAATGCTTGTTCTCTTATCTTTTTGATAACAGCCCTTCTGACAGGTGTGGGGTGGTATCTCATTGTGGTTTTGATTTGCATTTCCCTGATGATGAGTGCTGTGGAGCCCCTTTTCATGTACCTACCGGCCATTTGCACGTCTTCTTTGGGAAAATGTCTATTCAGGTCCTTTGCTCATTTTTAAATCATATTATCTGCCTTTTTGCTATTGGGTTGTATGGGTTCCTTATATTAAAACAACTTTTCTTGGCAGCATTTCCTCATCCAATGACCACTCATATCTCTGCTCCTTTTTCAGCAAAACGCTTTGTGGTCTATTCTTTCCCTCCCTTTCTCCATTGAATTCCCTGCAATCAGGCTTTTTCTCCCATCCCTCCACCTAATCCCTTCTAGTCAGGGTCACCAACCACCTCCACGACGTTGACTGACTTCAAGAGTCCATTCTCAGCCCTCACCTTACTTGACTCTCAGCCGCATCTGCTAATATCGATCATTCACTTCTCCACCATGTAATATCATCTTCTAGTTGCTTCCACAATCTGCACTCTACTAATGGTCCTCTTGCTCCAGCCTCCTGATTGCTGCTGCATCTCTGCCCTTACATCTCACTACCGTCTCCTTCCCTTGTTCAGCTTTAGGCATCCTGGCATCCTCAACCACCTCAGGTGCATTTCGGGGCTTTTGCATTGCTGTTCCTCCTGCCACAGAGGCTATTCTCATAGATATCTGCATGAATCTCTACCCCTCTCTTCCTTCAAGTATTAGCTCACATGTCACTGGCACTACCTATGTTCTTTCCCTGCCCCTTATCTTCATAGTGCATCTCATAGTCTGGCTTACTCTTTGACTTGCTTGTTTCATTTATTGTCAGTCTCCACCCACTAGCCTGTGAGCTCCATGGCGGGGCAGGGTGGGGGGCTATCTACTGTGTTCTCTACCACATCCCCAATGCCTAGACCAGCTGTGTGGTGCATGATAGGTGTTAAGTAAATAGTTGTTGAATGAAGGAAAGAATGAATGAATGGTGAATGTTCTCTTTATTGTTAGCAATGCACTTGGAGAATACTGCAGTAGAACCACTTGAGTCTCATGCCTTATAGGAGTTTAAAGGATTCCTAGTTTTCTTATAGTTAAATGAGTTAGGAAAAACAACAGTGTTTTGGGAGGTGGAATGCCCTTCTTGTTTTGCCAGCCTTCCTGTGTACACAGAAACACTTCCTCAGAACTCTAAATTCCAAGTAAATCCTTAGAATCTGTCTTGTAAGTGCAAGAAAGTGCCATTTTTGTGCCAAACTGAAGGACAAGGGCAGAGTCAGAGAAACAGCCTTAATGTGGCTCATTTTGATTCAGAGGCAGGATAAGTGCAGGTTGAGAGACTGCTGGAGATGTAGAGGCCCCCTCCTGCCTGTCTTTGGTGCCTCCTAGCCAGGTAAAGGCCTCACAGGTGTCCAGCTGACATTACCTGTACACATCAGCACACTGCTATCCATGGGACATGCCTTGCACTATCTCCACTCCCTGCCTTTTCTCACATATTTTTTGTTTCTTTCTTCCCAAATCCCTTCTGTATTTCTGCGTGCAGAAGTTCTATTCCTGTCAGGGCCCAGCACACACACAGACTTGTCTGTGAAGCTTTTCCAGATCCTTGCCAATCAGCCTGGACTCACCGTGTAAACCATGCTCCTTAGAATAGCAAGCTCCAGTGTACCTCAGTTTAGCTGTGAACCCAGACGCACAGACATGGACACACTCATATACACACATGTAGTCACAACACACAGACACGCCCAAAAACGTATACACCAAATGTAAGCACATTGAGGTCAGTGATTGCATTTTATTTTTCTGGTGTTTTTAACACCTAGAAAGTGCCTTGGAGAGTGAAGGCACTCAGTATAATTAGAACTGTAATAAAATGTATACAGTCCCTTTTTTATCAGATAAAAGTTCATTCTTATAAATCCCCCTCCTGCTGGTTATTTTCCTTTTCCTACTGTTTTGTGTCTACTTAGACATTATAAAGAGAAAGCACCTGTGCACCACAACAAAGCCTCCTACTTAATCCGGGCATAACCGTCCTTCTTGCCCAGCACTGTGCACTTGTCCAGGGGCCCTCAGATGCGTCTACAGACAGAGGCCAGTGGGGGTCGTCTCACTCTTGTCTGGCAGAGGAAGAAACAGGTTAAGCAACTTACGTAAGATTGTTTTACAACACAGAGCTGGATTTCAGCTTCTGCTTTTCTGAAATGCGAGTCTGAGGGTCTAAGAATTACATGGCATTTCTACCATGACAGTTCTTTATCAGAAACTACCCAACAGTAAATCTCAGGAGTCTGGAAAGGTATGTAAAACCACAAGACCATCCATTCATGGTTACTGAAGCTTTTCTACCAATATTTTCACCCGGTAGCATAGGTGAAGCCCAGAATACTTGGCTGTCGAGCCTATTCACCCATCTCTTCATATTTGTTAGCAAGATCAGAGGAAGCAGATTATTGACTACTGCAGCTCTGGCCTCCGTGGCATTGCTGTCTTTGCTGGCAGAAAGGATTAGGCAAATTAACAAAGGGCCTTGAGCCAACAGGGTCTGGTGGGAGGCCTCACTGCTGTCTGAGATGTTGGGCGTTGGGTCCCAGAGGAGGGAAAAATGGCATGATCTTGGCTGAGCTGTCCATGGGCACCACATGCTAGAAATCGTCTGTGTTGAAGAAATAAGTACAAGGGCCAAGAAGCTCACAGCCAGGATTACTCCAAAAAGGGAAGGTTTATGTTTAATCATCTTTTAAAAAATCTAGATATATCAAATGTATTTTATTAAACATATGCTAAAATGCTCTATGTGTAAGGATCCCCAGTGTGTTGGGTAGATAGCTCGTATGTTGCTGAGTGCTAGGGGGGTAAAACAAAAGAGAGCTGCTGGACACTCCAAAGGGAATAAAAGGTATCTCCAAGAGAGGATTTGCCTAACAGACTCTGCTAGCTTTGGCCAGGGTATTTGCATGCTACAGGGCTGGGTTGCTTTCCATTGTGTACTTTTAAAAAACGCTCCTTTCTAATGGCTTATGTGTACTCCATTGAAAAAGTGATGGACAAAACAGGTAAAGTGCTCTAAATCTATTTAATAGTATAAACAGGCATAATGGAAGCCAGAGATTCAAAGAACTTCTTATGAATTGCCTTGCAGGGGTGAAGAGTGAGTTATAACAGGAAAACGCTCCTTGGGATACTTTGCCACTAGCCTGATTCTGTGTACAAAGTTACCTCACTGAGAGGAGCTTGACTGGAGGTGAGATTTGCACTTGAGAGCAAGGCAAATCCAGGCAGATGCCTGTTAATGGCTCCTCTGGATTAAAAAAGGAGAATCTGGGGGTGCCTGGGTGGCTCAGTCAGTTGGGTGGCTGCCTTCAGCTCGGGTCATGATCCCGGAGTCCTGGGATCCAGGCCCCCCCCGCTGCCCGCTCAGGGGGGATCCTGCTTCTCTCTCTGCCCCTCCTCCTGCTCATGTTCTCTCTCTCTGTCTCTCAAATAAGTTTTTAAAAATCTTTTAAAAAATAAAATAAAAAATAAAAAGGAGAATCTGTCCTAAAGAACATTACTAATAGTGATCTCTGGTGATTTCTATTGTCATGAGAGAACACACTCACTCTTGCGTTTCATCTGAAGTTTTGTTAATCTTGATGATCCTCATAAATCAAGACATTCCTGAGTTCATAGGTAGTGCTGTCTGGAGACTGTAGCAAAGGGTGCGTAGTCAGGCTGAGCTTCATTCTTGTGAATACTTTATGTTTTTCTAGCACCTTCAGAAATTCCTGTTCACCTGATACAGCAACACTGTTTTTTCCTAGATCTTTGCTTCATTTTGCTCATATGTCAAATGAGGATTCGAGATGTCACCTCTTTCAGAAGTCTTGTGATAATAGGTAATAGATTTGGAAAGCACAATATGTCCTCTGTGTATTATTTTATGATTATTGCACATAACTCAAAACTCTGACTGTTCATAAGAGTAATACAATTATGAAACAAGGCTACTGATACTGCTTGGTATCCCATGATCATTCCTCAACTTTTATTAGATAGAAGACATGAGGGACTGAGGTATAAACACAGATAACTGACACATGGGGTAGAAAGTGACAAGCATTTTAAGAGACAAATCAATAACTCCCCATGAGAGTACAGATGAGAGCCTGAGTTTCCAGGAAGGAGAAACAGGGAAGACAGAGAAAATAACATGGTGTGAAGATTTGGAGGCAGGAACTCAGAGGGAACCCAGAAGGAGCAGATTTCATTACAGTCCAGGGTGCATGAGAAACAAGAGCGCAAGTAGACTAGGAAAAAAGATTGGGGTCAGATTATGGAAGGTTTTCCATGTCGAGCTGAGGAGTATGGACTTGGGGGCAGAGGCAATGGCCAACGATGACAGAGACTGGAGACAACACACTAAACAGAAGTTGGTGAGGTCTTGATCTAGGGCATTTCAGAGAGAACGGAAGAGAGTGAGGCCAGAAATATCCTGAAAAGAGACAGGAATTGGCCATTAATGAAGTAGGAGAAAAAAAGGCGAGCTGGTGAGAGGAGAAAGGAGAAGGCGAGACAGTCCATTAAAGCATGCGGTGTCTCCCTGGGCCTCTGACAGCTGGCTTCTGTATGGACAATCCTGGGAAAATATTGCCCTTTTACATTCTTTCTCAATGTTGAGTGGTGCTCTTTTCTACTTTTCAGTGTGCTCAAAATAGCCAAAGATACAGCATAATGCTTTGAGCCAAAAAAATAATATGATGAGCCCAATTGGTAAAGTTTTAAAAAAAGAAAGTGGTGATTCATTTTTCAGACTTGAAGAGTTTCTCTTTTTCAAAAAAATCCCAGAACATGAAATTCTGAAGTAGAGAAATTAACAGGTGATCATTTGAATAACAAAAAGTATATTTTCCAAAAGATTTCCTTTAGGGATTCTTTAAATAGTAAGTGCCTTGTCTTCACCTATTTAAATTTGATTTACTTGTAGGCATTTGATAAAACAGAGGAATAAGCTTATCACATGAAGCATGATATTCCTTAAAACTACATGTTACCACATGCAGTATTTTTAAAATGCTTATTTATATATGTATGAAGTTAGCTATAACCAAAATATTCTAAGAAATTGAATGAATATATTTTCATGTTCTATAGTCAATTTTGATAATTAAAGCTATAATCTTGACATTAAATATATAAATGACAGGTGTAAAATTTGGTAATCACCAAAATAATTAATTCCTGTCATTTGTATAGTCCTCTAATAGAGTCTAGAAAGTTCTTTGTCATTTTTCTTAAAAAGTTTGTGATAAGAAAAGCTTTTATAACATGAGCTCTGAAAACCCTAACGATGGCTTCCTTTTTGAATCCTTAGAAAGGTAAATTTAATTATTTTAGGTTTTTCTAGCAGTTACTAGTTTTCTTCTATGGATTACATTTTAAAATTACTCTCTGCTACACAAAAGAATTGAAAGGAAGGACTTGAACAGATATTTGCACACCCACATTCATAGCAGCATGATTCACAATAGCCAAAAGGTGGAAACAACCCATTATCAATGGATGAATGGATGAGCAAAACATAACACACACACACACACACACACACACACACACACACACACACAGGAATGTTATGCAGCCTTTACAAAGGAATGAAATTCTGATACGTGCTACAATGTGGATGAACCTTAAAGCCATTAGGCTAAGTGATACAAGCCAAACACAGAAAGACAAATACTGTGTGATTCCACTTACGTAATTACATAGAGTGGCCAAGTTCATAGAGACAGAAAGTGGAAGAGTGGTTGCCAGAGGCTGGAGGGAGTGGGGAGTTCTTGTGTAATGGGCACAGAGTCTCAGTTTAGGGTGATGAAAAAGTTCTGGAAATGGATGGTGGTGATGGTTGCATGACCATATGAATATTCTTAATGCCTCTGAACATGCACTTAAAAATAATTAATATGGTGAATTTGTTATGTATATTTCACCAATTTTTTTTAAATGACTCTCAGCTGAACTATACTCCTGTAGCCAACTCTCTTAGAAAAGTACAGTTGCAGTGGCCAGTTTGGAACAGGCTGGTGGCCTTACACTTGCCGTCCTCCAGCCTGATCGCTGGCCCTTCCTTAAGGCTCCTTGGCTTTGCCCCTGTTCCCCCAGGGGAAGAGCGGCTCATAAACTCCTGGTGCACAGCTGGATACGATAGTGCTTCACCCCCCAGCCCTCAAAGTGGCCTGCTCCAGTCCAGCTGAGTTGTCAGCTTAAAGAAAGATAGTGGAAATGTATTTTTAAGTTTGAGTTTTTATCAATTTTTGCCTTAGACCGAAAATTTATTTGACTTATTTGAAGAGGAAGGAGAAGACAAATCTACAGTCATCATGATAATAAGTACTTCTTCCTATGCAGTGTATTAAAACTCAAGACCGGGGCGCCTGGGTGGCTCAGTCGGTTAAGTGTCCTACTCTTGGTTTCGGCTCAGGTCATGATCTCACAATTGTGGATTGAGCCCCACGTCGGGCTCTGCACTCAGTGTGGGGTCTGCTTCAGACTCTCTCCCTCTCCCTCCCTGCTCACTCTCTCTCATGAATAAATACAATCTTAAAGAAATAACCCAACTCCAGACCATTCTCATTCTACTGCAGTCCTTTGAGATGAAGTAGGGCAAGCAGTATAATTCATATACTGTAGGTAAGATGAGGTGGGAGGAGCAAGTCTACGTGACCTGCGCAAGGTCACCTAGCTAAGCTAGTGTTCACCCCCCAGGTCCAGATCTGCAGCCCTTCCCCGTGTGCCGTGTTGTCCTTTCAGAGCCAGGATGAGGGGAGTTCTGGGCGGGGTCTGGATCATCTGTAGTGCGGGACACCACAGAAAGGCTGGGAGCATCAGAGAGCCTCTCAGGAGCGAGCCTTCTACTGGTGCTGCACTTGATCCCAACTGAATCCAAAAATAGACCTCTTTTTGAGAGCAGAGCTCCAGATTGTGCTCAGAGCTGATGAGGCCTTCGGTCAGATGGAAGTCCTTGGCTTCCGCCCCGTCTGGATGAGACCCTTTGGGGCCTGTCTCCCACCCGCCGCAGTGCTGCTGGTCGGTGCCATGTGCGGAGGGGCAGTGTGCTTAGGAGTTAGGCTAGTTCCCTGGGGCTGCCGTAACAGACTCTAACGGGGCGGCTTAGAACAGCAAAGGGTATTCCCTCACAGTTCTGGAGGCGAGCAGCTAGAAGGTGTCGGCGGGGCTGTGCTCCCTGCCTCGCTTCTAGTTTCTAAGAGCGCCCAGCAAGCAATCCACGGCGTTCCTTGGCTTATGGCTTGCTTCACTCCAATCTCTGCCTCCATATTCACAGGGCATGCTTCCCTGTGGGTCTCTGTGTCTCTGTTTCCTCTTCTTACAAGGACACCAGTCGTTAGACCGAGGGCCCACCCTAATCTAGTATGACTTCATCTTAATTAATTATATCTGCAGACACCCTGTTTCTAGGTAACATCACATTCTGAGGTTCCAGGTGGACATGAATTTGGTGGGGGTGGGCACGGGGCGGGGGCACACTATTCCATCCACTACAGCAGCCAAATACAGGCTCTGGGGCCAGTGCTTAGATCTCTGTCCCACTCCTCTTCCAGGTCTGTCCAGGTTCTGGGGGCCTCACCCAGTACCCCTCATGAGGGCAGCAGGCTGACTTCTCGTTGCTGTCATATGTTGGTGCTGGCATCTGCTTCCTGGTCCCCAGTGGTCTATTCCTCAGAGTCATTGCTGTGTTGGCCCATATCCTCCACAGCAAGACACCTTAAGGTCTGCCTGTCTGCTGAGTTACTTTCTTGATACACCTGATTGACAGAAGTTGTTCTTTCCAGAGGTGAAACTCGGCAGGCTGTATAAGGTTTGTCTCCACTTACGTGCTATCTTTAGGAGTCATTCACCTGTTCTTAGGATGTGTTTGGGCATTAGGGTCCATCTGGGGCTGCCTCACTTGCCCAGGCACACCACACACACATCTCCATCCTGGTGTTTCCTCCTCCTCCTCCTCCAAACTACCAGGACAGGCAGGTGCAATGCCCCTGGCCTCATTTTCCCTAGTTCTACCAGAGGGTTTCCTTTATCCACTCCTCTCAGGGCTCTGCCTGGAGATGGGTGGGGTTTGTGGCTGCTTCTTAGGGACCCCCATCCTCTGGCACCTTTCTACCACCCTCCACTGGTCTATTAGCTTCCCCTGGCCTGTGGAACTTGAACAGAGTCTTTCCTTACTTAATACTCATCCTTCCAAATCTTCAGCCCATTCCAGGGCCCAAGATTTTGAAATAGAAAAGAATCCATTTCTTTGTTTTCTGCCATTATGCTGTGTCATTCCTTCTCTGTAAAGTCATAAAAACAGTAGTCCTAGCTGACGGAATGGACAAGGGTCACTGGCTGCAGGGACAGCATACAAAACAAACACACAAAAAGCTACCGGGGTTAGTTCCTAAAAATATGCTCCTAACTCAAATATTTCAATTTCACAGTTTCATAGAAGTTCACGGAGAAATTAGAGGACATAAATAGTGAACCAAACCAACTTTGCAGATGACTAAAACCTGATCCTGTGATATCCCCAGGAGACTGATATGATATGGGCTGTAGCTGAGAGCTCAGAAACCAAAAATGACAGAGGGAGCAAGTAAAAAAACACATCTAGAGAGGCTTAGCCAAGCCGTGATTTGTAGAGAGAGATACCTCCTAACCAAACCACATGAAAAACTGTAAAATGCAATCATGTGAACAATCATTGTCTTGATTAATCTGCTTTGGAAATCTAGATGTTCAAATTTTAGTATAAAATGGACTGTTTTTGTATAATACTATATGAAAAAGGAACTATTTTATTTTATTTATTTTTAAAGATTTTATTTATTTATTTGACAGAGAGAGAGCACAAGCAGGGGGAGTGGCAGAGGGAGAGGGAGAAGCAGGCTCCCTGCTGAGCAGGGAGCCCGATGCAGGACTTGACCCCAGGACCCTGGGATCATGACCTGAGCCGAAGGCAGGCACTTAACCGACTGAGCCACCAAGGTGCCCCCAAAAAGGAACTATTTTAATCTCGGTATTGGCTGGGCACCCAGTATAGTAAATGTGCCATTTCAAAATTTGGGAAAGACCACCACGCAGAAGTGGAAAAGACATGGACACGAAGTGTTTGTATGACTCTTGACTCCTCACCCACATTTGGGGGGATAACAAGGTGGAGAGTTAGAATTTTGAAGCAAACCACGCACGGTGCTCAAAATCTCACCCTCTCCAGAAAAGGTGGGGAGCGTCCCTGTCCCTTTCCTCAAGCGCAGGGAGAATAGCTTCAGCCAGACCTATTGGAGGGTTTAATAAGTGTCCTCTGCACTTTAGTGGACACAGTGGACTGGGGCCTGACTCACCCCTAAGAAATCTAAAGGTCAGGTTGCTCTCAGCTTGTCGCATGGAGGGCCCATTGGGTATCAGGCATTTGTCAGGGCAAAAGAGTGACTGTTTCTCATGAAGCAGATGCAAGGCAGGCTCAGAGATAGTCGTCCAGGAGAGTCACAGGGAAGGTAAAGTGACACTAAAAGGAGGGTGGGCCTCCAGATTTCCAGTGGCCGAGGAAGCAGCCCTAAGCAACAAGCATTTATTACAGGTGAGAGATCCCCGGTGATTTCAGGGGGAACACATGAAATCACTCCCGGAGAAGAGAACACTTTAAATACTTGCTGGGAGAGCACCTAAGCCTTCTTTTAGCGGTATGAATACGAATTGAGTAAGACCTTTCCCACTCCTTCTCTCCCCTCCATCCTGGTCTGAAAGGGCACCTGGTAAGATGGAGGAGGAAGTAGAAAAGGGCAGCTGAGGGGATAGATTTCTCCTGCCTCAGGGAAGTAGCCAGCAACAGACTGAGCCCGGAAGTGGGGAAGCTCTAACTTTGAATCGAGTTCAAAATATTTCACTGGACTGAACATGTTAATTACTCCACTTTGTGTTTTGTTGAGCTGAGTTGCGGACAGACTTCTTATTATCTAAAAGTAACCTGAAGACATGAGATTTGCCCTAAATTTCTTTCAAGGCAGGGGAAAAGGTAACCTAACAGAATACATTTAAGGGACAGATAGCTCATGAATGTTACTTGTTCAAACGGTAGCTACATATATCAAGGTTTCAAAAAGATCTAAAACAGCCGTGTCCGACACATATTTTTGAGTCTTTACTATGTCATGCCATCCTGTTTTAGGTGCTGGGGATAGAAATGGCTTAGAAAGAACATCCCTTTATCTGCTGTTCATATTCTACATGCTTAAAATCATAAAAACAATTATTCTGCACCCAGCATATCAGTATGGATAGTCTCCTCTGTGACAAAGATGAATTTTGTTTTTATCTGAAAACAAAATCGTTTCACAATAGTTCTGGCACTTACCCTGATTTATCACAAAGCTTGTGATTTGTTAAAAAAATTTGCATTTGTTTAAATCTTGGAGGCATGATAAAATGGAAAGTTGAGTCAATAGCTGGCTAATTTTTAGAGACCAAGTAATCAAAGCAATTGTACAGTTAGCTGTCTGGTTTGCATTGCAGAGAATGAAAAGTCTGATAAAGTTTACTTGTGTAGAAGCCATATGGACTGCCAGAAAGTAACCCTTCAGGCCCAAATTGTATTCTTCTGAATAAGAAAGCCCATCTATGTAATGGTGATCTCTCTTGACTTGCCTTCATTTCCCCCTTCCTTCTTCTTTATCTATTCTTATTGCCCTTCTCTCCCTCATCTCTCTTTGTCTCCTTTCTCTCTTCCACTGCTCCCCTACCCTCCACCAAACCTTTTAAAATACATACTTACTTGAATCATATTTGTGTCTCAGATTTCTGTGTTCCATATCTAGAGTGCTCACGTCTAGTGGGCAAAATTTAAAATCAGTGTCAGGCAAATATCTTAGAAATGTTCCGAGTGCTGTGATTGGCCTTTGGTCCCATTGTGAGTTAGGCCTCCTTAGGATGGGGTGTGGAAGCTAGTGTGTGAGGATTCATGGATGTCGTTGGTAGCACACAGAGTGAGCCAGCAAATCTGTGGTCCCTAAACTAGCTGTGTCTTAAGAAGCAGATCTGAAAGCGTCATACTGTTTTATCAGTTTCCTGGGAGGGTGTTTCAAGCTTAAAAACTATAGGCAATGTAAACATTTCCTGAGAAGTTAATTATAGTGTCTCCTGAAAATGGAAGTCCTGGCATCATGTAAAAGAAAGGAGAATGTTCTGATTAAGTAACTTGTTTAATAAACAATAAAGAGGATCCACAAAGCAAAACATATAGAAGGAGGGTAGTGATGGGAAGACAAAAAATCCCTCCAGGATGAGTCACTGTAGACTGTGCTGATCGCCTAGAAGGTGGGTGTGGCCGCAGGGACGTTGTAGGGAAAGGAGATCCTGGGAGCTGAAAGAAGGAAGAAAGTGGTAGAGCAGGTGCTACATAAATAAATCGCAATATCCTCGTCCTGTGATAAATTCACCCTCCAAGAGCAAACATCCAGCGAATCCTGTGTCCAAGGTGATTTCTTCAAGTGTTTTGTTTATTATTTAAATGTTGTGGCAGACCACTTAATCCAGTATGATCGATATGGAAGAACCACTGCAGAGTCCCTCCTGTCCCAGTAGCTTTGTTAGCATCCTTGAGGGACGATATGGGAATGTAATCATGCGAGCTCCAGTGGAATTGCTCTGGGTCATTTGCATTCTGCCGAGTTGCCAGATTCCTATCCTCTAACACAATAATGAGCATTTCCCTCCAGAGGTGTGAAGTGTGTCTAATAATTAGTCCTCTATGTTTTAGATGTGATTGGTTATGTCCAAGCCTCTTTAGTCTTAAGAATATAATTTTATTGTGATGACATTTTTAAGGGAGCAGTCCCCAAACCCCATTTTAGGGAAAACAAAAGGGGGATAACCCAGATACATCTTATCACTGTTCATTGTTTCCCCTTCTGTTAAATCTTACCCAGACCTAGGAAATTGAGATTTGAGGAGCCCAATTTTCTGGCCCCCAATTCAGGATCACTTCAAATATTTTTTAGGGGTCTGCAACCTTTTTTTTTTTTTTGAGAGAGAGAGAGAGAAAGAATGGTGGGGGGGTGGGGGCTGGGGTCTCTGTATCACCTGCCCCTCCTGTCACTGCAACCTTTCCTCATGTTACTTCTTCACCCACCTGCCTCCAATACTTCCAGCTTTCTGGCAGTTCCACGGGCTTCCTGCCTTGGCCCTTGGTTCATGCTGCTTCCTCTGCCTTGAATGTCCTTGTCCCAGGGCTCCCAACAGTTGACTTCTGCACACCCTTCAGGCCTTAGTGTAACCTTGCTTCCTCTCTTATTCAGAATAGTCAATCACTTACAACTCCAAATCTTAGTGGTTTTAAAAAATAAAATTTATTTGCCTTCAGGTCCTAGCCCAATGTGGTTGGTGTGTGTGTAAATCAGAAATAAGAATGGGGACTCCCCTGTGTGCCCCATGGCCACCAAGCCATTCCAGCATGTGCCCCCTCCAACCCCTTGGCCTTCTGGGAATCCTCTGCAGGACCACCTGCTTTCATCTGGTGAGAAATAAGGAACACGTGGAGGATTGTTTAGGCTAGGCCTGGAAGTGGAAAGCGTTGCTTGCACCCACATTCCTCATGGTTCCACCCCGATGCAAGGGCCTGGGCATGTAGTCTTCCTGTGTGCCCAGAAGGAGAATTCACCCATTGGGTGACTGACAGTCCTATTGTGCCCCTTTTCAGAGATGCCGTCTGTAGCTACCTAAGCAGGTCTGCCTTGTTAGTCTCATGATGGTACTTTCTTTTTTTCCTCCATAGCACTTTATCTGTAATAATTTATTTGCCTGTCTATTAATTGTGCTCTCCGCACAAGCCCAGAGCTGCATGAGCACAGGGATCCACTCTGCTTGTGACCATACACACAATACCTGGCAATGCCATGTCCTGCACAGAGTGGATTACCAATCAATTATAGTTCATCAATGTGTGATGAATGGACAAGTCAATGATCGAACAAATGAGGATTCAAAACCAGAGACCTTATCTGGAGGGTATCCACTATTAGAGAAAAGACAGAACTAATAGGCCATAGTATTTTATAATAATAAATTTTAAAAAGCAACCAAAATCCCTCTTTGAGTTAAAAATAATAGACTTTGTACTAGGATTCAAAAAGAGTTTAGAAGGGCACTGTTCTTTTGGTGTTAGCCCAATTTAGCTTAGTTCAGTTTTCCAGATGAGCAGACTGGAGAGGAGCAGTGCTCTTTTTCTTTTCTTTTCTTTCTTTCTGTTGGCTTATTCTACTCTTGCATTTCTGAGTGGGGTGCAAACCCCTCAGACACCCTCCTAAGTTGCCTACCCCTTCTCTACTCCCAGGAGCCAAACCATGTGCTCATCTCCTCCCCTCCTCTGTCAATATATTTATAGCAGCCCAGGGGATGGAAGCATGCTATCTCAGATGACTGAGTTTTCTTATCCTGCTCCTCCTTTTCCTTCCCACTGTCATTGTCCTTTCTTGGCTTAGCATGTGGTAGGGTATGCGGCAGAGAGGCAGAATGCCCAGTCCAAGGCTACCCCTCCTGTGGTCTGTGCAGGGCTGGAAGGAGGGGTGCTATGTCGTGCTCAGCTCCTTTGCTGTGAAGGCTAGGCTGTTGCCTGTCTCCTGGAGGGGGACACAGGGGAAGCCCACCTTGCCTGGCTCATCGACACTGCCCTGGCCTTGGTATGGCTCCCAACTGGCTGGGCTCTGGGAACATAGCAGAGTGAGGGGCTTGAGTGCTGATTCCTGTAATCACTGGCCAAGCAAGATGTTCCCTACTTCAAATGGGTTTCTCCCACCCCATTCTAGCCCCTGTGGGGCAGGCACATGGCATTTCCAGGGTGGAGGGACTTTGGTTGGAGTAATTCCTGTGAAGAGTACAATCAACTACTTTATGTATTTACTTTCCTTCCCTCATTCCGACATTACTGTGCAGATGAAATACATGAAATGAACACTAAAATCAAGGATGTGTGCAAAGATGCATCCACAGGAATGTTCAGTAATAGAAAAAAATGGAAGCAACTTAAATGTTCACATAAGGGAGTACATAAAAATAAATTATGATACATCCATATAATGAAATACTTGCAAGTTGTTAAAATTGATCATGTAGAATATTAAACGACATGTAATCATGTTCACATTTAATTTTAAAAAATCAGGCTATAAAGCAGTGAACACCATATGATCTCATTTTTGCAATTAAAAACTTTTTAAATGTATAATATATAAACAATGAGAAGGATAAAGATCAAAACAGGGTAGTTTTGTAGTAAATGGGATAAGAGGTGAAGTTTTATTCTTAGTACCCAATGGTATTTTTAAAATCTCCTATAATGAATAGGAATTTCTTTTGAAAAAGGACATAAAAATCTAAAATGTTATTTCACGAATTAGATGACTAACTCCCCCAATAAATACTTGTTTATAAAAATGACTATTGACGGAAGACTAAAGAACAAAACAAGTCATCGAGGTGCAGTAAAAAACAGCCCAAGAGCCCAAGATTTCTGTCTCTATCCCCCAACCTCATCCTCCACCTACTCTCTCCCCTTTCCCTCCGCCCACATGGAACCAGTGACTGAAGCTCCCAGGGGATCTGGCGTGGCTTTGGCTCCTTGGCATCTCTGGTCTCCACGGCCTGCATCACTTTCCCACAGCCGTTGCCTTAGTTGAGTGCTGGGTCATCTGATGGGACTTCTCGCCGCCAGGCAGGTCTGGGCTTGCACCATTCTGAACTGTGCTATCCTGTCCCCTGACAACCTGGCAAATGGGGAGCCATGTTAGGAGACCCCCACCCAGAGAAGAGGGCAGGTGTTCGCTGGGGGTCTTTCCTGACAGCGGCCACCTCTGTTCCCAGAATCAGTCCTTCTTTACACCCCCATTCTTTGTTCTCACGTTTTAAATGTCTACTGCATGTCTTTTCTTTTTTATAAACCAGTTTACTTAGGTGTGCTGAATGTGTAAAAAGTTGTCCGTGTTTAACGTATACAGCTTGAAGAGTCGGGGTAAGTGTACGTGGTAAGACCATCACTGTTCTCAAGGCCACAGTCCTATCCCAAAGTTTCCTCCTGCCCCCTTTATCATTGTTACTATGTTTTCAACTGCACGTCTTGGCATTTATTTTCTATCAGGTACTTTACACATCCCCCATAGTAATTTCTGCAGTCCTTGTGACATCCCCATGAGAGTTATAGCCCCACTTTACAAATGAGAACACTGAGGCACAGAGAGATTAAGAGACTTGTCCAAGGCATCGCAGGTAGAAACTGGCAAGAAAGCCCGGGCAATACAGCTCCAGCGTCTCTGTGCTTACCATATTCACGTGTTGCTGCTTCTTGTACTTAGGTCTTTCACAGGTCTCTCTCCCCCTACCACACTGCGGAGGCGGGAACCATGTTTTATTAGGTTTATTTTATTTTATTTTTATTTTTTACTTTTTTAAAGTAAACTCTAGGGCCGCCTGGGTGGCTCAGTCATTAAGCGTCTGCCTTCGGCTCAGGTCATGATCTCAGGGTCCTGGGATCGAGCCCCACATCGGGCTCCCTGCTCGGCGGGGAGCCTGCTTCTCCCTCTCCCACTCCCCCTGCTTGTGTTCCTGCTCTCGCTGTGTCTCTCTCTGTCAAATAAATAAATAAAATCTTAAAAAAAATAAATAAGTAAACTCTATGCCCAACGTGGGGCTTGAACTCACAACCATGGGATCAACGGTTACATGCTCCACCAGCTGAGCCAGCCGGGTGCCCCAATTTTAATTTTTTTTAAACTACTCAGTGCTCATCAAGATAAGGGTACTCTTAATCCCTTTATCTATTTCACCCATTCCCCCACTGACCTCCCCTCTGGCAACCATCTGTTTGTTCTCTATATTTAAGAGACTATTATTTTGTTTGTCTCTTTTATTGCTTATTCTTTCTTGGTCTGTTCATTTGTTTTGTTTCTTAATTACATATATAAGTGAAACCATATGGTGTTTGTCTTTTTCTGACTGACTTATTTTACTAGTATAATTCTCTCTAGGTCCATCCATGTTGTTGGAAGTGGCAAGATCTCATTCTTTTTTTATGGCTGAGTAATATTCCTCTGTGTGTGTGTGTGTGTGTGTGTGTGTGTGTGTGTGTGTGTGTGTGTATCACATCTTTATCCATTCATCCATCAATGGACACTTGGGTTGGGTTGCTTCCATAATCTGGCTACTGAAAATAAAGCTGTAATAGACATAGGGGTGCATGTACCTTTTCAAATTAGTGTTTTCATTTTCTTTGGGTAAAAACTCAGGAGTGGGATTATTAGATCATATGGTAGCTCTGTTTTTAATTTTTTTGAGGACCCTCCATCCTGTTTTCCACAGTGGCTGCACCAGTTTGCATTCCTGCCAACAGTGCCTTAGGGTTCCTTTTTCTCCACGTCCTCGCCAACATGTGTTATTTCTTGTTTTTGTTGTTTTGTTTTGTGTTTGTTTCTGTTTTATTTTAGCCATTCTGATGTGTGTAAGGTGATATCTCATTGCGGTTTTGATTTGCATTTCCCTGATGATGAGTGATGTTGAGCATCTTTCCATGTGTCTGTTGGCCATCTGCATATCTGCTTTGGAAAAATGTCTGTTCAGGTCCTCTGCCCATTTTAAATCGGATTATTTGGGGCATTTTGGTGTTTGAGTTGTACAAGTTTTTTATGTATTTTGGATATTAACCCCTTATTGGGTATATCATTTGCAAATATCTTCTCGCATTTAATAGGTTACCTTTCTGTTTTGTTCATGGTTTCCTTCGCTGTGCAAAAGCTTTTTATCGTGTTTTAAATGTATCTTTATTTCTTTGATACTAAGCCCAGGGCTGGCCTATAGTGATCTCATAATAATTATTGAATGAATGACCATTTATGCAACAAGTGTGTATTTAGCTTCTACCATATGCCAGGCATTGTTTTAACCACCTGAAATACATAGATAACAAAATAGATCAAGATTCCTGCCCTCCGTGGGGGATGGAGGGTGACTTAGACTCCAGTGAAAATGTCAAGGGCAAGTTGGATAAGTGATTCAGGAATTATTTACATGACATTTTTACTTCTTCTATAACTATGTTTCACTAGATTACATTTTAATTTGGGAGTGTAATTTGTGACAACTACAGTACTAGATATGAATACAAGCCCTTCCTTTGTCATATGAGAGCTCTGCACCCAAATGTAAGTGATCTGTAAGTGGTCAAATCATGACAGCCTGATGCTTCTTGATGCTTTGAAACATATTTTTTGAAACTTCAATGCATATTCTGAAAATATCACCTTTCTTTCATTTCTTTATGTTCTTTCTTGCTCATCATTTTCACTTTTTCTGCTTTCTGCCCTTATTCTCTTGTGAAACTGTCTCTTTGCCTCCTGCTGCTTCCTCCCTTACTCCCTGCCTTCGCTTCTTACCTTCCTTTCCTCTCTACAGTGCCAAATTTGTATTTTTGAACAGTGGATCAAATCTCATACAGAAAATGTGATTTTCTTTTTCAACCTGAAGGGTAAACATGGTGAGGAATTAATCTGACCAAAATTTGTGTCACCAAGGGCTGTAGATTTCCTTCTCGGGGCAGAAAAAGAAGAGAGGCTAGCTTTAGCAGTCAGAGCAACCTCACAATGTAGAGATTATTTCCATTTTATTAATAACAAAGCAGAGCTTCAAAGGGATTAATTGTCTATAAAGAACACATAGAAGAACATGTCTACAGCATGATGCTTACCACCTGATGTAGAGGGAATTCTGAAAAAAATTTTCTTCTCCTGTTTGAAGAATGCGTTTTTCTGGGGTTCCATTTATTAAAATGTAATTGAGGAATTACGGAGCTCAGACTCTTCCCAAATAATGGCATTATTTTAAAACAAATGGAGTCTTACAGGAATAGAAATAACCTATTATACTTGCAAAACACTAGCTTAAAAATGTACCACCAGAATATGCTATTTCTTCATTTTTCCCTCCCCACACTCCAATCTCCACAAATGGAAATTACTCATTCCTTAGATCCTATGTTAAATTCTAATGGCCATAGTGCAACCACAGAAAGCTTCTGCGTTTATTAACAGTTTCCCTGTATCTTGAGCAATTGGACAGTTCAGATTTCCAGAACCTTATCTTTTGCAGATATTCTTTTTGTCAAACTCTATTCCAAAAACATGATCAGCATTTTAACCATTTGCAGCTAGACTTGAGCCTCACAAAATCAGCTCATAGGTCACTAATGACCTGCTCACTCCCAAGCCTTTCCCTCAGCCCTCGTGCTTCTCAGCCTTCCTAACATATATCCAATTGCTGGGTTAATGCTTATGTTCAGGTTTTACCCCAGGAACAAATCTTAAGCAGGGTTGGAGGAAGGGCGCCTGGGTGGCTCAGTCGTTAAGCGTCTGCCTTCGGCTTGTGGTCCCAAGGTCCTGGGATCAAGCCCCGCATCAGGCTCCCTGCTCAGCGGGAAGCCTGCTTCTCCCTCTCCCACTCCCCTTGCTTGTGTTCCTGCTCTCGCTCTCTCTCTCTCTGTCAAATAAATAAAATCTTTAAAAAAAACAAAAAGAAGAGTTGGAGGAGAAATACCCATGGTCCTAGCCTCTGAGTTAGTGGATATGAACCCAAGCTGGAAGGATTCCCATGAAATAGAGGGATTGTGGAATAGTGAGAAAATCTTCACAAAGCAGGTGGGGGAAATGGTTTGCTGGCTGAGCTCCCAGAGGAGTCAGCTCACTTTCAGAAAAATGCCCCACCTGAGGTCTCACTGTCCCTTGTAGGGCTCTGCTAAGCGCTCTACGGACTGCTAAGCCGGGGTGACCTATCATTTAGGCAAGGCTACAGTCTGGGAAAGCATGCATTTAGAAAAATGTGGTCTTTTGGACCATCATACTTAGCCAAGCCAGGAAGCAAAGATTAAGCCTCCTGAACACAAAATCATTCATTCCTATGATGCTCCACTTGGGAACATTTCTCCCAGAAACTTTTGTTGATACCCAATTCTTGATCTCTCCCTCCTCTCCCCTCTGGCTCTTCATATCTATATGCTTATTTCCACTAGGGCACAATGAGGGTCTTAAGGTAGTTTAACTCTCTGTGGGTGTTCATCATTTTTAGAAATTGTACACAAAGCAAGAGCTCCTCAGAGTCACAGCGTCTCAACATTCTGTCCAAGGGGTGCCATTCCCTATTTGATTACAGTCATTCTGCCCAGTGTCTTCTGGGAATCCTTCTTTTTCATCTCCTATCCCTAGTACTTGTTAATATATAAACTAATGTATAATATATAAATATAAATTATATGTATATATAAACTAGTTTGTAAACTAATGTTAATATTATAAACTATATAATATAGAAACTAATGTTAATATTATACACAGGTGATATGATCCAGCAGTTGCATTTCTGGGTATATATCCAAAAGAACAGAAAGCAGGATCTCAAAGAGATATTTGTATGGCCTTGTTCATAACAGCATTATTCACAATAGCCAAAAAGTGGAAGCAACCCAAGGGTCCATGGACAGAAGAATTGATAAACAAAAGGTGTTATATACATACAATAATACGTGCAACCTTTATTTTTTTTTAAAGATTTTATTTATTTATTTGACAGAGAGAGACACAGCGAGAGAGGGAACACAAGCAGGGGGAGCGGGAGAGGGAGAAGCAGGCTTCCCGCCGAGCAGGGAGCCCGATGCAGGGCTCGATCCCAAGACCCTGGGATCATGACCTGAGCCGAAGGCAGACGCTTAACGACTGAGCCAGCCAGGCGCCCCTTGTGCAACCTTTAAAAGGAAGGATATTCTAACACATGCGACAACGTGGATGAATTCAAAGACATTATGCTAAGTGAAATAGGCCAGTCACCAAAAGACAAACACTGTATTATTCCATTTATATGAGGTACCTAGGTAGTCAGATTCTACAGATCATAAAGTAGAATGGTAGTTGCTGAGGGCTGGGGAAAGGGGGAAACGGGGAGTTGTTGTTTAATAGGTATAGAGTTTCAGTTTTTCAAGATGAAAAGAATTCTAGAGATTAGTTGCACAATAATGTAAAGGTACCTAACACTACTGAACTGTATACTTGAAAATGGTTAAGTTGGTAAAATTCATGCCATGTGTATTTTAACACAATTAAAAATAAAATACAACTTAAAAAATATTAACCTGGGAAGAGTGATTGGAAAGTTACATCAGCAACAACAAAATTCTACTAATTCACTTTCAACAAATGTTTCTCAGTGATTCCTATATACAGTACACCAGAGCTGAGAGCCAAGCAGGATAATGAAGATGAATACAGTGTGGTTCTTGTCCCCACGGAGATGTTGATATGGTCTGGGGGAATGAGATAGGCACAGAATATTAATTGACTGAAAATTCTAAGTGGGAATTGATGTTAGGTGGGAGGTAGAGCATTTGAGATGACCATTTAAGGTGAACCAAGAAGGATACGTAGGAATCTAAAGCCAGGAACAGTTTTTAAAATCATCTGCCCTTGCATTGAAGGATGAATAAGACTTTACTGCCCTTTATTTTTCTGCATTCTTAGAAACTGCTCTGAGATGGAAGAATTCCAGGCATCCCTGTCATAAAGTGTCACTTGATTAAGTGTCACTTGTGGGCTTACGTGGGCATGATACTTCTAAGTGCCACCAAATCCCTCAGAGTGAATCCCAATTTTAAATACCAGCATACCCAATTCAGAAGAATCGACCTTACAGTAACTTAGCATTCAACCGTGAAAATGTACAATATCTCAAATTCTTATGGAATTATGATTTTTATCATATTCCTAGAAAATAAAGCAATATGTTAATTTCTACTTTTCTGATTACCTCACAAACAAGTATAGTAGATGAGATACCTAGTACCAAGTATGCTCCCAATTGAAGGATCCTCCCATAGTTCTGAAAGGCTTTACTTTGTAACGGGTATATCTGAGAGAGAGAATATGTCAAAATTGTCTGGCAAAGCATGCTTATTTTGATTGTCACCATCTTTCTCAGCTTTGGCAGACTAGCCCCCAAATTGCAGTTTCCCTCCCATATGAAGCAGATTGCTGAAATCATAAGAGTCCTAACTGCAGGCTGAAGGTGAAAATGATTCCGTCTGGGAGTAATGTATATATACAGTCTACAGAATTAAGCTGATAAGCAATGACATTGCATGAGGAGGTTACAATAATAGGATCACTTTAAATTAAGATCCCTGAATGAATAAAATAAACCTATTATTCTGAGGTTCACTTCAGCCTTGTAAAATGCCTAGCACATCAGAGGTTCTGGAAAAATGTCAGATGACATAAAAATGGGGTATTCTGATAATGCAGTGATAGGTTTGAGGGTTATCCTATATGATTCTTCTTTTGTTGTTGTTCAACCAGTATTTATTGACCTCTGGACACTACTCTAGGTGATATAGCAGGGAATAAAAGAAATAAGTCTTCGTCCTTAGGAATCTTACCTTCTCCTGGGGGAGACAGATGATTCAAAAAAAATTGTCAGAATGCCAAAAATGAAGAGGTAAAGCAGGAAGGGATTTCTGAAACATCAAGGTGGATGTTGAAATTTTAGATAGGGCAGACCATATATGAATTGTGAAATTTCTACAGATATGAGCATATAAAAGATTATGATACATAACACCATTCGGTCAGTACTGTGCAAAGCCATTTGCGGGGGTAAAACTGGAAAACTGGGTCCTAGGCCTTGTCTTGTCACCCATTCACTGGACAAGTTATTCCCCCCTCTGGATTCAGGACACAGCTGTCCCATGTGCAAATTGGACCATGTGAGCCCCCAATCTCTTTGAGCTCTGGGATTCTCTAAGTCTTAGTGTTTCTCTGATGACTGAGAAGATTCTTCAGGATCTTTCAGCTCCCCAGAATTGTCAACATGCAAACCAATTACTACTGAACACATTTTATTTGCAGTTTCTGGTCATCCAGATTTTGGAAAATAGGAATTTTTGCCGTATATGTAATGCATGATGAAATCAGGTTGCTATGGTCTGAATATTTGTGTCCCCTCCCAAATTCACCTCTTGGAATCCTAACATCAATGTGATGGTATTAGGAGGTGGGGCCTTTGGGAGGGGATTAGGTCATGAGGGTGGTAACTTCGTGAATGAGATTAATATCCTTGACAAAGAGATCCCATAGAGCTCTCTCATCCCTTTCGCCATGTGAGGACATAGCAAGAAGTCTGTGACCCTCACTCGGCCTTGCTGGCACCCTGTTCTGGGACTTCTAGCTTCCAGAACTATGAAAAATAAATTTCTGTTGTTTATAAGCTACCCAATAGGTAGCATTTTGAACAGACTAAGACAGAGATATTATACCTTGTTTAACAGTTATAAAACTGCTATACTTTTGTGATCATTTTCTTCTCTAATTCCAGGTAAGGCAATTTGATTCTCTTCATTGGAAATAAATAGAGAGAGAGTGCGATTTATCTACTATGACTTGATTATAGTGCATTTTACTACAATTTAGTAGTGATAGTGACAAAGCCTAGTTAGAACCACATGCTCACTATGACACCTATTTTCTGACACAATTCAATATTCTTAGACATTGTCCCAGAGGAGATGTAATTATCCAAAATGCTGAGATTCCTTGGTTAAACTAGCCCACATGCTGCGGACCCGTGGCATCTTTATACTAAAAGACAGTTTCCAGGCAAAGTTGAATGTAGCCAGGGCTGCTATCCCCAGTGTGGTATCTAACTTTACTGAACTCATACAGAGAAATGTGACTTTTGCCACAATGTTGGGATTATACTTTTAACTTGCCAGAGCAAATAGCTCAGCTTTCTTGGAATATGGAGTCCCTCCAGATAACCTCGGTATATTCTACCTCTTTTTCTTATTTGGGGGTGGAGGGGCTTAGGGGAATTTGGTGGGGGAGGGGAACAATCATGTGGTCCCTGGGGCTTTGTAAGCAATTATTTGCTCTGCTGATAAAAAACTGTTTTGTTGCTATAAAAGGGGTGTAGGTAGCCTGGAAATAGGTTTCGATTTGGTCATTGTACTAGAGTTCTGGGAAAACAGACTGTTCTTTTGAATTTCTAACAATAATAATTTGTTTAAGACATATTTGCACAATCATGATAAGTAACACATCTTGATAAGAAAGCCTTGCATTGGCAGAGCAGCTGTAGAAGGACCACTACACAGATAATGAGCACAGTTATGTTTCAATTAAGTGCGCACTAAGGGATAGGAATAAATAGGGAAGGAGGAAGTAATTGAAGCAGCAAATAGTCTGACGCATAGAAATGGAAATGTGGTAAACTCTGCAAATTTAAAAGTCATTTGGTCTCATAAACTATTTTATTAATTGCTCTAAAGCTTCGCATAGGTGCAAGTAGTGATTTAATGAAATGACCATGGAAGTAAATCAACAAATACACCGAAATTGGGGAAGAAATCTCTTTGTCCATGCCTCTTTGGGACCAAAGGGTATCTCCCAGATGCTTGCTACTCAAAGTGCGGTCCGAGGACCAGCGGTATTCAGCCATCCTGGGAGTGTGATAGGAATGCAGACCCCCAGTCCTCATTCGGGACCTACTGAATCAGAATCTGCAGAACAAAGTCTCCAGGTGATATATATGGACCTCAAAGTTTAAGAAACGCTGCTCTAGAGTTGTTATCACGGTTCATTCAGTCATTCAATAAACGTTCTTGGCAGCCTTTTCCACATGTCAGACATTAGATTAGACAAAAGAAGGGAGAGGTAGTCACAAACATGAATAAGACATGGTCCCTGCACTTCAGGGACACATAAATGGAGAGGACATAGTAAAAGTTAGAGGTTAGAGTTAATAGAATTTGTGCTTGACTGTGAGATGCCAGGGTGGGGAATGTGGGATGATGTCCCGAGTGTTAACACGTGAGTGTTGATGGTGTATTTACAGCTGACGAGGGGGTAAAAGAGAATGTGTCTAGCCTTTAGATGTTGAGTGTTGAAGTAGCTGTGGAATTTGCAGATGGAAATATCTAATAGGCAGTTGGAGTTGAGAACGGGGCTTGGCAAACTATGGGCTGCACAGACCAAAGCCTGCCCTTCCTTTGTTGTTGCAAATAAAGTTTTATTGGAATACTGCCACGCTTATTGGTTTACATATTGTCTACGGCTGCCTCCACACTATAAAGGCAGAGTTGAATAGGTGCATCGGAGACAGGAGACCATGTGGCCCACAAAACCTGAAACATTTTCTCTCCAGCCTTTTACAGGAAAAGTTTGCTGACTCCTGTCCTAGGGCATGGGCAAGAGACCCGGGTTAGAGACAGCCATGTGGAATTCATAGCAGGCAACGGGAGTGGATGAGACCATCCCGGGAAGATGTGCAGTGAGAAGAGAAAAGAGAAAAGTCAGAACCCCGAGAGAAACATTCCTGCTTCCTGTGCCCGCGGTAGCTCCCCTGACCCTTCAGATTCTTTCTTTTTTTTTTTTTCCCTTGGCACTTGCAAATTTTTTAAGCCCAGAAACTTAACACTAGTTCAGTGAAGCATCCTGTATGTAATTTATAATCCTAATAATTTAACAGATTCTCTTTGGTAATAAATAACTATTACCTTTCAATGAAAGCTGCAAGTGACATAATAGTTTGGGCCTGCTGCCAGAAGAATCTCATCACCTCGTGAAATAGAAAGGAAAAATTTCATTTTCTCATCAATTTGGCCTGACTCTTGTGGATGGCGGGGCTGTTCACAGGTGCCTGCCGCTGCTGCAAGCCCCTGGCCCCTTAACAGGGTCCCAAAGCTAAGCTGACCCCAAACTGGCATGTTCTCAGTGCTTTGGCCAGTTGGGAGGCTGCCGTTCCCCTCACATACACAGAAGAGAATTAGACAGAGGGGAGCTGAGAGGGAAGCAGGCTGTCCCTGGAGCAGGAAATAGTTTAGGGCATAAACAGGGAACTACGTGTGTGAAATCTGCAAACTTAAAATCCATTCAGTGTCATCATCTCCTATAGGTACTTCTTAGGAGCTCTCCATAGGTCTTTGTGCACAAAAGGTTTTAATGGAATCACCACAAGAAGAAAAGGATCCGGGCCTCAATTCTTAGCCCACCTTTCTTGGCTAAATAATATAGATAGTAAAGTGTGGAGGTGGAAGTCAGCTCAGCACCTTAGCTCTACGCGCAGAAATCCAGCTTCGCCTAATTTTCATATTAGCACAAAGGGGTTCTTTGTATTCTTTGGTGCCCGGCATGGTGGATGGTACCTTCCCAGACACTGGTTTCACATCCTGGCCGACATGATTCAGACATAACAAAGCTGCCAAAATTGTTGATTTCAATGTGATGTGAGATACTTCTGATCAACGCCAGGGGTTCGTTCTTTCAGTAAACCTAGGAGACAGCAGTAGGTTAGCATGGGATTGCAGTGCTAGGTCGAGACGCTGAGTTTGTCTGCATTTCCACAAAACTACTCATTTTCCGCATTTCTCTCCAGCTCCCATGAGTGCCTGAAGCTGTCTGTTCACAATATTGCAGTGTTGGGGGGTTCATACAGGGCGATGGCTCATCTGGGCATTTGTTTACTCTGGAACCAAGTGGCACCAAGCCCTCTATCACATCTCTCTTTTCCAGGGTGAATGAGCCAGTGTTGCAATGCCCAACTCCTTTGTGCAACTTCCTCTCCCCTCCCCTCACCGGCCCCTATCTTTTGGTTATTTCTGCATTTTTGTGACTCTCCACGAGAGGATAAAAAAGAGGATTGATGGGTAGAATGATGATCATCAATATTTAGTGAGGAACTGGGCTCCGCACTTTACACCACTGAACCCTCCCATCCCCCTGGGGTAGGTCCTATAGATTTCTCTATTAAAGAGGAAGTAATGGAAGTGTGGAGAAGTTGAACAATTTGCCTGAGGTGGTACAGCCAGAAAATGATAGAGTTGCATTAGACTCTCGTTTTGTCTGTCAGCCAGAAATGCGGCTCTTCATCACCATGCCAATGGACAACACAACTTTACAGGCTGGAGATTGGAGTCCCAGCGTCACCAAACTGTGACTTCAGAGTTTTGCACTTTCTGCCTCCAGGGAGGATATCTATTTGTCACTCTCCTCTGCTGTGGCTTAGACACACTGCTAACCAGGGGTGACAGAACCCTGAGGTTCATCACAAAATTTGCCAAGGTGGCTTTTGGCTGGCTGGCATCCTCAGATTAATGACCGTACATTTTCTGCAACTTGATGAGAAAATATTCTCTTTATTGAAAGAGCAAAAGCAAAGTAAACATTAAAGAAACATCAAAACCAACAGAGCAACTTTTAGCAACTTTCCTCACGAACATCTAACAGCCAGCTGGACACCAGACCCTCATCGGATAGTAATGTTAATGACAGTTCCCAGATTTTAACTTATCATCAGAACTGTCTTGCCACACCTAGCTGCGCATTTCCCTGGGGTTCTGTCCTTCTCCATGGCTCTCTTTCTCTTTCTTCCAGTGCTCTATGAATTGCTCCTTGCAAGCTGAGGAAGACATGTTCTGTTGGGTGGGCATCACTTGGTCCTCTCCCTCCAGCCTTCCAGTGTATACCTTCTTCCTTTTGCCTCACATCCTGTTTTCAAGGGTGCATCTTTTGCAACCATGGAGACCACTACATTGGTCCCATCTTTACTTGTTCTCAAACTTCAGAATCTAAATCACTGAAAATTAGACCCAATGCTGGGAACAATTGGGTAAATTTCTCCCTCGTGGCAGAAAGTGGCCCTTTTTTTTTTTTTAAAGATTTTTTTATTTATTTATTTTAGAGAAAGAAAGCATGCAAGCAGTGGGCAGAGAGAGAGGGAGAAGGAGAGAAGGAGACTCCCCACTGAGGGCAGAGCCCAACGTGGGGCTCGATGTCCACACCCTGAGATCATGCCTTGAGCCCAAACCAAAAGCCTGATGCTTAACCGACTGAGCCATCCAGGTGCTCTGAAAGTGGCTTCTTTTAAAACTTGCTTTAGAATGACATTCCTTCAAAACACCATTATCTCTTCTACAAAACAGCCTAGGGAAGATCCTTACAGATTATTAGCAGTTCTGGTGCAAAGCTTCATTGGTGGAAAATAGTGGGAATTTTGGGGCAGAAATTAGACTTCTGGGTTGTCAGTGCATTTCATTTATGAGTGCTTTCCTATTATTGCTCTTTGGTGTGGATGGCCCAGGATCTTATGGCAGGCAAATGGAGGGTACATTGATTCTGACCGCCCAAGGTGAAGGCTTGCTGTGCTCTGTAGAATACAGACAGTGCATTCCCCACAGCTCTCCTGTGAAGGAGGGCGTACTCTTATGAGCCCCATTTTGTAGATGGGGAAACCAGGCACAGAACAGTTGACTGACCTGCACAAAGTCACACAGCTCATAGGTGATAGAGATGGAATTTGAATCCAGGCAGTCTAGTTTCAGAGGCTATGCTCCTACCCCCTCTTCTATACCTCCTGACGCAAGTTGACAAGGAAGACTTAACACTTCCTTTACAGATCTTAGGGATTAGTCAGAGAAGCATTTGCCAATCTAATTTAAGGCATACTGTGTTAAATACCACAGTGGAAGCACAACATAGGGTGGTCTGAAGCCCTGGATATTTTCATGTGATGCTAAAAGGCATTTTTGGAACTGCCCTCCATCCCGGAGAATTATCCACCCGTCAGATAATTGAGGAAAATGAGGTAAAGTAAGGAGAGGGGTCCTATCCAAGCCCTCTTTTTCTTGTAATTCACCACTAATAACGGTCAAATGGCTTTCCTCATGCTGCTCTCTAACAGCTCTGCTTGTCTCTGCCAGTGGGTCCCTGCTTTCCTGGAACCAAAAGTTCTAAGCCAGTCCCTGGTCACTGTTGCTTTCAAATGTCCTGCAGAAAGGTAGAATGTAGCTTTTACTCATTAAAATAAGAGGTTGGTAAAGAACAAGATTACAAATTCCAAATTTCAGATTCCCATCACGATGGAATAGCCCTTGCCAAATCTCCTCAAGCTTCCCTGGCTACAAAATGAGCAAAATAAAACTTGCTTCCTCCTCCTCCTCACCTGGTGGGAGTATTGTGAAGATAAAAGGCAGTAATTGGTGTGAAAATGCCCTAAGCTCCATAGATGAAAGCTCTATATAATCCCAACATATCATTAAACTGGCTTTATTGGGATTTTGATACAGTTCTGTGGCTCAGAGAAGTAGGTCTTTCAGCTGGTAGAATGAAGTCCCAAGGCTTTATTCTAGAAAGAGAGTATTTACTGCAAATATAGTCAAGTTAACACTACCCGAGTCAGAACCAGAGGATAGGTGTGCCCCCATTTGGGAAGCAATGTTCCCCATGCCTGAAAATCTCCTGTGGTGGAGTACACACTCCCTCATCACACAGCCACTGGAGACCGTTAGAACATGCTTCCATAGATTGGCATTAATTCTATTTCTCTGCTGTAGTTCAGAACATGTCCGTATCTGTCCCTTAAGCTATTTGAAGACATACACCATGCTTGCTCAGAGACAGGGCTCACTCTGCTCCCTTCAACCATGTCTTACATTGTGAGGGTTTGAATCTTCTCATTCTACTCATTGTCCCCCAAACATAGTCCAGTTCTTCCCTAATATTGTACAGCGCAGCCCCCAGAACCACACACAACACTCCACATAGTCTGACCAAAGCAGATGGCCACCTTAGCATTAGCACAGCCTAAGATCAGTTTTCTGGTAGCTTTACTTTACTATCACACCTACTGAAGTTACACCAGTTATAGTCCCTGCATCTATATCATATGTACTAGGTCATTTCTCCCCAACACTGGTAATGGTTTTTTTGTTTTTTGTTTTTTTAATTCTTGGCAAAAAAGTTACATTTACCCCTCTTCAATTAAATTTTATTGAATTTCGTGTTGGGCTATTCAGATCTTTTTAAACCCACATTTTGCCGTAATTCAAGCTTCTGGATCTTTATTCCAGAAAGGATAAAGGGCATACTTCTTACAAATAGAGTGACATTTAATTAGATCTCCTGTACATGGACAGTTTTGATAAGAAAGCTCTCACTTTTACTTAAACCATTAGTAAAAATATTGCCTGGGTAAGTCCAAGAAATATTTTTTATGAACTATTTTGTGCCCTTTATAATTGTCAATAATTGAATTATTAATCTGCCTAATTGCACTGGTCTCTATCCTGTGTGTTGTAACCTTGTCCAAATGTTTTGCAAAAGTCCCTCTTAATCTACTTCATTTTTTCTCATATCCCAAACTTATGACTTTATTCTGGAAAGAAATGACTGGCATTACTATGACGTGAGTTGTTCTTAATGAGACTGGTTTGCTTTCTATGGCACCACCATGATCAATTACAATCCATCCTATTTATAATTTCTGGTATCAATTTCCAGCTCAACCACCAAATCTTGGAGAATGTTCCTTTTATCTCTTAAAAAAAATAGAGATATTTGCCTAATTCCTTGCTTCTGGCCTCACTCTCCTGGATCATGTCTTCCTCAAAGGACTCTGCCAACAGGTTGTCCATCCCATCTGCAGATTTTCCCTGAGCCAACAGTGCAGTTTGTTCAGGTATGAGATTTGAATTCCTTTGGAGCAGTTACTTGTTCTTCTCCTATCCAGTACATCACATTGGAATTCTATTTCCTTTTTGCAATATTTTTATTCCTTGCAGTGCAAAGACTGTTCTCCCTGGCAAGGAAGACAATAGCAGCCCGGAAAGGAATTGTGTCTCTTTATGACATCCATCAGCATCACACTAGGGATGCCAGGCAGATGACCTAGGTCTTCTTTGGTGTTCTTCTGATTCTAAGCCTCGCCAAATTCTTTTAAATGCTACTTTGAGTCTTTAAGTGACCCTTATTAAAATGCAAACATCTCTGAGGAGGGTCACCAAGCTAACTCAGCCCATGCATTTTCAGGAGTGAGGGTGGGTTTTAAGGGGAGGCACCCTTAACTGCTCCTTTGTGGCTGGGCTGAAACATTCACCCTTCCTGAGACTCTTAACCTGGTGCCACTGAATGGAGAAGAACCTGATCCTGCTTCATTTGGCGGGGGGATGCTCCGTTCCTAGAGTATTGTTTGCAGGAACTAAAGGGAAAAGAGGTGTTGTAGAAAGATACATGGATTAGAGTTAGGAGACCTGGGCCATATTCCCATGACCTCCAAAATAGGCTCAGAGAACTTTGTAGACTTATCTATAAAATGAGAAAGTTGGATCGACTGAAATTCATCTGTAAAGTCATTCCGAGCATGATTCTATGATATGTTATCCTAATCCAGTCCCATCTTTTTTCTACTGTAGTTGGTTGTTTCCTATATGTAAGTTCTGTCCTCTCTCTGGGTCTTTCTTTCCTCAGTTTTAAGGAGAGAGGAATGGCTAGTTCTGTGGTTTTCTGAATGAGCAGGACTCACAGAAGCCCAGAAAGAAGTGGGATAGGGGCGCCTGGGTGGCTCAGTCGTTAAGCGTCTGCCTTCAGCTCAGGTCATGATCCCAGGGTCCTGGGATCGAGCCCCACATCAGGTTCCCTGGTCTGCGGGAAGCCTGCTTCTCCCTCTCACACTCCCCTTGCTTGTGTTCCCTCTCTCGCTGTGTCTCTCTCTGTCAAATAAATAAATAAAATCTTAAAAAAAAAAAAAAAGAAGTGGGATAGAGGTGGGGAAGAGGGACTTCCTGTTCTTCCCCTTCCCTGTTCAACCAGAACAACTCTGTGTTCATCTATTTGTCTTCTGCATAAGCTTTCATCAGAGCATTGTTGCTGCTTTGTCTCGTTTGTTTGTTTTTGCCTACTCATGGACCGTATCTTAGTACATGTCCATACAGTGCAATATCATAGAGGACCCTGGAGCCTCCATCTACCTTGAAAATTAGATATTAAATTCCTAGAGACCAGGGATAAGGACTTGTCCTTACATCACCATTGCCCTGCAAAGCAGATGTTCAACAAATGGTTGTTGGATAAATATATAATGATAATAATGATCATTCTTAATGAGCTCTCGTTCCATGCCGGGCATTCAGTGCTTTAGTGGATAATTAACCCTTAGATTAAACTAATGGGGCACATGTAATTTTTGTCTCCATTTTACAGATGCAGCAAGGGAGGTACTAAGACTTGAGCTGATATATATCAGAACCCAGGCTATTAATCACCTTGTTAGGTGACCTTGTTTCTGTCTATGCGACACACTGAGTAAGCCTAGGGATAAGGAGGCTGAAAAGCAAGGCCAAGGGTGGGGGGCAGGGTGTCAGTCTGAACATAATGCCTGGGGAGGGGGATGAGTCAAGGTGTATGGAAAGGCGCTTAGACCTGAGGTGGAAGGTCAATTCTATAGAAGAGAGTTCCCCAGGCGGCCGGCATCAGCAGCACTGGAGAACCTTTCAGAAATGCAAATCCTCAGGCCCCAGCCCAGACTTCTCAATCCAAAAAGCTGGAGGTGGGGCTCAGAATTTTGTGTGAAAACAAGCCCTCTGGAGACTCCAATGCATGCTACCACCATGGGAGAACAACTGCTTTGGACCAACTTCTGTGATTTTGGTTTTGACTCTAAAGAGTGGTGAAGCTTCTGATTTTCTCGCGGTTGGAGTAAAAGTTCTAAATCTACACCAATATTTACCACTTTGGTATTTTTAGATGAGACTGTACAAGATGTTTGCTTGGACTGAGAGATTCTAAGTCTCAGATTCCTTTCCTACCTTCTGTCCAGTCTGTAAGCCGAGGCCCATCCCTTAACTCCTGATTCTTTGCCTGTAAAATGTGGTTAATGATGCCTCACTCTCTTATTGGGATAGCCAGGGAATTGTGTAATTAGTGGCTGTGAGGCACCTGGAGCACCATATAAATACTGGAGGATAATAACCAGTTTATGGCCTAAGTGCCGCCTACAACTTGACACATTTAACATTTCTTTCCTGAATTGTAAAGTTTAAAGTGAACTCAGCAGTTTGGTATTTGTGCTTATTTTTTATTCGTTCTTTAGGCCGAAATTTTGTGTTTATGTGTGTGCTTCCTTCAACCTTCCAGAAAAAGTGGATTAAAAAAAAAATGTTTAATACATCGGGACCTTCTGAGAAAATAACCTCTCCAAAGCATGATGTTTGATCAATTGTCAGACATGGAGTCTACAGAATTTTTGAACAGAAAGCTGAAAGAGACTCCTTAGGCACAGAGGTCGCGGGTACCCATGGTAGTGCTGGTTCTTTGAGAGTCCAAGCTGCAACTATATAAAGACAGTTCTTGCGCAATATTTTCATTTCTGCTCATCTTTTCCGCAGTGACACTCCTTTCCCTATTTAGAATCCGAGATGTCTGAATTATATTTTCTACATGGTCATTCTTTATTCAACTTAGGCAAATACTTCCTTTTTTAGGCAAGACTGCTTGTCCTATGAATACACTCATTTTAGATTAGATTTACAAGAGTGCAGGCTAGTCTGTTTTACTGTAGTGTAGAATTTTTTTCTTTTCCCCCCTTTAATCTTAAGCAGATAACTGGCCAAAAAAGACCCAGATGGAGACACAGTAAAAGCATGTCTTTTGAGAGTTTGATTAGGGCTGAATCTATATGGAGGATAAATATGCAGATAGATAAGCAGAGATATGTGTATAAAAGAGGTTTTTCATGCCAATAGTGTGGCATGAAGGAAAGTTTAAAAATTTAACCGTAGTTTTAATTTTGTGTATTATAACTTTAATATTGGAACATAATTACTGGGCAGGGGAAAACCTCCACCTTCTATTACCATTTCCTGACATTTTAAAATTGTACAGTATTATTGAGTTAAAAAAAAAAAAGAGCAGCAGAAAAGAGATTATCTGGACCCTGAATCAACTCACTAATTTATAAACCGAGTCTCAAGTAAACAGGCTTGTTTCTCCTCATGCCGTATGCTGGAGGTCAAATGCTTACAATAGCCTAAAATAACAAGTTGAAACATGTTTTCATAATTGAAAATAAGAAATTCAACCATCTGCTAATGGAAAGAAAAGTTTTGCAATAAAGCTAACAGCTGCTGTCATTTCTCAAGAAACATCTCTAAATTCTTCAGAAGACAGTAATTGTGCTTACGACAGCTCAAAATCATTCAGGGCGCCATTAACTAATTACGAATTACCTGGGAAATCATGTTTGCACTTAGAAGGGTCACATGGAATCCTTTTAGAAGTTGGTCTAACTTCACAACTGCCTGGGGTTATTCACTGCAGACCAAAGTGTTTCCTTTTCAAGTTCAAATAGTCAAAATGAATTGGACAACTGATTCCCTGTAAGGGACAAAGAGACTGTGCTTTCTTTGAAAAGCACTGGCTAAACCCAAGAATAGCTTCTCTTTCCACCAAGTTTCATGGAAATTTGCTAAGCACTACAGTGAAATAGTAGCATGGATGGCCAATTATGAGGGTTGACAGCAAGCAGAAAGGAAGAGTTTAACTCCTCCTCATCTTCTACACTGGTGTTAAGCCTTAGATAAGGCAAGAAAAATGGTCAGCCAAAGGGAAGGTCTGCCCCTCATAATAGAAGATGATCTGGCCAGAGACATTTTCTCATTTCTCTGATCATCTGTCTTCTCAGGGCTTGTCTTTTCTTATCAGGTGTAAATTATTTGTTTGCAACATTTCTGAAATGGCTCTAAGAGGATCAATAGAAATGTGGTGAGGAAAGAGAATATAATTTTACTTCCCGCACTTTGCTAAAGGCTGCCTGTTCACACATTGTGTGTTCTTCCTGCCAGCTCAGTAATAATTAATGTAGAGGGTATATTTAATCTGCAGAAACTTACCAAGAAATAAGTGCATTTAATCATTGTTTGGACGATCCTAAAGCATTTTGATATTACAGTGTTTAGTCATCAAACCTCTGCAATAAAGAAAACATGTTGTTTGATGGGATTAAGTAATTTAAAAATTCCTCTTGCAATTTTTTAGAACAGGAACTGTTGCTTTTCAGGAAATGACTATTTTTCTCAAGGAATCGGCTGGCAGTTTTCTGTGGTTCCTTTCTTTTTGAACTCCCAGAGCCTTCACTGTCCAGACTATTCACCTCTCCTCCTTCAGTGCCTACTTCCATGTGGTGCTAATTCTTTTTTTTTTTTTTTTAATTTTTTTTATTGTTATGTTAATCCCCATACATTACATCATTAGTTTTAGATATAGTGTTCCATGATTCATTGTTTGTGCATAACACCCAGTGCTCCATGCAGAACGTGCCCTCCTCAATACCCATCACCAGGCTAACCCATCCTACCAACCCCCTCCCCTCTAGAACCCCCAGTTTGTTTTTCAGAGTCCATCGTCTCTCATGGTTCTTCTCCCCCTCCGATTTCCCCCCCTTCATTCTTCCCCTCCTGCTACATTCTTCTTCTTCTTTTTTTCTTTCTTAACATATATTGCATTATTTGTTTCAGAGGTACAGATCTGAGATTCAACAGTCCTGCACAATTCACAGCGCTTACCAGAACACATACCCTCCCCAGTGTCCATCACCCAGTCACCCCATCCCTCCCACCCCACCCCCCACTCCAGCAACCCTCAGTTTGTTTCCTGAGATTAAGAATTCCTCATATCAGTGAGGTCATATGATACATGTCTTTCTCTGTTTGACTTATTTCGCTCAGCATAATACCCTCCAGTTCCATCCACGTCGTTGCAAATGGCAAGATCTTATTCCTTTTGATGGCTGCATAATATTCCATTGCATATATATACCACATCTTCTTTATCCATTCATCTGTTGATGGACATCTTGGCTCTTTCCACAGTTTGGCTATTGTGGACATTGCTGCTATAAACATCGGGGTGCACGTAGCCTTTCGGGTCCCTACTTTTGTATCTTTGGGGTAAATACCCAGTAGTGCAATTGCTGGATCATATGGTAGCTCTATTTTCAACTTTTTGAGGAACCTCCATACTGTTTTCCAGAGTGGCTGCACCAGCTTGCATTCCCACCAACAGTGTAGGAGGGTTCCCCTTTCTCCGCATCCCCGCCAACATCTGTCATTTCCTGACTTGTTAATTTTAGCCATTCTGACTGGTGTGAGGTGGTATCTCATTGAGGTTTTGATTTGGATTTCCCTGATGCCGAGCGATATTGAACACTTTTTCATGTGTCTGTTGGCCATTTGGATGTCTTCTTTGGAGAAATGTCTGTTCATGTCTTCTGCCCATTTCTTGATTGGATTCTTTGTTCTTTTGGTGTTGAGTTTGATGAGTTCTTTATAGATTTTGGATACTAGCCCTTTATCTGATATGTCATTTGCAAATATCTTCTCCCATTCTGTCAGTTGTCTTTTGGTTTTGTTGACTGTTTCCTTTGCTTTGCAAAAGCTTTTTATCTTGATGAAGTCCCAATAGTTCATTTTTGCCCTTGCTTCCCTTGCCTTTGGCGATGTTTCTAGGAAGAAGTTGCTGCGGCTGAGGTCGAAGAGGTTGCTGCCTGTGTTCTCCTTTAGGATTTTGATGGACTCCTGTCTCACATTGAGGTCTCTCAACCATTTGGAGTCTATTTTTGTGTGTGGTGTAAGGAAATGGTCCAGTTTCATTCTTCTGCATGTGGCTGTCCAATTTTCCCAACACCATTTGTTGAAGAGACTGTCTTTTTTCCATTGGACATTCTTTCCTGCTTTGTCGAAGATTAGTTGACCATAGAGTTGAGGGTCCATTTCTGGGCTCTCTATTCTGTTCCATTGATCTATGTGTCTGTTTTTGTGCCAGTACCATACTGTCTTGATGATGACAGCTTTGTAGTAGAGCTGGAAGTCTGGAATTGTGATGCCGCCGGCTTTGCTTTTCTTTTTCAACATTCCTCTGGCTATGCGGGGTCTTTTCTGGTTCCATACAAATTTTAGGATTATTTGTTCCATTTCTTTGAAGAAAGTGGATGGTATTTTGATGGGGATTGCATTGAATGTGTAGATTGCTCTAGGTAGGATTGACATCTTCACAATATTTGTTCTTCCAATCCATGAGCATGGAACGTTTTTCCATTTCTTTGTGTCTTCCTCAATTTCTTTCATGAGTATTTTATAGTTTTCTGAGTACAGATCCTTTGCCTCTTTGGTTAGATTTATTCCTAGGTATCTTATGGTCTTGGGTGCAATTGTAAATGGGATCGACTCCTTAATTTCTCTTTCTTCTGACTTGTTGTTGGTGTATAGGAATGCCACTGACTTCTGTGCATTGATTTTATATCCTGCCACTTGACTGAATTCCTGTATGAGTTCTAGCAGTTTTGGGGTGGAGTCTTTGGGATTTTCCACATAAAGTATCATATCATCTGCAAAGAGTGAGAGTTTGACTTCTTCTTTGCCAATTTGGATGCCTTTGATTTCTTTTTGTTGTCTGATTGCTGTGGCTAGGACTTCCAATACTATGTTGAATAGCAGTGGTGATAGTGGACATCCCTGCCGCGTTCCTGACCTTAGGGGGAAAGCTCTCAGTTTTTCCCCATTGAGAATGATATTCGCTGTAGGTTTTTCATAGATGGCTTTTATGATATTGAGGTATGTACCCTCTATCCCTATACTCTGAAGAGTTTTGATCAAGAAAGGATGCTGTACTTTGTCAAATGCTTTTTCTGCATCTATTGAGAGGATCATGTGATTCTTGTTTTTTCTTTTGTTAATGTATTGTATCACGTTGATTGATTTGCGGATGTTGAACCAACCTTGCAGCCCAGGGATAAATCCGACTTGGTCGTGGTGAATAATCCTTTTAATGTACTGTTGGATCCTATTGGCTAGTATTTTGGTGAGAATTTTTGCATCCATGTTCATCAGGGATATTGGTCTGTAATTCTCCTTTTTAATGGGGTCTTTGTCTGGTTTTGGGATCAAGGTAATGCTGGCCTCATAAAGTGAGTTTGGAAGTTTTCCTTCCATTTCTATTTTTTGGAACAGTTTCAGAAGGATAGGTATTAATTCTTCTTGAAATGTTTGGTAGAATTCCCCTGGGAAGCCATCTGGCCCTGGGCTTTTGTGTTTTGGGAGATTTTTGATGACTGCTTCTATTTCCTTAGTGGTTATAGGTCTGTTCAGGTGTTCTATTTCTTCCTGGTTCAGTTTTGGTAGTTGATACATCTCTAGGAATGCATCCATTACTTCCAGGTTATCTAATTTGTTGGCATAGAGTTGCTCATAATATGTTCTTATAATTGTTTGTATTTCTTTGGTGTTGGTTGTGATTTCTCCTCTTTCATTCATGATTTTGTTGATTTGGGTCATTTCTCTTTTCTTTTTGATAAGTCTGGCCAGGGGCTTATCAATCTTGTTAATTCTTTCAAAGAACCAGCTCCTAGTTTCGTTGATCTGTTCTACTGTTCTTTTGGTTTCTATTTCATTGATTTCTGCTCTGATCTTTATTATTTCTCTTCTCCTGCTGGGTTTAGGCTTTATTTGCTGTTCTTTCTCCAGCTCCTTTAGGTGTAGGGTTAGGTTGTGTACTTGAGACCTTTCTTGTTTCTTGAGAAAGGCTTGTATTGCTATATACTTTCCTCTTAGGACTGCCTTTGCTGTATCCCAAAGATTTTGAATAGTTGTGTTTTCATTTTCATTGGTTTCCATGAATTTTTTTAATTCTTCTTTAATTTCCTGGTTGACCCATTCATTCTTCAGTAGGATGCTCTTTAGCCTCCATGTATTTGAGTTCTTTCTGACTTTCCTCTTGTGATTGAGTTCTAGTTTCAAAGCATTGTGGTCTGAAAATAGGCAGGGGATGATCCCAATCTTCTGGTACCGGTTGAGACCTGATTTATGACCTAGGATGTGATCTATTCTGGAGAATGTTCCATGGGCACTAGAGAAGAATGTGTATTCCGTTGCTTTGGGATGGAATGTTCTGAATATGTCTGTGAAGTCCATTTGGTCCAGTGTGTCATTTAAAGTCTTTATTTCCTTGTTGATCTTTTGCTTAGACGATCTGTCCATTTCAGTGAGGGGGGTGTTAAAGTCCCCCACTATTATTGTATTGTTGTCGATGTGTTTCTTTGCTTTTGTTATTAATTGCCTTATATAATTGGCTGCTCCCATGTTAGGGGCATAGATATTTACAATTGTTAGATCTTCTTGTTGGATAGACCCTTTAAGTATGATATAGTGTCCTTCCTCATCTCTTATTACAGTCTTTGGTTTAAAATCTAATTTGTCTGATATAAGGATTGCCACCCCAGCTTTCTTTTGGTGTCCATTAGCATGGTAAATGGTTTTCCACCCCCTCACTTTCAATCTGGGGGTGTCTTTGGGTCTAAAATGAGTCTCTTGCAGACAGCATATCGATGGGTCTTGTTTTTTAATCCAATCTGATAGCCTGTGTCTTTTGATTGGGGCATTTAGCCCATTTACATTCAGGGTAACTATTGAAAGATAGGAGTTCAGTGCCATTGTATTGCCTGTAAAGTGACTGTTACTGTATATTGTTTGTGTTCCTTTCTGGTCTATGTTGCTTTTAGGCTCTCTCTTTGCTTAGAGGACCCCTTTCAATATTTGTTGTAGGGCTGGTTTCGTGTTTGCAAATTCCTTTAGTTTTTGTTTGTCCTGGAAGCTTTTTATCTCTCCTTCAATTTTCAATGACAGCCTAGCTGGATATAGTATTCTTGGCTGCATATTTTTCTCATTTAGTGCTCTGAATATGTCCTGCCAGTCCTTTCTGGCCTGCCAGGTCTCTGTGGATAAGTCTGTTGCCAATCTAATGTTTCTACCATTGTAGGTTACATATCTCTTCTCCCGAGCTGCTTTCAGGATTTTCTCTTTGTCTCTGAGACTCGTAAGTTTTACTATTAGATGTCGGGGTGTTGACCTATTTTTATTGATTTTGAGAGGGGTTCTCTGTGCTTCCTGGATTTTGATGCCTGTTTCCTTCCCCAAATTAGGGAAGTTCTCTGCTATAATTTGCTCCATTATACCTTCTGCACCTCTCTCTCTTTCTTCTTCTTCTGGGATCCCAATTATTCTAATGTTGTTTCGTCTTATGGTATCGTTTATCTCTCGAATTCTGCCCTCGTGATCCAGTAGTTGTTTATCTCTCTTTTTCTCAGCTTCTTTATTTTCCATCATTTGGTCTTCTATCTCGCTGATTCTTTCTTCTGCCTCATTTATCCTAGCAGTTAGCACCCCCATATTTGATTGCACCTCATTAATAGCCTTTTTGATTTCTACTTGGTTCGATTTTAGTTCTTTTACTTCTCCAGAAAGGGTTTCTCTAATAACTTCCATGCTTTTTTCAAGCCCAGCTAGTATCTTTAAAGTGATGATTCTGAACTCTAGATCTGACATCGTACTAATGTCCGTATTGAGTAGGTCCCTGGCAGTCGGTACTACCTCTTGTTCTTTTTGTTGAGGTGATTTTTTCCGTCTTGTCATTTTGTGCAGAGGAGAATAGATTAATGAGAGAACAAAATGCTAGCAGGGTAACAACGTCCCCAGAAAATATACTCTAAACAAATCAGAAAAGACCTGAAGCAGTGGGAAAAGAAAGGGAAAGAGAGAAAAAAGAAAAGGAAAGAAAAAAAGAAAAAAGATAAAGATAAAGATAAAAACAAACAAAAGCAGAACAAAACAAAACAAAACAAAAACAGAATGTGATCAAATATGATCAGGCTGGATTATAGATCAGTGCCACACACTAGATTTTGGGTGTATTTTGGTCTGTTAAAAGAAAGTCCCTCCCAAAATTTTAAAGAAAGAAAAACTTATATATGTACAAAAATAAGGGTTGATATGATGAAGGGATGGAATATGACTGTAAAGATGGAAATTATAAAAAATTTTAAAAAAGGATTTGATAAGTTGTTTGAAAAAAGAAAGAAGAGGATTAAAAAAAAAAAAAAGAAAGAAAGAAAAAAGGGAGAGAATGTGATCAGGCAGGGGAGTAGAAAAAAACCATACACTAGAGATTTAGAGTATATTTTGATCTGTTAGAAGAAACTATCTCAAGATTTTAAGGAGAGAACAACTTATATATATATATATGCCAAAAATACGGGTAACTACTATGAAGGGATAGAATATGACTTTAAAAATGAAAAATAAAAATGTTTTTTTTTAAAAAAGGGATTGATAAGATGTTGGTTGAAAAAGGGAAAAAGAAAAATTCAAAAAAAAAGAAAAAAGGAAAAAAGAAAAAAAGACAGTTAAAAAAAATAATTAACTTTGAAAGACTAAAGAATCATGGTAAAAAAGCCATGGATTCTATGTGCAGTATTCCCCTAGCGCTGGAGTTCTGCCGTTCTCATTGATCGGTAAACTTGGTCTTGGCTGGCTGTTCTTGCTGATCTTCTGGGGGAGGGGCCTGTTGCCGTGGTTCCCAAATGTCTTTGCCGGAGGCAAAATTGCCCCGCCCTTGCCGGTCCGGGCTAAGTAATCTGCTCGGGTTTGCTCTCCGGAGCTTTTGTTCCCTGCAAGCTCTCCGTACAGCTTTGGAGGCGGAGAGTGAAAATGGTGGCCTCCCAGTCTCCGCCCCGGCGGAGCCGAGAACTCGGGGTCCCGCTCCTCAGCGAGTCCCCAGAGAAAAGCCGTCAGTCACTCCCGTCTCCCCGGTCTCCGGCCGCACTCCGTGCTCACCCGGCCTGTGACCGCACCTTTCTATCTGGCACCCGACCCCGGGTGGAGTCTCCAAACCCAGCAGATCCCCGCGGTGCGCTCCCGCACCTCTCCTCCCGGGGGAAGAAGGTGAGTCTCCCCGGATCTGCCGCTTGTTGGGTCCCTGCTGGAGGAGCTGTGGCCCAACTGTGCCGCGGATCACGGTTTATAGCAACCCCAAGCTGAGAGCCCGCGCCTGGGCTCCGTCTCTCCAGCCGGCTTCCCTGCTCCGATACCTGGGAGCTCTGCCGCACTCAGGCACCCCCGGTCTTTCTGTGACCCCGAGGGTCCTGAGACCACACTCTCCCGCGAGGGTTCCACCCCCCACTTCGCCACCAGAGTGACGTCCCTCAGCGGAGCAGACTTCTAAAAGTTCCGATTTTGTGCTCCGTGGCTCTATCACTTGCCAGAAGCGGCCGACGGAGGCCCCTCCCCCGCCGTCTATCCTCCCGAATATCCCTCGGATTCACTTCTCCGCACGTCCTACCTTCCAAAGTGGTCGCTTTTCTGTTCAGAGAGTTGTTGCTCTTCTTTTCTTTGATCTCCTGTTGAGTTTGTAGGTGTTCAGAATGGTTTGATCCCTATCCAGCTGAATTCCTGAGAGGAGACGAAATCCAGGTCTCCTACTCCTCTGCCATCTTGCTCCCTGTGGTGCTAATTCTCTTTTTATGTCTAACCTGACCAGACTATAAACTTCTTGAAGGTAAGCATCACGTTCCATATTTCTTTATTTCTCAAGGTGTCTGAATCAGTAGCTTGTCAGGCAGTTATAACCTGATTTTATGTATTTAATCACCTTTAATCCGTTTCCTATTAAAATAGTGAACTCTACCTCATTCTCTTTTAATATCAGAAAGTCATCTTGAAATGTAGTATGTTTGCCAGTCTCTTTCCTAAAATGACCCTGGCTTTATTCAGCACAGTGGTCTATAGTAAAATTTTTCAGTTATGGGCTCTGGAGGTATAAGGTAGTCTGAGTATTATACCTGAAAATCCTGATTTGCACCAGTGTTACATAATTGAATGAGCTTCATCCCAGTGCACAGGGTCAGACTGGGTAATCTCTGTGTGAGAATAATTGGGAATTATTGTTACTACTCTGAGAATCTTCCATGATTGGAGAACATAAGAGAGAGAGAATATCCCCTTTAAGGTGGATGTTCATTTATTTATTATAATTAATAAAGGGTTAATGAAGTTGGCCTTTCTGAAATTTGTTTTTGGAATTTAATTTTGGTCCCTAATTGACCTTCAGGAGACAAACTGATGTTCTTGGATGTTGTATATGTGTGTGTGCCTTCGTGTGTGTATGAAAAACAAAGGAGTCAATTTAGTATCTAAGACCTATCATTTAAGTTCTTAGAAACCCTATAATTGCAGGCTTGTGGCATGCATATTATATAAAGAAAAATAGCCCCCTAAGGGGGCCTTGCTTATGCTCAGAATATATCATAAAAGAGTAAAGGGGGGGGGGCGGGGCGTTGGTGATGGTGTTACCAGTTTTATTTTTAGAAAAACCAAGAGCTCAAATGAGAGCTTCCTTACATTGAGTCACTTTAGAAGTGGTATATGGTATAGCATGGGAAGTTCATTACAGATGTGAAATTATGCAGTTCACATCAAGGGTAAATGTTTATTCATTTTCTAAATTTAACTCACCAACATTTAAATGCTGCAATTAGAAGTGAATTTACTGTTTTGGTTTATGAATTTGAAATTCTCCATCTACTGCCATGTGGAGCAGAGGTATGGACACTGGAAGGATAGCCAAGCTCTCTCCCCACCTTTGAGCAACATATTTGACTCTATAAAAAGTGAGTCAAAGGCCCTACAGAAAATAAAGACTTTAGTCGTGTTCAGGTCTTGTTTCAGGGTATTTTAACTTTTCCTATAGTCTAGGGGATGCTAAAAGTCATCTGTCAGAATCCTGGCAAGGGACAGAAGGCATACTCAGCTGCATGTTGAAGAGAAGCTAATGAAGGGACTCATTTACAGAGGTGTAAGCAGGCCAAGAGATTCCGAAGCCCCCAGGGGTTGCCAGCGGGGGAAGCTGTGAGCACTCCTGGGTCTGAAGGGTTAACCGGAGGAAACCATGTAACTGGAGCCTGAGGAGGGGAGCAAGAACCACAGGAGAGGGGCCCGGACAGTGGTCCTTGTGGAGGGCCATATCTGCTGGCTACAGTGCAGCACCAGAATGGGGAGAGCACCAGAATAAATACCCCAGCCTCTCTCTTCTCCCTTTTTCCCACTTCCTATCCAAGACTTCCATCAGCTAAACCCAGTTAGAAGCCAGAGGCAAGAGAGTCTAGGTAATGGAGTTCCTAGAACTTAACCTCTCCCTACACATACACACACTGAGAAGACCCCTGGGAGACGCATGGACCACTCCTGTCGGAGAGTCTGTTCTTCCCTTCGAAATCAGGGTTGCCAACACAGTGATTTGTCATTGGATCCGCTGAGGGATTGGGAATGCAAGGGATGGCAGAAAGACAGTAAATGAAGTATCTCCTTAAGAAACCAGAATTGGGGTGGAGGGTTGGCTTGTGTGATCTGAAAAAAATTATGAATGGTACAATATGATTTATATCCATAAAAAGGAGAAAATGAACAAACAGCTGCATGGAGTAATAGGAATGCTTGCAAGGGAGTGAGACTCTCCAAGTGTGACCCCAGCTTGGCCTCTTGCCAGCTGGGCGATCTGGGGCAAATTTCTCTCTGAGGGTCTATTTGTATATTTTTAAGTAGTAATAATGATCATGCCTACCCCATGTTCTTGGAAGGCTGAGTGAAAAGGTAATTGTAAAGTTCTTGGCCTGGGACCTAGTCAGCACTCAGGAAATAACAGCTTGCTAGCTACTAATCCAAATTACACAGAGGAAAGCTCAATCTTGGCTTATGATCCTGGCCCGGAAGATGTCCTTTCTTCTGCACCAGGAGTCAGAATGTGGGTGAGGAAGGGCATGAGGTATTTGTGTTTATGAAAAGGAAGTGTGGGCTGCCATCAGCTGAGAAACACCCACTCTCTGCTCCGTCCTTAGCACTGAGTGAGGGGTGTGCTTATCTCTCAGATGGTGGTAGGGAAGTAAGGAGCTGAGAAGTAGGGAGCAGAGAAAGTAACTATGGAAGGATGCGTGCTAGGTTCCTACCTGGTCAGGGCTGGGCCCGGGGTGTGCAGAGCAACACCAGAACTGGGCAAGTCCACCCAGGCTCTGTGTCCACATTCTTCTCTGCCTTTCCCCACCAGGTCCCGACCCACTCTGTTCTGAGCCCACGGCTTCCATAGCTTCACGTTGGGGCTGCTGTTGAAAGGAGTCCCAGGGCCCTGCTCGGAATCTTATTCTGAGAAAACGACCACTCTTGGGAGAGGAGATGACAGGGTCGGTGGGGGAGATACAAGCAGCTAAGAGCAGATCAAGAAGAAATTGGAGACTCTTAAGAAAAAAGAATGCAATAGAAGAATCTAAAGATGGAATTGGGTCCTCTAAGTGAGCTGGGTTTCCATTATATTTGCAGTTTTTAAAATAAAAACTGGAAGCAAGTTGGACGAACATAATGGCACTAGCAGATTTGGGAATTAGGAGCAGAATTTTGCTCTAAATTTATGAAACCATGGCACAGTTTCATACTGAACATGTTCTATTCCTACCACTAGCATTTCCCTGGCTGATTTCTTCTCCAGCCCTAGACTTCTTTCTGGTTTTCCCATTTATACCCACGCAGCAACCCCCACCCCCTGCCGCCCTCCCCAACCCACCTGCAAGCCAGCGGCGGCAGAGGAGTGCCTTTATAGCAGAAATCTCTGTGTTTTCAGCAGTAATGGATAAGAGACGAGGATGAGATGAGCGTGTGTGAGCTAGTGAGAAAGGACTTGATGATGATGTGCTCTGGGGCTGGCAGTCCTTGACATTTTGAAGATTACCTGGCCTTTGACAATCAGTCGATTTGACCACCCAGCTTTAAGATTCAAACATGTCTAAAAAGCCATATGATGAATACGCTCAATCTCATAAGGACTATTTCACCGTCAAGAGGAGTGTAGAAAATTCCGACCGATCGAGTTACAGCAGTTTGACATCACAAAGCTACAATAAGGAGGAATTAGGAACATTCTTCTTGTAATTCTATTGGGAAAGAAATGGTTTTAGAAAATGTCCATCGGATTTCATGCTTGTCACATATCTGGCTCTTAAGAGTAAAGATGAAGGGCAAAGGACTAGAGCGGAGTGAGAAAGTCAAATGCAGAAATATGCCTCTGTGTGGATCCAGGAAGCCCATGCATTGGGGGAACTGTATACATACTGTTTGTATTGTGTTTAAAAGGCAGTATTGACACCTTGCGTCATTTACCATGTATGAGAGAGAAGTTATCTTAATCAGTGGATACCTTTTTAGCATACTGTGAGTGTAATAGCTTTGAAAATATTGGTGATATTAAATGCATTTAGAAAGGTATCTAAAATTCCATAGTAAAAATCTCAGTGGTGGCCAAGATCAGAGTATACCTTTTTCCCTCAATTATCTATTCAGTGCAGTGGTGCTCACAGGAGTGGAACAATGCATCCTCTGTCACTATGGTGGCACATAAGGAAAGCCTATTACAATGTAACAGATGAATTCTGAAAATAGAACCAATTCCTAAGAAGCCAAAGGTTGCATATGAAAAACCTACAAACAGCTCCTGCTGAAGGCTGAGCCTCTTGACCTAGCAAATTATTACTAGCTTGGTATAAGTGGTCTGTTAGCACACAGAGAACACCCGCTTCCTGCCGGAGGATACGAATCCTCGGACATGGGAAGCTCCCACCAACTGCTTGGACCCACACGCCGGAGATAAAGGGTCTTTCACTGTGTTAATTAGGGGCTCCAAATCTAGTCATTTCCGGCTGATTTCTTTGCTTTTTCCTTTTCCAGTTTTTGAGTTCTGACAGCCAAATCCTAGCTGCCCTAGTTAGTGGTCTGGATCAGAGGCAGGTAAGGCACTCTACAAATCCTGAGACTTCCAATATGCTCAATTGTTGTTTTCCTTTTTAATCCCATCAGCCAGCTTGTGACAGGTCACGTGGGCACCGTGAACAGCGGAGATGATTTGCCTCACTTGAACCTTGCACTGAAAATGCGGTGCTGATGGCTGGAATAGCCGTCCTTAAGGAGAATCTGATTTTTTTTTCCTCTACTTTGATAGTGGCCACTCGGCCAATCAAACAAGCATGAACCGAGCACCTGGTGTGTACAAAGCTCTGCTTTGGGAGACGTTAAAGAGAGTAAAGCTGCAGGGGAACACTGGGGTCTGGGAGACACGAGGGTGACTTTTCATTGGGACTCCCACCTCAATTTCATTCCACCAAAAGCCAGAGGACGTTCACTAGGGGTAATGACGGTGGGGGTTCTGCCACAAGCAGCAAGAGTGCTAGAGCTAGAAGAAAAGGGGAGACAGGTTGTCTTTGAAGAATCTTCCTATGACCCTTTCCTTGCCCCTTATCAGATTGCAAGCAGCCATTCCATTCGAAGTCTGCCAGTCCCTCTTGTATTTGCCTATGCATTACAGGCAGGGAAAGATGGCTTTTGTTAAGGCACAAACTGCCTGTGGAAATGATTAACTAGCCTTTGTGAGAAAACATTCTTTTGTTAGAAACACTCACCATATAAGCCAAGAAGTCTCCTTCCTTCTCAGGATGCCTGAAGTGAAGCCAGTCTCCCAATTGTTCCCTTTTACCTCTACCTTCCTCGCCTTCCCCATAACAGTCTAGCAAACTCCTACTCATCCTCCACCGTCCAGCTCCAACATGGTCTTCCCTGTGGAGTCCTCCTCATCACCTTCACTCCCCGCTGCCAAGGGCCTGGCTCTTCCTTTAGGCGCCCTTAGCACTTGCACACATCCTTCCTCCAGACACCATTCAATTCTCTTCCCTCTGGAAGTGGGGGCTGCTTGAGGGAAAGACGTTTGTCTTACTCATCCATGTGTACCCAGCACCTAACCTGGGCTCAGGAACAGAGTGCCGGGTAAATGTTTGTTATATGGACACATTGGGAATTGACAAATGATCTTTTATAAAGGCACAGGTGTGTAAATAGACTATTCCTCCTTAGGCCAATGCTGCTGAAAATAGATAAACAGAGGTGGCAAGTACAGACAACCTCAGACAGGAGGATAAAATTGAGGAAAGATTTGTTTTAATATTTGGTTTCTGATTCTGGTAGGAGAAGCAGGAACTTTCACATACTGTGATTAGGAAGACAAACGTGCCGCTGTGCAAACAGCTAGAGGATATGAGTCTCCCGCCAGCACGTGGTACAGCTGTCCCAAGTGCTGTGAAGACAAGCAAGGCTAAGATAACAGCGGGGGACAGGATGGAGGGGGGTCTATTCTTCTTGCTCTGTTATGTAATGTAAACACTTTCTCCTTCAGAAATCATTGGGACCACTTGTTGCTTGTCTTCTTCCTTTTTTTTTTTTAAGATTTTATTTATTTGACAGAGAGAGATAGTGAGAGCAGGAACACAAGCTGGGGGAGTGGGAGAGAGAGAAGCAGGCTTCCCGCAGAGCAGGGAGCCTCATGCGGGGCTCAATCCCAGGACCCTGGGATCATGACCTGAGCTGAAGGCAGACACTTAACAACTGAGCCATCCGGACGCCCCGCTTGTCTTATTCTTAACCCTTTCATTGTCGACCCGCACGTGCAGTCACCCACCCTGCCTCGGCGGTGGCAGGAAGGCTTTCTTCCTACACACGTTGGTTCAGGCACTTGGCTTACACGTGATAAATGCACGTGAACGCAGAGTTTAACGTGGGGCTTTAAATTAGCATCAGGCAGGTCGAGAAGGATTGGTTTGACTGTGGAGGGGTCGCTTTTGTTTCTCCTTCCTGTACACTGCAGTTGCGCTTCCTGTGCTGTTTTTGTTGCTTTGTGGTATGGCTGGTGAGATGTCTGAAGTGTTGCGTGTGTGTGTGTGTGTGTGTGTGTGATTGATCTGTAGAAGTATTTTCTCTGTAAGACGTTACTTTTAAAGCAAGTGATAAGAAACCGCAGAGCACTGAAACCCAGGAGAAAAGCAAAACTTGAGGTTCTGGTTCTCAGGAGGCTTCAAGTATCAGTCAACCAGCTACAGCCCTGCTAGACAACGTGACTGGGCCTCATCTATTTTTGCTTGGCTGACAGGAATAGGTAGAGTTTACACTGGTTATACATCAAGGCAGAATTAATATAATCTCAGACCTAAGTAAACAGGTTTAACATTGTGAAGCAAATGTATTTCATTCTTGTGGTAAAATATGATAGGTCAGCCTTCCCAAGATGACAACTGGATGTGCATTGTATTCATTTTATGGGGTACGGATAAGTTGGCCAACTTTGGGCAAGGTACAGTCCTCCTTGGTCCTCAGATTCCGTATCTGTAAAATGGGATAATAACACCCATCTTTCAGTGCAGTTTGGAAATCCTGTGTTATAATATTTATGAAGGCCCAGAATGTAGCAGGACTCTATGATGGAAAAAGCATGGTTTTCAGAGTTGAACAAACCACGTGTGAATACTCAGCTCTACTACCTATTAACCCTGTGACTCTGGGCATCCTTGCGGTTCCTCAGTTTTACTCACCAATACAATAGGACTAATAATACCTATTTTACAAGCTTGTTATGAATATCAAATAAGACCACACATGAAACACCCAAGAACATAGTGTAAAGAAAGCCTTTCAACAGTGGTTAAAATATCTATGTCTGTATTTATGATATATCCCAAAATTATGTCTCAGAAAGGAGGGTGTCATCTGAAATTTTATTTTATACCAAATCTCTCATATTATAGGGTTTCTCTCTCAGTTCCTTCATTTTGAACACCCAACCACTTTCTGGAAAAGACACAACAGACCTGAAATTACCATAATCAATGATAGTTTTATCCCGTTATAGAGGTCACTTAATGAAATGCTTTTTAAAAAGGAGGCTAAGAAATTTGCCTCAGATACAGTCACAATTACAAATGTTAAATGTAATTGTACATAAACCTTTTAAAAGATTTTTCTTTTTCTTGGTAATCCCAATGATATAAAAGGGTATACAGAGAAAACCAGATCTCCCTGCCCCTCCTGCCCCTCAGTGCCCAGCTCTCCTCATGGGGCAGTTTCTTCCAGAAGTGGCTTATGCCGTGCCCCCACTGTGCTGACTTTCAAATGTAACATCTTAGAGAGATTTCCATATCTGCCACCTCATTCCTGTTAGCACCTTCCTATTTTTCCCACCACAGACTTTTTAAAGATCACTTTAAAAAGTAATGTGGTCAGTGGGTGTGTTGTGGAGACCACGTGCAGGATGAATGAAAAGCCAGCTAGCTGCTCACATGTCGTGAGCATGTGGATGGGCTGAGAAGCCATCCAGGGGCAGCATTGTACATGCTGAAAAGGCTAATGAAAAAAACAGCATGATGTGCTTTGGGAAAAAATGTTTAGGTGACTCAAAAAGTGCCAAAGATACACATGGAAAATTTAAATTGTTGTTCCATAAAATGCGAATTGATGAAAGCAGTATCTCTAAATCGGTGGATTATGTTGTACCTGATTTTAAATTCGCATGTATAATCAAATGAGTGAATTAAATATTACAAGTAAACACCTGATAATTTCATTGATATCTCTATCAGTGTAAACATTCAGAATATTTGGGGGATCTTCTCATTAGGAAAATGGAGGCTGGAGAAGGAGCCTCCCCCACCAACATGGTGTATTGGGGCATAAAGCAGATACTCCTCTAGACTAATCCTCACCACTTACACAAGGCAACTAAGTTATTCATGGCATGTGAAGGGTCCTCTTGTCTCCTCAGGGCAGGAAGGATGTCTTCACCAGAACTCTTGGCATCAGCATACTGCTTTTGACCTCCGGGTCAACTGAACAGCTCTGATCAGAGAAGCCAGGGGTGGTAAGGTCGCAGCTGCTTCGTGACTGAGAATGTAGAGAGTCCTGGAGCTGTCTACCAGGAGGGCTTGCACAGGGCTCTCTAGCCCCATCTCTGTCTTTTCAGATGAGAGAACGCAGACCTATCTGGGAGGAGGAGAGGGGAGCAGCTACATATCACCCAGGAAATTGAGAGTGTTGGGGTTTTCTCTATTATAACGCTTTCCATAGTTTATTTTAATGACTTGTTTAATGTTTGCCTTCAATGCTGAACTGAAGGCATCTCGAGAACAGGGACTGTGCCTGCCTTGCTCACAGTGGCATCTTTATCATACAACACAGTGCCTGGCACGTAAGTGTTTGCTGAAAGGATGGATGGATAGGTGGGTGGGTGGGTGGGTAGATGGGAAATGTGTGGAGAGGTGAGTCAGGAAAATTGTAAAGATTAGAGATAACATATATAAGGGACCCACCTCAGAATCTGGAATGTACCAGGCACTTAAAGATTCCTTTCCAGGGTTGGTAGAAGACCTCTCTTCCTCTTCTATCTCTGCACTAGGACTTCCTCTATTTGACTCTGAGTATAATATGGCCAAGAAATCTCTCTTTCCTAGCCAGTAGTAACATTCATTGCCAGGACCATGATGTATGAGCTGCTTTCATGAGAATTTAGTCTATCACTGCCACAACCACTAGATATCTGAAGAGACACAAATGCCCGCAGTGAACTCAAAAAAGATAGTACTACAACGGGAGAAGAAAGTAACTCCTCTAAATGGTAGGAGTAGAGCTGGCTGGAGATACAGCTAACTAGTCTCCTCTAAGGAAGAAGACATGCCTTCTTCAGGAAGGAGATGAATATAAGAATAATTGTTGAGAAATGACTGAGTGTTATAATCCCTTTTCTCTGTCCATTTCAACAGCACTTTTCAGTCTGACCTTGCTATGTAATGTGTCACTTTTCTACCTTGTGCCATGGTCACATGCACATGTGGCCAGGAGCTGGATGCCCAGCAGGCGGGCACTTCATGCTTGTTGAATGAATGAATGAGGTGATGTCTTTATTTCATCTCCTAACTGATTCCTTGTGGTTAGATTCTGCATCTTGCCTTTATATCTACACCAGCGTCTAGTGCAGTATTTTGTGCCAAGTAGGCTGTAAGCTCTAAGTAAATATTTGTTGGATGAATAAATGAATGCCCAAAAGAGCTTCTGGAAGAAAGCCAAGAAGACATTCCTCTGATGAAAAGAATTTGTAAAGAGGCAGGTAGATGCTGGAAGGGAGAATGTGGGGGTGGGTGCTGTTGGAGGAGAGACAGGCCTCTAGGCTGAATGGAGGTAGTGGGTGTACGGTGGTCTCTAAAGAAATAGCAGAGGAGGAATGATAAAGGAGGAAATTATCCACTAGGAAAGCTGCTCCATCATGCCAAGAGGAACCTGCATTTTGTAGAAACTTTGGGCAAGGAAGTAGGGAGAGGGCCCCAAGGGAGAGGGCTACCTGGGACAAGCAAGTGGTTTGGCAAGAGGTAAATGACTATGGTATCCAATGATATTCAAATTACAGCTCCTGTGTCTCCATTCACTTACCCCATCTCACCCACCCACACTGCACTGCAGCAGCATCAAAAACCCCCTTGTTGCTGAAGTAGTGGGTCCTCATGCTTCTCTCGCTCACACAGCTTCTGACACAACTGGCCACTTCTCCCTTTCTAAGTGTCTCTGGCCTTGCCTTTCATGTCAGCCCATCTCATGGCTTCTCCCTTATCTCTCTGGTCTCTGGTCATTCCCCTCTTCCTCTTACCCTTTAACTATTGGGGCTCTGTGGGGGTTCTGTTGAAGGCCTTCTGTCCTCACTCTCAATGCTCATCCAAGGTCATGTCGTCTACTTTAGTGGCTACAGCAGCCATCTGCATGTTGGGGCTTCCGTTTCTAGATCCCCAGCCCAGTTCTCTCTCCTGAACTCCAAGGCTCCTAGATATGTTCACTTGGCTATCGCATGGACATCTCTTTCCAACAGGGAAAAGCCAAATGCATCGCCATCTGCCAGGCCTGCTTCTTCTCTGGTCTGTCCTATTTCTGTGAATGGCATCACTGTCCATCCAGTTGCTTATGCCGAAGCCGTTTGTCTTCTTCTGCCCAAGCCCAGTGTGATTCTCTCTCCTTTCCTTCTCTGTCCACATCCAGTTCATCACCAAGTCCCGTGGATTCTACCTTCTCAACGCCTTTTGAATCCACCCCATTTTCTCCATCTCCACTGTCACCACTCAAGTTCAGACCACTAGTGTCACCTGCCCAGGTTGCTGCCCAGCTCCGTCATTCCCTCCTCCCCTTATCTTCCTTCCCTTCCATCTTGTCTTCCTCCAGTCCTGTTTCACACTGCAACTGGAGTGATCCTCTGGAAGTACAAACTGGATGCTGTGTCCTCACTGCTTATATTTCCCTTTCCCTCTAGAACAAAAGTAAGCCCTTAGCATGGTTTTAAAAGCCCTTAATTATCTGGCCCCTACTTATCTCTCTAATTCCTAGCTACTCTGGAACTTACACAGACACACAGACAACACACACACACACACATACACACACACACACACACACACACACACACACACACACACACACACACCATAGTCCCTGTGTTTCAGCTAGCAGGCTGAACCACTTCTAGCTGTCAGTGCCATGTTCTGTTTTGCCTCTGGTCCTTCTAGGCCACACCTTGGTCTGTGAATCACATACTCCATGAGCCCATTTGCCCACAACGATACTCTTTGCCGTTGGCTACTGTAGTAGATATCTGGATGATATAACATCTCTTTGACTAGGTGTAATGTGCTATGGTACCAGCAGTTATGCTTCTCTCGGTCTTTGGAGCCTATAAGCCTTGATGTTAGACTCTACTCCCCTGGGACTACTCTTGAAGGAGCCCTGGACAGAGCTGCTCAAAGCCAGAGGTAACTGGCCAAGGCATGGGAAGGGCCTAACTGCCCTAGTCCCACTCAGCCTTCCAAAGATTGGGAAATTTGCCAGACAGTCCTCCTACACATCCTCTTGCTGTGCGATTGCCTCTTTATGTGTTTGTATCCCTTAACAGAATCCTAGGTTTGAGTCAGTGAACAATGTCTGTCTTTCACTCATCCACTCTTTATTGAGCATCTATATACCCTGGGATACGACATTTAGGGCCATTCCTGTTGTGCTATGTCCAGCTGAGGGATGAGCTGGGGCTGAACCCAGCCTGGACTCCCCTCACCAGGCCATGTGCTCTGATTCAAGGCTCAGCCTCCCAGAGGAAGCATCTTCCTCGCAAAGGTGCTGTCCGATTGCCAAGCCATTGCCAAGCCTGCTTGAAAGGATGCCTTTTTCTAATTCACAAAAGGTACTCAATAGTCTAATGGTGACCCAGGCATCAGAGAACAAGATAAATGAGCCTCTTGCTCTCATAGTGCTGTCTGTCTGAACAAAGAAATAAATAAGCACATAGTAAAAATAGTTCAGATGGTAAAAAGACTCTGCAAAGAATTAGAGGCTATCTGAAAGACAGCTTTAGATAAGATGGTCCAGGAAGACATCTCCGAGGAGCCAGAACATTTAAGCTGAGATCCAGATGATAATGAGGCTGGCCATGTGGAAATCAGAGGGAAGAAACTGTGTGAGATCTCTAAGACTGCAATGATGATGATTCAATGATTCAGTGATTCAAGGATGGAAAGAAAGGCCAAAGTGGCTGAGCTATAGTGAGCAAGAGGAGAGAGAAACAGATGACCAGGGAGAGGTGACCAGGGGCCAGATCATGCAGAGCTCCAGAAGCCTACTTGCCTTATTCACTGAGGTGTCCCCAGGGTCTGGCTCATTGTATGTATTGTATGTATTCACTAAATACCTGTTAAATGGAAGACTCTCACCATGCTCTGCATACCGAACATTGGCCCAGAACTGAAGCTCCGTGTGGCCCCAGTGCCCTCTAGTGACCACAAACTCCAGCCCGAGGCCCTTCATCGTCTTCAGAAAAATCTCAGCCAAGCCTTGTCCTTGGGGCCCAGCCAAGTTTCTGGAATTTGTCTTATTAACTTACTACTTTCTGTTAGTTTCTGGAATTTGTCTTATTAATTATTCTCTGCAAATAGAACTAAATCAGTGACAAAATCCCTGACAGAATCCACAGTGAGATGCACACCAGGCCTTCATTCTTTACCCAAGCAGCAGTTTTCAAAGAGAATACATGGATGTCTAATTTCTCAGGGGACTGCAGGGAGCCCATAGAGGTGGCAAGCATTAGAACACGTTTCTGTATTCCCTAGGCAATGTGACAACAAGAAAGCTATCTGAAAGACAGCTCCTCCACATTTCCAGTTAGGACGAACTCCAGGTCATCGTGCCGCTCAGGTGTGCCGCGGTTTGGCCGGAATGGCCTGGTAGGACCACACCCGCAGGCTACACGCTCTGGCTTTCACATAACTTCTGAACACCCAAGCTTGGGCACGATGTGCCTGTTGAGGGCGTATTGCGGGGTGTGTACAAACGTGACGTCCTGCTCATCCTGTCGTTGTTCAATTTCATTTGGATCCCAACCCATTCTGGGCACATTAAGCTAATCACCCAACAAATTCTGAACTGTGATCTCATTGCGAGGCTGTCCCCTGTCTGATTGAAAAGCCTATTTCCCACCCATCTTCCCTGGAAGAAGCTCACTAACTGCAGCCTATTTGCAAATGTGTGCATCAAGAAATCAAGAGTGACAGCAGAGGCCTGGCTCTTCTGGGAGAGGGGCTGGCAGGAGGAGGGGGCCGATCCTTTCACTCTCTACTTCCAATGGCACACACACCCCCCTCCGCCCCATGCAATAATTTATGCAGCTTTGCTTGAAGGATCCTTAAGGATGGGTCTTCTCCAACGTTCCTGGGAGATCATTCTCTAAATTGGTGAATCTTTCAGTGCTCACATTTTCCAGAGGCCCCGCGTGTGTTTTTCTGTTGATCTAGTCACACGCCAATGAGCCAGCCGAAGGAATCTGGCTCTCCTTGAGGTTTACAGGTGTCTGCCCTTTAGTTGTCACTTACTCGAGTGTAGCACATGGAGTTATCTAAATTTTCTTCATTAATCAGTCCCCAAATTCCTTTACACTTGCTCCTCAGGTGATTCCATCAAGTCAACATATTTCTGGAGCTGAAAATGCCTGGAAGAATAGAGCCTTCCAGCTCCAGCTACCAAAAGGAATGGGATTAATGTGTTTCCACCTCACTCCATGGCCATATGTTTCCACAGGTTCACTCCCAGGAATGTTCTGTGCTCCCATTTGCCTGCCTGCAAACACACACTTAGGCTTGTCTGTGTATTTTCTAATTGAGTCTTAAATGCACAAAAATTAACACGTATATTGATGATAGCCAGTGTTGGTGAAGGCGTGGGGATATAGGCATTCATTCACACATTGTTGAGAGTTCCAACTGATACAACTTTGGAAGGCCATTTTTAAAAATTTATTTATTTGAGAGAGAGAGCAGTGGGGAAGGGGCAGAGGGAGAGAGAGAATCTCAAACAGACTCCGAGCTGAGCACGGAGCCTGACACCGGGCTCAATTTCATGACCCTGAGATCATGACCTGAGCCGAAACCAAGAGTCTGACACTTAACTGAGTGAGCCACCCAGGCACCCCATGGAAGGCTATTTTAACAGCTTTGGAAACAAAAATTACAGAGACCATTTACCCAGCATTTAACATATCATTGCAGCTTTGTTTTTAGTAATGGAAAATTGAAAGTAGCCTAAATGTTCATCAGTTGGAAACTATTATAAATCAATCAAATACATTTGATTATACTCATGGAGTGGAAGACCAGGCCACAGGTAAAAAATAATAATGCCAATACAGATCTCTGTGTACTGACATGGAAAGATACCTAAGGAATATTATGAAATTCAAAAGCAAACTGCAGAACAGTGTATGTGATAGGATACCAATTTTAAAATTTTTATTCCAGCCATTTATAAGACAAAATCTAGGCAGAGTCGCATAAATCAATTAATGGTACTTTTTCTGAAGTAGGCTGCTTTCTAAGATATACATTTTTCAATTGCTGGAATTTTTCTGTTTTTCCACAGTAAGTGTGTATTCCTTTTAAGTTCAGTAAAAACAGTAAAGATCATAAATTATTTTTGTAATGCTTTTGATCTAGAAAGATGAGTTTTTATGACAAGTGCTCTCTATGGCCCCTGTTGTCCTCTCCTTGGGTCTCAGCCACGGAGGAGCTTTCCATGCCCTGACACCAGAATTCTTTGTCCTTCCCCCAAAGCTCAGAGTGGCAGTGCATCTCCTTAGGGTTAGTTACTTTAGCACAGAAGGTTTTCTTGATGACTTCCAAGTTTTAACGTGCACCTCCAGGCCCCTTGAACCAGCTTTTCTTCGCTTTGCTTTTTGTTTGATATGTTTGGATTCTTTATAGATTATTTCATGCGAGTGGTCTTATGACCTATTTTTGTAAGATTTTGATCATTTTCTAAGCATTATATCTTTTTTTCTCTCCCTCCACCCCCTCTTTAATGAGAGGAGATGCGTGCTTTCCAGCCTGCTTAGAATTGCTCATTAACATTTATTTCACAGATTTTTTAAAAGAGGGCCAAGGGGATTGGGCACAGCCTTCTGCTATAGAAGCCCTTGTCTTGTTTCTTTTGCCTTCCCTCTTAGCTCTTCCTGAACTAAAACTGTACACGCTACCTGTATTGTTGTAAGAATTATTTTTGTTAGGTCTTTCTACTTTTACTTTATTTTCAGGGTGGTGATTGATTGATTGACTGATTCGAGAGGGGGGGGCACACACAAGTGGGGCGAGGGGCAGAGGGAGAGAATCTCAAGCAGACTCCTGTCCCAGTGGGGAGCCTGACATGGGGCTTGATCTCTGGACCCATAAGATCATGACCCATGAGATCATGACCTGAGCCAAAACCAGGAGTCTGACACTTAACCAACTAAGCCACCCAGGCGCCCCTAAAAATACAATCTTAAAAAAAGAGAGAGAGAAACCACCTAGCACTCCAATGAATTTATTTCTCATTTATTTAAATATTTACACAAGCAATATGATCAGAAAATTAGAAAATGCAGGTGAGCAAATGAAGAGAAAAATAGAAATCACTTATATTTTCACTAACAAGTATAGCTACTGTTAATAATTGGGTTTATAGCCTTAAAAATCATTTCTATGTATATATATCTTTTCTAAAAATGGGTTTATATTTAATAAATTGTTTTATAACCTGATTTAATACTTAATGTAGCATGAATATTTGTCTATGTCATTAAAAAGAAATAATAATAGCAAGCATGGAGTTTACTGCATGCCAGGCACTAGATTAAGCATTTCATACATATCAGCCCATCTTCTCCTCACAACATGCTATATGTTGAGTAGTATTATTACTCCCATTTTATAGATAAGAAAAACTGAGGCACAGAGAAATGAGATAAATTGGCTAAGGTCAAACAGCTGATAAATGACAGAACTAGGTTTTGAACCTAGACCGTCTAGCTCCAGAGGCCATGCTGTTGACCACAAAGCTCTGACCCACACCATCCTTTTCATGGCTATATTATAGGATAATTTATTTAACCACTTCCTTTTTCTGGGCTGTTGGATCCACTGTTGTTCACAAAGCAGCAATGAACACCTTGTTCATATATTTACCTGTACATGTGTTCATTTACTACCTTAGGCTGAATTCCCATGGATAGAATCGCTGAGTCCAAGAGTTTACACACTTTTTTAAAGTTTGGATGCCAATTAGTCAATATTTTTAAGCAATATATTTTCTAAGTCTCTTTGACCCTCGTTGTTCTTTTCCAAAAGTGTATAACTGTCTTCTGGGTTCAATGATAGTTTTTTTTCTTACAACATGGAGCTTCTTCCCTTCTGCTTCCTCTCCCTTCCTTCTGCATCATACCCATTTCTTTAAGATGTTTAACAAAATAATACAGTTTCCACAAGCATTAAGCTTTATGGTGTCGTATTTCCGGTACCTTATACCTCCCACACTGTAACTCTTCAATGGGGTTCTGTACACAGATGGAATGCTGCCCACCCTTTGAGTTGATGTCAATCTTTCATACAGCTCTTTTTTTTCCTTTTTTTTCTTTTGTCTTTCAAGCTTTACAAGATCGAAGTAACAAACCTGCTTTGCAATATACTTTTTTCTTGATTCCATACATGTAAATGGGGGTGGGGTGCCCGACAAGGCTGACTGATGTGCCGGGAACCTGGAAGACAGAGCTTCCTGCTCTCATCCCACTTTGGCCTCGCTCTCATTTTATGATCTTGAGAAAGCCACTTGATCGGTTCTGTGTTTCATTTTCCTCATTTGCTGAATGAGGAAGGTGAACTAAATGACCTAAAAAACCTATTCTCTGTTTGAAAAAAAAAAAAAGTGTCAGGCTATCCAAGTGTAAAGTAGAGCTTTGAAAAGTATTGTGTGAACTTGGGGCAAACATGCACATGGGTGGGGCAGGGTTGGAGGCAGCTAAAGATGTATTTCAACATATTAAAAATATTTTATGCCTTGTCTCTTGACCAAGGTCTCCTAACAGTGTGCTTTAGTGGTTTGTGAAACATGTCTCTAAGACCAAGGTAATTATAGTTGTTCCACCGAAGCATGACAAATGGCCTCTCACTTTGAATTCTTTAATGGGAAAGAAAAACCTTCCATGACAACAGCACTGAACTTAATTACAGGCTCCAGATCCAGGGGTAAGAAGAGAGAGAGTCGAGGCTGTGGTCTAGGGACAGAAGACAACCTGGGGAGAACAAGGACAGAGTAATATAACACTGACAACAACACAATGATGACATCAGTGGGGCTACCTCGAGAATTTGCTATCTGCCAGGCGCTGTCCCAAGAACTTGAAATCCGGTATCTCATTTAATTCCCACGGTGACCCTAAGAGATAGGTTAGGAGGGAGGCACTTTTATTTCTTCTGTTTTACAAAGATGAGTATTGGGAGGCTCTTAAAGAAGTTAAGTAACCTGCTTCAAGTTATTCAGCCAGTCGTTGTCAGAGGTAAAATTTGAACCTTTTGAGTTTTCTTACTTAGCACATGCTTTTTGAATGTCTGTTACATGCCAGGCACCCTTCTTGGGGCTGGAGATGCACGAGTGAATGTGGCAAAATGCCTGTTTATATGGAGTTTGGCTAATAGTGGGATGAGCCCAGTAATAACAGGCCAACAAATCAATAAATAATTTCAGATGGCAATAAATGCTATGAAGGAGAGTGACCAGAGTTAGGGGAGGGCTACTTTACACAAGATTGTCAGGGAAGGCCCCTGGGAGGTGACATGTGAGCTGAGCCCTACATAATGGAGCAAGTCAGCCATGCAAAGATGTATTGGATGCTCCACAAGAGCAATGGCCATGGGTTTAGAAGAGCTTGGCTTGCTATAAGAACAGAGAGAAAGTTAGCATTTCTGGGTAAGTATAAAAGGGCAAAATGTCTGCAAAAAAATCAAAAAAGCAGGTAGGGACCAGATGACACAGGACCTTGTAGGCCACAATAAGAGGTTTGTTATCTTATTCCAAACGCAGAAGGAAGACATTGCAGAATTTTAAGCTGGGAAGCATTATGATCTCCAGTCTCTATAGGTAGCCTTCTTCACCTCTATGTAATATTTGCTAACAAAGAACAACTAGAAAGGGATAAATTGTTTCTGTAGCATGCAGGGCTTAATGAAAGTTATAAAGTTAGGAGCCAGTGTTTCAGATGAAGCAAAATTCTTGGTTTTTCACAAAACAGCAAGACTTTAAACTTCTGACTTCAGTTAAGAAGACCTTTTGGGCGCTTTGGTGGCTCAGTCAGTTAAGCGTTCAACTCTTGATTTCAACTCAGGTCATGATCTCAGGGTCGTGGGATCCAGCCCTGTGTCCTCGGGCTCCAGCCCTGTGTCCTCGGGCTCCATGCTCAGCAGGGAGTCTGCTCAAGATTCTCTCTTTCCCTCTCCTGCTGCCCCTCCCCCTGCTCTCTCTCTCTCAACTAAATAAATAAATCTTTAAAAAACCGACAGAAGACCTTAGGAGATCCAAGAAGAGCATCTGAGCCCTATTTAAAACCTGCATAAAGAAGACTACTTCTTTTCTTTGGGGGTCTTCCCTCAACATGCAGAGTTGTACTCTAGGTACTGAATATTCTTGACCACATCTTGGTCTGGGGATTGTGCTCACCTCACAGAACAAATCTCATCCAAAATAGTAAGACATTGTAGCTTTGTGTAGATGACATCTCAGGGATTTACATTCCTATGCAATCTGGTGTGCATGTGTGTGTGTTTGTGTGTGTGTGTGTGTGTGTCTTTCTCTTTGAAAAATATTTTTGAAAGTGCCATCAACATTTTAACATATAAGACCTGACTTTTCTGGACTTGGCAACTTGATTTATTTTATTTGAATGCTTTCTATAAACAAATAGTCATGTTAATTCTTTAAAATTGGTTTATGACATATATAGGGTGAAATTAGTGGCTTGTTTGCGTTAAAAGCTGTTAGAAGATACCGTTCTACTTTGACAAAACTATGAAGAATTTCACTTTTATCAGCTAACTAAGTTTGAATAACAACATAAACCATTATTAATGCACTGTATTTGTGTGTGCCCTTATGCGGCTGCTCATGCACAGGTAGGTTCCTGACGGTGCCGACCTAACAGTATGGATTTATTTGAAGGAAACTACATTTGGAGGCATTTAGTTGCCTCTGTGATTGGGTGGGCCCCAGAGAGCAAGACATTAATTGTGAAAGAATTTAATTTAAGCTACACAACTGTAATTAAGTAGGATTTGGGGAAGTTCACCACTGTTGCGTGAGTTTTTATACAAATAGCATAGGGGAATAATTCTCGAACTATCTCAGTGCAAGAGGTCAGAGAAGATCTAGTCCTTGGCACGAAAGTAGTATGTGACAGTAGCATCAGGACACGGGCAGTCTGATGCCTTTGGGGGGTGCAGGGTGACGAAAACAGTTCCCGCATATAAAGGTGCTGAATTAGAGAACTCTTGCGGTTCCCCCCAGCTCAGCGTTCTGTGATTTGAGGGAAAGGATTCTCCCCTCTAGCTGTTTAAGCTGCAGTACTTTTTACCAAGGCCTTATGCTATAAGCTCAGGACGGCTCTAATAACTCCGTCAGAATTATAAATTCAGCTGTCAGCACTGGGATTGTTGAATCGACTGAACAAGCAGGTTTTCTCCCATTGTCTGTTCTCTAGATTGATGAATAACAATTTCATCCTCTCCATTTTGTTGTAACTCTTTCACTCTGACACTTCTGATTGCTGAGAAGTGTTCTAGAAATTTCCTAAGTCACACACTGGAGTAAATTCAAGGAGATAATGCAATTCCAATTGAATCATCAGTGTCTCTGCTGTCAGACCCAGTCATTTTAGGAGTTCAGTTGGTTGAGTTGCACAACTTCCCAGATTTAATATTACATACTTGCCATTTTACGTCTTGCCCTCAAGTCTTAATAAATGGGCTAAAGGTCTGATGGGAAACTGTGAGATAAATTATATGTTTATTATGCCAAGTTAAATAAATACTGTTTGAAAAGATTACTGGAGGGTACAATCAAGTTAATTGCTTTAAAAATCTTTTTTGATTTACTGGGCTCTATGAAAATGGTTAAGCAATTGATTTCTGTCATGGTAAGTGATCTGAAGAGAGTGGTGTTGGGTCCTCGAGGGTTGCCATGCGCATTTCCTCCCTTGTGACTGGAACTGTCCCATAAATGAGCAGAGAGGGCCCCCTGGGACCAGAATGCAAGTACTGCTGACAGACTGTTGTTCCTCCAAAGAAGACACATGTTGACAGTTTGACGTTCAGCCTGACAGATTGATTTCTTTTCTTTTTTGCTCTAGATGCTGAAGAATACCAGCCTCCAATATGGAAATCATACTGTGAGTATTTGAAATGAGAATCTCCTCAGAAGTCTTCAGTAGGCCTGCCTTTTGAACAATCCTTGCTGTTGATTTAATGCACACAAGCAATCCCACATCACGGCACTGCAAACCCAAATCTTTCTTTTTCGACTAAGGAGAGATTTTAGTCAGAGTGGACTGCACAGCATTCTCCCCTAGCCAGGACCCCCAAGAGCAGGCTGCCTGGGACCCACTTCGGGAATGCTTAGAAAAAGGAGATAGACATTCTGACTCACTGCCTTTTGGTTTGGGGTTTTCCTTTTCTTTTTTGCAGAGTTGTTCAGCAAGGGCGAGTTTCCATGAATTACATTCTTAGCCGATCATCCTATAGTTGTGATATCATATGACATTGACCACAGAAAATACTAATGATAGCAAAGAATAATGTTTGGTCACTACGGGTGACGCCTTAGATACAGATCATACCTGGGCATCAGTCAGCGTTCAACTCCCTTCATGAAGGCAGGCAGTTGTCATCATGTCAAGCTCGTTTTCTCTTTCCTTAGTAGCATCTGCCTAAGTCGTTCTCCAGCAAGAGAGGGAAGGAGTGTGGTAGGTGGGAAACCCGCTGTGCTGACAGCCAGGGGACACATGTTCTTGTTCAGGCTCTGAGTCTGGACAGCAGTGATAAGAATAATTAGTGCCATCGTTATCGATGTCACCGTTGTTTCTCCCACCCGTGAGACCTGCCCTGGGCCAGCCGCTGTGCCAGCTGAGTGCCTGAGCTCTCACATGCTCCCCACAGCACTGAGCAACGGCGGCCACGTGCAAGGCCACCACAGCTCAGGGAGGGTCAGTAACTTGACATGTGGTCTGCACCTCTGAGTGCGTTGGACTGGCGTGCAGAGTGGAACCCAGAAGCAAGCCTGACCCACAGCCTGCAAGTTTTCAAGACGGTTTTCCTTCCACTTAAATTTTTTTTAAAGATTTATTTCTTTATTTGAGAGAGAGAGAGAGAGAGAGGGAGGGCCAGTGCGAGTGGGGGGAGGGGCAGAGGGAGAGAATCCCCAAACAGACTCCCCACTAGCATAGAGCCCTATACGGGGCTCAGTCCCACGACCTGTGAGATCACGACCTGAGCTGAAACCAAGAGTCGAACACTTAACCGACTGAGCCAGCCAGGTGCCCCTCCACTTAAGATTTTATACATAAATATATACATTCACACAAACACACACACATATATACATAGGCTCGCTTGTGTATATATCTGTTACAAAAGCAATACAAAGTGGCATACAAGACAAACATTACAAAATGCATAAAGCTGAGAGTGAAATGTTTCATGATTGACAAACCAGCCCCCACCCCAGATTCCACATCTCTTTCCTGCTTCCCGGTAGCTGACCTCTGTCAATTTTGGAAGGCATATCCTTCCAAGTGTTCAAAATACACATGCCTAATATGAAGGCGTTTTTTTGCGGTTGTTCTCTTTTGGAAAAAGTGGGTTTCTGCTGTAGTTGGTGTCCTTCAACTTGCTTGTTTCACTTCACAAATACCTTGCTTTTATATTTCCATGTCAGCATATATAGAGGCACCTCAATCTTATTACATGAGTCTGTTCTTCCATCTGTGAAATACAGGGGTTGTGCTGGGTCTCTGAGGGCCCTTCCAATCTAATGGTTCTGCATTCTGATCTTCTATTTTAAAAGGCAGTGCTAATGACTTAGTAATTGCATGGTTTTGTTTGTTTGTTTCCTAATGGAGTGTGAAGAGCTCTGACAGTAAATCACCAAAATATCTGTAGTGAGAGGCTCGGGGTGTTCCATGACTTACTGTGCTTTGCACACAGCCTTGCATACATTAAGTAGCCAATAAATATTTGTTGAGTGAATGCCACCGCAGAGAGCTCTATTGAAGCAAAAAGATGGCATTGACTCAAATTCATTTCCCCTTTTGCTAAGAGGCCTTGGGCCACCCGATATATCTCTTAAAAGGGCTTCTGTGTCCTAAGGAAGGGAGAAAACACATTGCTAATTACATGTTTACAATATCAGTTTCACCCTCGTGTATGGGTTTTAAGTTTGATTTGGGGGGTCTAACCAAGTTGTGTGTTTTTTTTAATTTGCTCTAAAATCATAAAACTTTAGACACAGAAGGGATAGCTGAGGCCATTTAATACAAACAATGGCATTTATGAAATTGCTCTTTATTGCATCCAGCTAATAGTCATCCTGGCTGTATTTGAGGACGTCTAGTGATGCATAACTCCAAAACTGAGGGGAGTATGCCACCAAATGTGCCGTTTATGGCATCAGAACCACATTTCCTAAAGGTATGCAGAGCATCACTGAGAAAGAACTCTCTTTTTGCTGTCCTGGATCCATAAATTATTTGAGTTTGGGTGTTGGGCCTCTTATAAACTCACCTGGCCATATTATTCCCAAGCTCATGATACTCTATCTTATTCCCAAGACTATCATCCATTCATTTGGTCTTTGAGCAAACATACAGGGAATACTCCCTGCATGTTAGAGCACAAATATCAGGAATCGAAAATGACTAACTTGTGATCCATACTTTTCTCCAGTTTATAGTCTTGTAAGGGAGACAGATATAAACCAATTAACTTAAAATGCAAATGGCTTTAGTAATAATATGGTACTCCTCCACCCCCTGGGATTAGAGAAGACTTTATAGAAGAGGTTAAATTTGTATATGGTTCTTAAAGGATGAATAGGAGAAGGAATCTGAGGGCCTTGCAGAGCTTCACGAGACACTTTTTAGAATCCAAATAAACTAAAACTGTAGCATTTTCCTGATCTGAAAGTCCAAAAAATTTCAGAGTATGAAATTTGCTTTATTTGAAATAACCTGTTGTTAAACCCATTTTGAATCTCAGGACTCACCAAGCTCTTGTCTTTGAAATGTTCACAAACTATCCTTTGAAAGATAACTTTAGATATTGATGTCAAAATCATTAGCATATCATTTATGGAATCCACATTTTTCCATCACACACTTTTTTTTTTTCAAACTCTAGTGATTATTTGGTACCTTGAAATCTCTCATATATTTACTGGAGGCAGTACATTTTTACTATATTACAGGACTTGATTCTAAAAATTATGATTTTTAATTGTTATAGAAGTGTATAGGTATGTCTTAGCTTTTATGGCCTATTATTGGACATAACTTTGACTTATTTGATACCAGATTCTTATCGTGAGGCATGAGCCCCAATTATGACATTATTCCTAAAAGAAAATTAGTCTACCTGATGATAATCCACTTTAAAAAGTGGTTTCTCAGGTTTAATGCTAATTGCAATGCTCTTGGTTGCAAGTATCTACAGTTTACTTTCCTGACACTTTAAGCAAAGTCTTAGAACTGAGTCTCAGTGCTGACTGACCTGCGTTACCCATTCCTAACTCCAACACTGTGGTCAGAGAGTTGGGATATGCTGCTGCCCTGAACCAGTCAGGGACCAACCCTATATAATCCACAGAACTGGAAAATTTTGAGTGCTGTTGGAATGGGGAAGATGGATATGGATGTTGGGAAGGCAACCACAAATGTCTGGCTTAGAAATGTAGAGGAATAGAAATGTTAAAAATCAGCTCTCTCCATATTTTATTTAAAGTAGATTGTTCATTCATTCATTCACCACTCATTCAGCAAATACATAGTAAGTTTTTGCCTTAAGCCAAACACTGTGTTTAGAGTTGTGAGGCAAAGGGATGGATAAGCCTGGGTCTTGACTCCGAGCGTGATGATGTCACATGATGTCGATTAACTTCCTGCATTCTCTGCTGCCCTCCCTTTCTTAGAACCTAATGCTATCACTTACTGGGCTGTTTCCATAAGAATAATCTTGTCCCAAAGTATCATATATCTGCAGCTAGTCCTTAATATTCAAGATCGAACCCCAAAACATTGATGAAGTCATTGAGAAAGTTTTGGTTTCAGTTTTCTAAAAGAAAAGCTATCTTCAAGTTCACTTGAAAAAAAAAAAATAAAGCCACATTCTAAACTTAAACTAGAACTGTGTGAACTGTATGCCCTAAGCAGAGAAGTTCACAAGTCAGCCACCCTGGGTATACTCTGAAAGGTTTTATTTTCTAAGGGGCAAGTGCCAATTAGACAGCAGAGGTTGGGACCGACAGCTCTCCCGGGAGACCCTCCCAGGCGGTAGGTCAAGCAGTCACAGCTTGTGCCTGTTTTCCTAAAAAGGAGTTTAGAACCTCAAAACCCTGTTCCACTGACCCCCCTGAATCAGAATCGCCTGGGGGGAATATTTATAATAACAAATCCTCAGCCCTACCCCCAGATTTCTGAATCAGAAGAGTGGGGGGATCTGCAATTTATCACACTCTATAGGTTTTTCTTCTGCACGCTGACACCTGAGACCCCTCATCATGAGGCTACACGGCCTCATCCTCGGGTTTTTCACAGTACCTGAAGCACAAGAGGAGAACGCAGTCCCCATTAAGACTGGAAATTCTGTTAGTGAGGAGGTGGGCAGTGGGGTTAAGGCAAGAAGACCTCCAAAGCACCTACTGTTTCTCACTCACACCCAAGAGTTTTTCTCATGAAGACTGGGAAGACATGGGCGGTGAGCCGGGTGGTACTGGCTCAGTGTCACAACCAGATGGCTGGGTCTGCATGCCCTCTTTAGAAAGAAGTGGCTGTGAGCGGCCATTCCCAAAGGATCTTTCAGGAACTGATGGGTGTGGACTGGGCTTCAGTATCACCCAGGCCACGGGCTTTTGCTTGGCATCCATAGGAAGTGGGGTGATTATTGTTAGAGGAGAGTGCATCCAGTTTTCTTATTGAAGACAAAATAAAACATTCTTTCAGTGAGCTCTGGATTTCTCAATGTGCTTCAGGTTGCTTGGGGAGCAAGGACTCCTCCACCTCCACGTTCCCCAGTGACCACTCCCCCTGCCAAACAGCTCATTACAGTGTTAAGAATTAATCGTGTGCTATAGAGTGCTCAGGGTTGGGGAGTGCCTCGAACATATTTGGAACATTGCTACAGCAGCAAATTCCATCATATCACCTCTTAGCCCAGAGAACCACCCAAAAAGTGACATACGTTATTGCATTTTGCTTGTGAAATGTTTGAACAAAAAAAAAAAAACTCAAGAAGTGACACTTTCAGATTATGTGACATGTTCCAGTTTGTATTAAATGTGCCTCAGAGGTTTTTTTTTTTTTCACTGATGGTGGTTTTGTTATAGCTAACCTTGAAAATGAGGGACTAAGACTCTCACTCGAAGCTAAGATAGGATGTAGGGCCCATTTTTTATATGGCTACCATTGCAGTTGGTTGCCATCTCATTATCTTTATAGAGACACATAATCCAGATGGTCAACAGGCTTCTGTTCCTATTTGCCAACTTCTGTTGCTTAGAGCGGCACCGAACAGATCGGTTCCTGAGCCCTGCTCACTGAGAAACGGCAATTGGTCAATGATGCGTGCTGCCCAGGGACTAGGAAGGAGACCTGGTGTCTCTGGCTTGAGAGGTTTGCAGGGACCCCCTCCAAGTTGCCCCTGGCTCATACTATTTCTGAGGCTAGTGAACAATGGCATTGCTCTTTACTAAACCTCAGAGAGTCCTCAGAGGACACAGTGATGAACTTTAGCCTGTCCAGAATGTTCCTTCACCTGTATCCTCTGTGATTGTTAATGGCCTCTCAGTCTCTCAGTGTTTCAAGGTCCTTCCCTCCATTCAGTCCATCATTAAGCCCTGTCTGTTCTCCTCTGCAATCAACTCACCTTCTTATCTGTGTTTCTAACAGTGTTGCCTTAACACACGTTTTCAGGATCTCTTGATATACAACTGAAATACTGTTCTCTCTTGATTCCCTGCCTCCAAGGCTCCTCCTCTGATCCTTCCTTCAGTGAGGCAAAGGGAAGTGGCCCCACTCCTGACTGCTGAACATTAGAATCTCCAAACAGCTTTTAAAAAAAAAAAGCAAATTTGGGGGCTTTCCACCAGAGTGGAAAGAGTGAGTGTTGCCAGCGAGCAGCCCCAGTCCCACACAGGACCTCTCCACTGCCTGCTTTAGGGAACCACTGGCAAGCCTGAAAAATACAGACCTTGGAATCTGGAAATCAGGCTTTAAATCTTGATTTCATCATATTATCTGTGTGACCTTGAGTTTCTTCAAAGCTTGGCATCTCTACTACGTTATTAGTAAGGGCAGAATAATATTTACCCTGGAAGTTTGTTGGAAAGATTAAATGAGAAGATGTAGGAAAGGTGTCTGACACATAGTAGGTGTCCACAGTATGGCAGCTTCTATTATTCTGAATAATTTGATCCTTATCACTATTCTGAAACAGACCAAATCATGTCATCTCCCTGCTCAAAAAATGTCACTGCCTCCCTCCTGCAGACAGAAGAACATCCATGCTCCTTGGCATGACCTTTAAGATTTAGCTTTATGTGACCTCCTCCTACATCTGCCCATCCTGGTGGAACAGCCATGCTGGACTCTTACTGATCAATAAACATGCCATCACCTTTCCCTTTTGGGGCTCTTTCTTCACCTGGAACTGCCCCTTCTCTTCTCTATGTGCAGAAACCCCTCTAATCCTTCAAGAAGAGCTGCATGCTTCTCCCTTTGGGAAGCCATCTGGCCACCTGAGTAAAAAGAACCACTTTCTCCTCTCCCCCCTCATGAAAGCATTTGGTCCACCCTGGTTTTGTTTCTCCACACAAGTCTCTCTCATTGGATCAGAGTCTTCTTGAAGACATGGGTTGTGGCCCCTGAGTCATGGATACAGTCCATTTGTTCCCCAGATACAGCATCAAGCATCTACCATGTGCCAAGCACTGTTCTAGGTGCTGAGGGTACCACAGTGGACAGAACAAAGTCCCTGTCCTCAAAGAGCTTACACTTTGGTCAAGGGAGACCGAACACAAAAGAAACAAACAAAATGTGTTAATAGTTAATAAGTACCATGAAGAAACATAAGACAGTGTAAGGGAGCAGAGTGATGGGATGTAATTTTATACCAAATCAGTCAAGTCAGGGAAGACCTGAATGAAGGGAGAGAGGGAGCCATATAGATATCTTGGGAAAGAGCAATCCAGGTGGAGGGAATAGCAAGTGCAAAGGCCCTGAGGCATAGAAAAATAAGGAGGGCTCTGGACTCAAAAGGATACCTGGGTGCCCCAGGGCAAATATTTAACTTTCCTGCACTAGTTTCCTCATCTAAAAAATAAGAATGATAATGATACAACAATTTTTTTTCTGTGTTCTCCTGAAGATCCAATAAAATAGTGTTCCTGGCACATGACAGGCACTCAATCCACTGGTTCCCTTTCCCTTCTCCCTTTCTCTTTATTCCTCATAAAAGCCTCCACATAATGCTGACTGTGGTAGCTGGTCTGTAGCAGATGGTCAAATATTTGCTGATATGAATCGCAAAGGCACACTTAGCAAAAAATGCTTCTGTCTTATAACATGTGTACTTCCTTTGTCACCTCCAAGGGAGGCATTAAAAATGGTGTCCAGCCTACCCCCACATATAACTGTTGGCTTCAAGAGGCATTGGCGATGAGAAGAGAAGAGTGGGCAGGAGTCTCTGGATGTGGGTTCTGCAATTCCCCTTGGCTGGAACACTCTGTGATTTTAGGAGCTGGTCCTTTTGGGTCTCATGGCAGTCATTAATAGCAACACTACTGAAAAGCAGTTAGGGGGTGCCTGGTGGTTCAGTCGGTTAAACGTCTGCCTTCGGCTCAGGTCATGATCCCAGGATCCTAAGATCGAGTTCTGCATCAGGCTTCTTGCTTAGCGGGGAGCCTGCTTCTCCCTCTCCCTGTGCCTGCCTGTCTGCCTACTTGTGATCTCTCTCTCTCTCTCTGTGTCAAATAAATAAATAAAATCTTAAAAAAGAAAAGCAGTCAGTAGGTGTTGGGGCTGATCCGAGAGGTAGAAAGGATTCCATGCAGCCTCTCTCCTGATTTAAAAGGAGAGCATGGGCACTACTGGGATGGTCAATGGAATGTCCACATTATTTCTCTATCTTTGGCCAATTCTTCCTCATGTTTCCTCTTTGAAAAGAAGCCTTCTCTGGCTGTACCTGCCATACATGGGTATAGTTGTCCTTAAGTGACACAGGCATTGTCATTAGTGTGGGCAACCCAGCTTAGAAATGTGGCACATTAAAACATCTACAAGAGGGTTAGATGGTTTCTCCTGTGTGAAAGCTGGGCAGTCTACACTTAATTAGGTAAGAAAATAACCATGTTGAGCTAAAGGCATTGAGAAGCCATAATTACAAAATACATCCCATCATTTCCAGCCCTATTTCCACATGACCATCTGCATTTCAGTTAAAATTTCTTTTTTTTAATTTTTAGGCCTAAAATAAATCAGAAATTTTTGCTTATCTTATTAGTTTTTCTAGAAATATTTTATATGATTGAATTTTAACTTTTCATAGATTTATACCATCTAAAGTGAATTCTTCCTTCTTCAAGATGTTGAAGATAACATCTCCTTGGTTTTCAAAGAGGTAGAGCTCACAGGTACCAGCATAGGGTGGCTTACCTCTAAGAGAAGTAACCAGACTAACTGAGCAGCAGAAGATCACTCGTTTTAGTCCGAAAAATCCCAGATAATAGGCTGATAAATTTTATTTTTATATATAATTACCTCCATGTCCAGGCCTAAAAGTCTGTCTTTAAAGCAGGATATAAGGGGCGCCTGGGTGGCTCAGTTGGTTGGGCGTCTGCCTCCGGCTTGCGTCATGATCGCAGGGTCCTGGGATCGAGCCCCACATCGAGCCCCACATTGGCCTCCCTGCTCAGTGGGGAGCTTGCCTCTTCCTCTCTCTCTGCTGCTCCCCCTGCTTGTGCCCTCTCTCTCTGTCAAATAAATAAATAAAATCTTTTAAAAAATTTTTTTAAAAGCAGGATATAAGAGAGTTATTATTTCTTAAGATATGAAAGGGCCCAAGAAAGAGGAATGCCAAGGAACCAGTCACATAGATGAGAATGCATGGTGATAGGCAGGCCAAAAAATGGAACTCATGAAAAGAGAAAGGGTTTGGGGTTTCACTCACTCACAAAATCAATGGTGTCTTGGTACATAACTGTAAGGTTTCAGAGAATAACACTACTCTGCTAATGCCAGTCTTTTCCTGATATGTCAGGAGACATCAGCATTTCAATTCAGGAATCCTCTTATATGATCTTACTGCTTTGGTACTCACAGGTAGAATTCCAAAATAGTCAGAAGAATTTTACTCCTACCTTCCAAGAAAGCCATAAAATGAACAATGCCAGTAACAATTATGAAACTAAATTGGCCTTGTAAAAGAATAAAAAAATCAATTTTGCCAGTTTGCATGCATGGTAACTAATTTCCATATAAATAAGCTGACTTTATTCAGTCTAAAGATGTGCCGGTATCCTCTTTGTTTTTTTGTTTGCAATATTTGCATTTCTTCAGAGGCACTTAAGGTGGGACTATTTGAAGACATTTTGGTGTGTGTTGTAGTTTTCTAATCATAATTATCTTTTTCTTTTTCTTTTTTTTTTTTTTTTTTGGCAGTATATCAGTTACAGCAAGAGGCCCCTCGTCCCAAGAGGATCATTTGTCCTGGGGAGGTCAGTACTCAGCTATTTCTGATACACCTTGTTAAATATGATGAATTGTCAGTGCTATGTTGATATCAGAAGGCTTTCAGGTTTCCTGGGAGTTGATTGGTATTAACATTTGTTAGAGTGTCACCAAGTTTATTTATTTATTTATTTATTTATTTATTTATTTTAAGATTTTATTTATTTATTTGACAGAGAGAGACAGCGAGAGCAGGAACACAAGCAGGGGGAGTGGGAGAGGGAGAAGCGGGCTTCCTGCCGAGCAGGGAGCCCGATGTGGGACTCGATCCCAGGACCCTGGGATCATGACCTGAGCCGAAGGCAGACGCTTAACAACTGAGCCACCCAGGCGCCCGAGTGTCACCAAGTTTAATACCTGAATAATCTATATTATGAAATCAGGTGTTATTTTTAAAAATATTCACAAACTCACTTGAAATCAGAGGTCTCATGTTTTTAACCATCGTGGAGGCAAATTAAGCCTCCTTTTGTAACCCCCCCCCAAAACATGTATTTTGGTTGTTTTCCTTGTTTTTGCTGTTTTGATTCTGTTACCATTCTTTTCTTATGGAATGCTTCCAACAGAGAAAACACAGAGAATAATAAATATCTGGGTACTCTCAACACTCCTATTTAACAAACCTTTATGCTCTGTCACATTTACTTGACATTAAAAAAAAAGCCTTACAAGAAAAGTGACTGTTTTTTTATTCTTGAAGATAAGCTTAAAAATATATCGACTCATAAAAATGCTTACCAGCCCGGAGAACTTTCCCCAGTCGTCCCTCACTAATCAGTTCTCTTATCATCTGGGATGCCGGCAAGACTGAAAGGCAGGACTAAGGTTCTATTTTCTATTTTTATACTGATCAGTTTCTGTAATAGTCAAACTAATATCCTTCACACAAAGGTCCATGGGTCCTTGCTTATTTTTGATATTATGACTTAGATTAAATATAGAGTAGCAGATGCCTTTTAAAGTGTCACATCTGCCTTATCAGGAGGAAAAGGCTCCAATTCCAATACTCTTGAGATTCATCCTTGAATTTCCGTACTTTCTGGCTACAGGACTTGACTGGATCTGGTTTTGAACCTGTCTCCTCAAAGGCTTAGGTACATACATCCCCACACCCAGAGGCGACTTATCACTGTGTAGTAAATGTTTCTACAGGAAATTTTATTTCTGTTGAAGGACACTGAAATTCATCAAGTAATCTGAATATTGACACAGAGTAAACATTCCTATCCCAGGAATATGGCTTGAGAAGAGAAACTATCTGATCCTTAAGGAAAAATCCAGGATGAGGTCCACTCCTTATCTGGTAGTCTGATCTTGTCCTGCCACCAACCCTGATGACTTTTGCCCTTTGGTTATTCAACAATATCTAAATTAGGAAAGAATAGGATAAATACAAAATATTTAATAAGATGCTTGGAATAGAGTGTTTGAGGGAATAAGTAAGAAATAAATTGTTAAAAATTCCTTTAATCCTGGGGCATCTGGGTGGCTCAGTCAGTTAAGCATCTGACTCTGTTTCAGCTCAAGTCATGATCTCAGGGTCGTGAGATCGAGCCCTGAATCGGGCTCTGTGCTCAGCTCAGAGTCTGCTTGAGATTTTTTCCCTCTGCCTGCCCCGCCCCCCAACCCCTGCTGCCCTGCACTTGCCCATGTTCTCTCTCTCTTAAATAAATCTTTAAAAAAATTGTCTTTAATCCTATTTTACGTCTAATGCTTCTCCAGGAGAAAAAATAGAGCCCACGCAGGGAGGTAGAGGAATTCAAATGTCTCCGGGAAAAGAATGTTTTGTAAAATTAGAACACCACTAAGGATTTTCCTAGGGCTATTAATAAAAAGTCAACAGGCAAAGTTGGGCACCAGAATTTAAAACCCAAGGGGACAGTAAATAGTTATTTGTTCATTTATTCAACAAGTATATATGGAGAGCCTGCTGTGTTCTGACTTTGGTCTAGGTGTTAGGAATATAGCAAAGAACTGGGCCATTGATACTTTGAGTGTCATATCAAAAGAGAACAAAATCATGATGTATGTAATTAAAGATAGATCTACTATTTTACCTCTGTGTGTGTGCACACACGTGCATATGTATGTGTATGTGGGAGAGAGGGAGAGAGAGCACTTCCTCGCTTCTTAAAATCTTTGGAACCATGTCAGTTGTCCTTTAAGCCAGGTGGAATGTTGGCAGTGGAGACGGGTAGATGCAGATTAGCTTCACAGAAGCTCTTCGTAGGGTTCAGCTGAAACTCTTCAGACATCCAAGGGGATCCGAAGGGACCACAGATCTCTCTACTGTTGCCCTTGCATTGGAAGACAATGCCACAGACATCTTGGCAAAGCAGAGCTGTGTGCCACAAGCCACCACCATCTGCTATAACTAAAGAACATAGTGCATGTGTAGCTCTGTTTCCCCTCCTGTCTGTCTTTTTAACCAACTTTTCACCTTTGACCATTACCAGTTTGATTCATGAATAAGGGATCCGGTTGGTGCTGGACTCGTAGGTTGCTTGCCTCTAGAAATCCCACATCCCATCTCTACTATGAAACCTCACCCAAAATGGATAGTCACCAGCTCCATTTCCTCAGCAGGCAGCATGGGGCCCAGCCAGCCAGGCACGTGTCAGGTGATAAAGGGTGGTGCGTGTTGGCGGAACACGTGCTGCCTAGAAGCTTGCCAGCAGGAGCAGCTTCAGCTCCCTTTGTCCTCCAGTGCCACATTAACTGCAAGGCATTCCTGCCCGAGGTGCTTGGCCTCCCAGGACTTGGCCTTCTTCAAGCGAAGGCACGGCCTCCTCTTGGACACCGTGAAACCACTGCCTCTGCTACAGGCGATGTTTGAGCAAATGTCTCTTTGCCTTGTGGCGCACCTGCATGCTCGGGGGGCGGGGGGGGAGCCTAATGAAGTCGGAAAGCCTTCGGTTTGAGGATGTGGCCAGAGAGACTGAAGCTTTATTAACGCATTTACATAACGCCACACGGGCTATTTCTTTTGAACAATGAGTTAATGATTTTTTTTTGTCTTTGCCATCTCACCCCTTAGCCAGCTTTTAAGAGTCCATGCCTTTCTTCTGCCCACAGTCCTGCTGCCCTCTTTCTTAATCTTCGGTCTCTCTGCTTCCAGCCACCCTGTCCCTGGCAAGCCTGCCTAGCTGCGTTACTCCGACATACTCCATCTCTTTTGTTTCTCTGATGACTAATAACCTCCCAGGCTAGGGGCCCCTGTCAGGTTAGGATCTTCCCATTGAAGGTGATAAGGGCTCACAAGAGGACACCAAGTGAGTGTAGTTATGGAGATATGGAACACTGTTGCTCAAAGGTAAAGACACAGGCCAGCATGACTTGAATGCTTGCTAGCTGTGAATAGATACCAACCACCTAATAGACTTTGCTGGGGACCTAGCTGGGTGGAGGGGACAGCCTGATTCAGCAGGCCAAATCCAATGAGCTTTGTGAACCCAGGCAGGGGAGCCCAGCTACAGAGTCAGCTGGACCTGTTTTGAATTCATGCTCTACCACTTTCTAACTACCTACCTTAGAGCCAAGCACTTACTTTCTCAGGGAGATGAAGGTCTCCTGTACTCCAAGGGCCAGTGTCTACTTGATGGGGTGCTGTAATGGCATATATGTGTCCAGTGTGTAGAATAGTGCTTGGCACATAATAGGTACTCAGTGTTCATGATTCAAGGCAGATTCAGAAACCTGCGCAGAGGAGGCTCTGAGATGCTCATTAGGGACCGAGTCAGAGCAATGACAGTGTTCTCTGAAAGCTAGAGCCAAAAAGACAATGATCAAGAACAAAGCAAGATGCCTGGATCAGGAATTAAACCACCAGGAAAAAGATGTGGAGGATGAGGAACAGAGGGTACAAACAGCTGAACAACAGCTCTGGCGCCAATTAAGCCAGGCATGGTCAGTTAGTGAAATAGCAGTTCATTGCTTTCTTGAGATTCATTGCTGCTGTAAATTAATATTTATCAGGCAGCCACAGCACCTGGCACTCTACTAGCATTTCCTGAGTGCTCCTTGCCAAGAGATTGAAAACATCTTGCAGTATGCAAAATTCTCTCTTGCCCTTTCCGACAATTATCAATCAGTCATTTTGTAAGCAATTCGTTAATTACCGAATGTGTGCTTAGGTGGTCTGGCGGGAACTGTGACTGTTGACTCCCAGATGTGTACCTCTAGCTAAGCCCTCTCCCCTGGGCCCCAAACACCTCGTTCCCATCTGTCTACTCGACCTCCTCAAGTAGATGTCCCACACCACCTGTAGCCTAACATTCAAAATAGAACTGAACCCCCCACTCCATTAAATGGCACCTAACTTCAGAGACCTCACTGCTCTCTTCCCACCCTCACCCTTTTCTCTAGCGATTGTCAAATTCACTTCCAGCTGTATCTTGCACTTGCCTACTTCCTCCTTCTCCATGACTACCATGTGGTTTGGGTCATGGTCGTTTCTTGCCTGGATTATTGCTGGTCAACAGCCTCCTGCCTGATCTCCCCACCTCCACTGCTGGCGCTCTCCCTGCAGCCCACATTCACACACACACACACACACACACACACACACACACACACACACCCCATTCACCAAATACGAGCCCAACATTATTAAGTGTAAACCTAACAGCTTCAACAGCTTCCCATTGCTCTTAGAATAAAAGCAAAACTTCTTGTTCTGCCTGTGAGCCACAATGGGGCTCCTGCGTCGGTCACTTCCCCACCTGTACCATTCTTCTCAGAGCGCACCGCCCTGCAGTCCCACTAACCTCTGCTCCAGTTCATTAAACAAACCACAGCGTTGCTACTATAGGGTCTTCAGATCTGCTCTTTGCCTGGACTTCTCCAATGTTCTCTGCATGTCCACGTGTCAGATCAAAGTTCACCTAATAACGGAAGCCTTCCCCGAACCCCATAAAAATTAGCATCTCCATGGCGCGGTTCTCTCTTCTGAGCGTGAAACTGGCCCTGGATGTTGTTTCTGCAGCTGCCCATTGCCGCTGATGATGGTTCTTCTCCTCTGGGGGAGTAAGAAGAGGAGGACATAGTCTGACTGGTAAAAAAAAAAAAAAAAAAATAGCACCTCCCAACCATCAGATCTTCTTTGTCATATCATCCCATTTATTTTGTGTGTAGTACCTAATACACTATCTAATTTCCATCATATTTAATTGTTTGCTCGTCACTTATACATCTCCTTCCAGAGGAATTCAAGCTCCAGAAACTTCATCGGTCATAATTGCACGGACTTCCCTAGCACTGAACCTAGTGCCAAGCAGCAGTGGGCAATCAGTAAATACATGGTAAAATGATGAAAATGATGAAAAAAAAAATAGACTGCTAACATAAGGAATTTAGAATTCTCAAACTATTACTAATAGTATATCAGATTTACCCAATGCTGTCATTAGGGTAGTGACTTGGCCTTTGGGCAGTGGTTAAGGTTCTTACTTAAATACAGACTAATATTATTTCCTGGAATATTCTAAATTTCTTTTGGCCTTAACAAAAGGCCAAAATGTCAAGATTTATGTGCATGACTAATTTAAAGTCAAGTTCCACTAGAATTACCTAAAGAATACACAATAAGTAGAAATTCTTTTGTGACTAAATGATTTGGTGTCATTTATCTTTTTTGAAATTGCTGGAGTTAATTTCAATTCAAAAAGCAATTTCAGAAAAGGGAAATAAAACTACATACTATTACTTCAAATTGTTCTCCCTTTTATGCAGCTTCACTTCCTCTCTCTCTTGCCATAGAATAATATATTTTGGAAAGTTTTGTTTTTTTTTTTTAAATGCAAAAGTGAATTGTAGAACTGAGGTTTCCAGCATTCACCAGAACCAGCTTTTTGTTCTTGATCGTCAGAAGTTAAGCCAAGTATAGATGACAGCGGCTTATCTTAAATTGCAGTAACACCTTATTTTACCTTCTAGTGAATTGTATTCACTTTTTAAATATCACTTTCAATGCCCCATTTTCTCTGGTTTTTTGGTGTCCTTAAATGTGTGCCCATTTCACTTTCTTCTACCTTTATTTGTAAAAAATGTTCTTTTAAGCCTAAAAAAGCATTTCACTTGATGATTACGCTTTTAAAATTTTGATTCACCATACCTAGGTTTTGCAGTCTTATAGTCTTGTAGCTTGAGGCATTTATCTTGTCTTAGGCATATCTGGAAGATCTTAACAAGCCACATTGATTGACCATGTCATTCTCAACTAACTAGGTACATTTCAAATCAGATTTAAAGTAAACTCAGAGAGGTTTTCTACGATTCTACAATCCTCCCCCTTTTCTTATTTTATTCATTGAAAATAAATGTTTTAAACCTATGTGCATTTGGGGGAACATGAAAACTCTACTGATTCAAGACATTTGGACAAGGTATGTCTCTGAAGTAATGAGATTGATTTTGCAAGCCACAAACAAAAATCAATCCCATTACCTTTTAATTGGCTTTCTGTGTAGTAATCAGAAGGCTATTCTCCCCTGGTAAGAAATATTTCTGTTCTTTTTATCCTAGACTTTCTCCACTGGTCTCCTTTTTTTCCATCATATTTCTCCTAGGTTTTCCGCTCACTCCGTAATGCAGTCAGGTTTTTTTCGTGATGTGATTTCATGTGAGCTTGACTTGCTTTGGTTGTAGACCTACTGTAGTCAAGGGAAACAATCTTCTAATAAAACGAATGTTAGAGAAAATTTTAGACAGATTAACTTTATTTTTTCCAAATATAGAACCAAGAATTTTGTGCTTTTTTAAACAAAAACCTTCTTATTGACAAGTACTGACAAAACACATAGCCCTCCAAAAAAGAAGTCACTCTCTTTAGAGTACTTTGAACTTGTTCTAATGTAATGCAGACTCTGCATGTTTGCACCTATAAATATTTAGTCATTTCCAAGTGATACCATGAACAGAGGATAAGGGGTTCCTGAGGACAAGCTGCTACAGAATTCAGAGACTCAGGGGCTCTGAGCCAAGGGGACAGGTGGGCTGAACTGGAGAGAGCCACCAAAGAACAATATATATGCTGAAGCATAAATTGAGGCAAAAGTGGAAGGTTTCTTCTTAAAACCAAGTAAGGAAAATGAACAGGGAGATTAAACGGTGATTGATAACAAGTAAAATTTCTTGAGAAGTTTCCTTGATCTCTCTGGGTGATTTTTATTTCTGAAAATCAAATTTGAAAATGTGTATTCCTTTATAGAATTACTTGAGGTGAAATACTACATTGTGTAGTTAGTTGTTGTAGGAAGAAAAGAACAACCAAGAGCATCAGGGATTACAGCACATGCTCTCTTACCCTTACCTCACCTGTGACAGCCAAAACCCAAGATCCTTCACTCCCCGATGAGGAGTGGGGGCAGAGGGTGGGGCGGTCCAGACTATAGCACAGTGGTCATGAGGAGGTGCTGGCTTTCGTAGGGCCAACCTTACACATCCAAACAGGAAGCAGATATCTCACTTCCACAGCAGTTGCTATCTAGAGCAACCCGCAGTATGTCTGCTCCATGACTCAGAGGTCAGGTCCAGCAAAATTTCAGGTGTGGCCAGGCTTATCCGGGAAGGGGAGCCAGGTGCAAAGCCCTGGGTGCACTAGTGAAGTTTTAAAGACATGCTTTGCATTTACTCACCTGGTTAAACATTAACTGAGAAATAATGCTGATAAAGGTTAAGCCATACTCGGCCCTGGGCAAGCCTCGTCTCCTAGGCTAGTATGGCCTGGCTAACCAAGCAGTGAGATGTTTGAAACCAGATTTGTAAGCTTGACTCTACTTTCCATCAGAAAAGTGTGGATGGTATAATCTCCGACCATTCCAATTTTAATGGGACTACCCTAAATGATATTGCTGAATTATTTACGTGTTGTCAGTCTTTTCATAGGAATGAGAATTAACACACTTGGTGGGCTCGCTGTGCCCTGAGTGCTGAGTTAGAGTTTAACACATGGCAGTCTTCATGGGAATTCCAAGAGGAGAGGGGATGCAGCACAGGAGGGCAGAGTCTGAGTCAAACGCAGACCAAATCTGGGACTGGCCTTCTAACCCAGTGCTTCTCAGCTGTGGTCCCAGGACGAGCAGCTACGGCATCATCTGGGAACTTGTCAGAAATGCAGATTCCCTGGCTCACCCCAGACCTTCTGAATCACAAACCTGAAGATGGGGCCCAGAAATCTGGGTTTTAACAAGTCCTGCAGGTCATCCTGACACTCGCTCAAGTGTGAGGACCACTGTTGTAACCAGTGTTCTTATTCCCTCTGTTTTCTATGTCCTGCTCCCTTCCCTGGCCTCTAGGATAGAAGAATCAAGATGCTTTGTTCCCTGATGATGCTTCCTGTTTGCCTAGCACTGTGCTAGACTCTTCGTGGACTTCAAAGTAGATGCCACGTCACCCCATAGCCTTCTTTTGTTGTCTAGATATACTTCCTCCTGGATGTTATTTTCTACCTTTTAAAAAAATATTTTGCTTTTGCCTTTCTTTGCTATGTCTAACTTTCCCGTACCCTGGAATGTGGCAGAGGCCAAATATTTATCCTTGTATGAGTATGGTCAGTACTTAATGTAGCCTGGTTTCTTATACCCACCTCACCCCCCAGATTGTTATACTTCTTAGTGTTATGCTATGTTTACAATTAAAAAATATTTAAATTCCATTTTAATATGATTCATACTCATGTTTGTTCATATTCAGTACATACTATTATGAACTCCAGCTCTTTTTAGATGTTTTCCTTATCTTGTGACTATGCACAAATCCTTGATAATTTACTCTTGCTTTTAATGGACATTTCCATTAATGGAAATAGCAAATCCATTATCATTATGTCAGGAATACTTTGAATTACATTTCTATATCCCAAGGTGGTAGTCTCTTCACTCAGTGGATCCTCTGTGTGCTTCATGAGCATTTCTCAATTCAGGATTGTAGGTGGCTAATTTGCTAATAAAAGTCAGTCCAGCACTGGTACTCTCCTGGCCCCACCTCCGTGCCTCAATCCACCACTCCCCTCATCGTCTCTAGGCTGACACTGAGCCACTGGTAATCCATCACCTTTGGCTGTGTCCTTTAACAAATCAGTGTCACTTGACATTAGCTCTAAGTACACTGCATCTCCCTGTCTTGTTGGACAGAATAGCAAGCTTTACTTTAGCGATGGTATCTCTTTCTTCCTCCTTCTTTACATAGCCAGTGTCATCTCCCCATCCACTTGGAAGGAAATTGAATAGCCTTGGCACAGCCGGACAAAGGCATATTGGTTGCCATCCAGCACCTTGTGTCCTTCTAGGTAATTACACATCGATTGTTTGATGAATCGTTCTCCTGTCTCCCTGGGTATTTCTACCAAGTCTGTAATTACACTTTTCTGGTTTGTCCCTTTGCTCTTGTTGTGGTCCTCAGGGTTCCGTGACGTCTCAAAGACCATGCTTAACGATACTCCCACAATACCTTTCATTTCAAGGTTGCAGGTCAGATCCCTTAGTGTTTCAGTCTTAGTCTGTTTAACAGTATATTTCAACCATTTTCCGCCTTAGTTCAGTTCGATTTTTAAGTTGGCACCAGTATCTCATAGATTAAAAATTAATGACTCTCCCTTCGCAGTACAGTAAGAGACGGAAGGGCACGAATACAAAGAGATGATTTGACCTACCATTAAACAAAAAGGCCTTGGAGGCATTGACGGGCTCTGAGTTTTGAGCTAACGGTAAGATGTCCTGACACCGATTGTAAAGAACAGACTCTAACATTTGTTAGCCTAGCAGAGGCATTGGCAGACTATAGCTGGTTGACAATTTTGGTAAATCAAGTTTTAATGGAACCCAGCAATGCTCAGTCCTTTACATGTTGTCTATGGCAACTTTTATGCTCCCATGGCAAGCTGAGTACTTGAAACAGACAGTTTCAACTTCTATGGTCCTTAAGGGCCAAAGTATTTACTATCTAGGTCTTGCCAGAAAAAGTTTGCCAGCCCTTAGTGTTGCACTACAAGTAACTTGGAAGTGAGTTAATATATGTAAAGCACTTAACAGTGCCTGGCATTTACACATGGGAAGCGTTGGTCTTTAATTTCTACCATCTCCCAAACACTATATAGATGTTAGCAAAAGAGGGAATTTTAGTCCTGTTATTCAGGATGAATTTGATCCCAAGCCATTTTAAGAAACATTTTGGCCTTCATGTCTAACACGTGTAAATTGATGGACGAGGCCAAGGCAGTGACAATAAGCAGGTACTCTTTTCCAACTTTCTCGTGGCCACTTTCTCCCATCAAGAAATGGTAGCCTGTTAGAAAAGGTGGCCGACTCCATAAGCAGGAAATTAAAGAGGCATGTAGAATCTGTTGATCCGGGAATGCCACCTGAACGTGTAAACAAACTTACGTTCTTTAATTTCAAGAACAAAACTGGTATTACCCTCCTATGAAAAGTCTGTATGTTATTGAATTCTGATGAATGATTTGCATGCTGACGCATTTGGGGAAAGAGGGCTATGTGTGCCACTTATTATGACATACATCCCCTAAAAAAGTTGAATTAATGGATGGACAAAGGGATGAATAAATAGGTATGTCATAAAGCAAGTACAGCAAATATTATAGAATCTAAGTGGTGTGCATGAGTGTTTGCTGTAGAAGTTTTCAGTTGTTCTGTATGTATGAACATTTTCGTAATAAAAGGTCAAGTAGAAAAAACAAAGATTGTGCAAGAAGAGCAATGGCAGGATGTGCCCTGGCCCAGGGAACAAAAACAATCTCTTGGGTGCATGGCCCTGAACAGCCCAAGTGTGTCTCGTGTCAGGGCTGCTGGAAGCACCATAAAGCTAACTCAAGGATTTGTAACATGGACTAATTCACCAGAAAAAGAATTCAAAAGCAAGGACATTTATTAATAAGGCACTTTCACTCTTATTTATCACCATATGGGGAATTATTTTAGTGGGGAGTGCCTCTTTCAGAAATGCAAATTAGGTAATTTTTTAAAATAATAGAGACCAGGCTTCCAGATTTTATGACATCATCACCATATAGAGGAATGAGTATTGGATCTGAAAGCAGGGACTGCGTTTCCTAAATCTGCTGTTAGCCCTGGGTAGGACTGTGAGCAAACTAATTTACCACTCTGAACTGCAGCTTTCTTGTCTATAAGAAGGAGGCAAAGATACATATTCCACCTTCCTGGAGGGACAACGAATGTTAAAAGCGTTCTGAAAGCCCCACTGATCTCATCAGACAATGAGTTCTCAATCGGGGTGATATTAACCCCAAGGGCGAGGGGGAAACATCAGTTCTTAAGGGAGCACACTCTTCTAATGTGTAAAGCACAGATACACATATAGAACATAAATAGACATACAGTCTATCTGTAGTATTAAAATTCCATTTGGGAGAGATGATTAGGAAGGAAAAAAACATGTAAAGTGGCTCCAAAGAAAGATTATAATGCAAAAAAGATTGAGGACATTTCGCTAGACAATCTTTCATTTCTACCATCTCCTTAGTTCTGTCCGCCTTCTTTTTCTTCAGGTGGATTAATTTTATTCATCAGTTGGAACACATGCATTTGAATACTTACTCTGAATACTTAGATTGAAATACTCTTACTCTAGAAGGAGGGAGAAAAAAACTGAGGAGAAGAAAGAGAATGATGGGCATTCTTTGCCTTTTCCAAAGTACATACAGGACCATTTAAACCAAACACTATTAAGTTCTGAAGGAAGGAATTTACTAACAAGAATGAGGAATTAAATGAATATACTCGCCCAATCTTTTTTCCCCCCTAGAAATTTAATAGCAGCATTAAGTTTTCCTTGATTTGATTCAATTCTATTGGGTACTTCAAGCTTTTTGAACCTAAGAGGTATTTGGAGAATTTAAAAAGAGTTCCAAGGAGAATAATGAAGATGAATTAAGGATTGGAAATAAGATCTATTAAAAAAAGTTAAAAGAACAAGAATTATTTAGTGGGAGGAAGAACAAGCAATTAGGTGACATGGAGATGGCTTTTAATAGTGGAAACCTTATCCTATAGAGAATAGTCTCAGGTTTTCATCTACACCAAAGACCAAAGGAAGGGGGAAAATGTATTTTTAAGCAAGAAGAATATGAGATTAGATGTTAGCCTAAAATTTCTATCCATGATTAAGTCCCGAATTTTGATTCTCCTTTTTGGGATTTTTTGAAATACAGTGTTGTTCTGTAGGAAGTATCAGGAGGATGGACAGATGGACCCATCATGTTTGATTCTCCTGCCCTGGTGGGAGGCCAGCCAGCCAGTCTGGCCAACATGGCTGACCTCCATGGGATTTGGCTTGATGGAGGGAAAGAGCCATCTTATGTGGAGCTGTGGCTTCAGGATGCCAGAGGATGAATACAAAGACCTAGCCAACAGTAATAGGGCAGAGTCAGAGCAGTATACCTAACTGGGTTGTCCTCACAAGGAGGGCTCAAGGTGAGTGGTGGGGGCCAACACAGAAAGCCAAGAAATGAGTGCCAGGGAAGATGTAGCAACGAAGACTGGGTCAGAATGAGCTGCTGGGAAGATGCTCTGGGCCAGCTAGAGAGATGAGTGCCACCCATAGATAGGCTTTTGGGTGTTCTTGGAAGCCTACAGAGAGAAAAGGATCAAAATCCACATAGATTGGATCAAAATCCATGTAGACTGGGTCAAAATCAATATAGAAGCCTTAGGAAGATATCCCAAGCTTCCAGGAAGGTATTCATTCTCTCCATGTTTTGGAACTGCTGTCCAAATTTGTGCTTCCCAGTACTAATATGTGTGTCAGAATTCCCTGTAGAGCTTGGTAAACCTTACAGCTACCCTGGCTCCAGCCTTGGAGATTGGGATTTAATGGGAATATCACTTAGGATTCTATTGTGAGCAATAGAAATCCATTCTGGCTAAATTTAGAGGAAAAAAAAAAAGATGGGGGATAGAGGGTAGTTGGAAGGATATGAATAAATTACCTTAATAGAAAGAAAGGGCTTTGGGAAGGATATGTGAAGCAGGACATCTCCAGGGATCCAGGAAGCAGGACTGATGCACTTCCAGGCAATAGAGTGTGATGGCTAGAGTCCAAGCCCCAGGATAATATAGTCTGCTTTTCTACTCTGCTTCTCTCTATCCCAATTCATCCTTTGTAAATGGTTGTAATAGATCTTACCTACTAGATAGTCATGAGGATTGAATGGGTTAATATATGTGAAGAAAGTGCTTAGGATAATGCCTTGGGACAATAAAAGTTCTTAATAACTATTAGCAATTATTACTGTTGTTGTATTGTTGCCATGCATGCAAGAATCAACTCCAACAGAGCTGTCTTTCAGACAATCAATTACTTCTATTGAAGCAGAGCTCCGTGCAAGATACCCTATTGGGTATCAGGACAACAGAGAAAGACAGGAGCCTTTCCCTCAAGGAGCTCACTTCTAGAGGTCATAAAGACCAACAATCCCAATTCCACTAAGATTATGGCCCTAACTCAGGCCTTTAGTTCAAAGGGAGGATAAGAAATAATACCTAAGCTGGTTTGAGGCAGCCAGGAAAGATTTTCCCAAGATGGCAGCATTTTACCTCATATTTACTTTTTTTACATATTTATTTATCCATTTATTTATTTTTATTGAAGTATAGTTAGCATACTATGTTACATTAGTTTCAGGTGTAAAATATAGTGATTCAACAAGTTTATACATTATGCTATGCTCACCACAAGGGTAGCTACCATCTGTCACCATACGACGCTATTATAATACTCTTGACTATATTCCCTGCGCTGTACCTTTTATCGCCATGAGTTATTCATTTCATAACCAGAAGCCTGTATCTCCCACTCTCCTTCACCCATTTTGTCCATCCCCTCCCCCCCCCCCACCTCTGGCAACCATCAACTTGTTCTCTGTATTTACGGATCAGTTTCTGCTTTTTGTTTGTTTATTCATTTGTTTTGTTTTTTAGATTCCACACGTAAGTGAAATTGTATAGTATTTGTCTTTCTCTGTCTGACTTATTTCACCTAGCAAAATACCCTCTGGGTTCGTTCATATTGTCTCAAAAGGCAAGATCCCATTCTTTTTTTATGACTGAGTAATATTCCTTTTGTATATTATATATATATATAACACAGGAAATAAGAAGCATTGGCAAGGATGTGGAGAAAAAGGAACACTTATCCACAATTGGTGGGAATGCAAGCTGGTGCAGCCACTGTGGAAAACAGAATGGAGGTTCTTCAAAAAATTAAAATTAGAATTATCATATGACCCAGGAATTCCACTACTGGGTATTTACCCAAAGAATGCAAAAACACAAATTTGAAAAGATACATGTACCCCTATGTTTATAGCAGCATTATTTACAATAGCCAAGATGGAAGCAGCCCAAGTGCCCATCAATAGATGAATGGATAAAGAAGATGTGGTGTATATACACAATGGAATATTACTCAGCCATAAAAAAGAATGAAATCTTGCCATTTGCAACAATGTGGATGGATCTAGAGGGTGTAATGCTAAGTGACATAAGTCCATCAGAGAGACAAATACCATATGATTTCACTCATATGTGGAATTTAATAAACAAAACAAACCAAAAAACACTCTTAAATATAGAGAACTGGTGGCTGCCAGAGGGGAAGCGGGTGGCGGATGGGTGAAATAGATGAAGGGGATCAAAAGTACACTTATTGTGATGAGCACTGAGGAATGTACAGAATTGTTGAATCATTATATGGTACACCTGAAACTAATGTAACACTGCATGTTAATTATACTTGAAAAATAAATAAATAAAAAGACAATTTCCCCTTATTTTTGAGATCAGTGAGATTTTGCCAGGTTAAGGCATAGATGGGTTGGAGAGCAAGTATTAGAATTCCAAGCAGAGGAAATATCCCATCCAAAGAATGATTGGAATGTATGACTAAACAGGATGTGTTTCAGAAACTACAAGGATCTCTGTGGCAGGAACATAAAGAATTGGGGAATAAGGATGTGGAGGGCAAGAGTGTGTGTGCTGGTCGGGACATATTCTGGATACACAAGCAAGACCATGCTAGAAAATCCTGTCTGCCATTCATTTATTCACTCAACAAATATTTATCGAGCACCTGCCATGTGTCAGCTGTGTTCTAGACTCGGGATAATAGCAATAAGCAAACCATAAAAGTTTCTATCCTTGTGTAGTTTCCATTTGAAAGAAAAAGATTGGCAATAAACATGCAAGTAAAATACATAGTATCTCAGATGATGACAAGTGTCACGGGAAAAAATAAGGCAGAAAATAGAGAGGGGGTATGCCAAGGTGAAGAGGTCCCACTTATAAGTAGGGTGGTTTGGGATGGACTCACTGAGTTGTATAGGTTTGACTACTTGGCAATGGGGAGCCAGTGAAGAATTCTGAGCAGAGAACTTGATGAGATTTGCATTTTCTGACTTTAGTATGAAAGACAGATTGGAGAGTGATAAAAGTATAGACGGGAAAACCTGTGAAAAGACTATTACAAGGGTTCAGGTGAATAGATAGTATAGTGGACATGGAAAGAAAGAGACCATTTCAAGAGTAAGGAATTACATACAATGGGCGGATTTAGTGGCAGAATACAGGTGGGATTGGGAGAGAGGAAGGAGTCTGGGATGTCAGTTTCTAGCTTGGGCAGTAGGTGGATGGATGATGATCTGGTGGTACCATTCGGAGGGATGAAGAGTAAAGGAGGTTGGCCATCACACGTAATAGAATATCTGCTGGTGAGTCAGCTCACACAGGTCTCCAGAATGGGCACTTTTATGAGTCTAACAATTTGGGGGTCAATCCACCTATTTATTGTAGCAGAATCAATGATTTTCCTGAGTGCATCACCTCTGTTGTCCCGTGGACAATTTCCCTTCCTTTTGGTGTAAAAAAAGACTATGGACTTCGGCATCCATCAGGTGTTGGTTTGGATCTCCTCTCCATGCCACTGTGTGATCTTCAAGTAATCCAACCGTATGGGCTTTTCTCTCCTCATCTGCAAAAAGGGAATATCAAGTGCTGTGTGACTTGCCTTTTTGGAGAACTGTAGCACACATATTGAAGGTGCCTGTTAAGTGTTGTATCCTGCTCTGCTCCTCCCAAGCCCTGCCCTCCCAGGTTCTAAGTCAGTGTCAGTAGGCCTGAGCTTGGAGAAAACCAGAGCCAGGAACAAAAGGGCTGATGTGCGAGGTGGGGCATTTGAATGTGCGTGTCTGGGTGTAGTTGCCCTGCTATTATTTTTCAAATCCAAACACGGCTAATTTGGGTAATTCACCTTCCTCTTTTATGATGAATATTTTGTATGGTTGCTTATATAATGAAACCTCAGGACACTGCTAAGGTATTGGACAGCCAGCCATTCAGCTCCCCGGGGCAGAGAGGTTCCTCTGGGACTGGGGAAGCCATGTGCGGTGGAAGTTTTGTTTCCAACCCAGTGATCAGGGCAGAGTTTCAAAGGAACATGCTGTGAGGCATGAAATCCCATAGCAGTAAGGGATTTAAACATTAGTTCACATGTATGCATAGCATGGATGGTTACTCTCAAGTAATAACTTAAATTTTTTTCTTAATATTTTCTGTATTTCAGGTTGTTTACAATTTTTTCAAGGGAGGAACGGGGGTTTCCTTCTTTATCTTATTAAGACTTTGGTCCATTCAGTTTGGTATTTACCTGAGCTATTTTGCTGAGTAGTTGGAAGGGTCAGTCTTTTCTTAAAAGCTAATTTTATAAATTATCAGTGTTCTCATAAATATTTCCTCTTATCTTCTTTTTACTCCACTTTACTTTGTGTATTTAAAGTATTTATTGCTTGTTTGTGTTTTGGTCCAAAAAATTTTTTGAATAATCTTTCTTGGGAATGTTCATGAGTCCAAAGTTCTTTTTTGTCTAAAACAGGGTTTCTCAGGCTCGGCACCATAGATATTTTGGCTGGAATAATTCTTTATTGTAGGAGAGGGTGGGGGCTGTCCTGTGTGTTGCAGGATTTTACCAACATCCCTGGACTCTACCCAGCACCCTTCCCTCGTGACAATCAAAACTGTCTCCAGACATTGCCAAATATCCGCCGGGGAACAAAAACACCACCCACCCTCCCAGTTGAGAACCACTGGCCTAAGAAAATTCTTTTACTTCTTATTTGTTCTAATATTATGACTGATTTTTACATCACAATTCCTGGGAAAATCTGAAAAAAAAAAAAAAAGGAGACAAAACAAACTAAATGAATGGGAACTGCTCTGGTCCTGAGCACCCCTAATCTGATATACTGTGTACCTCTATAAATTAGCAGAATATTTACGCCGGGTTATTAAAGTGCCTGACTTGTATCTACTTACAGAACTTTGGAAAGCCATTGGTAACATTTTAAGGAGGTTTATTACAGAAAGACCAGCCAGTAGATATTTCTATAATACATTGCAGTCAAGACAGGAAGGGATTTACCCCATCAGTGCCCCATCAGAATTCTAGAAGCCTTAAAGTAATGCCGTAAAGAAAAAGAAGGCCTTCGCTTCTAGATGAAAAGAAACAGGAGATTTTAAAGTTTGCTCAATTTTCATTGTATACTATGCACTTTGACTATAAGAATATAAATCTCAGTACTTGCATTTTCTTTCTGTCCTTTTCAATAGAAAACTTTGATTTTTAATTAGAAGGGAATTATCCGTATTTTTTTTTTTTCTGGATAAAAGTGCCCAACATCACCAATATAAATCCCCCCATCAAAGCCTTTTCTCCTGAACTTGATCTGTATCTCAGAAAATTCAGAAGTCTAACTGCCCGGTGTAGGAGGTTGCTAAATTGGGTTTTAAAATTATTTCTGTTAAGTAAAAACTTAACATATACCAGCTGCTGAGGGATTATAAAAGCTTTGTTTTTTCAATAATTGGAAACCTTGTTTACAGAGGACTCACAATATCCTTTAAATGTCTTTGTGTTGAATATAAAAGAACTTGTGTTTATCTAGGCAATGATAATCTGACTATAAAGCAAACTCATTTAAGGATTATGCTTCCTGTCTCTCACTATGCAGCTGTCACCCTACTATTCTCTCAAGCTTTGCAAAATGCTGAGAATTATTCCTTAAAATTAGAAGAATAAATTGGAAAATAAACCAGGTAGCTGGGAATACATAAAATTTTAAATTACAGGGAAACAGTTGAGAGACCCAAAGTATCACTACATGTAGGCAAATTTATGATAAATTCTCATTTGTTAACTCATGGACAGAACTCAGTTCATTCCAAAGAGATTTTAGAGTGTTCGATCCTGGCAAAGAAAAGTTAAGGACAATTCAGATAATCTAATATGTGACCAAAGTGGGGAATTGTGCACCTGCCAACAAAGGCATCCACATTGGTTGGTATTTACTCCGAAGAAGCTGGGAATCACGGTCGTTCAAGGTGTCTGTGCTGGGTGTGAAGCCCTTTCCCAGTTCCATGACCTCAGGCTAGTTATTTAGCGGCTGTCTACAAAATAATGGCACTCACTTACCTCATAGGTTTGTTTGGGGACTTCAATGAGACAGACACACATGTGAAAGCCTAAGGACAGTTGCTGGCACAGGGTGGGCACTGCGTAAATGCTAACCTATTACCATGATGTTCCCAGCCCTACAGTTCTTTACGTGCATTATCTCATCTGAGCTTTATTAAAATAGTACATTTTTATAACCCCAGTTTTATTGGAAATTGAGGAAAATGAGATGCAAAGCAGTTTAATAACCTACTCAGGGTCACACAGCAATTGAATTGACACCAGGGCTCTGCCTTCATAATCTTTGCCTCATTCCGCAAACATGTAATGAGCACAGGCATCCTTTGCTCTCCAAACACTCTCTATCAGAATATCTGCTATAGCAACTCAACAGAAAGTTTTAGCCAAAATCATTCTCCTGGCCAAAAACCTGCTATAACAAGTTCTCACCTGCTATGATACGTTCTCATGTGCATAGGCAGCTTCTCAAACTTTCATGCGCCCATGACTTCCCTACGAAACACAGATGCTGCATTCCTAACAAGCTCCAAGGTGAGGCCAGTGCTGCCGGTCCCAGGATCACGCTTTGAGGAGCAGGGAGCTAGGAGACGGAAGGGGGCTTCTCGAGTATCTCTGTTCTCCTGATCGACCTGGTTTTGTGTTTAAGCACATTGCACATGATATCCATAATTCTCTCTACTTTTTCCCTGAGGGATTAGCCCTTTGGTATTTGTTTAGGCCAGATACCAGGGAGCACTACCAATGCAGGTCTAACCCAGACAGTATTTTTTTATAGTACCTGCTCAGTATAGGATAATGAGGTTCCTATTCTCTTCAGCAGTGGACTACATACCAATATACCTGTTAATTACTCTGTTAAGTGTTAAACAACTATGTAATTGGGCTTTAAATATTTTATAGTAGGCAGAAATCCTTATCAGATTGTTATATAGTTACTTAAAGGCATTTTAGTAATATTTGGGAAATCGATATTTTTGCATAAATTACTTTTTTCTGTTTAAAATAATGGGATATAGGCTCTTGTTGTTTGACACTTTGCTGCCTGACGCATTTTTAAGAGTGGATTAGATTCAGAGAACTACACTCATTCTGTGCCAGACCAGAGGCAAAATCCTGGGAATATAATGATGAAGACCAAAATTGCTGCTTCGAAAAACTCATAAAGTAGTTAGAGAAGAAATGAGCAAGTATATATTTTAAAATATAAAAAGAGCTGTGAGAGCACAGAAAAGAATGGGCCTAATATAATACTGTATGTTAATTATACTTGAATTAAAAATTTTAAAATAATTAAAAAAAAAGAATGGCCTAACTTTTCTTCCTGTGCAGGGAGGCCCTTTCTGGATACCAGTAATAGCTAATTATCATTGAATTGCTCTGTGTCCCAACCACTGCTAAAAGCACGTTGCACGTATTTACTCATTTAATTATTACAACAGCTCATGAGGCAGGTGTACTTTTATTATCATGTCCATTTTAAAGATGAGGAAACAGAGGAACGGAGAGATTAGTAACTTGCTTGTGGATACACAGATTTGGCATCAAAGCCAGACAGTGTGAATCTAGAGCCTGCCCTTTCAACCATCACGTGATCTGCCCCTATTTTATTAAAAGAAAGTTCAGAATCTTTAAATAAGAACATGAAAAACAGGGGACATATTGGAGAGAGCAAATTATGGAACTGCAAGTAACTCTGTTTGATTGGAGCATCGGATGAATGTGGGGTGATGAGACCCTCCGGCAAGAAGCCATAACATTTGCATTGGCTGTAGATCAGTAGGAACACGGTGTGTGGAGGGTATGAACAGGATTAGCCGGGACTAAAACCATTTTCAGTAGTCACAGTACTGGCAATAATTATATTTGAGGTGTGACTGTAAAGTCATAAAATAGATTTTACTTTAACACGTATATTATGTGAGTGTGGTCCCTTTCCAGTCCATCATCTTGGGAAGCCATGTTTTATTTCTGCTGAGGTCCCATTGCTCAGAGAATGTTGGGAATGTCTCTTCTAAAATACCTTCAGGGGGCGCCTGGGTGGCTCAGTCGTTAAGCGTCTGCCTTCGGCTCAGGTCATGATCCCGGGATCCTGGGATCGAGCCCTACATCGGGCTCCCTGCTCAATGGGGAGCCTGCTTCTCCCTCTCCCACTTCCCCTGCTTGTGTTCCCTCTCTCGCTGTGGCTCTCTCTGTCAAATAAAGAAATAAAATCTTAAAAAAAAAAAAAAATACCTTCAGAACAGGATACAGTACAGATTTTATTATCTTAGGATCATGCCTCTCATTTTTGTCTGAAATGTATTTCCTGGTTGGATCACTTCCCTTTTTACCGAATTTGGCTCTGAATAACTTCTGCCTGTTTGCTGAAATAACAGCCACTCTCAACTCAAAAAATGATATGTTGTTTCCATATACTGGTGATTCTGACTTTAGTGTACGCTTAAGCATTATCTAGAGCTTAATCAAATAGCAGCACCCCCCTCAGTAATTCTGGTTCAGTTGGTCTAAAGGAGGGAGTAATAGTAGTTTCCTAATCTGTTATCTTTAATAAGTATACTGAAGTTTCTGTTTTGAAAGATCAGACCACACTTTGAGAAAGGCAGCTGTAAGGATATTCAAGAGAAAGCGTGATAAGTCTTAAGAAAGTTCCAAAAGAAGAATTCCAAAATGTTATGATCAACATTGACATCAATGGCAAGTATTGCCCACCTTGGGGCACTATCCTCCCATAGATGATGCTTATGTAGAATAAAATCTTCAATTATATTTTTAAAAAGAATCTGCATGGTTATACCAGATATACCGAATACCTGTGCTTTGGGAAGACCCATTTCATGTGTTTGTTTTTTCACTGATCATCTGCTCGGTGTTCTTCCGTAGAGAGGTATTCCTTTCTGAGCCAGGTAGATCATCTAAGGATCCAGTATTTTAGGGTTCAGCAATATATCCACAAATTATTAGATTTTTTTGTTTTGTTTTCTTAAAATGGTGGGCTTCTTTCACTTCTTGGAGTTGGAGCACTAAATCCCAAGAGCAGGCATTGCAGATCCAATTTCTGTTAGTCATCTCCACAGTGACCAGGTTCACCAAGGTGATGGGCTGTCCAACTCCAGTTGTTGTCCTGAGATAATCAGTGGCAGGAATGCTCCAGAACCAACCTTCTTTCATGTTGGGATTTGTTACATTTTTGCCCCTTGCTGAATCCATGTGACTACCTAAATTAGCCCTCTATTTTTTGATCAAGTGCTTGATTTTAACAAAGATAATCTTCAATGAGAATGTGAGAGGAGCTTCTGAGCTGCCTTACTCTTTATTTATCAACTGTCTTCTGTCTCGTTCACTGAAGAGAATCTCGTACAATTGGAAACTGAAATTCAGTGCTACATCTTCTTTAATCAATCCACATTTCATAGGTCAGTCCTATTCTCCCAGTGGCTGACACAGAGCCTCACCTGGGGACTGAGTCAAGCTTCCTCCGGGTATTACTGGGTCACAGTGTAGAGGTTACTAGTCTGTCTAGTCAGGTCCTTCGTTCCTAGGAGTCCTGATGCTCAGCTTGTCTGGATCTATTATCCACCTTGAAAACATGTGGATGTTCTGTGATTTTTCTAGGGCCATTTAACTTAATAAAAGCTTAGTGAAGTGTGGAGAGAGAGACTATGTTTAGACCCCTGTGAGCGAAAAGTTTAGGAAAAGAATAGGTTTTTGTTTGTTTGTTGTTGTTTTAATCCCAGCCACTATCTCTCTCACTTTAACAAGGACAGCTATATTATCTTTAAGAAAGGCAGAGACAACAAAGGCATCCAAGACTGAATCAGACTGCTCTCAAAACAGCCCTAAGCAAGGGGGAGCAGTGACCCGATGAATGACCACATCCTCTCTCTTCACTGCCTCTGACTTTCACCTTTCCTCTCTTCCTAGGTAGGGTTGCCAGATTTAGGAAAAAAGAAATAAAAACGGGATGCCTAGTTCAATTTGAATTTCAGATAAACAAAGTAATATTTTAGTATACATCCATGCAATATTTGGATCTATTCCAGGCTCTATTTCATGTGTGGTCTGTCCCACACAATTCAGTGCTTTTGTATGGTCTTGTGGTTTTCATACGCAGATTTGTCCCTCAATTAGATCAAACTGTCCTCCAGGCAGGATCTTACTTCGTATCCCTCAAGGCACCATAAATACTGACTTTTCTATTTGGGGGCCTATGTTAGATTTCTCAAGTTGGTTTCCTCTGCTGCAAATGCAGAACACCCCTGAGCAGCTCAGACCTTTCCTCTCCACACCTGTGAGGTTATCGTTTCATGAGTGATGACAGGGCTGAACACAGAGCCCTGAACATAGTAAGCATGCCGTATATTTTTATGATTGATTAATGAACTGAAAGCAATCTGTTGTCTTCTTCAGAGTCAAATTCAACATTCATGAACTACTTATTTGCATGCCAGGAGTTAGTAGTAGGCTCTATCTCCCATGCTGTCCAGCTGGGAAGTCAGATGAATTACTCTTCCCCTTGGGGGAGATAAGAGGAGAGAAGTGGGGAATGGGGCTGGGAGCTACACCCAGATTTGCAAATGTGTATTATGGCTCAGCCAAAAAGATGGAGATAAAGTTGTCCTTATATACAGGGAATCATTTCAAAGGAATGGAATATTGACTCTCAAAGATTGGAGAGCTATCTTACCCATTGTATATTATTTACTTCCACTGACTTTTCTGGTTTAAATTTCTTCTATGGCATGTTGGTGTTGCAGATACATATCTACAGTATCATAAAAGTATGAAAGAACTTTGAAAGCTAATAGAATGATATAAATGGCAAAATATTCAACTCATATTAAAAAGCTTACCAGCATGTAGAGTAACAGCACACTCAGATAACAAGGTGTCTTTTACACACTTCGTGCTTCTATTAATGATATTATTTAGATCTTCCTTTGTAAATGACACTGAGCAGACTTCAGACCTTGAAGATTAAGAGTTATGAATACCCTCTCTTGGTTCAGTGCTTTTCAAATGTGAAATGCACAGAAGAGTGAACATATATTCAGACGTGTCTAGATGATGATTTTTATGCCAGTGAGGCTTGTCCAAGGCAGGCTTGTGAATATGGTCCTTGACTCCCCCTTTCTGAGCCTTTTCCTCTGCTCCATGGCTCCTGAATGCCCTCTCAGATCCCCTGCATCCTTTGGAGGATGGAGGGAGCCAGGAAACTGCCCAGTACCTTGAAATCCTACCACTGTGCCTGTGAGCCCTGCTGAGAAAACTGCCCATTTGATTGTGGACAGAAATGACGACAAAGAAAGGGCTACTAGACTCCCATTCTACTCTAGTAAATAAACATAAACTTGCTGCCATAAGCCTCAATGAGAATCCATAACTCAATGTGGCTCTCCTATATCTTCAGTGTCCCTGGAGTTAGGCTAGAAGAACAAAAGCTGAGCATGAGAATTCATGTTCATTTCTTACCCATTCTAACACCATGAACACAAGAAAACAAAGTTCTTATGGAAGTAGATTATCATATATAGTTGATAAAAATCCAGTGTGATAATCCCCAAGCTCAAAATGTGATTGAAAAATATTTTCTGGGATGCTTATGATTTTTAGTCAAGTCAAACTTATGTCCTTTAGTCAAGGACAAATCTTGTCCTCTGTATCTTGTACCTCTGGCATTAAGTGAATTTTAGACCATTCGCCATTTGTTTAAAAATAAGAATATTGATTTTATCTGGAAAGAGACCAAATGAAACTTTAAATCCAGGTGCACTTCTTATTCTTATTATAAATACCTAATGGAACAGTTGGATGAAGATTGAAGTTCTATTCATTTTATTTTTCAGGATGATGTCTTGTAATATCTTTATAAATTTCTTAATATTTTTCTTTGTTTCCTTTGAAAATTCTTTTATTGGGTGATTGGGTTTGGGTGGAGAATGAGCCTAATGATTAGAGAAATATGATGATTCTACATCATCCTATCCAAGATAGAGGAATGCGTTGGCTAACTCTGTGGTTTCATGGATCTCTGATTTGGGGAATAAAAACTGTAATAAAATTACTACCAGGATTAGCTATGTTCATTTGAGTAGCATTTTTATGTCTCTGATTTGAATTCAAATGCATTATTAATATTTTCCTTTTTTTTAATATAGGTGGAGAACAGACCAAAATATTATGGAAGAGAGTATGTATCATGCTATTCTTTGTTTTAATAATGTAATAGTAGTCATTTTGTATGTCATTTAAATATTAAAAATTAAAAATCTTCTAATATATAGTCTTCATCAAATGTCCATTGTGCAAGTGTTTAATAATAAGGATAAATGGCATCAGACCCCTTTGTATTGAATTTTCTTTATAAGACTCAAGTGCTTGGCTTCCATGAATGTGGGAGGGATTATTTCCTGCTGTAGTTTTCTCCTGCAAAGCGGCCACTGAGCACCTCAAGTATTTGAAACCTAAGGCAGGCTTTTCCATGACTGAGGTGCTGTTAGTATTTTATTTCACTTCCTACCTTGATGCTATGTAAACATTTAGAGTGTCAAAGATTGTAAACCGCGTGGCTGAATTCCTTACTTTCACGTACTTCAGTAAATGCAATAGGGGGAAATCACCCCATTTCCCTGCAGGCTCATAAAACCTAAATGATGAGTTCTCTTGACTCGGATAGATTAGCCAAATTCCCTCAATACCATAATGATTATTTCCTCCCATTTTCCTCTTAATTTTAACTCTTGTTTTGTCTTACTTCCTCAGAAGCCTACTGTAAAGCAAATAGGCATCCCATAGAAAGCCTCTCAGTCTCAGGCTGTGGTGTGGTGTGGTGTAGTGTGGCGTGGTGTGGTGTGGTGTGGTGTGTGGTATAGCTTACAAAGCACAGGCAGAACAACCCGCGCGGGGGGTCCAGTGCCCAAATCCCTTTCTTCCCACGTCCAATCTGAAGGTCTTATGAGCCACAGTCTTCAAACAAGTCCACGTCCCAAGCCCTCCTGGCCAATCCAGACTTTCTTCCTCTATTCACTTCCCCATCAGGGCCTCATCTTCGTGATCAATGACCCTCTTATGTGTCCCAGCCCAGCAGTGACTTCCTAATGGCCACGGCTGCATTTCTGAACCTTCCTTTCCAGCCTTGGGAATTCAGCCAGGACCCCTGGAATACCTGCCCAGGAATGCTGGCCTCTGCTTTCAGCCATCCTCACGTCCCTAACATCTAACCTAGTTAGTTAGTTAGGATGCTCTTTTTCCTTCAGTGTACTGATTGGGATTTTTGCTCGCAGAGAGCACAATTAATAAAGAAAAAGAGAAAGGAAAGCCTACCAAACGGGACACTTTTGCACGTGAATTCCAAAAGGAACTCTGTTGTGCATTTTCTTTGTTTCGTCAAAGTTTTGTTGAACAACGTTTTAGTTATCGTTTTCCAACCCCCAAGCCACACAAACTATATAGTGAGAGGACAGCAAAGAAACATTTTCTTAAGGACAGAAAAAGGATCATTTTGCATTAGAGGGAAGTTAGCTTAAAAACTTCAGATTCTGTGTTTCCCTTTCTTTTTTTAGAAATAAGAGGCTTTTGTTCCATTTGAAAAGTAATAAATGCTCTCTTCAGGAAACACATATGCATTTTTTTTCCTACTAGGAATCACATGAAACTATTGACAATGGATACCTTTAGGAGAAGAGAGCTTTTACTCTGTAATGTTTACATTCTTACCTCTTACGTGCCTTTTAACTTTTGAATTTTCCCACTGTGCTTCGGTATTACTTTTATTCTTAAAACATGAATAAATTAATACCCGCTAATTTGGGAAAATTAGAAAATATATAGGTAGAGAAGGTGGAGAACATCCTCAGCTCACCATGAAAAAAATCTTTGCTAACTTTTCCCCTTCATCTCATGCCTTCTGGTATTTTTAAACCCATGCATAAAGGGGGTGATGAGCCATAAGCTATTCACAGAACTGTAATTTTCTTCTTTTGAACAATTGAGTTCAATTTGGTTCTTGACATGTTACGTCTGCTGCTGGCTATCAGCTAAACTGTGTCGAGGGAGTTAAGGATGAGATGCTTTCACAGTACCTGCCTGTTTGGGGTGTCCCTCCTCCCTGACAGTGGCCTGGGACAAGGGAGTCAGGTTCCTGTGCCCTCTGCTGTGTGTGCCTCATCCTGCTGCGGTCATCCCCTCCCCTGCCCTGACCCACAGTCAGCTTGTGTCCTTTCTGACTCCACTGTGGGAAACTTTCCGATGCCCAGTGCCCCTCCTACTCCATACCATGATGTCCCTGTCACCACACACACACACACACACACACACACACACATTTCTCTCTCATGTGCACACACACTCTCATACACACACATACATGCTCCCTCTCTCTCATAATCACACTCAGACACATGCTCTTCGTACACATGTCCACTGGCCCAGTGTCTGTGAGCCTCCCTCAGGTCTCCCGGCCCAGGCCATCCGTCCTGCCCAGCTCATACTGCATAGGAGGTGTTCCCACAAGGTTCACAGGGTTCAGTGGCCACATGCCCAGTCAAAGCCCCAAACACCTCTGCTCTGGCTCCGAGATCCCCATACAGTCATCTGGGATCCACCAGTTCCAATCTTGAGTCTGAGCTCTGCCCAAATTCCTCCCAGTCTCCCTCCTGGAAGAACTGGGGACACTGGTCTCTTTGGGGCAGACAGGTTGCTTATATGCCACATCCATCCTCACTTCAGAAAAGTGCTGCTCCAAGATGTCCACGTGTTGACTTTTGAGATTTAAAACCAAAATTTGGAAAGCAGAAAACCTCTTTCTCCCACCTTGTCACTGAGTCAGACTTTTGGGAGTTGATTTTGGATCTCAAAGCTACAGCTTCTTCTGGCTTCTCTCCCCTAAGACAAAAGCTTCAGTTTATAAGGTCTACTTGTTAAGAAGGACAGAAGGGAATTAGGAAATAAATATTGCAATAGCATTTTACCCCCAAACTATTATCATGCTACCTTTGTCCTCACTTCATCTTCACATTCCTGGGGGAGAAGGCCAAAACTTGTCTAGCCAACTCCATCCCTCCCGCCCCCTTTTCAGTTCCAGGAAGGTGAAGGGATTCTCTGTCCAGAAAAATTTCTTCTCTAATTTATTCCCCAAAGATCTTCAAGTTTGGGTAATCCTGGGAAGAGGGTGTTGTTCCCTCCCCCCGGGCCCTGGGGTCCCTCAGCACTGGCTTCACTCCCCAACCCAGCTCCCCCACCTTCCTATGAAACATGAATTGATCAAATCTCTGGTAAGTGGTGGTGGGGTGGGGAGCTGTCTTTGCTTCAAGACAACAGAGAAGGTTCCCCAGGAGTCACTGTCCACTCTGTAGGCCTCGGACATGTGCCTCCAGAGCAAAGCGGTCATTAGCCAAGCCTGCATTCTTCCTAGATATGCTTTGTTTTCTACATGCATGTGTATTATTTTTAGAATTGCAGAAAAAAAATAATAAACGTTATCTTTTAAAAAGAACAATAGGTACATTTTTTTCAAACATATCCTGAAACGATTGCTCTCAACATTAAAAGGAATGGAAGAATGTTGATTATAGCTGGCTATTGTTTCCAGAGAATGAGCCTCTAAAATTAACAACACCCTGCACCTGAAGTAAGCAAGTTGATAATCAATAGTGTTCATTAGCAATCCGGACAATACATAGTTTCTGTGTTTGAGCTGAGAGCTAAATTGGTAATTGCTCTTTTGTTATTCCCCATGGTTAAAGAAGGGGCCATAACGTGGCCTTTTGTTTTGACTTTAGCTTTCAGCTTGAGAGCAAAGACAAGAGCAGAAAGCCAGCTGGACTGGGTGTTCTTCATTTTGTTTTGCCTACCTGAATACTTCTTATAAGTTTGGGTGTTTGCTGAGAAGTGGTTCCAACTGCATCTTTAAGATATATGGTAGTTACTCCCCTCTTCATCCACGTGGGGGACAGTCGGTTCTGGGTGGCCCCGCCATCTTTTTTAGCCCAGCTGTTTGTGGTGCATAGTTTGTATGAGGTCTGCTGAGAACAAAGATGGTCCGTTCTCTCCTCAGGTTTCACGGGATCATCTCCCGGGAGCAGGCAGATGAGCTTCTCGGAGGCGTGGAGGGCGCCTACATTCTTAGAGAAAGCCAACGCCAGCCAGGATGCTACACGTTAGCTCTAAGGTGAACCTGATTTCATCCATTGTTGCTACTGCTCTTCAAGTGACCTCACTTAATTTTTTCCCATTTTTTTTATTGCCATAAAATATGTGTAACATACAATTTACCATCTTAACCATTTTTAAGTGAGCAATTCAATGGCGTTAAGTACATTCTTAGTGCTGTGCAACCATCTCCACTATGGGCTGGCAGGATTTTTTTCATCATCCCAACCAGAAACTCTGTACGCATTAACCAGCCTCTCCCGCTACTTATTTTTCATTTTTGTTTTGTTTACGGAGTACAAGTAGCATATTAGAGGCTTATACACTTCCTAGGCCACCGATGTTATCAGTAGGATGGACACTGAAGCTCTGTTTATGCACATACAGTAAACTGGGGAATTATCTGGAAAGTTAGTGCTCCTATAGCCACTTCTGCCTAAATCTGATCCAGCTGAGGGAGCAACGCCTCTGCCTCAGTTAGTTCCCGGGAGCCCTTGTCAAAAGTCTTCACCTCACGTTGTGTATGTGTGCCTGGACTGACGTGGAGTTTGTCCATGGGTTCTCTCGGGGTTTAACATTGACCCAAGGGTCACATCGACTCCCAACGACAGTCATGGTGCTCCATGCCTGCAAGCCATCAGAGCAGAGTTTTCATGAACCTTTTATCACAAAATCACAAGAACTGGAAATCACAGGGCCAGAAAAGCATTGCATTTTCTGCACTTTCATAAACTCAATCAAATATTTGACGCCATTTGATCCTTATGGCAATCCCATAAGGTTTGGGGAAAGCATCCAATTCCAGAATCGAATTGTCTTCTGAAAGTTCATTTATGAACTCTTTGGAATTAGGAAGACCTTTCTCCATAGAAAGAATGGTATTAATGGAAACACTTCCCAGGCCGGCCCACAATGGCATATTCCAGGTGACACCTCAATATTGTGGCCATAAAAGGCTACTTCCCAAGTTGCACCTAGGGATGGTTTGAACATATCTGAGATGATGTCATTATAAGAAAGTACTTCAAAAGCTAGTAAGTGCTCTAGGTATGCAAAGTATTTTCCTATCCCCCAGCCCTCCAGCAGCAGGCACAGGCAGTCCCAGCGGGGAACCAAACAAGGGCTGTGAGATACAGGACCAAGGCCAAGAGGGCGCAGCTGGTGCTAAAGAGGGAGGACCTTATAGGTTAGACCCCTGGGATGCTGGCGGTGGCCGCTCCAGCAGGGAACTTCACCCAGCTCCCCCCATCTCCCTTCTGTGGCACCAGCTAGGGTGGGAGGCATGAGGTGCTCTGCTGGTGGTGGCCAAAAATGTCATAATAAGGGGACATCAGGGCAAGTGGTGGTAGCTTCCCCTGCAGAGGCAATTGCCGGGTATAGGCGAGGGGTAGAGAGCCAGGGCTAGTTTTCATTAAGAAAATTTAAAAGTAAAATATATGTAAACCAGGCTCTACCCTCTCACATTTGCAAATGAGAATAATAAGGACTCAACGGCCTTAGTGATTTCTAGGATCCAGTGACACCATATGACTGCCGGGTGTTGAATCCCACCCCTGCCTCTCTCCAGGGGTGTAATCTCAAGCAGGTACACGATCTCTTCAAATCTCAGTTTTCTTAGACATAAAACCGGGACAATAATTCTACCTGTCTCAAACTATGATAATTAAATGGAGGGGAGGGTAAAAAAAAAAAAATCATTCCAAGTGCCTAGTTCAGTGCCTGACATACATTATGCACTCAAAAAGTGTTAGCTGCTACTGTTTCTTCCATGTTCTTACTTCTAACACTGTTGTGATTTCTCTTTCTCTTGGGGACAGGTTTGGAAACCAGACTTTAAACTACAGGCTCTTCTATGATGGAAAACACTTTGTGGGCGAGAAGAGGTTTGAATCGATTCACGATCTGGTCACAGATGGCTTGATAACACTGTACATAGAAACAAAAGCTTCTGAATACATTTCCAAAATGACAACAAACCCCATTTATGAACACATTGGATATGCCACTCTACTCAGAGAAAAAGTATCCAGGAGGCTGAGCAGGTCGAAAAATGAATCAAGAAAAACAAGCGTTACAAATGAAGAACACACAGCAGTTGAAAAGGTAAGCTACGTGTGTGACAGAAACAGTCTCTGCTCAATCTATGCTGAATAACTGCTTGATTAACTATGTATGTGATTGGTCAGAATGTTGGAAGAGACCCACTCCCACCCAAAGAAATCTAGAATGTTCTGCTAGGAGGGACCTTAGAAATCTTCCAGTTCAACGGAGGCCCAGAAGTGTGAATTCATTTGCCCAAACTCATACAGTCAGAGCGAGGGCTTCACAAATAATTATTTGTGGGTTTATTCGGAGTTTGAAAAAAACACTTTATTAATGTTTTATGATGAAAATAGTCCTTGGTTTTAATTCCATTTGAGGCCCTACTGGCCATCTCTATGTCCACCTAACTATGCAAAATCGTGATATTTGTGTCTGCTTCTCTTAGGACCGAGTGACCATGTGTGATGCACAGGTCAGCCCTCCTGAAGGTAGTCTTACCTAGATAACAGCTTTTACTGACAGATACGGGAGCGTTATCGGGGAGGATGGCTATCTCTGGGAGGCTTAAAAGACGGGCTGTCCTTTGCCTCGCTGAGGATTAGAAACTCCTAAGTGGGCGATGTTCAAGCTGCATGGATGGTGGCAGGATGTGGCGGGGGAGATCTGATTTTCCCCTCCAGTAAGTTGCTGTTTATTTGAAAGGCACCAGCACAGTTTGCTAGCAGATTTTTTTGGATGTGCCCCTTTAGGAACCATCTGCTTTGCCTGGTCCTATGTGTTTTCCGCTGAAAGAAAGTGACAGCCAGTCCTACCGGTCAGCCCCCACTGAGTCTGTGCTGAGCCCAGTGTCGAAGGCAAGCTTGGACTGGGACAGATATAAATGGGGGGGAGCAGAGTGGTGGGCAATCCTCCTTCTGGTGATCGCTAATCCTTAATTAAACCGGAACGGCGCCCCCACCCTCCCCTGTTGTCCAGTGTGAGCATAAAGCAAAGGAACCTCAGGTTGACTGGCTCCCTTGGCTTTGGGACAGGGACACACCAGAAATCACTGGAATAAGGAGGAGGGCAGAGATAGGCAGCACGGCGGTCCTGTTGGCAGAGATGGGCATGATCTTAATTGATTTGCTGATTGGATTTCAGAGCCTAGGAAAACCTTCCCCAAAATCACATCAGCTGAGCAGCTGGCCCATGAAAAAATTATTTGCCATTTTCTCTGTTATAACTCCAGTGTCTCCAAGGCACCTGTCATTCTTTTACAAATAATTGATTTGGGAAATGGTGGGTTTTCTAATTGTTTACATTATACCAAGAGGAAGGGAGGGGACATGAGCCCCAACTTTCAGAGTTTGTTCCGGTCCAGGCAAAAGCCATTCCTTAGTGTGTTTGTAAAATCTGTTCAAAAGTAATTTAGAATAGAAAATCTGGAAGCTGACCTTCCCAGCCATGACAAATCAGAAGATGAATTGTAAAATAAATCTCTGAAGCGGTGTTTATGTTTCCGAGTCAGAGGGTAATGCCTCCAAAAAGGCAATCAGTGACAGCGGCGGCCACACACTGGGACGTCTCCAGGGAGAGAGGTGAGCAGAACGAGTGCCTCTCGTATGTTTGGGATGAGAGTTTAGATTCTGGGTACTGAGGAGATATTTCTAGAGCCTTGTCCTTCGCCAAGAGGGTAGTTTGGTCACAAAAAACTGATATTTCTAGATGATATTCCCATAAGGAAACTTGCAGGACAAACTATGCCCATTTTGTATTGTATTTATTAAAATTAAAATCTGGAGGAAATTAATAATCAGATTAATAATCACTTTAGATGAGCTTCCCAGGACACTTTTACCTTTCTAGGAAAAGGTAAATAAAGAAAACATTGCAAGAAGAAGTCCACACACAGGGAAGGGTTTGATGGACAGGTGCTGGTGGTGTGAATTTTCTGAGACTAATGATGCAAGTTTGGCTTTCCTGGGGGACATTCTGAACGCTGGGTCTGGTCGTTTGCTGGAGGTCGCTCGTTTTGTCAGCGAGTTTGTTAAGTAACTTGGTACAAATCCATCTCTTTCTCTCTGACCTGTATTGACAAGTGGAATTATTAAAAGTCTCAGTCTTGCCAGAAATTCTGTTTCCCTGAAGGGCAGGTCAGTGGACTGTTGCCATGGAGGCAGAGACTAGAAAAGAGGTAGCGGAAACTTGAATGGATTGACTGAGAAGTGCCCGGGGCACCTGTCTGCTTCGATAATGGCGCATCGTGGAGGTTTTCATGAGTGAAATGGGTAGGTTTCCTAATAATTCTCAAACCCAGACAGCCCGGCATTTCATTTTCCAGAGTACTTAAACTTTGTTCGCCCATTTATTTTATTGATCATTTCCAAATGAATCCAGAGAGACGGTGGTACCTGAGAATCCAAGAATGTTATCAGTGTTAATTGGCATAAAGATATTACCTACCCCATCAGAACTGAGTGGTTTCCAGATTTATCTCCTGTCGAGGTGGTTAGCAGTGAACTTGATTTTAATAACTGTAAATGAGGCAGGGAGGTGGGGGGGGTGCAAAAAAAAAAAGTTGTGGTAGTTAGCCAATAGCAATCTCTTTCGTTTCTGATTCCTTATTTAATTGATTTTTAAAACATTATGATATATAAGGGCCACCATTTGGTGCATTTAATTAAAATGGTCATGCCCGGTGTAATTTCTTTTATGAAACTTATTTCAGAATTGATTCCATAGGTGGATTATCTACTGACCTCCAAAACCAGCACTCTAAGCAATAGGATAACAATAGAATTTGACATTGGTTCAGGCATTTATAGTTTATAGATTTCACACATGTGAGGTAGTTTCCCATTTTATCCTCAGAGCAACTTCGCCAGGTACATAGAGTAGGAATCATTGTCCCCACTTCATTGAAAAACTCACAGTGGCAGAGTGAGGAACCAAACCCAGATTTCTGAGCCCCACGTTCAGAGCTTCCTAAACATACAGAGCAGCGAGGCTCCATTCTGTTCTTATTGCCCTTATTGCTTTAAGCAAACACCCCTGGTTCTCCCCACGCTCAGTCAGTTGATGCTAACAATCACTCAATATTTCCATCATCTGCTTTTAAAAACACACTGCTATTACTAATTATAACAAGCTTTCTTATAACTAAGGATACTCTGCTGAATCAAATATATGTGACAAGAGTGTTTCAATGGCACATGTTTATTGGATAAATTTGGCTTGCTCGTATTGAATTGCATTTACGTTTTACTGGAGAAAAACCATCCGTATCCTTGATATAATAAAAGCAGAGTTTAGAATATATTATATCTGATCAGTTTATTCATTTCAATATTTTTTCTAATAGCAAAAGTTAGAAAATAGCCTTAAATGCCCATCAGTTGGGGGCTGTTTCGATGAATTAGGGCACACCCATGTGAAGTAATACCATGCAACCACAGAAAAGAATAAGGATACTCATAGGCACTGATATGGAAAGATTATCCGGAGTTATTAAATGCCAAAAACAACTTGCAATATAGTGTGTATAATATGGTTTCGTTTGTGTAAACCAGAAGAAAAATGGTTTTACGTGTTTTTTCCCTGCAAAATCATAAGCTGTCCCTTGAAGGATACAAGAGCTAGTATCATTGGTTGCTTGTGTGTGTGTGTGTGTGTGGAGGGGGGGGGGTAATCTGGGAAATAAGGGTGGGAGGAGATTCTTCCCTGCTACTATTTCATACTCTTTGAATTTTGAACCACCATAAATGCAGCATTCTATTCAAAAAATTAAATAAGAAAAAAATGCATTAGGTTTTAAATTCACATATGCTAGAGCAAACCCCGAATAAAACATCTTCTGTACTCAAGGCATCACACACACACACACACACACACACACACACACGGAGCAAGCAGTTCCAGCCTCTGGACCCAGACCGTTTTTCCCACCCCTTTGCACGGGTCCCCTTCCCTATCCTGAGAGCTCCCTTTTCCCTTCATCTCTCCCTTGGATGCCTAACAAAGAGTCTGTGTGTAGCAGCCTTTAAGATTGGGGCCAGAAGAGGGTAAAGGACCAAAATCACCACATAAAGACTTTGATGTGACTGTCCTGGAAATGGGTTGGCTGTCGCTTCCTCACTAGCACTGCTCCCCTGGGATCCTGCCCAGCCCTCCCCCCATGTTCCATGCCTTTCCCCCCACCCCACCTCTGTTTTCTCAAGCTGTGAAGACCAACTCCCTGATTCCTCTTGCTTTCCTAGGGCAGCAGGGAAGCCCTCTGGCTTCTGCTTGTCTTCCTGTGAAACCAGGAACAGTGACCTTTCCCTGATTGAAGGGCTCTGAGTCTGGTTAGGACGTCGTCCTCTGCAGATGAGCTGTTTTAGACAGGAACACTCTCTCTCCAACCCCAGTCCACCTTTTTTTTTTCCTTTTTGAAATAATTCTCTTCTTCACATCCAAGGGGATCCTCTCATTGTTTATTTTGCTGTTTTGACCCTAAGAACCAGCTAGCCTGCCAGAGAGCTTTGCCCAGCAATGACATTACATTTCCCTCCACTACCCTGGAGCCGGAGGGCGTAGCCACACCAGGGAACAGATCTCCAGGCCTCGCTGACCGACAGAAGCCTCACAAGTCAGTTGAGCTGAGACTGAATGGTTCTCCCCTCCAGTCTCACAATGGTACCTAAGTGTTGGTAGCCCTTGGTGACTTTTTGTTCATCAGAGTGTTGCTCTTGCTTTTGTTGTTTTCATCTTAGAAACGTGATTGGCTTTGTCTGCAGGACAAAGTCCAAATTCCTCAGCAGGACATTTGTAGCTTGTCTGAGCCTGGGCTCCTTTGGAAGCAGAGCCTGAGATAAGGGTTTGGTACATTGGTAATTTGGGGAGGCATTCTAATGAGCAGGAAGGAGAGATCAAGGAACGAAACCGATGAGAAGAGAAGCCAATAGAAATGGATGTTATTGAGTTGGGCATCTTCTGAGAAGCCATGTAGAATTGCTCCTAAGAGGACTTGAGGAGGGGGCACTGTTTATCTACCACCTCCTGCCTCCTGTCCTCTATTGGCTGAGGGGTGCTTGTGAGCTGTTAAGTCCCTCAGACACCAGGCTGTGCATGTGGAGAGCCAGGTGGGTGCCCACAGGCATCCCAGACAGTCCTGTCAGAGAAGCCCCAGACAGAAAGTGAGAGGTGCACGGTGCATGGTGAGGACAGCTGCTAACGGGCGGTCCTGTCAGGAGGCCAGCTGCTGCAGCAAAGCCTGGGGTAACGGTCGTGAGGGACACTCAGAAACGGGATGCCTAGGTGGCTCAGTCGTTGGGCATCTGCCTTTGGCTCAGGTCATGATCCCAGGGTCCTAGGATGGAGCCCTGCATCGGGCTCCCTGCTCCGCGGGAAGCCTGCTTCTCCCTCTCCCACTCCCCCTGCTTGTGTTCCCTCTCTCGCTGTGTCTCTCTCTGTCAAATAAATAAATAAAATCTTTAAAAAACAAACAAACAAACAAAAACGAATGGAAACGCCCATTACAGCCCGGCCCCACCTCTCCCAGCCTGTCTCCCACCGCTGCCCTCCCTCACCAGCCTGCCCTCCGTATATGTTCCTGTCCCCTCGCTTCCCCTCCCCCTACACCCGTGTCTGAAGGGCCTTCCCCTCCTGTGATCTGTCAGCTCCTGTCCATCCTCTAGCATCCAGCATAGCCTCTCTGGTAAAACCCCCTGGGGCTCACCCTCCTTCACACACTCTCAAGAATCACTCCCACCCCAAAACAGCCCCCGAGCTTTGCACTTAATCTTCATGATAATTTAACATGCTGCATCCTAAGTGGTTGATGAGACCAGTGGTTCTCAAAATATGGCCCTCAGGGACCAGCAGCATCAGCGGCACCAGGAGACTGATGAGAAGCACCCCTGCTCAGGCCCGCCCAGCACTGCTGGATCAGGGACCCTGCAGGTGGCACCTCAGTCTGCGTGTGAGCAAGCCCCCAGGGTGGCTCCAGGGCGCACCCGCTGTTTGGATGCCTCTCCTCCCTGAGCAGCCGCCCTGTCCGAGGCCCAGGTCACCCGCGCTTCACTCCCCAGCTCTAAAGCCCGGCCCATGAAGGGCTCGGCGGGGGACACACCGCCCAGTGGACAGCAGATGGCTAACTTGAAAATGGAACAGACTGTATCACATTCACCTGAGGAACACGCATCTCAAATACACCGAGACGTGTGGGTATCTCCTATCCCCCTCTTCCCGCCCTTACCTCTGGCCGGCTCCTTCCTCCCGGGGCTAATTTGACTCAGGGGGTGGCAGGAGCAGCTCCTGGAGGAGGAGGGTCTTGGGGACCATTTGGTGCAGCCCCTCTGTTTTACACAACAGGAAACTGAGGCACCCAACTCATTAGTCTTGGAGTATTTCAAAGACATCCAGATGTCATGAAGGCTTGGATAGAAAAAAAAAAAAAAAGGCTTTAAAGTACCCTGCAACTTAGAAGTTCTCTTAAAGTTAAGATCTTTGAGGAACACAAGTTATACCTATAGGACTTCTATGTGAATGATTGAAAAGTGAAAAATGAATTCCGATTATAGTCAGTCTAGAAGGTATCCCCGCCATCAGAACCCAGCAGGAAATGGAAGACATAGTCACTGGGATTTTAAAGAAAATTTGATTAATAAGGGATTTTTCCCAGCGGCTGGCAATGGTGGGAAGCTGTTACCTCCCCAGGGCTGAAGGGACTCGAAGAAGGCACTGAGGTTACTGGTGTCTGATGAGAGCTGGAGTGGGGTTCTCCACAAGAGGGGGGGCTTCCATAAGAAAAGGGCTCCCACAGAAGGGGGGCTTGCACAGAAGGGGGCTTACAGGATAGGGGGTTCCCACAGAAGGGGGTTCCCACAGGAGGGGGACTCCCATAGGAAGGGGCTCCCACACAGAAGGGAGCTCCTACCGGAGGGGGCTTGCACAGAAGGGAGATTCACATAGTAGGGGGCTGCACAGGAGGGGCTCCCACAGTCAGTCGGGGGTAGAGCCGTGCAGCCACTGACCTGCCATATTACCCAAAAGGGGGGGGTGGGAAGGAAATAACCCAACTTCTCTCTCCTCTATCCTTTGATCTCCTCCCAATACCTTCCACTGGACAAACTCAACCAGAAGCCAGAGAGCAAAAGAGCTGGGGATATGGTCCACATGAGTCAGTCTCCCCACCATAGGGAAAAACAGGGCAGAGAATGAATTGAGGGAGGGGGGGGAGAGCATGGCAGAGAATAACCAATGCAAGGAGTGAATGCAGACCAATTCCACTGCTCACTGTGTTAGCACTGTTCTAATTACTGTATAAAGTTCTGGTTCAGACGCCATAATTGGCATTAATGCAAGATAACGAGGTAGCCCTTTTCCTGGATGGGCTCCTCAACTGCGCCATTATGGAAAGGATCTTGGTTCTGGGGGGCACACAGGCTCTGTGACTTGATTAAGGACGGTTGATTCAAACATAGTATTGCTCATAGCCCTTCACCAAGCAGAGGGGCTGCTTTCATTTGCCAGAGAAAGAGCCTAAATTGTTAATGTAGAAAACATCAAGGAACTGAAAACGCTCCGCTTATATTTACAGGGTCTGGAAAACCTGTAGATCTGCCCTGACAGGAGGTCCCTTGGAAATAATATGTAACTGACATAACCAGTCTTTTCTCCGGAGTCAAGGATAAATGGAGATGAGCATGACTTAGCTAGTAAAAGTGACAGGTACGGTAATGACTCTTCCTACCTCGCACACACAGAGTCATAAAATGGAATGGGATATGATGCGGTAAGAATGGATTTGAACTTAGATCACATTTGCTCATGAAAGCAGGTTTTATGGGGCCTTACTTTACATCAGAATCCCCTAATGGGGTGGGATTTGTCATGCAGTCTGAAAAATAGTTGATTTGGCTAGGTCAGTTGTTCTCAAACTGGCTGCAGCTTAGAATCACCCTGGGAGCTTTAAAAAAATGCCCACATTTGGCCTCTCCTGACTTCTTGAATTAAGGCCTCCCACCAGTGAAGTTCGGGCATCTGTATTTTTAAGGTCTCCCAGGTGATCTTAAAGTTCTCATCCCTTGGTTAGATGAAAGGTGAGACAGGAGGTAAAGGTTCCAGATACTCGGAGCATTTTCTCTTAGTGATAACCTCTACCACCTGCTCTAATGCCTCTCCTAGGCCCTAATTTAGACGTTGAGATTCATTCTCTACCTTCACCTACACATTAAAAGTCCTCCATGAAAACATACGTTAAGGTGGTAAACTCTGGTGGTTCAGAGGTTTGCTTTGCTCTTTTTTTCCCCTGGCTCCTTTTCTCAGATCATTGGCTAAAATTTAAATGATATGGGAAAAATCAACTGGAATAAGATTAAAAGAATTAAATGAAGGGACAAGGAAAAATCAATGCCTCTTCCTTATAGGCCAGCTGGTTAGTTTCTTAATGGCAAAGTTTATAGGACTATGATTCTCAACCTTGGCTGCCCACTGGAATTTACTGGGGAGTTTTCAAAAATACCAATTTCTGGGCCACATCCCCAGAAAATCAGATTTAACTACTAGCGTAAGGCCTGGTGTCTGGATTTTAGATGCTCCAGGTGATTCTGATCTGCCGCTAAAGCTGAGAACCCTTGCTATAGAATAACTCAATCCATCTTTTATCAGAAAGCTTCTCCTTTTTACTAATCCCTCATATCAGTGAACTCAAGGTTAGAAATTTACAGAAACAAAAAGGAAAGTTTTTGTCAGTATTTGTCAGAATAAGGATGCGCCAAACACTCTTTATTCCTCCCCACCTGAATCTAGAAAACAGCCAATTTAGGGACGCGGCCCTTGCTAAAGTATTTTTATGTAAGCAGTGCCATCTAGTGCCTGGGAGGAGAGTTACCTGCTCGTGACCATCTCGAAGGACCACACTTACCAGATGTGGGAGTAATGAGCAAGAACGAATTTTCAGCAATGAATCCACTGAATCGTTCCCACTTCCTCAGGTTTGATAGCACAGATCAGGCTATGCAATGGCTAGGGGGTGTCCTTTTTGTAGAGCGTGCTCGTTCTCTGTAAGCAGGTAGGCAGCCCTGCCAGGTTGGGGCGCTAAGATGTAGAAATGGTCCCAGTGATCTGATTCACTGGGATTCTGGTCCAGAGATGCCCACATTTTCTGGCTTTTTCATAGACTCTCTAAAATTTCTGAGAACCCCAAAAAAGCTTTTATTTATATGAGTTATATATATTGATATTTACTGTATTTCAAAGTAAAACTGAGAAAAATGTTATTCTTTTAAACATAACAGTAATAAATTCATTGTGTGTTTATGTAAGTAGCATATTTTTTTGTGAAAAATAACCCCATTTCCCAAAACAAAACAAAATCTAGTAGGGATACTGGCATTGTGTTCCATTTTCGTAAATCTCTTTAGTGTCTGGCTTAACGGACAACCCATGGATGCTCACATCTGCTTTTGTATTCAATCTGTGATGAAATATTGTTTTGTTTGAAGTATAGGAAGAAACTCCGGCCTCACACAGATCTGTATCATTGAGAAAAGGAAAAATGTGGGGGTTTTGTAGCCTTTTTAGGTAAATGTGATTTAAAAAAATAGACCGAAACTTAACAAATGATAGTTTCTTAGAGGCTAGTTGCGATGTCAATCAGTGGACAAGACAATTAATAAAAATAGTTTTTTTAAAAGATTTTATTTATTTATTTGACAGAGAGAGACACAGCGAGAGAGGGAACACAAGCAGGGGGAGTGGGAGAGGGAGAAGCAGGCTTCCCGCTGAGCAGGGAGCCCGATGTGGGGCTTGATCCCAGGACTCTGGGATCATGACCTGAGCCGAAGGCAGACACTTAACTACTGAGCCACCCAGGCGCCCCTAAAAATAGTTTTGACCACACAGACCCTCTGACAGTCTCTTGAGGTCCCTTACACTTTGAGAACTGCTGCTGTCGGCAGACCTCTGGTGGGTGAAAAGCACACCTTTTAGAGAAGTTTATATTTGTATGTCTCCAGGCAGGTGTTTGAGGGAATCAGTATGCCGTTTTCATCACCTTTGACTGTGGACGGTAAATGAGGCTGTCACCTAGGACCACTGTCCACCTGCGGTTACTGCAGTCTTTGCCCTGATTGTGACCTCAGAGCTCCTCCCATTGGCTTTCACTGGGGATGGGCAGCAGAACTGCCCCTGGGCCTGTGTCATTTGAAACCGCTTTCCAGGTAATTCTGATGTATTGTCCCAGTAAAGAACCATGGACCCAGTCCTACTCTCTTCCCTGCAGAGATGAGAAATGGGCCCAAAGCTCGAGGTGACATGGTGACAGTGAATGCTGGTGGGATGAGACACAACTTTAGGGAATCCCACTACTTTCTTTCTCTGGCCCCTCTCTTTCTTTTTCCTCCAGTGCTTCTCCTCCTGCCATCTTTGTGTCTCTCTAATCAAGATTTCGCAGTCTCCCCACCTGCACCCCATTGGTGAGTCACTCTCATCTTTGCCACCCAGAACCTATGCATCCTCTTCAGGAAACTGCACCCAGAGCCATCTCCCCGCCCATTCTCAAGTTATATGCTTCTGGTGCAGTCGAACCCAGTCCCTGAGCCCAGAGGTGGACTTGTCATTCAAGGCTGATCCAAGGGGTCACATTTCCCTGGCCCCTGGGGTTGGTTCAAGAGTGGGCATGCAGTCAAATCAGAGCCGTTGAAATCAGTAGACTTTCACTGTGAGTTTCAGAAAGAAGGCCGATTGCCCTTTTTTTCTGCTGAGTTGGATTCAGCAGGAAGTAGAGTCTGAGTGGCTGAAGTCTTTCCTCTGAGCCCGAGAAAGTGGAGCTGGAAAGGGAGAGAAACTGAGTCCTCAGAACTTGGTCTGTGCCTCTACCAGAGCTGCCCCTACAGCCTGCCACCCTCTGCTGGGTATTTCAGTCATGCCAGTTATGTGAGTCACTTAATTCCTGTGTAACTTCTTAGCTGTGGGAATGGGAATGTTTGGGTTGAGGTTAGATGTCTGCTGTCTTTATAGCCAGAAGAACTCTCATCCCGCCCCCCACCCTCTTCTATCCTGCACCGACTGCCCACCTTATTGAGAAAGCGAAAGCTCAAGTCTTCAAATTCAGACCCATTTTAATTTTAGTCAAACAATCCACACTATTCTTCCTTAACGTGATGATATAACATCGGAAAAGGGAATATCTAGTGTTTAGCGAAATGGGTAGGAATGTTGTACCTGGATCCCCCGGTGGACATCGGAAATAACCCAAAACCCACTTCTGGAGTGCGTCATCGCTCCATCTCTTGCCCCCTGGCTCTGCCATAAGTGCATCTATAGACCTCTTAATAATTATATGCACTTAAATAAGATTAAGGCAAAGTGTTAAAGAGTCCTAGTGAATTCTGATGAATCAGATTTTTATCTACTCATGATTTTGCCCAGAATTTTTTTTAACAAAATGGAAAGAAACATTTCTAGCCGGAGTGTTGGATCTGGCCAAAGAGAGCCTCTGTTGAACCTCCCCCCCTCCCCCAGGTTATTAGTAAAACAGATGATATAAGCTGGAAACCTGCAGCAAAAAGGCGACATATTATCTGTAGTATTTATGAATTAAAAGCTTGGTCTATAACAATTTGTGGGGTTTTTCCCAGCTGTGGGGAAGAGGAAGGATTTTGTTTCCTAAATAATTTCCATTGACACTATTGGCAATGAAATGGTCAAGGCTCCATCTTGGGTTGTTTGTTTCCATTGCCTCTGGAGCAGGTTGCAGAATAGGCATTACTCATTTCTCGGTAATGAAATGTCTGGCTGGGCTTTATGATGATCATTTATAAACGTCCCAATTGGTTTTGTCTCTCCTCATACATAAGCACTTTGAAGTTTCCAGAAAGTTAATATTTCACTTTGTACCTAGTCTCTATTTATGAAGCTAATGAGGCCCGACCATCAGAAGAGTAAGTTAAAGTTTCCAAATGCAACTTTTACAGTTCTCTTGTGACTTGGCGGCTTAAAAAACAAAACAAAAAAACGAGTAAGAAGTCAATTCACTGTCACTCGCAACAGATCCTTTGTTAACACTCAAATTGAGAGTCAGAAATATGACACGTAATTATGAGCTGTGCATGTCCCAACATGCCTTCCACAGAGTAAGGGTAGTTCTATCGTATTGCAGTGTATATAAATTACATGTAACTCCATTCATGATATAGGTGATTTCTATTATTTTTAATCCTGAATGATTTTAGGAAAGTTACAGTTACCACAAGAACAACAACAATTCTACATTTATCAAGCATGGTGTAGATTTTAATCCTTCATAAACCAAAATCGTTTCACTCGGCTTCATAACAATCTTTAAGTCTCGGGCTCCCTACTCTTTATCAGCAAGAAGCAAGAAAACCGAGGGTTGGAGGGGTCCAGTGATTGGGCCAGGGACAGAAAACTAGTGACTTGCGAGTCATAGAACTAGTTCCTAGTAACTACCACGGGGCTGGTTTGATTGCAAGGCTTCTGTCCTCCCCACTGCACCACACTGACAAAGGAAACCGATATGCTTGGTGTCTAATTTTAAAGCTTCGAAACAAAGCATTCTAGGGGGAATTGTTTTGCTCCTCACATAGGAGTTCTCCATTCGCTCTGTGGATGATTCTCATCGTCTTCTGCTCTTGACTAACTTGTTCTTATGAAGAAATATGTGTGGCTGAGGGAGTTCCTTGAGAAGACAAGTGCTCATTACAGACAAGCATGCCTACCTGGGCTATTTCTAAAAGAACACCCCTGTGTGCATCTTTTAGTCTGGAGCTCTGTGAGTTGAAAAGGATTTGGCAATATTGAAAAGCTCTATCTCTGCTAAATCCCAAAGTGACAACTATGATATGCATGTCTTCAGCTGCAAGCATCTCACTTCTTCCCATCATGATGGGAGAAATCGGGGTGAGAGGAAACTGAAACCACAGGTACCCTCTGACATGGGACTCAGTTTCCCCTCATGGTAGCTTTCAGCTCTGAGCAAACCAGCTGAACTCTGGGATTGTAGAATGATATACATGGAGCTTATAATGAACTGGATTTGTTTTCCTCTGGTGGGTTACATGTAGCAATCAGCTGCGTCACAGGGAGAAGAAGAAACACTAGCATTCACTGAGTTTCTGCCAGGTACCGGGGGCCGTAGAGATGCTTTTGGTTGGCTGTATGCTGTCCCCACAGCAGCTCTGGGAGGCAGAAATTGGGGTGGCTGGAGTAACTTACTCATGACCACTCAGCTGGCGAGCTGGGCCCCAAACCCTGCGGGTCCTGACTTGAAAGCCTCTTCAAGAGCTCCTGGCTCCCTGATAGTGAATTCCTTGGCGTGGCCTTTTATGACCTTGTCCCCTTGCCCCAGCACCCTGCGTGCCTGTGCACACATCTTGCCCTCATCTGCTTCCTCCCCCAAGCTGTGTCCAAGAGGCCGGCACTGCCGCACCATTATCGTTTTCTGAGCAAACCAGCTGCTTTCACACCCTTCAGCATTCACCCAGCATCTTCCCCTCAGCAATGTTGCTCCTCTCCTCTCACCCAGCCCCCTGCCTTGACTTAGGGAATGCTTAACTATCTTTCCAGACAAAGCTCAAGCATTTCCTGACCTGCAAAGTCTTCCCCAACCCCACTCGAACCTTCCTGGACATGCCTTCTTTTGGCCGCCTCACTGTGGCTTAGATAGGACTCTGATTATACCCCACTGCAGGGCGGGGGGGGGGGGAGGGTCATTCATTCAGTCCTTCATTCTTAAACTATGAATAATTACTAATGATAATTAGATATTCATTGGGCCCCTAATCTGTGCCAAGCACTGTTCTTCTCATAGCTGGCCGATCACACTGACAAGGGCTAGCTCAGGACGGGCCAGTGCTGCAGGCACATAAGGGAGGCCCTGGGTCTCTCTGCTAGAGCAATTAGGGAAGAGGCGTGTTCTCCTTTCGAAGAGGGTCATTTGAACAACGCCAGCCTTCGTCTATGAGCCAGTACATCTCCCTTTCTTTTTTGTTTTTGTGCTAGTTTGAGTAGAGTTCCTGTTTCCTGCAGCCAAAATAGCTCTAATGGAGTCCCAAAGGAAAGCAGGCCCGTGCCTGGGAGAGAAGGACCTTCTAGAACAGGGAGGAGTGTGGCTTGGCAGACAAGAGGGTCAGGTAGGGGAAGGGAGGCTGATGAGATGGATGAGCTTGAGAAGGGACACAAAGGCAGGCTGAGAAGTGTGGATGTTATGCCTGAAAGCTTGAGGAGCTGCCAGGGATGTGAGTTGCGGAAAGATGACTGATATGGGTCATCATGGCAGCTGGGTTGGAGGGGAGAGCCCAGGACAGCAGAGGAGGCAGATGTGGGGATTCTGGCACATCTGCTGCTTCAGTTTCAAAAGCCAGTAGCTTTTGGCAAGTTTTTAGAAGCCAACCTTTTCCGTTTTTATATGGTGGCACTATGACCCAAGCTAATGATCATCCTCCTCTTCCGATTTTGCAAAGCCCAAGTGTGGTAAATGGTTTCTCACAAGTTTCTCTAGGTTTGGGGTGCAAGGGGAGAGCTAGAAACCCATTACCACACTTTTGCACATAAATTGGGCCCCACAGACCTGCATTGGCCCAAAAGGCTTATCTGTTCAAGACGTGACTGTCTATTCTCCAAAGCCCTCTGCCAACGGCTCTTAAACACACACTCCAAATAAATGTTTGTTAAACGAATGAATGTGTTTGTATTCATCCCTCATTCCGCTGTCCCCTAGCAAAGAAAGAAAGAAAATGTGTGCCTTTCTTTAAATGCTGTGGACTTTAAAAAATAATCAATATTGAATTTGGTAATAAAATAAAAATACTCATTAACCTGGACTTCACAAATCCTGACCTTTAATACTCACAAAAAATTTACCAATTAAATAGTTTACAGGATATTAAAATGGAAATGGTTATTACTTAAGAGAACAAAGGTTTTCTTCCAACTCAGTGAGAGTATACAGCTAGACCCAGGGTAAAAAGAGGTCAGCAGTGTTCAGGCTGCTAATCACATTTTCTCTGATCCAGTGGTTCTCAGATTTGAGCGTACACAAAAATCCCCTGGAAAGTTGGTTCATACACAGACTTCCCGGCCCCACCTCCATCAGTGCAACACAGTAAGTCTGGGCTGGGGCCCAGCTTCCCAGGAGATGAAGGACCACACCTTGAAGCCACTGGTCTAGTCAGTACGGCAGGACAATAACTAACTAGATGAGGCACTCTGGGACTAAGGCAATGTGATAGTTGATTAATAACATACATAACTATTATACATATAATAATTATTTATTATATATCATTAATTAACTATCACATTGCCCTAGTCCCAGAGTTGCTTTATATATTATATAATATATTATTATATATTAATATACTTATATATAGTATATACTTGTTGAATATTGTCTGTATAATATAGTGTGTGTGTGTGTGTGTGTGTGCACGCGCGCCCACGTGGGTGGGTGTTCCCAGCATTCTTCACTCCTCCCCTCCTAGAAGATAAGCAGGTATCTTCCACTGCTTTTTTGTGACCTGTTTGCGTCTGTTATGAGACTCTCTGTGGTGGCCTCTGAAGGGCATCTCCCTGTGCAGCAGGTGCAGCCCAGTGGTTAAGGCCCCGGGCCCTAGACCAGTGGCTGGCCGTATGGCCCTCGGCAAGTCACTTAAACTCCCTGTGTCCTCATGTGAGGATGATTACAGCACTAGCCTCATGTTTCTCCCTTCATGGTGATCTCTGAACACCCCATGCCCGTTCCAGCCGCCACGGCATTGCTCACCATGAGCGCCTCAGCCGGCAACGCTCTCCCCCTTCCGAGCCCTGCCTGTGCCCGCTGCCATCCCTGTGATTTTCATCCCAGCCTTCCTTCCCAGAGCCAGCCCTCAACCAAGGGAGGGCCTCTCCCACTGTCCTTGGTGCTCTTCCCAACCCCCTTTCTTTCTTTGCACCCCCGTCAGCATCCTACTCATGTCTTCTGAGGAGCCCCGGCTGTATTCTGCTGTGAGTTGTTTCATGTTGGTCTCCCCAGCTCTGTTAGGAGAGTTAAAAGGGCTGCACCTTATTCAGTTCAGCCGCCTTGCAGGACTCACTGCAGTGAATGGACTTTTGTACTTGCTGGGCACTGAGTGTTTGTTGAGGGAAAGGAAGAGAAGGAAGGAAGGTGGAAGGATGGAGGAAGGAATTTTCCCACATTGTTCACTGCTCGTGTAACATTTTTACTGTAACTTTTGAAACTAGAGGAAAATCTGTTAGGTAGAAAGCCTAGAAATTATTTAGGTCAAACCATATGAAACTGCTGATATTTGATAATTTTTCTTCTACAAATAAGGCAATTTCATGTGGCTCAAACTGATATCTGTTTTTTTTTTTAAGATTTTATTTATATATTTTAGAGCATGAGAGAATGAGCAGAGGGGAGGAGAGGAGCAGAGGGAGAAGGACAAGCAGACTCTGTGTTGAGCATGGAGCCTGATGCGGGGCTTGATCCCACGACCCTGAGATCATGACCTGAGCTGAAATCAAGAGTCGGACGCTTAACCGACTGAGCCACCCAGGCGCCCCCAAATGGATATCTATTTAATATGAGTGCTTTGATCCTAGTAAGTATAAATAGTTATACTTGCTCAGCACATACTTAACACACTGAATATTCATTTATAAGTCTACAACAAGAACACTGATGGACTAAAATCCTGGGTTCTGAAGAGCCAGACAGGATGACTGATCAGAGTAATAGTATTCAGTTGGCACTAGGTGGCATATCTTTTTAAATTTTCTAGGAACTGGTGACTGTTACACTATTCCTTAAGGGTTTGTTTGTTAAACATCTCTAGAAACCCCCAAATCCACTGTCGAGGTCAAACACCTTAAGGGTTTGTTTGTTATTAGTTAGCTAGCTAGTCTGAAACACTCCCCCCCAATTCTAGACGAGCACTGTGTTCTGAGCCTACTACCAGAGTAAAACTCAAGCTACAGAAACAGACGGGTCCAGCACCTTTCTCGTACTTTCCATGAAGGTCAGCTTGGGTTCATTTCTCTCCCGCAGTAATTGTTGCCCTCCCATAATCACTGAAGGCTGATGCACAGCCAGCCTGAGACCCCCCTACCTCCCATACCATACAGTCAGTGCTGCTGGGCTGCTCAGGAGATTTTCAGTCTATGCAAGGCAGACTCCCCAAGTTATAAATTCCCCCTGTCTTCCCGCCTTTGGGCTGTTTTACCGCCTCCTAGAAATGTCACCAGAGGAAAGGCTACAGAAAGAAGTGAAATTCAAGGCAGAGCTGGTAAAAGGTTTTGTGCAAAGAGGAAGCTGAGGCCACTGGTTGAAAATCAGTGGGTTTCAAAAAGCGGTGCTCCTGCCGCCCTAACCACATGTCAGACGAGTGAGTATTGGGAGGAGCCAAGTTCATTAGTAACTGGGCCTCCTCCAGCTCCAGTGCCTTGTTTTGATGAGAACGTTCTAGCTCTGAGAAGGTGACCTAAAAATTAAAAAGAATAGTTTGTGGAGGAAGCCAAACAGAAAATTGCTGAGAAAGGTGGATGAATAGAATGCGTGCGAGCGTCTATGAAGGCAGGTGCCTGTGCGGCTAGCCCACCTGGTCAGGTGCTGGGAAAGGTCATCCCAGCAGGAGTGTCCAATGACGGACCCACGATTTGTCTGGGAGCACCCTGTCCTTGCCACAACCGCATGAAGAAGAAAACAGATCTTTGAAAACCGGCCAGTATTCTGATCTTTGCTTTCAGAAGAGAAGACCTGAAGGACGTCAAGAAAGTCGACAGCTTTTCCAGCTAAAATGCTGTCAGACAAGCAGAACACAGAGCTTTCAGCCAAATGCTTGGTGACTGTTAACATGGAGACTGCTCAGTATGGAAATATTTTTATTCCCCATATGGACATTCTAACATTCCCTACTGTTATAGAAAAATGTGTGGCGTTCTCCTTTGAAATATCTATACTCAGTTTTGTTTGACTCAACAAGTACTAAAGGTCAGGGTTCATATACTATTTGTATTCATTTCCCAAGTGAAGATTTTTTAAGTGGCTTTTCCTTCAGCAGTAGATTTGCTAATTTTATTTTAATCATTATTTTAGCTCTGTCCTTGTTATTGATCCATTTTTCAAAGAATGGTGTGACGTGAAGGTGGGGGACGGAGTGGTGCAATCAGGAGCCTGGGCTGAGAAGCCACACGGCCCCAGGCAGGGTCAGATCTGTTCCTTGTGTCTGTGTGGCCCCGGGGGCGTGTCATTGAACCCCTCTCAACCTGAGCGTCCCCTTCGGGGACATCATATATGTGAAGCGCTTTCAGGCGCCCCAGCTGCCACCTACCAAGTGTGCTATACCCTCCAGCCACTCGTGTAGAAGGCAGTTCCAGTACCACAGGGGGAAAAAATATGAAGTCTCTGGGTGATATTTCCTACATGGTTAAGCTCAAATTTTAAAGTCGTTTTCATGTGCACGAGATGGCCTATCTCCACTGTTGCTAAATGTAATTGACTCTTCATTGTTAGAGAAATAGCCCCAGCAGAAACTGCCCTCCACAGATTCAAAAAGACCCCGAGGAAGACAGGATACTTCACATAGTTACTGATGTTTCCAAAAAGGACTGTTTACTTAGGAAAAAAACAACATGTTATAAACTGCTTGCTTTACACATCTAAACTCTTTGGAATCATGTAGTGTTGCCACGAGATGTTAAAGCTATTATTAGCTGTGGTCAAATATTTCTGTTTCACAAAGATGAGTAGGTGTCTTTGTGCAGGATTGCTCCATAGGGTTGTGTAGGTCAGGAATCTCCAAGAAGGATCAGAGTTGGAGTGGTTCCCGCCCTTATTTGCCCATAGAACCCTTTCAATGCCAAGCATCTCTCAAGACCCGTGTCCTGAGAACATGCTTTGGGAAAAGGAAATGAAAAATAGATACAGTGTCCCCACGGTCAAGGGTCTACTTTGTAACTCACAGCTATGGTTCCTTTCTACACATTTGCCTTATGAATTTCACTTCCTGCCTCAGTCTGCTGCAGGCAATGTTCCTGACACGGGCCTGTCCATACGGGGCTCCAGCTATCAAAGTATTAAACAAAATGTTATGGACCAGATCTTGCTATTGGAATGGGAGCACCAAAGGAATGCCTTAGTTTCCAGAATCATAGAACTTTGGCATGCAGAGGGGAGAGAAGAAAGCAATGATTCTGGCATTTATTTTATGCCGATCACATAACCAACCCAGGGATGGTCACACTGTACAAAGTTATCTCACTTGATGACAGGTGGGCGCTGTAATGCACCACCACATGCCCCATCAAGACCAAAAGGCTCATTCCCCAGGTGCAAGTGTGTTCCTGGCAGAAACCCTCTTCTGAAGAAAGAGGCTTTGCCCAAAGCCCTTTGGGGACAGCCCACACCCAATGACCTGGCAACGTGGAGGGACAGACCTCAGTTTCCTTGCTTCAATTCAGGACAACCCTGAAGGACCAGCCCCTCCTCAGAGCTCCCCGGGTCAGTGAGGGTCTTCTTGAGATTGCATCGTAGCAGCTAACGTCTCCCCTGCCCAGTCCTGCTTCTTTCCCTTCTCCACAGGAAGTGATCCTGAGAGTGCTCCCCCATAAGCATTCTGTACCCTATGCTCACCCTGGAGTCTACTTCTCGGGGAACCTGACCCACAACCATCTTACAGCCTCGAATCTCAGGCTACATACTGGCAATGGAACATAATCACTCTGTCTTCTTTTTAATTGAATTTAATTTCCATCTCAAGCTTCCCTTCTTCCTAATAGTGATGCCTTAGTCTTTGTCAATTCAGGGGTTCCCTCTCTCCTCTTCTTTGCAGGGTTCCATCTTCTTTCCATGGACCTCAAGAGTTGTCATTTCTCTGTGCCAGCATCCATGGGGACTCCCATCTGCTGACTAGTTCGTGGTCCACACCCCATTTGCAGCTACCTGCTTCATGGCTCAGTTGCCAGTTCTCTCCCAGCTGACCCCCTCCCAGTGCCACGTCCTTGCCCCTTGCAGCTGCACGGGAAGGGACAGTCTCTTGCCTCCCACCCACGCTGAGCTACCTGGGGACAGTGTGAGGTGGCTGAATTTGCTGCTACAGAAATCATTCTTATGGGGGGGGAAATGTGCCGTGTGGTTATAGTTCTACTGTTTAGCATGGAAGATACCATTCAAAGTAAGCAATTTAGATTTGGGCAGAATGTCCTAAACAAAACAAAACAAAACAAAAACAACAATAAAAAAACACAAAACAAACAAACAAAAAATCCGTTTTTGTCTCTGGACAGAAAAGGTCATCACATGTGTTCTCCTTCTGCAGAAATAAGTTTTAAATCAGTTCCATGCAACCTCCCACATTCCTTTAACATAATTTATTGAGCACCTTCCATTTGCTGGACCTCCTTCAAGATTGTGGAGACACAGTGGTAAACAAATAGAGGCAAGTCCCCTGGTGGAGTTTAGAATCTCCTCCGCCTAGAGTGTTCTGGGTAGGCGTCTGGTTCCTGTAGAACCAAGACATCCTCAGCAGTGATTTCAGCACTGAGGCCACCAATGAGGTGGCATTTGCCCTTCATTTCCCCTGCCGTGATTTTGTGAGATGTCACTTTCGGTGGCCCTCTCCCAAGGGGACATCAACACTCCCTTCTGCTCGGTGGACTGTCATAACCGATGGCTCTGCAAGTTGTCAGCAACATGGAATTTCTCCATGAACTGGCAATCCGCAGGCCACATCTGGCTGACAGACATGTTTTGACTGGTTTGCACATTGTTTTCAAAAATACCTTAATTTTGGAGATTTTACAAATGAACCGGATTTCCAGTTTTTCTTCTTGAAAAAGAAAAAAAAATCAAAATATCTAGTAGTCCAAGGTTAACAGCCTCATATGGCAATAAAATTACTGAAAGTTACAAGCCCCCTCCCCCTTCAGAGGAGGCAGACATTTTTGCAGTTCCATACAGTTTGGTCAGCGATCCAGCTTCCCTGGCCTACTTTACCTCCCCGGCCACTGGAGGCCTGTTCCTGGAGGATTTTACCTTCACATTAACCAAGACTGACAAAGCTGCATCCTGGGCCTTATGATATTGCGCCCCCCCCGCCCCGCCCCGTTTTGTATTTACCTAACTATCCTTTGCATGATGCAAAGAGTTTATAAAAAGTGGTCATAGGACACCCACTTACTATTAATTGTGATATGGTACACGGTGTCACACCCTTTATAATGAGCCCTATGGTAGTCATTGGTACCCATATGAGATATTGCTTGTTCTTGCCCCTTTCAGGCAATGATGGGATGTACAACGTGGCCCCCTTTGGGTTAGGTAGGGCCATCTGGCTCTTTTGGCTAGTGACGTATAAGAGGAAATGATGGATATCATTTCCAGATCATGGCACTATCTATTGGTTCAAGACCCTCCAGTGTGCTCTCTCCTCTTGTTGTGGTAACCAGCGACATCTGAGATGGTGGTTGCTGACAACTTCCGTCTCCAAAAATGAGACATGGAGCAGAGCTCCCAACTAAACTCTAACAGAAGACATGCAGCTGGAATGAGAAATAGATTTTTGTTGATACAAGTAACTGAGGTCTGGGGATTTTTTTTATTGCTGTAACAGCTCCTAACCTATATTGAATGGTACAGATCATAAAAGAGATTTCTCTTGGAGAACTGAAAAAATTCTTCATCTTCTCAGACGCTGGTTTTCTTTCATCTTATGGACCCTAAGAAGCTTCTTTAGCTTCTCGGAGTCTCAGACCCATCTCCTGTGGAAGTGTAGGACCTTGTGACCTTGTGACCTTATGACCTTGTGACCTTGGTGGGTATTCTAACTTTTCCCCTAAGTTTAATCTTATTTTTTCTACTTCTTATCTTATGGTAAGGAAGCTTTTTTTTTTTTTTTTAAAGAAAGAGCAAGACATAAAAATAAAATAATTGTTTCTAAATAGTTTACTTTCTTTTTTTTTTTAAAGATTTTATTCATTTATGAGACAGAGAGCACAAGCAGGGGGCAGGAGCAAAGGGAGAAGGAGAAGCAGACTCCCTGCTGAGCAGGAAACCCAAGACAGGGCTCAATCCCAGGACCCTGAGATCATGACCTGAGTTGAAGGCAGATGCTTAACTGACTAAGCCACTCAGGTGCCCCCAAATAGTTTACGTTCAAATACATCTATATGTCTCCCTTGAAAAAAATTAGTTTGTACTGAGGTAAAAAATAAAAGCCCTGAGAATCTGCTGCACACATTTTATAGGGTCTGTGCCTGAGTGTGGTGTTTAATTCTGGGATTTTCTAAGACTTCTTCGTAAGAGTGGACCATGAGAGGGGCTCCCTCTGCCTCTGCCCCTCCCTTCTGCTTGTGCTCTCTCTCTGACTCTCTCTGTCAAATAAATGAATAAAATCTTTAAAAAAAAAAAAAGTGGACTATGAGAGAGCTTAAAGGATTATAGGACTTTAAAATTTTTACATCAGAAATATTGCTTTAAAAAATGTCTTCACTTTTCTGTGGCTTATAATAATAAACTACTATGGATTACAAGTTTTAAAGTTGCCGGTGGTAGATTGAAATATTTATAAGGAAATATGTGGTTTGGGTTTTTTTTTAATTCATTTTTATTTGTGTAGGAAAATTTGCTGGTACTTATGATTATTTGTCACTCGTTGCTAGGAATAGAGACAAAAGAGCAAAGGCATTCTTGCTTAAGCCAATACCTTGAGACAGATACAATCTCTCTTGAGTTGCTCTCTCTGTTACTTTTGTATTGCTTTGTAACAAATTACCATCAAATTAGCGGCTTAAAACATTCATCTATTAACTCACAATTCTCAGAAGTACAAGCAGACTTACCCAGGTTCCCAAAGAGTGTTGCAAAGCCCACATGAGGTGTGAATAACTGGACTCTTCTCTAAAGGCCCTGGGGAGGAATTTGTTCCTAGTCTCATTCAGGTTGTTGGCTGAATTCAGTCCTTTGCAGTTTTGTAGGTCTGAGGTTCTTATTTCCTTTGCTTGCTGTGTGCTGGGGTGGTGGGGTGTTCTCCTAGAGACCACCTTTATTCCTACTCACAGAGCTCCTCCATCTTCAGATCCATCAGTGAAGCATCGTTTTTGTCATGCTTCACATCTTTCTGACTTCTCCTTCTGCTACCAGACAGAGAAGATATTATGCTTTTAAAGGACCCATGATTATCCATCCAGGTAAGTTCTCTATCTTCAGGTTAATTAATTAGTGCTCTTAATTATATCTGCAAAATACCTTTTACCATATAACATAATCATGCAACTCAACGCCATGTAATATCATCGGGGTAGTGATACCAAGTGGCAAGGTCATGAGGCCATCTAGAATTCTGCCTACCACACCCTCGACCATTGTACCACGTCTCCTCTAGAGTATTCAGGAACTCCTTTTCACTTGTTTATTTCCTACTATCTCTCATCTTTTCTGAACAATCCAAGGCTAGCTGGTCTCCATATTCTGTTTTGAGCAAGCAAGTCTTTAGTGCAAGTACATATTCGTTATGCATGTCTGGGTCACTTGTCTGGAGTATAAGTTGGAAGATGGTGTTGGGAAATACTTAGGTGAGGGTAGTAGGCAGACTGGTGAACTCTGGAGCCAGACTTTTTTACTAACTGTAGGACTTTGTATAATTCCCTTTACCTCTTAGTGCCTCAGTAGCCTCACCTCCAACATGTAGACTGTAAAAGCAACCACTTCATGGGACTGTTAGAGGATTGAATAAGTTCCACAAAGCCTGGCACAGGGTTGCCACCATATGAGTTAATGTTCTCATTAGAAGAATTGCGAGCTGCTGTAACACATAAATCCCCAAATTTTAGTGGCTTCATGCAACCAAAGCTATTTCTCACTTACGTTATGGTTCAGTGGGGGTGTTTCTGGTTGGGCAGGCTTTCATGTGGTCGGTCAGGAGCCGAGACTTCTTATGTCCCGGGGATCTGTCTTTCTCTAAATCACTGGGTCTAAAAGCTACAATCCAAGGATGCTGCAGTCCCTGAGACCATTTCAGCCTATTTCCACAAGGTCCCCTCTTTGCCAGCTGTTTATCTGGGAAGGTCTGCAATTTTTTGTATGTCCTCCAACCAAAACAACATAACAGATGGAATATAGACACACATGTGAGACTCCAGCTGTCTTCTATTAAGGTAGACACTAAAGAGAATTGCAAAAATGCCACTTTTGTCACTAAATTTCTTTTGGAGGGGGCCAATATGGTTAATTTTCATAAAAACATTGTTCATACCGACATTTAAGGCATTTAGTATTTATAATGTTTATGTTTCTATTTTTTTAATGAATTAAGATTCTAAGAGTTTCTTGGTAAGTCATAATAGATGTAACCCATAGAAATGAAAGATTTTGGGGTCCAAAATAAATGTTAAGAATGTAAAGGAGTTCTGAGACTAAATACTGAGATCTAGTGATGGAGATCATAGGAGAACCTTCCGTTCAGCCGGCACAAAGAGCTTAGAGGATCATGCTGGGAGGTGTCTACTTGCTGGTCCTGGAAGTAGCACGTTACCTCTGCTCATATTTCATTAGCTGGAACTCAGGCACATGGCCACACCAAACTAAAGGGAGGCTGGGGAATGTAGCTGGATGTCGCTCAAGAGAAGGTGGAAATGGGTTTGGTCACCACCTCAACAGTCTTTACAGTATTTGATTGTTATCAAGGGCTTATTGAATCTTGCCCTATGTAATGTATCATAAGCATCTTGTTTAGTATTTTCCAAGAATAACAATATTTGGCTAAACATACTGAGACGACTTCAAAAACATTCAGAATTGTAACATGAGCCTATATTTTGCCTTAGCAGTGTAGAAGTTGGCAGAGATTTATCTGTAATAGCAATGCATGCACTTAGCCAGAGAAGTGAAAAGAAGAGATATCAGTCTTTTCAGAACCAGACCCAATCAGGTGATTAAACAATAACAGTGAAATGTTCTATAAACACTTCTGATCTCTTTGGAAAGCAACAGTGAGGGATAGCTGGAGCTAGACTGAGAGGTTCTTTTGGCTTGGTTTTGTTTTGTTTGTTTTTAGTTTGGTTTGGTTTTTGCTTTGATATCTTACACCACTCACACAAAAGCTACTTTGTAAGTTGAGAAATTGATGACCTTTGACAACCTACATCATGGATCAGCCATCTCACACTTTTTGGAGCAAAGCAGGGGTTACACACATGCACACATTTATCTCAGAGTTCAGTTGCCTAGAGTGTGTGTTTGAGTTCCGTAGCGCTACATCTTTAAGAGCAAGACTTGGGTGGGTCCTAGTATAGGCCTAGACAACACTGTAAGGTGGAAATTTGATTTTGAAATTTGTTGTGACTAAATGAAATTTAGATGTTTATATCTCGTATAAATTAAAAATTCACATGTAACATTAGAGTATGCTTTTGTGATGTATGTGAACTTTATCATATATTAGAGGCTCTTATGTAATTAGCATGTTGCCTAACGATTTGTAGATGCATCTTTGCTTTCATATGTTGTCTGTGCTATAATTTATTGGAGGTATAAGACCTTGGTAAGAAACGTACCCATTGCTGTTCCTAGGAGAAAGTAAATCCACTTTAGGAATCTCCCCTTTATAAAACTACGTCTGTTGTGTTTAGAAAGAAGCAAGCATTGCATCAGACATATATTTTAATATTTTCTTAGTGTTTGAAGACAGCAATTCTTTGTTAGTAACAGAGTCCAGCTAACAGATTTAAACCTTTAAGACATTTATTGTTTCCTCAGCAGAAAAGCCAGCATAGGCAGTTTTAGGATGGGTTGGGACCGACGGTTTCATCTTGGACCCAGGATCTTTTTATTCCCCTTCTGCCAGCCTCAGCACAGGGCTCTCCTCAATTTGATCAGCAAGTGCATAACAAGATCACTGTCCTGTCACAGGCATCATCACATGACAATGTCCAAAGCAGAGGACCGGGGAGGTGATAGCAAAAAGAAACTTCTTCTTTCTTCCTTTCACAGGAGAAAACCTCTCTCCAGCACTTCTTTCCATCCCATCTCACTGACCAGTTCGGGGCCCAGGCCCTCCCATAGACCAGTCATTGACAAAAGGAAACAAGATGCCGAAACTGGCTTGGACCAGTCGTGATCAGTTCCCTGGGTCCGGACACATTGCTGGCCACACCAAATCAGGGTCGTGTTGGCAAGTGAGAAGCGGGAAAAGCCACTGTCAGGCAGAAAATCAAGAGGATCTGCCCCAGAGGGGAGGCAGCATAAGTGCCTGTGTGCGGAACCAGCCCAGCTCACAAAAAATGATCCAAGTGCAGCTGCCCAGCTAGCATCTTTAGAGTTAGGGACATTTTTCTGCCGCTCCTGGGATTATAGCTGCCATGCGCCCTGATGCTTCTAGCCACTTGCAGCTGATAAAAAGCCCTACCATCACTTTCAATCTCCAAGCACAGTCTTGTTTTAACAACTAGAATTCCAAATCCTGAATAATAGTAGAGAATCCTAATTTGGTAGAGAGGTAAGTCTCTCACCCCCCAGGCCATGGCTGGCAGAGAAGATGCTGGCTGCCAGGCAAAGCGTTGTGATCAGCTTCCCTCCTTCTGCACTGTTGTTCCCAGATCACTACCCATAGGGTAAGGGTGCGGAGAAGTGGGAGAGCTCTTACTTGATGGTACTATCATAAGAATCCTTCACACCCATGGAACCTGGTAGGCACATTTATGGGTTCTTAGGAGGTTGCTCCACTGGAACCCCCCGCCCCCGACTGCAGCTATTACAACATGAGTAATGCCCAGGTGACCATGTAACTCATCTTCCAAACCAGACAGTTAAAGAGTGAGTGTAAACAGGGTGGGGACAGAGGAGTATTCATAGTTTTACCAGGCCAACAATCAAGAACTAGGACCATTAACTCTGGGGCAGTAAGAGGAAATGGTCAAAGGTCCACCTTAGCTATGCACAGGTGTCTCCAGGGGCCACTCCCCCTCAGCCTCTGCTTTTCCAGCTGTCCCCTTCACCAACAACTCTCTCTTTAAGTTCCCTTAAACTTCCAGATGATCCTGATGGCCTGAATTTGAAAAACTCCTAGATAACACTCTACTCTGTGACCCACCTCTGGTCCACAGGTAACATTTACCTCTGGTTGCCCTAAGTTAGATGGAAATGCTGTTTCTTCCCAGACACCTTCCTCTGATCTCACCCTGAGGGCCCACAGCCTCAGGGTCTCACCTTGAGATGGCTCAGGTCACATCAACATGGGTCAAATACCCTCCATTCCTGCGGGATTCAGGGGTGGGACTCACACCTGCATTAGCCAAAGTATCTCCTCATGAATTCTTTCCTACTCTTCAACCATCTATCTTCTTATCCTGCTGGTGTGCATGTGGAGTGGAAGAGTTGTGAGCTGGTTTTTCACTGGTTCCTTTGACTCTCTGCCTCCAGGTCGTGTGCCCTACTTGGAAATTCCATATTTATTCCTAAGGAGAAATGTCCAGTGATAACATCTTCATCCAGAAGCATGAATTACATGTTTTGCTACAATACTCTGATATCCCAAAGGCTATTACAGTTCTGGAGGGCTGCAAGTTCCCTCAGCAAACAGCCCCAGACTAGTAAGTGTTTGCTGTTCCCCTCCTGTTGTCGGCTATGAGCTAACCACCACTCATAGCCGTAAATTCATTGTCTAGTCTACTGACCAGGGCAACCCAGAAAGAAATGAAGCTTTTCAGGTTAGTCAACTAAAAGACTGTAACTCAGAAATCTACATTTTACTCACCCTCTCAGTCAGAAGTACGGCAGAGCTGTCGTCTCCTGTTTTTTTGTGTGTGTGTTCTGGGTCCATGAAATTGTTTGAACTCTCACCACCACAGAACTGAGGCATAATTACAACATGATGCCTTACCCAATATGCAGATAGGTCAGCAAGAATTTTGCTAAGATCCTTGTGTATGCAAATGTGATTAATAAATTCCTTCTGGTCTTTAATTGGGAAGGTCTACCAGAAGAAATTGGCAGGGGGCGGGGGCTGTTTGTGTGAATGTGGGTGTGAGAGTGTGGGTATGTGTATATACTGGAAGGAACCAACACTATTAGTAAATACATATGGAAATATGATAGATTTATCTGTACCTGTCAATCAACCAGACCAATATTTAACTAATATTTTTAAATTGGAGAACAGAAGACAAAAAATATGAAGTCATTTTATAATAGTCCTGGGAATATTTTGGAGTAGCTTTGCATCACGGGTAATCCTCATTTATCTCTTGTTGTTGTTTTGTTCATCGTTAGGGTATTTTCAGCTGCTATCCCTGGCCTTTCGGAATATAATTATGTTTTTCTCACGAGCTATAATTTGGCTGCTGCAACCAGAAGAAAAAGGCTTGTGTGGAATCAGAGCTGACAAGTGGGGGCTGTATCTCCGACAGTACTCTGTTGGCTGACAGCTCTGTAACTCCTAGGATATAAAAAGACACTCCAGAAAGTGGTTACCAAAAAGAATTGCAGCTGATATATTTTTTCCATCAGAAAAACAACTCTTACTGGCAGACGTGTTTTATTTAGTACCATTTCTTCTATTTAGTGTTTAAGTCAGCAAATATTTGTTATGCACCTCTAGTGCTGAATGCATGGTGCTGCATCCCGTAGAGGTGGATTTTTTTTTTTTTTAAGTATACTTGGATTGGCAAAAAGTGATGTGTACATAAAGAAGTAAAACTCAGGCTACAGTTGACTTATGCTCTATGGTTCATAATAAAGTCTGGAAATCCAAGAAGGACCTTAGGAGTATCAAGGAAAGTCTTGCAAGTGAAATGAGATTAGGAATATGGGTAGAATTGGGAAAGATGGGGCTGAGGGCATTGGCAGGAACCAAAGTCATGGATGGGAGAAGAACCAGGTTGTTTTTCTTGTGTTAACCATAAATGATCATTTATACTAGGGTGACTACTCAATGTATACCCAGACTTTTTAGAGTGAAATGAGACATAATTTACAGGAGTCAACCAGAAGTGTCCTGGACAAACCTAGATGTAGTGTCTCCTGATTTAGAAGGAACCTTACAGTTCTCTGTTAACCCCAACAACTAAAAGAGATAAACTGAGTAGCCTGTCCTTATGTGTGCAGCAAGCATTAATTCAACATGGAAAATGTTTTCTCTTACCAGTCTTTTCTCTTTTTCAAATCTGACACTCTTTTTTTTTTTTTTTTAAGATTTTATTTATTTATTTATTTGCGAGAGAGAGAATGACAGACAGAGAGCATGAGAGGGGGGAGGGTCAGAGGGAGAAGCAGACTCCCTGCTGAGGAGGGAGCCTGATGTGGGACTCGATCCCGGGACTCCAGGATCATGACCTGAGCCGAAGGCAGTTGCTTAACCAACTGAGCCACCCAGGCGCCCCTGACACTCTTTTTTCTGGTAAAATGAGAAGGGTACTAAGGTAGATTAAGTGGTTAGAGTTTTATGCCACATCAGAAAAGTCTATGTAGTTTAACTTTACTTTTTAAATCTACATCCTCGGAGTGCCTGGGTGGCTCAGTCAATTAGGTGTCCTGCTCTTGATTCTGACTCAGGTCATGATCTTGGGATCATGAAATCGAGCCCCGCCTCTGGCTCCACCTTCAGCAGGGAGTCTGCTTCCCTCCCTCTCAGAAATTTATTTTCTCAATTCTGAAGGTTAGAAGTCCAAACCAAGGTTTCTGCAGGGTTATGCTCTCTCTGAAGGACCTAGGGGAGGATCTTTCCTTGCCTCTTACCAGCTTCTGGTGGTTTCCAGCAATCAATCCTTAACTAACCTTCCTTGGCTTGTGAACACATCACTCCAATCTCTGCTTCCATCCTCACATGCCTTTCTTCTGGTATGTTGCTCTGTTCAACTTTTCCTCTTCTGGTAAGGACACCAGTCATTACTTTAGGACCTGGCCTAATCTAGCATGCCCTCATTTTAACTTGGTGACATCTGCAAAGACCCTATTTCCAAATAAAGTCACAATCACAAATAGAGAGGTGAACATATCTTTTGCAGGGGACACAATTCAACTACAACAGGCCTAAAGACATAGTCCTTGCCCTCAGGAAACTTGCCATTTACAATACTTGGAAAAGATATAAGCAAACTGTAATGAGAGAATGAACAATAGAAACCAGTAAGTTGGTTTGTGTTGGTCCATCTGTCTGATCAATTTTTTTAAAGGACCACATGAGAGAAACCAAAAGTGAATGGTCTAGGATAAGAGAGCAATTTCCAATCTGTGGTCCAAGGACCAACAACATCAGCATCGCCTGTGAACATGTTAGAAATGCAAATCTGCTCACCGCCCCCCCACCCCCACAACCTACTAAATCAGGCCAGCAATCAGTATCTTCCGTCCTCCAGGTGACTGTACTGCAGGCAAAGGTTAGGAACCACTGGTCTAGGACTTCGGAGAATTCACCTTCCTCAAAGCTGGATGGGTAAGACTTCATGTAACACCTAAGGAAGCCATTAAGCTGAGAGACCATTCATGCACACTTCTCTAAATCCTACTGGAAGAGTCTACCACATATTTTCATGTTTTGGATCATGGTGAGGGGTAAACGTTGGATTATTTCATTCTAGGCTAGAGTTCATCAGTCCAGCATATTAACTAAGATGTGGAATAAAGTGATCCTCTCTCACTAGGTCCTGCTTGCCCTAAAAATGAAGCATCTGTATTGGAAGAGCAGCATGTGTGCCAAGCGGTGGAGTGAGGCTTGAGTTGGAAACCACAGAATACTAGAGCAGTGTACCTCAAGCCTTCGTATTCCTCCCAGTCCTGGGAATCTCGTGAAAGGACAGATTCTGATTTGGTGGGCCTGCTCTGAGCGCAAAATTCTATATCTCTATCCAGCTCCCAATAATGCTGAAGCTACTGGGTCCAGGGATGCCCCTGACCTTACTGTGTCTTTGAACAGGAAGTCTAAGCTGCATGTGAAGGACCCCACTATTTATTCACACTTCTTAAAATGGGTAAATTGACTTTTATATGCCTGGACTTATATTTTTATATTATGTTCAAGTATTGAATTTTATATATTATATGTGAACATTAATGAAAAAAAGCTTTCAGTTTTTAAAGACTCAATAAGCATTTGTGGAGGCAGAGTTTGACCTCAGAGTCTCATTGCAGCCAGTGCCCATCCCCCAGTTGGCTCTGAGAAGGGCAGCCTGACCCGAGGATAAGTAGAGGGAAACTGCCTTCTGACTCTGGATGGCATTTGGTCTAATGTGCTCAGAAGGGTTGTGTGGGGTACACATCATGTAAGATACACCCAGAAGACATATTCAAGTTCCCCAGAGAGAAACTACAAAGAATAGTTGTTTTTGTTTTTGTTTTTTTTTAAGATTTTATTTATTTGAGAGAGAGAGTGTGAGAGAGAGCATAAGCAGGGGGAGCTGCAGAGGGAGAGGGAGAGGCAGGCTCCCTGCTGAGCAGGGAGCCCGATGTGGGGCTGGATCCCAGGACCCCGAGATCATGACCCAAGCCGAAAGCAGATGCTTGACCGACTGAGCCACCCAGGCGCCCCCAGAGAATAGTTGTTAACCAACTGTATCTATACAATCCAACAAGCTTCCAAGGCTTATGATTCTCTCTTCAGTGGGTAGAGGGAGGGTATTTGAATAAGCTACTTTATTTCAAGTGGATGCGTACTGCAATAGGTTCCTATGTACTGGGCTCTCAATACATGCTCAGAGTAAATTGCCAAGGTTTCAGACGCTTATGTCCCAATCCCAACTTTTTTTTTAATCTGAAAAGTACTTCTAATCTAAACTTTGATTTCAGATAGTTGTTTTTTGTTAAAGTTAATAATAATAAGGCTTACTCTTTGATCCTATTGTTATGTAATATTTGCTCACTGAATAATAAGTAGGAAATACAGATAAACAAAAAAGATGATAAATATTTTTTATAATCCCCCACATGGGAATACTATTTCTTTCCAATGTTTATATAAATAGAAATAATGTATTTGCTCTATCCTTTAAAAATTAATTTAAATTCAAAAATAAATTTTATTTGTTTCTTGCCAAACAATTTCAATATTATATTTTCACTGTATACAAACTGGAAAATATAAATTTTAAAAACATTTGCTGGGCATCCATAATCTGACCTTACACAGACATCTATTATTTTCATTCACCCAGCACTTATACCATTTAAAGCCATAATAGACCACAGTGGCTTCTTCCTGCTAAGGAGCTTAGCATAATTTCTCTCCTGGGTAGATAAACCTTTGTTTAGGAAAACACCTTGACAGGTCATTTATGAAAGGGAAATCTCTCAGGGAATGGTCAGAAAAGGAAAAAGGCAAAGTAGAAAGGTATCTTAAAGTTTTTTTGGATATATAATATAATTGTTTTGGATCATTATACATAGAGAAAGAGAGCTTTAGTGCCTGGATTGTTGGGGGGTCGGGGCAGAGCAAGAGGTAGAGCCTCATGGGGGTTTCAAGGCCAAGGAGAATGACTCGGAACCTTCAAAGAACACAGATGTCTAATACACAGTCCTGAGCGGTTTGTGAGGTGCTGCTTTACAAATGCTGCCTCCCTCCAACTCTTATCGCCCCTAATCTTTGGTAAAATCTGCTATGTATAGTTTTTAGACTAGAATATGTGGGGAATAAAGGAATTGTGGAAGTACTGTAGCATCACCTGGGAGCATCTAAAAACCCTGATGCCACTGCATACCCCAACCAGTCACATCCGAATCTTTGGGTAAGGAACAGAAACGAGAGTAGTTTTTTAAGCTGTCAAGGTGATTTCAGTGTATACGCAAGGGTTAAGACTCACTTTTCTAGACTAACTCTTCAGGCCAAAATAAGAGTAATAAGAATTGGATTTGCCTTCAACCCTAAAACAGCCATAGATGGTTGGATAGATAGATTAGATAGATAGATAGATAGATAGATAGATAGATAGATAGATAGACAGATATCAATGGTTTTTAAGACACTAGACATCAGACAACAAAGGCCAGTGTCTGCAAACAAAGTGAACCCTACAATTGCCCCAGCTTACTGCCTTAAGAGAGTTCCCAGGGAATGGTACAAGGAGGAGGGGCTCAGGCAGAACCCAGAGGACTCTCTGAGATGAGGAGGTGGAGCTGAGAGTCCAGGGAGAGCAAGGAGCTGAGTTCACAGGACCGAGTAAGGGCGATGAGAGAGCTGCATGAAGACAAAGCTGGAGATCTTGGTCTCTGGCCTAGGTCCCCCAGACTATTCAGCAGACATCAGTGCCGCAAATTCAGCAGTATCAGTGCATGTGTGTAAGGAGACTAGCTGAGACCATGGAAAGAACCAGGAGAGAGGATCAAAGGAAACAGTGTGGAGGCTCACACTGGGCCAGGGATAGTGACTCTTTCCACCAGCCAGGATGGAAAGTCTCATAATTCATGGACCATTGAGTTGGGCACTCAGCGTTTCCTACCTCAGGAGTGGGGCATAATTAGCCCTAGACTGAGCCCGGCACCAGATGGACCTAGCAAATCATAAAAGCAAGACATAAAAGGACCAAACTCTTTCCAAGCAACTTAACTGTGTCCAGGAACAAAGCTGAAGAACATTTATAGGAATACTAAAATATCCAGCACCCGGAAAGTAAAATTCAGAATGCGTGTCCAGTAAAGGATGACAAATATGGGAAGAGGCAGGAAAACATGATCCATAATGAAGAGACCTGTCAATCCAGAACTATCAGAGACATTGAAGTGACCAGATAAGGACATTAAAATGGGCATGACAACTGTATTCAAATTATATTCCATATATTCAAAAAGTTAAGTAGAGAAATGGGACATATAAAAGAGATCCAAATCAAACTTTCAGAAATGAACACTGCAATGCTTGAGAGGAAAAATACACTACATGGTATTAACAGAAGACTAGAAATTACAGAAGAAAAAATTAGAGAAATTAAAGACAGAAATATAAACTACCCAAAAAGAATTTTTCTTTTTTAGAAAAGGAATAAAGGCTTTAGGCATGGGACAACTTTAAACAGTCTCATATACGTGTAATTGGAGTTCTTAAAGAGATAAAAGAGAAAGGGAAGACAGAAAAGAATCTTTAAAGAAATAATGGCCAGAAATTTTCCAAATTTGATGAAAACTGTAAATCCAGGGATCCAAGAGTCTCAACAAACCCCAAGCACCAAAATCTACACCAAGGCACATTATAATCAAATTGCTTAAAACCAGGGCACCTGACTGGCTCAGTCAGTGGAGTGTGAAACTCTTGATCTTGGGGTTGTGGATTCGAGCCCCACGTTGGGTGTAGAGATTACTTAATAAAATCTTTTTTAAAAATTGCTCAAAACCAGTGGTAAGAGGGAGGGATTATCAAGGAACACATGGAAACTTTGGGGTGATAGTGTTCATTTTCTTAAAAGTAATGGTAGTTTCCTGGGTGTATAGACTTGATAGGTGATATAAATGATGAGTGAAAAATTTTTAAATTATACACTTTAAATATGTGCCGTTTATTATACGTCAGTTACACCTAATTAAAGCTGATATATTTTAAATAGCAAACAAGCAAACAATAACTCAACCTTGGCTACACATTAAAATCACCTGGGGAACTTTGTAAAAACGTGAGGCTCCATCCTCAGAGGTTCTGGTTCAGTTAGTCTAGAATGAGGCCCAAGATCTGTATTTCTCAAAGCTTGGCAGACAATTCCTATTGGCAAGCGTTTTTGAGAAACACTGCAAGCAGGGAATTTCAGAAACTTCCCCATTAACCTGATCCAGGGGTTAATGACTTTTATTCTGAATAAGTAGCTTTATATTTCAGGGATATGGCTATTTGATACACAGTGTTAATATCTGAGTTCTGGGTTTCCTCTATCTAGACTTTTTACTTATAAACATCTGAAACCTTATTTTATTAAAGGATGGGATTCTGACAACTTTTTCCTTGTTTTCTAAACTTTCTGGGATTTCTTTTTTTCCTCCGTGAAACACTAACAGCTTCTGATTCTCCCAGAAATTCACAATATCATGCTCAGACTGGGCCCTTTGATTTTAGTGCTAAGAAGTGATTCCTTAGAAGCACATTGTTGGTGTTACAGGTCAGACATGATCTAGAGCGAGCCCCCTGAGGACTTTTAAACTCTCTTAAGGGGTACACAACAGCTTTACCATAATTATTTTATTAGTTTGTACCTTCGCATTTATATATCTTACCATGCCACTCCTCTGCTTCAAGCTATCCTTCACCAGCTCCCCCAATCCAAACTTCTAGATGTAATCCCATCTGCCTTGGGTAGCCTGTAAGACTGTACATGATTTAATGCATGCCTGCCTCACTCCTTGACCTTCTAATTTCCACTCACCCTCATGTGCTGGGTCACCCTCTAATTCAGCTCCAAGTCTTTGCAGAACCTGTTCCGTCTGCCTGAAACACTGTGCTGGACTCACTTTCACTGCCTGGCTCTCTCCTTCCCATCCTTCAGGGCTCAAGTGACCCATCATTTGTTTGGGGAAGTCAGGGAGGTTTCTGGGCTCCCGGAGCATGCTACACCTCCCCCAACTTAGCCATTTTTATGATTCTGCAAATTATATATAATTATATATTTTATATGTAACACGTTATATAATTTATAATTATATAATCTACATTGTTTATATATAAATTTATATATAAATATAGATTATATAAATATAATTATATTATAATTGCCCACTAACTTCTGTAATTACTAACCTGACTATAAACTTCTTGAGGGCAGGAATCAGTCCTAACTTCTGGCACAGGGCCTGGACTGGTGATTCGTAAATCAGAAATGCTAGGTTTGATAAAGTACTGGGGAGCACCATTTTTTATAGTACTTTTCTGATTTACAAATCAGTCTGGGCCCTGGAAGTTAACACTGAAATCCAGTCACGGGAGCTTCGTACTACAAGAGACACTTGATAACTTTGCAAAAATATGGTTTGTTTGTTTGTTTGTTTTTGTGGTAACAAGCTTAGCAGAATAAACCCAGGTGGGAAAGATGAAATTATAACCCCTTATTTAACACAGGGAGTTCAGGAGACAACTTGAGAACTATAGGGAAAATGGGGTCTCTAAAAAATTAAGTTTTATTAGAATTACATGAACTCAGTGAGTGTCTGAAAAATCATCTAAGTGTAAGGAAACCTGGTTTGGAGAGGTAATAATGGAAAGCAAATTTGAAGTTGTCTTTAAATCAATAGAAATGGTTCAACTTCTTTTTTTTTTTTAAAGATTTTATTTATTTATTTGAGAGAGAATGAGAGAGAGAGAGCACAAGAGGGGGGAGTGGGAAAGGGAGAAGCAGACTCCCCGCCGAGCAGGGAGCCCGATGCAGGACTCGATCCCAGGACTCCAGGATCATGACCTGAGCCGAAGGCAGTCGCTTAACCAACTGAGCCACCCAGGCGCCCCGAAATGGTTCAACTTCTTATGGTGGGAATAAGAATCTGTTCTTTGGGCCTAGAGCAGGAATAAATAAACTTTGTCTCGTCAATAAAGTGTTACTGGAACACAGCCACACCCAGCCGTATAGACGATGATTTCAGTATAGACAATGGCTATTTCCATCCTACAATGGCAGAGCTGAATACTCCTGACGGGACAGAGACCATATGGTTTGCAAATCCTAACGCACTTACCACGGGCACTTTGCAGTGGCTGGCCCTTGGCCTAGGAGTAGATGAGACTACTTGCTTTCATTCTGAATCACTTACGGAGCTCTGCAACGTGTTGAACATAGTACCTGACACGCAGTTCACCCAAGTAAACACTGGCTGTGATGGATAGGCCTGGGAGGCCCTGGGAGGCCCGGATGAGCCATCACTCAGTGCGGGGAGAGCTCCAGCTGGGCCACAAAGGGCAGGAGCACAGACGTTCCTGGCATGTGCCACAGTCTGGGCAAAGGCCAAGCAACGAGAAAGGGACTCCAGGTGGGCGTAACCTAGTGTTTACCCGGCTCTAAAGAAAACCACTCTTGGGACATGCTGATACCACTTCCTTTTCTCTTCCTCCAGAGAAAATGATCGAGGGCCAAGCTCAATTTGTGGTTAGTCAGTATTCCACTCTGAGTTTCATGAAGTGGCTTCCAGGATCTTCCCCAGGGGATATGGTAGAAGTTTAAGAAATTTAGGGTGTAGGGGTGCCTGGGAGGCACATTCGATGGGGTGTCTGACTCTTAGTTTGGGCTCAGGTCGGGTTCTCATGGGCTGTGGAATCGAGCCCCACATCAGGCTCTGCACTCAGCGGAGAGTCTGCTTGAGATTCTCTCCCTCTCCCTTTCCCTCTGCTCCTCCTCCTGCTCTCTCTCAGATAAATAAATAAATCTAAAAAAAAAGAAAGAAAAAGAAATTTAGGGTGTATGTTTTACTTTTGTTTGACAGATATTTTTAAGGCAAATAGGAAGGTTTGTTTCGTCTGTTTGCAGCGCTCCTGTCTGTCAGCACCAGTCATGTCTGCCCACCTTGAAACTCTGCAGGAAGGTGCAGAGTGTGAGTGAGTGGTGAAGGATGTTGTGGCAGGTGAAATAAGGGGGCTCCATCCCTACAACCTGTAAATGTTATCTTAATTTGGCAAATCATCTTTGTAAGTGTGATTAAATTAAGGATCTTGAGATGATTATCTGGATTATCCAGATGGCCCCTATGTACCGCACAAATGTCTTTCTACGAGAGAGGCTGAAGGGAGTGCACAGACAGCACAGAGAGGACATCCGTGTGAGGATGGAGCACGGGCGGATGGGAAGAGGTTGGAATGGTGCAGCCCAAGCTGAGCGACGTCAGCAGCCCCCAGAAGCTGGGAAAGGCAAGGGACAGATTCTCTCCTAAAGGCTCCAAAGGGAGCATAGCCCCTGATTTCAGCCCAGAGAAACTGCTTTCAGACTCTGGCCTCCAGAACTGTGAGAGAATAAACTGGCATTGCTTTTAGCCACCAAACCTGTAGTCATTTGTTACCGCGGCCACAGAAAGCTAATACAGATGAATTAATCAAACGAACAGTGTGTGCATAATTTATTACTTTGTGTACCACAATAAATTAAAGAGAGAGAGAGAGGCAAGATAGATAATTCTCTAAGCACATAGAGTAATCATGAACCTCTGGGAGTCCATAATCTGTAAGTTCAAAGTTATAAGCCAACCCAAAGGGGAATACCTAGGTGTAAAGGCATTCTGTGATTGACCCGCCAGGGTCTTATAACCTAGTTAGTATCTGAGATGGGACCACACCCAGGACTCGGGCCTTCTGTATTCCATCCGGGTACAATTTCAGTGGCTACTGATGAGATATCTGCATAGATTTCTTAGAGGTCATCCCCTAGGAAACTGGGTGTGTGCTAAAGGAGCAAACCTCACCAGGAGGGCCACGTGTCCAGTGGAGGACAGCAGGGCAGTTAGGTAGGACTTGCGGGCACAGGGCTGGCTTCATGGGCATGAGACCCTCACTTGGTTTAATATTCTGCTGTCACCTTCTTGAAATTCTTAATCATTTTTTGAAAAAGGAGTACATATTTTCACTTTGCACTGGGCCGACAAATCGTAGAGCTGGTCCAGTTATTTCTAGTTTGCTTCTGCTCTCATTCTGGACATACAGCCTTCAGTACTGCCCCTCAGGATCTGACAGACCATTAGTTCTGGGATGAGGAGACTTGGTTTACCCAGGCTGGGACTTGGGTGAGGCAAGGGGGCCAGGCAGGGCACAGAATTGAAGGAGGTGCTCACTCGCAGGGTTGTGCAGACGCAAGGTCAGCACTTGAGGGTGAGCGCCCCTTAAATTTTGCCCCTCACTTGCCTCACCTCGGTCCCAGTGTGCACCATACCTGCACTATACTCTACTCTACTCTCCTACTTCCTGTGTCTTTGAAAATGACCATGTGCCGCTGTGGTCACGGAATTTTCATCAGCTAGATCAGGTGGCACACAGAGACCTTACCCTATGGACTTCTTCTTAGGTTTTTCTGAAAGTGTTCTTTATTTGTTCAGTCTTTGTTGAGGGAGAAAGGTATTTCCTCTGCAAGACCGGCCATGGTTGGCTGGTGCATGCTCTCCTTTGTAGATGTAATTCGATATAAAGCTGAATTGTCAATACTGTGAAACATTTTACAGCAAGAGTGAAAGAGTAGATGGCACTGGTGGCCACATTTACATTTGTTGTGTCACCAGAGAGCAAGAAGCAGTGAGGTGTGAAGTCAGAAAACCTTGGTTCTCAAACGGAGTCCACTGCATATTTGCTATGTGATCTGGGGCAAAGCTTCGTGCCCTCTCAGCCTCAGGTCCTCACCTCTAAAATAGGGAGAATCAAGCTATCTCTAGCTCCCATGATGAGCATGAGGGGACGACGAATTGATACATCGGCTCATGGTTTGCAAATTGTTGACACTATTATTCCATTTGTGGAGGGGTATCGTTTTGCAAGAGGGGTCCATCCTGAGTTGCCAACTGTCATCCACCAAGGTTAGGGGTGAATTCCACACATCACATGATATAAGTTAGGCCTTGGAATAGGCTTTACAGGAAAGGAAGAAACTGTGAAAGCCAGGGTCAGGCAGATAAGAGAAGATGGAAGGACCCGCTGAGACTCTGCATCTGCTGGCTGGATTTGTGTTCCAGGGGGAGGAACATAGCCCCACCCCCATTTATCTCCCTTTTCATGGGGCAAGTGTGAGAGCAATTTTGTTAGTGGGGAGATAATGAAACTGCCTGGCACCAGGCAGTCTGGTTATCTGGGAACACAAGCTCTCAGCACCGGGGGACTTTGGGACTCAACAAATGTTACCCTGGAGGGAGGACACCACTTGTCCCATGGGAAGAGGAGCTTGGGCACAGCCTCTCCATCTGAGAGAGAGAGTTAGGATCCCACCCGCAAAGCTCTTTAACCAGATAAACTAGGGTGAGAACCTAGAGGCATTTTCAAACATCCTGCTTCTATGACAGGAGCACCCGGACAATGGAGAAACAGAGACCATCATGCTAACCCCAATGTGAAAACCTAGCCAGGTCATGTCAGGGTTTATTGGTGGTCAGTTTAGATTTGATAGAGAGATAAGGGTCTACCCACGCTAAATCCAAATCCATCCATTAAAGAACTATTATTTTAAGAGGATTCTGTACAATTTTAAAAGACTTGGGCTTTTGGTCTAAAATGCAATCACAGCTCATTCCTTTAAGTTAAACTTACGTTCCCTGCCCACCCAGAATGTTGCCCTTACTCACTGTTTCCATCCTGGCCTGAAATCCCACCCTCTATAAGCACTGCAGTAGGTACATAGTCCAATTGCGGCAACAGGGTGGGAGAACCACAGAAGTAGACAAATAATAATAGCACAATATACATTTTGCACGAAATGCTCTGGGAGCTTAGTAGAGAAGAACATTAGAGAGGGTTAGGGACACTTCAAAAAGGAGATGACATTCCAACTGTATCATAAAGGGTAAGTAGGATGTTTTCAGACACAGAAAGGGGAGATGGTCGTGCTAAATAGAGGAAATAGGGAGCAAAGATGTCATCCTTCAGATGAGATAACCGTAAGTGTGGAGAACAGTGTGTGGCACATAGTGGATGCTCAGTGGGTGGTAGTGATAACAGTAATATGTTCAAGGAGTTTCAAATCCTCAGGATGGATAGAATCCTGGAAGGGAAGGTCTGGAAATGAAACCAGAGGAGGTAATTTGAGATCTTTTTTCAAGAAGGACTCTGCACAGTGTGCTAAAAGAGATTTTTTTAATTTGCAGAATATTTTAGCGAACTAATTTACCTGCTTTGTCATTCACACAGTCATCACTGTCTCAGTGGGAATGGTCTGCGTTAGGATATATTAACAAATAAGCCCCAAATATCAATGGCTTAAAGCGTCAAACATTTATTTCTTACTCATGTTCCATACCCATCATAGTATATGCCCAATGCCCTCCTTTTTCTATGACTGCTGCTTCTGGCTTCTGTCTGAAAGGGATGCTCATCACTAGTTCCATTTCATTGGCCAAAGGAAGTCACGTGGCTCTGCCAACTTCAAACGGGACAAAGCAGAGCAGTTACTATATGGTGATGAGTACATGACTGTGCCCATTGGTCAAAACTCACAGAACTGTGTACTTCAAATGAGTGAATTTTACTGCATGTAAATTATATGTTAACAATTCTGACTTAAAAAAAAACTTCGGTGTATTTTTTAAATAGCCAGCTTGAAAAAAATTATTAAAATCATGATCCAAACAGCCACTAAAATATTATTTGATTTCTAAAAAGTAATTTTATGGATCCTTTTGGAAACACCATAACCTGTGTTATGCTGCTAAACGTCTAACCACCAGTAATGTTCTCCCTCCGGAAGAGAAGGAATCCTGATATTTGCCTATTTGCATTGTGTTCATACTCCTACCTTGGCTGATTTCAAGCTTCCAACATGATGTCACTGAATCAAGCTAGGAAGAGATGCACACATTTTGAGCCAATTCTAGCACACCACTAAAAACATTAAAGTAGACCATAATTTAATTACAGCATTACAAGACATGATAAAAACAGCAACATAATGGCTGTCATCACAATGTCCCAGGATTGCCTTGTACAAATTCTCAATATTTGGCTAGTAAGGCAGAATTAGTAATAACAATAATCATAATAATGCCAATTAGAGACTGCAGTTTTGGAAAATAATCTGGTAGAATCATTTATTTTATTTTATTTTATTATGTTATGTTAGTCACCATACAGTACATCATTAGTTTTTGACGTAGTGTTCCATGATTCATTGTTTTCGTATAACACCCAGTGCTCCATGCAGATCGTGCCCTCTTTAATACCCATCACCGGGCTAACCCATCCCCATACCCCCCTCCCCTCTAAAACCCTTAGTTTGTTTCTTGGAGTCCATAGTCTCCCATGGTTCGTCTCCCCCTCTCATTTCCCCCCCTTCATTTTCCCCTTCCTTCTCCTAATGTCCTCCATGCTATTCCTTATGTTCCACAAATAAGTGAAACCATATGATAATTGACTTTCTCTGCTTGACTTACTTCACTTAGCATAATCTTCTCCAGTCCCATCCATGTTGATGTAAAAGTTGGGTAATCATCCTTTCTGATGGCTGAGTAATATTCAATTGTTTATATGGACCACATCCTCTTTATCCATTCATCTGTTGAAGGGCATCTCGGCTCTTTCCACAGTTTGGCTATTGCGGAAATTGCTGCTATGAACAGTGGGGGTGCATATGACCCTTCTTTTCACTACATCTGTGTCTTTGGGGTAAACACCCAGTAGTGCAATTGCTGGGTCATAGGGTAGCTCTATTTTTAATTTTTTGAGGAACCTCCACAGTTTTCCAAAGTGGCTGTTCCAACTTGCATTCCCACCAACAGTGTAAGAGGATTCCCCTTTCTCCACAACCTCTCCAACATTTGTTGTTTCTTGCCTTGTCAATTTTTGCCATTCTAACTTGTGTAAGGTGGTATCTCAATGTGGTTTTGATTTGAATTTCCCTGATGGCTAATGATGATGAACATTATTTCATGTGTCTGTTAGCCATTTGTATGTCTTCTTTGGAGAAGTGTCTGTTCATGTCTTCTGCCCATTTTTTGACTTGATTATTTGTTTTTTGGGTGTTGAGTTTGAGAAGTTCTTTATAGATCTTGGATACCAGCCCTTTATCTGTAGTGTCATTTGCAAATATCTTCTCCCATTCATGGGTTGCCTCTTAGTTTTGTTGACTGTTTCCTTTGCTGTGCAGAAGCTTTTTATCTTGATGAAGTCCCAAAAGTTCATGTTTGCTTTAGTTTCACTAGCTTTTGGAGATGTATCTTGAAAGAAGTTGCTGTGGCCGATGTCATAGAGGTTACTGCCTATGTTGTCCTCTAGGATTTTGATGGATTCCTGTCTCACATTGAGGCCTTTCATCCATTTTGAGTTTATCTTTGTGAGTGGTGTTAGAGAATGGTCGAGTTTCATTCTTCTGCATGTGGCTGTCCAATTTTCCCAGCACCATTTATTGAAGAGACTGTCTTTTTTCCATTGCATATTTTTTCCTGTTTTGTCGAAGATTATTTGACCGTAGAGTTGAGGGTCCATATCTGGGCTCTCTATTCTGTTCCATTGGTCTATATGTCTGTTTTTGTGCCAGTACCATGCTGTCTTGGTGATCACTGCTTTGTAATATAGCTTGAAATCGGGCAACGTGATGCCCCCAGCTTTGTTTTTCTTTTTCAACATTTCCTTGGCGATTCAGGGTCTTTTCTGATTCCATACAAATTTTAGGATTGTTTGTTCCAGCACTTTGAAAAATGTCATTGGAATTTTGATCAGGATGGTGTTGAAGGTATAGATTGCTCTGGGTAGCATAGACATTTTAACAATGTTTATTCTTCCGATCCATGGGAAAAGATGAGAGCCTTTCCCTTAAGATCAGGAACACGATGAGGATGCCCACTCTCGCCACTATTGTTCAACATAGTGCTAGAAGTCCTAGTAACAGCAATCAGACAACAAAAATAAATAAAAGTATTCAAATTGGCAAAGAAGAATTCAAACTCTCTCTCTTCGCGGATGACATCCAAAAGACTCCACCCCCAAATTACTAGAACTCGTACAGCGATTCAGTAATGTGGCAGGATACAAAATCAATGCACAGAAATCAGTTGCTTTCTTATACACTAACAATGCAACTGTAGAAAGAGAAAATGATTCCATTTACAATGGCACCAAAAACCATAAGATACCTCGGAATGAACCTAACCAAAGAGGTAAAGGATCTATACTCTAGAAACTACAGAACACTCATGAAAGAAATTGAAGAAGACACAAAAAGATGGAAAAAATCTGGTAGAATCAAAATTTAAAGCTAGATGGGGCCTTGGAAGTCATCTAGTCACTTCTCATTTGAGGACATGCAGAAAGGTAAAAGACTTGCCCACGGCCACCCCACTGGCTGGTGGCAAAACCAGAATGAAAACACAGATTCCTGACTTCCTTTTTAATATCTTTGTGTGGCTTTTCCCATCACTGCAGGAACTGTGGGATTCCAGTTTTCGAATGGGGACCATTGTTCCTAGTCCACGGTCTGATACCCATCTTACAAGTATTATTTTTAAAAGCTCAAACATTCAGCTAAACCATGCCTGCCTGTGGTGAACAAGTGGCAGGAACCGGGGGGTGGGGAGGGCTGCCAAGTATTATTCAATAGCTGTCGGATCCAAGCAATGCGTTTCACCCAGGAGACAATAGAGGCTAACCTGACACCTGTGTGCAGGCTCTGGTTCACCCCCGGCCCACACGGGAGCCAGGTTTCATGGGTTCCCCTGCCTGCATGCTGCCCCAGCCTTTCTCTGCCCACCCCACCGCCCCCCCCCCCCGCATTTCACCCTGCATTAAGAAGAGCAAGGGCAGCATGTGCTCAAAGCAAGACCACTGACCATTTTCCTATCTCAACTAAACTTTGGGGTAGCTGAGAAGACTCTTCAGAAGAATAGATCCATTCTGCAGATCTCAGGATAGAATCAAACCCATCATAATAAAACTCTATCATAATAATGACTATTTGGGGGCCATGCCAGACTTGTCCCCAGATAAGTTTCAAACTCGTGTGACTCTGGTCGTGTGCCTTTTAAATGCCTTTTTCTTCTTTCTCAATCTAACAAATTCTTGCTCTTCCTTCAAGGTCCATCACAATGTCACATCCTCTTTGAAGACTTTTCTGACCTTGATCTTAGAGTACCTCCCATCCCCCCTCTAAATTTAAGACTTTTTCTACCCTGCTCCTAGAACACTTTGCACCTACCTTTACTCCAACTTATATCATAGTGTTTTGTGATTGTTTATTCAGATGTCTGTCTCCTCAACTCAACAAAATATTTGCTCCTTGAAGTCAAGGCCCATGTCTTATTCATCTTTCATTTCCTGCAGCCCCATAGTGTCTGGCCTAGACCATAGGACACCAAAGAGAGAGGATGGGGGGCAAAGAATAGAGGGACAGAAGAAAGGCCCTTCTGGACTGAGAGCAAACTCTCTGGGAGAAGTGAAGTTTCCCTGTGCCTGTGCATGCCCCGAGCTACCAGATGACAGTGTACACTCCAGGAGGGGCAAGTCTCAACCTTACTGTGCATGAACATCATGAGGCATGTTTGTTTAAAATGTCAATTCCTGCCTCCCCTTCCCTACATCTACTCTGATTTATAGATGTGAGAAGGGGGCCAGAAATATGCTATGTTCTTCAGATGGTCTACAGGACACTTCGGCAAATCACTGGTTAGATGATTTCAAGAATGCAAACAAGGTAGGGGCCAGGGGAGGGTGCAGACTCCAGTCCAACGTACTTACGGTGCTGTAGACAGTGCTCCACAGCCTGCCCTGTTTCTCCAGAATCACAGGGAGCTGGAAGCCCCTCGGGGAGCCATCTGTAACCCAACCCGACTCACTCATGCCACAGTCAGACAAAGGCAACACTGGCATACCTCTTGCTCCAGAATATTGGGCAGACTTTGGGCTCATTAAGGGCACATCCGAACATTTTCAATCCTAGTATGTTATTTGATTAGTCTGGGCTGTGGAACAGCCACCCAGGATCCTAGTACTAGTGATGGTCTGGCTCAGGAGTGTGAGATGGGGGCTCAAAGACCTCTAGCAACCTCAAAAAGTTGAAAATAGAGCTACCATATGATCCAGCAATTGCACTACTGGGTATTTACCCCAAAGATACAAAAGTAGGGATCCGAAAGGGTACGTGCACCCCGATGTTTATAGCAGCAATGTCCACAATAGCCAAACTGTGGAAAGAGCCAAGATGTCCATCAACAGATGAATGGATAAAGAAGATGTGGTATATATATACAACGGAATATTATGCAGCCATCAAAAGGAATGAGATCTTGCCATTTGCAACGACGTGGATGGAGCTGGAGGGTATTATGCTGAGCGAAATAAGTCAAACAGAGAAAGACGTGTATCATATGACCTCACTGATATGAGGAATTCTTAATCTCAGGAAACAAACTGAGGGTTGCTGGAGTGGGGGGTGGGGTGGGAGGGATGGGGTGACTGGGTGATGGACACTGGGGAGGGTATGTGCTCTGGTAAGCGCTGTGAACTGTACAAGACTGTTGAATCTCAGATCTGTACCTCTGAAACAAATAATGCAATATATGTTAAGAAAGAAAGAAAGAAGAAGAAGAAGAATGTAGCAGGAGGGGAAGAATGAAGGGGGGGAAATCGGAGGGGGAGAAGAACCATGAGAGACGATGGACTCTGAAAAACAAACTGAGGGTTCTAGAGGGGAGGGGGGTGGGGGGATGGGTTAGCCTGGTGATGGGTATTGAGGAGGGCACGTTCTGCATGGAGCACTGGGTGTTATGCACAAACAATGAATCATGGAACACTATATCTAAAACTAATGATGTAATGTATGGGGATTAACATAACAATTAAAAAATTAAAAAAAAAAAAAGACCTCCAGCAAAGCAGTGACTGTGGCCAGTGCCACCGTTGGAGCACGTCCTGGGCCGACCATGGGCCTCTGTCAGGCTGCCCATCCCTCCCGGCCTCGGCCATAATAGTGCAGTGCCCCCCTGTCACATCATGCATACCCTTGAAGCTGCCTCATGCTCAGCGCCAGTAGCCACCTCTAAGAACCTGAGTAATAACAGAACTGTCACCTCCTTGGAGAGGGCCATTCCCAGCATTCTCGGCACCCGAGACCTTCTCTAAGCTCTTCCCACTCCTGCAGACCCACCTGAGCGGATCACAGAACTGAACTGTAGGAAGATCTGACAAGTGCTGAGCAGAGCATGTCACACTCATTCACATCACAAAGTATATTTGTTTCCCAGAAGACGATCATTTTACATTCCTACTCATTAAGTTACTATAATTATACCCACACGGGGTATAATTGATTTTAATTTTCACTCTGAGGTAGCTCCAGGTTACAGCCGTGAGTCTCTCACCTTGGAGAACTCTCTCCCTTTATTTAGCATTTAAATGAGTATCAAGAGGGAAACACAAGAAGTAATTATGAGGAGAGACCAAGTGTTGAAAGGGGCAACTTTTGATGTGCTCGGAGGTCCTGACAGGGCAGTGCATTGTTCCAATTGAGTACGTGGGAATTCAGCTGGGTGGCCCAGGGAGCAAGACGCCCTGACATTGATGAACTGTGCAGCTGTACTCGGGGTCCCAGCCTTCCTCTCTCAGCTGGAGTTATTCTAATGTGATGCTTGCCCATGGCTCTGTAGCCTCTGCTAATGAATCAGCACGTATTTTAAAAATCACACACATTACTCTACCTAAAGTTTACAAACAAATGGTAGTAACACTACAATGGCAATTGCTCCCTCTTTTTTTTTTATTAACAATTTTAGTGTGTTCTATTTGTAGATCCACTGTTAACCTTTCAGAGTCCAGCCTCCTGTTATTATATGTCCCAAAAGACAGTACATATTTTTTCATTTGTGTTGAACGTCAAACTTTCCCCATGATGTGCAGATACAATGGGTGCTTGTTTCCACAACTAAGCTACGATTAGGGGTCTTTGCTGGATAAAATGGAAGCATAAGTCTCCATTTATTTTTAGATGGTGAAGATTCTAGAAGTAGTGGGATGTATTCTATTTGAGTCTCGAAACTATGAGGTAAATTACACAACTAAATAATCAGTTTACTAAGGGAATTACCACTGTAGCCGATGGTATAATACACACACACACACACACACACACACATGCATCACGTAGGATTCTGATGTTAGCTGCCCCATCTCTGTTCTCCCATGGCTTCAGTATTATATAATTATCTGGTTACTTGTCTCACCCCCATCCCTAACTTTTAACTTTTCAAGGGCATCTGTATAAGTGCTAAGGTTGATATCTATTGAACATTTGAAGATGAAAAGTGTGGTCTTGGCTGAGTCCTCATTTTGAAACTAAGGAAACTGAGGCCTAAGACATCAGGTTACTTGGCCAAGATCATAGCAGTCAGGATGAAAAAAAAACAAGTGCATGTGTCATAAGCAGGAGACTTTTCAATGAAATCAAAATATTTATCAAATGTCCCCTATCAAAAGTCTTAGTTTCCCTCATACACTTGGATATGAAAGGATGTGCTTTTAGTCTGGCAAATACACCAAGAAGATAAGTCATTTTGCTTTGGCCTTGCCCTTTGCCTATCTCATCTGCAGAGTGCTTTGTGTAATGATCCAGGGGCGTGACAAAATATCAGAATTCAGGAACAGACAGATGTAAGGCCCAGAAGACACACTGGTGAAATTCAACCAGTTAAGAAAGCTCTGTTGCCTGGAATTGGACAGTGATTCTTTCACAAAAAACGCCTCCCCTGCTTTTGAATTAAATTACACTAAACTGAGAGAGACCAGTTCCCTGTTCCTTTTATGTGGTTTCAGGTTTTCCCAGGAATCTTGCATCTCTCCCCATAACTATGCTCCTTGCCAGGAACGTGGTGGATCGGGGGTCAGGTTCTCCCCCTCGGAGGGCTCTGAAAGGCTCAGGTCCACGCATTGTAATTTAAAAAAAATTTTTTTTCTCTTTTCAAAGTGTCTTTTCAAAGACTTGTAGGCTTTTGGGAAGAATTGTCATATTTCCCCCTTCATGTGTTTTTTATCCTCACTTCTTTTTCACGTGGTACTAATTCCCTTTCTCTTACTGTTCTTCCCCTTCATCTGGTTTCCTATGTAATTTGGAGCGTTCATTTTCTGTTTTCTATTGAAAGGGGAAATGTCACCCTAGAGAGATCAGTCCAAGGTGATCCTAGCTAGTCCTCCCCGCACAGATCAGACTTTCCAATTCACCCCAACTCCAATCCTTTGTTAGGTGGATTGGCTGGAAAGGCCCCCATTGCCTCAGGACACAAAACATCTGGTTTATTGTGCTTTGAGAGAGGGAGCAAAGAATTCCTTTCTGAGGTCAATCAGCCAGCTCCAGGAGCAGAGCTCACCTCACCAAGCAGCCCACAGCAGCAAGTGGGACCTCTGCTGGGACAGCCATGCATACCTGCGGCCCAGGGGTTCCGCGAAGTGGAAGGAACAGTGGATTGGGACTCCAGAAGCCTCGTTCCACAGTGCTGTTTTGCCATCAGCTTGCTTGGGAACCTACGATAGACTCCTCCACTTCTCTGGGCCTCAGTTTCCTCAGCTGTAAGAGGAGAGGGTTCCTCTAATAGCTGCTTACCAGAAACAGTAATTGATCTCATCTCACTGAGTTGTTTCATCTTATGATACTGATTTACTCTACCTTGTGCTGTAGAATAAATTGTTGTCATTCCGTTCTGTTCTCATGTAGAGTAACTAAAACCGTACTACTCCCTCTCTATTCTTGGCCAAAGTAATGCATTGCAAGGAAACTCTATGTTCTAAGCAGCCCATCAAGTATACATTTCCCAAGAACCTGTCTCAGTTTACTTATTCATCTAGTTATTATTCAGAAATATTTATTGAACAGTGTACAGACAGACGGTGTACTTAAGGCAGGGATACAGTGATGAGCAAGACAGATATATAGTATTTAGGATCAAACAGTGCTAAAAGAAAAACAGTTACATAAAGAATGGTCTAAGCTAAGACAGACACAAAGAAAAGCTTTCTGGAGAAAGTGATGAATAGCCCAGGGGAGGTTGGAAAGATGAATAGGAATTAGCAAGGTGAACAAAGAAGGATGATGTCAGATGGAATGGAGTATATTATGAAGAGCAGAAGAATTTCTTTATTTTCAGACAATAAGTGTTTGTATTCTTAGGACAATGCCAACTATGGAGATTAGTCAAGACTAAGAAATAGGCCTAGAAGGAGAGGAACTTTCAGGTGTGAAATACAGCAGTGATGAATGGCACAGCCCTGCATATGTAAAAATTCCTGGGCTGTAAACACTTTTCTTAGTCTTTGAACTGCCTTGCGTGAGAACAAGAACTGGATCTTATTTTGACTTTGGGTGCCCAGAGCATAGGACAGTGCCTAGCACTTAGGGGTGTTCACTTAATGTTGGTTGATTGTTTGATTGACTTGTTGGTTAATTGTTTAGTTGGGTGGATGGATGGATGGATGGATGCATAGATGGATGGGAGGATGGAAGGAAGAATGGATCAAAGGATGAATCTGGCTAGACAGGTATATAGGTAGGTGGGTGGGTGGGTGGTTGGATGGGAGAGAGGAGATGTAAAGTGTCTAAAGTGGTGTCTGATACATACTTAGAATAAGTTGTAATTATATATTTCTATTATCTTACAGCATAGAAATACTTTATTTTCCATATTCACTAAAACACTAAATTCCCACTCATCTAACCTATTTTAATATGTTCTTGGAACAGTGTTTTTCTCAGGATAGAAAAAATATACCGATTGTTTCACATTTGTTTTATTTGTACAGAGAAACTAAAATACAGGCGCATTATGCATAAAACTTAGCACCATAGGTAACACTGCCTGCAAGCAGGCCAGCAAGCCCAGAGCAGTGACACCCCCCAAGTTTCCACCAACCCCATATGCACTCCTTCTCCTTAGAGTCTGGTCGTTGTTTTGGGGGGGATTTTGCCAGAATGCAACAGTTTTTGGAAGATACAGGAAAACAGGCAGGAGGGCAGTTTCCTATGGATTCATATTGTTTAAGACATGCCATTTGGGGCTAAGAGACTGTCCTTATCCATCAGGGGGTTTCACAAACAAGATGGGTGGATGCCAGGACTTTGTGTCACGGCCCAGAGATCTTGGGACTTCAGACTAACTGGCACCAGGGAGCTGAGAAGATGTGGAATGCTGGGATTCCGATGACACCCTGGGCTCTGTCCATTGAGACATCACAGCAACTCTTAGGGGCCCACAAGAACCATCATGTGTCCCAGTGCTGCCGGTATACAGACCCGAGAATGAGTGCCCAGCAGTGGTGATGCTTCCTGCCCTGCCTGGAACTGACGTCCCCAAGTGCACTTTAGGTCATCAGCCATCAGCTGTGGCCAGTCATCCTGTGCTTACTCTTCTTCATATTTCCTCATCCACTGGCCCTGAATGACTCATCATGTGGAAGAGAAAGGACATGTAATGACCATCTGTACTCCCAACAATGTCATCCAGGGCCAGTGGGCAAAACCATTGCCAGTCTTCTTATGTCTGCATCATTCAAGGCTTCACCAGGACCACTACTAGCTAAGTTGATTTAAAGAGTAGCTGTTTTTAATAAAAATCACAGGTAATCCTAGATTATTAATAATAATCATAGTTGTTAATAATGATCATAATCGTCATCATCAAAATCAACCTTTCCTGAGCCTTTGTTGTGTTTGGAGCACTGCAAACTATGTTCGCTCTCTGTTTGAATCCTCAGAACAGTCCTGAGATTTAGTGTCAAGTATTAGTTTGCCAAACACTAGTACTACTAGATACTCATTGGCCTCACATGGTTACAACTATGTTTGGAAAATGCTGATACTTCTAAACCGTAATGTAAATTTTAATTCTCTAAGAAAGGGATCTCTGTCGAATTTTTTCAAGCTTTAAACATAGAATAACTGGAGGTAACATATTATAAGGAATACCAGTCTGAAACTGGAGTGGATGGTATAGAAGGGGGTCAGCACAAGCTATGCTTTGTGTCCTGCGAGTAGTCTAAGAACAACTGGGAAGTAGGTGTAAGTCTAAACCATAACAGCTGGATTTGGTGTGACTGTCTTTGAAAATGGTCACCATAATATACCGAGGATGGCATGGTGAGTCCTGAGAGTTGCTGAGGGGGTGTTTTTAGAAATGTGCCCCCTGCCCCATAGCGCTCCAAAAAGTCTGCCATGTCACAGGAGCAAAGAGCTCCGTCTGCTGCCAACACCCGGTCATAGGTGCAAGGTGAGGAAGTCGGGAGTGAGGACTTCGAGCCCATTCACATGTTCACAGGCTGCCCTGCTGCTGGTCATCGCATTCCCCAGGGGTCCGGAAGGCTCTTTCCTGAGTGCAACGCCAGAGCCCAGGACCAAACTACCAGTCATATTTCCATCCCAGGACCAATATGAGCTCTAATTTCTTCTTCCGTGCTGTTTGCTTTCTATAAATTCACCTCCTAAAATATACCCTTTATACCACTTTTCCTGTGGATATCAAAATATTTCAAGATACAAGCCTGTTTTTGCAGCATTTACACATCTTCAGTGCCACCTCATACTCCCTCCGCCATATGCCACCGAAGACTGCCCTTTGTGATCAAAATACTTCCAGCTTATGCTTAGCTCTCTGGTGATTTGGTCAAATTAAAATGACCATATGTTTTTTCATTGTGGTGGGTCAGAAAATGATTTTTTTGCCATACACATAAAGGTAGTTTTAGTTATACTCAGATGTCAACCCTTCCTAAGATTAGGCCTTTCTTTGAAAGCATCATCTGCATAATCGTTAAAGTTAATTTATTCATTAAATTATATATGCATTCATACATATAAAATGATGCCAGGCATGGATCTGAGCAATTTACAGCTTACAACTTAAATTGCACATTTAATCATCTCTGAGGTACCTACTATTATTATCTACATTTTTTGTTTGAGGAAATGAGGCACAAAAAAGTTTAGTGACTTGGCATAAGGTCACCTGGCTGAGAAGGGTTGGAGCAGGAATTTGAACCCAGACAACTTAGCCCCAGAGTCTTCTCAAACTAGGAATTCTTAGCAAACAAAAACCTTTCACCATTTTTAGAGTTTATTTGCCATTTCTATGACCATGGGGTTTGATAAGCACACAGCAACACAACATTTTCAACTGAAATAGCACATTGCCAATGACCGTGTTAGCTTCTTACACACACTACAGGAGATGGTGAAAAACCTTTAGTTATTGATAAAAATAAAAAATGGAGCTGTATTTCATTTTTATTATGGTAAGACTGAAGTAAAAAAAAGTTAAACTAGAAAAATTTTCAGTTACCTCAAAAAGAAGCTCCTCTATCGCAAATCATTATTGATATATTATAAAATCTAGATTCTTGTAGCTATATTATACATGTTAAGATGGAATTTTCTGGGTCTAAATGAATTTATTTAGAGAAAATCTATGTTATACAACCATAGTTAGTCTTTATTCTTTTGGTTCCTGACTGTTACAAACAATAATATCTATGATAGAAACAGTACTTTTATTTTAAAACTTATTATTGCTCTTGGCTCAAGGTCAAAATCTCTTCAGAGATTTAACCTAAATCATGTGTTTTTATGGAGTAATGTTCTCATGTATTTTGGGAAGATTTTAATTCATATCAGTAAAGGCCATTAAATGCCATGTGTTAGGCTCCACAGAGAGTGAATCCTTCCTTAATACCTGTTAGATGAAGAGTTTTCATTTCCAATAATGCTACTTAACCACTTATTATACACACCTGAGAGTTCTTTAACTATAGCTATGAGATCCACAGAAGACTCTCAAACTTTATATTCATCCAGTTTCTAGTTATGTTTAAAACTTACCTCATTTTTTTCCTAAGGTAAAGACCTCCTTGTACAAAATGAAACTGATGCAAACTGGAAAAAAAAAAATAGTTGTTGTTTCTCTGTAGCAAAAGTTTGCTTTTTTTTCTCATTCCAATCATAAAGGTAATATAATTAAAGGAATTTTGAAAGATAAAGAAAATACAGACATTGGTCTATTTCCTCACATTGATTTCCATATGCATTTGGATTTTTAAATATATTTGAAAACATAGTACAATTATAATTTTGTATCCTACTTTTTTTACATAGCATATTCCAGCCATGTTACTGTATATTCTTTTTTTTTTTAAAGATTTTATTTATTTATTTGACAGAGAGAGAGATAGTGAGAGCAGGAACACAAGCAGCGGGAGTGGGAGAGGGAGAAGCAGGCTTCCTGCCGAGCAGGGAGCCCGATGTGGGACTTGATCCCAGGACCCTGGGATCATGACCTGAGCCAAAGGCAGACGCTTAACGACTGAGCCACCCAGGCGCCCCTATTACTGTATATTCTTCACACACATCGTTCTTGATTGTTGCTTGATTGTCATGCTTATTTGGCTATTTCCTAAAGTTAGGCTATGCACAATATATTCCATTTTTAATATTAGAAATAATGCTATGAATGCCATTCTGCATTTAGGTTCATTTCCTTAGGATAGATTCTTAGAAATTGAATTACAGAACCTTAAAGATATTAATATTTTGAAACTCTTGACGCACATGTCCAAATTACTTTCTAAGATGGTTTTAACAATGTATGTTGTCTGACAATTTCCTGCCTATATTTGATATGCTTTTTAGTGTGTGTGTGTCTGTGTGTCTGTGTGTCTGTGTCTGTTGGGGGTGGGGGTTTGGCTTGTACAGCGTGGGAGAGCATGGATATGGACCAGATCTGTTGATGCATAGTGGAAAGAGCTTGAACCTGCAGTCCACAGACCTGGATTTTTCTCCTGTTTCTACAACTAACTGGCTGCGTGAATCTGTGCAGCTAACTTGCCATTCTGCTGTTTGTAAAATGGGAAGATTGGACCAGACCAGACGCATTCACTTATTTAGAAACCATTGTTGAGTGCTCTTGATAGTTCTTTTTGCCAAAGAGATTAGAAAATATGGATGCAGAAAATCCTCTCTCAGGACATTACATCCTCCCGGGGGACAAATATGTGGAGGCAGAATCACACGAAATTTAGGAATAGGAACTGTGGAGCTGATCCTTTGTTCAACTCTGACTTATTAGTTCTACAAGCTTGAGTAGTGAAAGCCCTCTTAGCTTCGGGTTCCTCATGTATGAAATGGGAATAATACCTATGTCATGAGACAGATTAAATGAGGCAGTGGTTAATGTGCCTGGCACAATATGTACTCCAAAATTGTTAGGACTAGTTTTTTCTATTTTGTTGCTGATGTCCTTCTAATACATTTTGTAAGGTTGAAGTGGTGGGGAGCATACTGCTGAGGCGTGGCTTCACAGAAGCGTATCGTGTGTTCAGAGAATGGGTCCCAGATTCTGAGCACCGACACAATGTGGGAATCAGGAAGAGGCCCAGCCTGTGAGGGAGGTCAGAGACACCGGCCACATCCAAGGTGCTTTCTGCTTCTAATAGGGCTGCTGTGGCCACTTCACAGAGGTGGAATGGACATCCCATCTAAAATTTGGTTTGGTGTTGGAACTGAAGATGCTGCATGCCCATCAAGAGGATATGAAAAGGGTAATTACTCACATAATGAGGTTCCCTGGGGCAAGCAGGACAGACTCCCCAGCAGGTTTAAAAATGGCTGGAGAGAGTTAGAAGGGACAACTAGCTTAAGGTGTTAGCGTGGCTAGGGGGACACTTGCATGGTTTTGACCTCACACTGGCCTCAAGGGAGGGGCATGCACGCCTCCTGAATGACTTAAAAGCTGTCAGCAGTCAAATACCAAAAATGGAGTCGGACTTTTGAGTATAGGGGATATGGTTTTATGATGGATGAAGAAATCTCAGTGGCTTTCTTCCTTTCTGAAAAGGGAAAACAAACAGTCTTTCTTTTGATCCCACCTCTCCCCACCCCTTCCTGCTGCTCCCCTGGCTCTCGGTGCTCCCCAGCACTGGTTCTACAACACGCCACTCCAGTTGCACTCCTCCCATTCTCTCTCAAAGCTTCTGCAATCAGGTTGCCCCCCATCACTCCTTGGGAACTGCTCCTGTCAAGGTGGTCACTCACTCTCATGGTGCCAAATCCTGTCGTTCTTTCTTCGTCCCCATTATACCTGGCCTATCAACAGCATTAGATATAATTGATCATCTCTCCAGTCAGCTTCCAGAATATCAAATTTGCCTTCTCTTTCTCTTTGGCCAGTTCCTTCTGAATTTCCTAACCTCATAATAGTTGAAGTGCCCCAGGGCTGGGTCCTGGGGCCTCTGCTGTTCTCTGTGTCCACTACTCCCTTGCTGTAAATCCATCTCCCCATGATAACTCCCAGGGGTACGTCTCCAGCATCTATCTCTTCCAGAAACTCCATATTTCTTTTCCTTTTTAAAAGATTTTATTTATTTATTTTTAGAGAGAGAGAGAGCAGGGGGAGGGGCAGAGGGGCAAGGAGAAGGACAAGCAGACTCCGCTCTGAGCTCAGAGCCAGACATGGGGCTCAATCTACAACCCTGAGATCGTGACCTGAACTGAAACCAAGAGTTGGAGGCTTAATGGATTGAGCCACCCAGGCGCTCCTGGAACTCCAAGTTTCCATGTCCAGCTGCCTACTCCATATTAAACACAGCAAATGGAGTTCCTGACTTTCTCCCGTACTCTTGCCCCTTTTGTGATCTTCTTTCTCTCATTTATTTTTTTTAAAGATTTATTTATTTATTTTAGAGAGAGAGAAGTGCACTCGAGTGAGTGGGGGGAGGGGCAGAGGGAGAGAATCCCCAAGAGGACTCCCTGCTGGGCGCAGAGACTGATCCCACATTAGATCACGACCCTAGCCAAAACCAAGAGTCAGATGCCCCACTGGCTGAGCCACCCAGGTGCCCCCTTCATCCTCTCATTTCATGGAAACTTTATTTAGTTGCTCAGGCCCCAAACTATGTCGTTATCCTGGAGTCCTCTCTTTGTCTTATACCTCATATCCAACCTGTCAGCTAATCCTATGAACTCTGCCTTGAGAAAATATCCAGAATCCGACCACCACTCACCACCTCCACCACTCCTTCCCTGGTCCGAACCACTGTCTTCCCTTCACCTGGATTTCGGCAATAGCTTCCTAGCTGGCCTCCGGGCTTCCTCCTTCACCCTCCTATGGTCCTCAACACAGCGGGCAGAGCAATGCTTTTAAAAGTAATTCAGATCATACCACAAATCCACTCAAGGCTCTGCAGCGGCTACTCACATCACTCCGAGTGAAAGTGGGAGTCCTTACGCTCTCCTGCAAGGCTCTGGGTATCTCGCCTCATCTCCTAGTACACACTACTCTAGCCACTCTTCATCTTTGTTATTTCCTGAACATGCCAACCTCACTCCTGTTTCAGGGCCTTTGCATCTCCCATACCCTCTGCCTGGAAGGCTCTTCCTCCAGATATCAGCATGGCTCACCCTGTCACCTCCTGCCAGTCTTCTCCCAAATGTCACCTTTTCAGTGAGCCTCTCCTGACCATCCTGCTTTAAGTTGCACCCTCCTTTTCTAGTCTATATTCTCACTTTATTTTTCTTCATAGCACTTATCCCTTCCTAGAATAATCTATAATGCCCTTATTAGTTTTGTTTATGTCTGCTCTCCAAGAGAGCAGAGATTTTTGTCAGTTGTTCACTACTCTATCCCACTGATGTTAAACAGGGTCTGATATATAATCAGTGTTTAAGAATTGTGGAAGGAGGAAGGAAGGAAGGAAGGAAATAACTATGAAACATTCCAAGAACAATTATATTGCATTAAAACAGAGCTGAGGTCAAAGTGGATGTGGTCATTTCACACCGAGCTTTCCCTCTGGAACACCGGCGCTTACACATCAGCACGACAGTCTGTTTTCCCAGAACAGGCAGTGACTGGTAGAAGTGTCCGCATCACCACACCTACTCTGGCATTCCATGTGGGAAGGAGCTACAGGGTTATGTACTTGACATAAGGCTGGCCAACATACAAATTCGAGGACCAATTGTAGAATATGAAGATCCCAGTCACCCCTCATACAGAAGACCAGAAATAAACTGAGATTCACATTCGGAATTTGCAGGCATCCGTACTTCAGAAGTGCTGGGTTCATAAATAGCCCCAGGAGCTCTATTGGGCAGGATCAGCTGCACAGCTGTGAACGGCGTCAGAGACTGTTCTGTTTGGGTGGTTGCTCACTGTAAGAGCCCAGCAGGGGATTTGAGATATGTTTAGTGAAATTTTGAAAAGCCATTTAATCGGGGTCTTTGTCCTTCGCAACCTAGGAGAGTTTGCATGCAGAAAACAGCCGGGCAGTTCGATTTTCTTTTTCTTTCGACAAAGGTGTGCCTTACCCAAGAACTTGGTGGGAAAGCAGCTTGAGGCTCCGTTTGGCACATTCTGCTCTGCAGATTGCCAGGCTGCAGTATGACGAGAAAATGTAATTCAGCAAACCTATAGCCTCTGTCGGCAACTTCTCAGGCTCCGCTGAGTGAGCGACAGCGGCAGGGAGAGGGTAAGAGAGTACACTTGTGTTCTGCCGTACAGCTGGGCGCCATAAGCCAGAAACTGAGCATCTTTGACTTTTGTAATAAAACCCATAAGGCAATCATTTGGGGCACCTACTTCTTTGGCCCGTAGTGGGAAGGTACAGGACGGCAAGGAAATACAAAGGAAAGGAAATGAATATGGAGTATGAGAAGAGAAGGAAAATAGCTGCTGGGAACTTTGTAATAGCAACTTCTCCCTTGAAATGTGTACTGTTTCTCTGGGCCTTAGTTTTACAAAAGGTTACCTAAAATATTCTAAAGCAATTTTAAGGCACGTGATTCAACAAATGCTCCATTCCCTCACAAATAACCCTGCCAGCCCATCTCTAAACTTGGCATTTAAGAAATCTAAGAGTCTTGAAGTTCTTGTGTAAGCAAATGGATGACTACACTGATGTATAACTCTCTCTTTCCCTCTTTTAAAAACTGCGCAAAAACAAAGCAACAAGAGCTACGTGCTGAAATGTGTGAGATGCTTGACACAACCTAGGGAGTCTCTCTCTTAACACACAGGATTTTTGGTGTCTGTGAGAAACATCAGCAATTAGCCAAAACCGTTGACCTCCGCCCCCATTAAACAGCCGGAGAAGTGATGCAGGAAGAAGGGCAATGGTAACATTACACACTCGGTCAGCCCCATAAGGATCTGATTATTTCTTTGCTTCCAAACAAGGTGCTTGGGTCCATTTTAGAGACCCCACAGGCCCTTCAGGTTGGGGTGAACGCTGACTGCTGTGGATGAAGGGAAATGAGTCGTAAAAGGCAGCGAGACTGGTCCTTCAGCCCTTTCGTGTCTCTTGGATCGAGAGTAGCCTTCTGTCCCTGGAGAGCAATTGGAGTGGCAGCCGGGCATGTTGTGCCATCAGAAAGAAAGGCCCCTTCTCCTCGGAGCAGAGCGCAGCAGTTTTGGAGGTCACGGGCAGTTTTAGGAGTCAGCCAGGGCGGCCGTCAATCCCCGATGCTTTGATGGACTCAGATGAAGCCAGAATTCTGCAGCTCTGACCCGCACCTGCATGTGGGCAGGAGAGAGGGCAGGGTCCCACCCCGCTCCCTCTCCTTTCTTTAGCAGTCATGGGGATGAGCTTGCAAGTCAGCCACACCCTTGTGTTGTCTTCCTCCTCTTTCGGGCCTACAAACCACAAGCAGAGAATATAGCAAACACTACCAGGGCAGTTCTTAGGAGGAGCAAGGACGATTTATCTGGCATTGGTAGTGTTCAGAGTGCATGGGAACAATTAGGCTAGGCTTAGTGGCATTAATAAAAGAAAACCATCCCTTTGATTATCATTCAGGAATTTGGGCTTATTTCACTTAAAATTTCTGTTTTTTTCACTTGCCAACAGGAATAGAGATCTAGGATGCCACAGCAGAAATCGTCATGCCTGCCTCATATCCATCCACCAATCCCATATATGTATGTGTGTGTGTGTGTGTATATATACTATACACATGTGTGCATGTATATATTTTTATATTTTTCATTTTGTGCTGACCAAATGCCTGCAGCATTTTACTGAGTGTCTCTGGGCAGGATTTAATGTCTTGTGGCTTTGCGGAAATAACATGCAGCCCAGACTCATCAGCCAACTCCAGAAGCCCAGGCATATGTCTGGGAAGTAAACGGAGGATCTAAGAAAAATACAAGAACACACTGACTCTTTGTAAAATTGTGAGTCATTCTGATGGAAGGCAAGGAAAGTAGAAAGACTGCAAAAATGGTGGGTATTTATTTTCGTGCGACAGAACTTTCGTGAGTGCCAAGCTAGTGTTGGTCCCATGCTAATCACTGGAGACGTGTTCATAGAAGGACTTTGGGGAGCGCCCCATTGTAAAAGTTTCTGAGGAGCCCCTAGGCACTGAGAGGAGAGCTGAGTCCTTGTGTCAGTGAGTCATTAGCAGCCACCACTGCTGATCGGCTACCACTCAAGTGTCAGGGATTCCCATGGGAAGAAAATCAAGACACTGGATTCTATTCCCCTGCACATGCCTGTTAGGACCTCAGTTTCCTTCACTGTAAAGTGAGAATAATGACACCCACTCTACCTTCTTCACAGAGGAAAGATAAAATATAACGTAACCCGCAAATATATGTTGCTACCCTTAATATTATTCCAGTGCCAAACCTGGTTGTGTCCCTTAGGGCCTGACCCTGTGGGTTCTCCCTATTTCCAGGGCCCCAACCAGTGACACGAGAGATCTGACAGCTTCATCAAAAGGAAACCCAAAGTGCATGGCCTCTGGATTTTATATCCGAGATTCACAAGCGTAAATTGACTAGATAAATAGGTAGTGATGATGAGAAGCCTCTACAGTGGTCCTTTGACCTCAAGATACTTAATAGCCACAGACATTCATTCATTCATCCCTTCAGCAAAATTTAGCGAGAGCCTGCTTTGTGCCAACTTGGTGCCTGGTGCGAGGTATGACCCTGGGCTCTTATCTGTGCTGAGAGCACACGCAGCACCTGATGTCCTAAAGCTCGCAGTCTAGAAAGGGTCATGGACAATAATTTTAAAAGCATACTAATAATTTATGGTTATAAATTCTCAAGCTGACAGGAAGGAAGGGATGGGAGGCAAGGCTGGAGAGGTGGCAGGAGCCCACACAGGCCCCTGTAGGCCATGGTATGGAGTTTTGCTTTTAGCTTAAGAATCCATGGAGGTTTTAAGTACCACAATGGGAAGTGGGGGTGGGGTGGCATAGAAACATGATCACATTTTGTGTTTGAAGAGGTATCGATTCCTTTGTGGGAGGGGAGGGTGTTCCATAGCATTTAGCACTTGGATACCTCCGTCTTCTCTAACAGTTCCCCTGGATTGAAGCACTTGAGATTAGTACAGCAGCTTTCAATGCCAGGACTGTATTAGAATCTGCTGGAGGATTTTTTTTTAAAGTTTGGGGTCCATCCCCAGAAATTTGGATTTAATTGGTCATAGATGGAGCTTGAGTGTGGCTTTTGTTTGTTCCCAGGTGATTCTAAATATCATCAAGGTTGAGACCCATAGATTCAGTGGAAAGCACAAACCGGGTCCTTAAAGTGTGGAACCAATATCAGCATCACCTGGAAACCTGTTAGAGATGCAGATTCTTAGGCGTGATCTCCCACTGACTGACCCAGAAATGCTGTGGCTTGGGCCCTGCAGTCTATGTTCGCACAAGCCTTCCGGGGGTTCCGAGGCTGGCCTCAGCGTGAGAAGCACCAGCTGCAGAAGTGTCCCAGGCAAGAGAACCCGGAGCTTGGATCTGATTCTAGGTCTAATTGTAGAACAGCCCTGTGACAGGGTGGGAGTGGAGGGGGCACAAAGCATGAACTTCTCTGACCCTCCGTTCTCACCTGTAAGAGTAGCAGGCAGGACTGGGTGAGCTCAAAGGCGGTCTATGATGTTAAGGATTTATTATCTAGGCACACTAAACCCAACAAAGTTTTTATAATGTACTTTTACAAACTCCACATTTTTATATGAATGAAATAGAAAGTAATCATTGTAGGAAACTCAGAAAGTACAGAAAAGAAGAAAGAAGAAAATAAATGTCAATTACAATTACTTCACACAGAGATGACCACATAAGCATATCTCCAACAGGTTGGTGTGCTGGAGACATTCCGGTGGGTTTTCTTCTGATATTTTTTGTGTCAGCTAATTAACAAAAGTGGGAATCATACTATATATGGTTCAAGAGCCTACTTCTTACCGAACATTATTATATCAGGAGCATATACCTTCATCATTAGAAGTTATTTTAATCATCTTTGTTAATTTATGTAATAATCCGTTACATGTTTACACCATAATTTAACCTCGCCCTTCTCCTGGATGTGTAAGCCTTTTCTCATTTCTTAATATTATTGTTATCATGAATATCTCTTTATCTATGTATCTTTTCTATCTAATTCGTCTGAAGATCTTTCTTTTTTTTTTTTTTTTTAGAGAGAGAGGGCAGGGGAGGGGCAGAGGGAGAGGGAGAGAGAGAGAATCTTAAGCAGACTTCACACCCAGCGTGGAGCCTGACTCGGGGCTCGATCTTATGACCCTGAAGCCATGACCTGAGCCAAAATCAGGAGTCAGACGCTTAACTGACTGAGCCACCCAGGCGCCCCATGTCTGAAAACCTTCTTAAGAGAATCCTAGAAATAGAAGCATTGGATCAATGCACATGAGACATTTGGTACATTGCCAACTTTGTTCCGCAGCCATGAGCTACCTCCTCCAAACACCAGCCATCTATCCGAGAGCTCTCGCCAGCATGAGTAGCACTGATTTTCATTTCCTACACTGCCACGAGCAACAGCTGCAGGGTAGTATTTGTAGCCAGGGTATATAGCTCAGGCTGTCACTCCCTAAGGGGGACTCATACTCAAGGGACAGAGAAGCAAGAGGGGCCCCAGGAACACAAGAGCTGGGGCTGACATAGTAGAGAGAGACTCTTTAGGGACAGATTAAATGCAGAGTGGAATTTCCTTGAAGTCTGTGGAAGAATGTCAGGTTGATGATAAATCACCTTTTCTAGAAATTGATACTAATAAGGCAGAAGGTCATGGTCCCCAGAGGTGGGGCTGCCTGAGCCAGGTGAAGAGTGGCCCTTGGCTGGATAAACTTCTGAGGTCCCCGCTGGGCTTATGATGCTAGGTGACTAAAGTCAGCACAGAGGGAAGGGTATTCCTCTTTCTCCCACCGTCCCTCTCTCCTGGGCACTTTACATGCACACCAGCCCCCCAGTGGGCTTCAATCTTCCCACATCTTTCTGCCCCCTGACCTACCCTCGCCCCCCTTGGCTTCATCTGACAACCTTCCATGGCCTTCTTGTTACCTGATTCTTTCATGGATTCAGGATCCTCCTCATAGAAAGAAGGACAGTGAGAGGGCATAAAAAATAGAATCCAAACCCTTATTTATAAAAAGGAAAAAGGATGTGGTGAGCTTATTTCACTATTTATTTATAGCCCCACCTACTTCCAAAAGTGTCTTAAGTAGCACCTGCTTGGGAAGAGGTCTCAGGGAAAACAAAAGTCTCCTCTTTAAAAAACAGACCAGGGAATCTGGGAGTTGCTAATGGTTAATAGCAAGGAAGAGAGTAATTTGGGCCTTTAACCCCTGGATATTTTTAAATGTGGACATTATTTGAATGAGGCCATTTCCAGGGTGATTAAAAGCATAGATTACTATATATCCAAAAGAACTGAAAATAGGTGTTCAAACAGAAACTTGTTAGCACTACTCACAATAGCCAAAAGGTGAAAACAGTGCAAGTGTATATCAACAAAATGTATTATGTCCATACGATGGATTATTATTCAGCAATAAAAATCAGTGAAGTAGTGAGACATGCTATAGCACGGATGAACCTGGAAAACATTTTCCTAAGTGAAAGAAACCCGTCACAAAAGGCCAGATATTTATGATTCCATTTATATGAAATATTCAGACCTGGGAAATCCATGGAGATAGAGAGCAGAGTGGTGGCTGCCAGGGACCAGAAGGGGAGGGGGATGGGGAGGGACTGCTTACTGAGTATGGGGTCTCATTGTGGGTGATGGGAATGTTCTGGGTAGTAGTAATGATTGCAGAGCATTGTGAATGTACCTAATGCCACTGAATTGCTGAGTGTTACACTTTAAAATGGTTCAAATGGTAAATTTTGTGTTATGTGTATTTAATCACAATCAAAAATAAACTTGTTCTTAGCAAAACAAAAACAAAAAAACATAGACCTAGTTAGTTGTACCTGTGTTCTAATCTCAGCTCTACCACTTACCAGCTGTGTGACCTTGGGCAACTCACTTACACTCTCAGTTCCCATTTCCTCATGTGTAAAGCGGGGATAATTATAACAGTACCTACCTTATAAATCTTAAATGAGTCAATGTATGTAAAGTACTTAGTACAATACATGGCACATGGGAAGCATGCTGTGAAGATTTGTGTTATTAATCTAACCCAGGTATTCTCTACTACGGGCAGTTTTGCCCCAGAGGAGAAACTTGGCGATGTCTGGGAAGGTTTTTTATTACTACCGTTGGGGGTTCTGATGGCATCAGTGAGTAGAGGCAGGGGACACCACTAAATATCCTACCATGCACAGGACAGCCTCCACAACAAAGAGGCATCTGGTCCCACATGTCAGTAGTTCCAAGGTTGAGAATCCCTGATTGAAACAGAGCAGGTAGGGAAAGTTGCTTCCTCCAATGAATGTGTAAACAAAAATAGGTCAGACAGAACTTTTAGTTAGAAAGGACAAAGTATCAAACGTCCACCGTGTATAGAGAACACACATCAGTCATTGTGGGGGGTATAGAAGAAACCAAGGCGCTGTCCTTGAGATACTTGGGTAAAGAAGAACTCTGTGTGATGGAGTTCTTTAAGAGGGAAATTTTACCAAGAGATGTTTGTAATCATTTTCCCTGTAGTAAGAGGGTGATCTGGGGTCATCCACTACTCACAGTAATGCTCACTCAAATGCAGCCCTTCTGGTTCCTTGTCAAGATGCATCTTAAGTGACCAGCGTGTGGTTCCGTCACATGTCTGAATGTGTCTTGTGGCTGGATAAATTCTATGGAACAAATATCTGAAAAAAGAAACCACTGTCACAAATAGAAGTAAAAATTACTTGTTACAAGTAAAGGCACAGACAAAAGAGAAAACATTAGATTTCCTTGTCTTCAACCACCCATATACCAAAAGGAAAAGGAGACCCTTTTTGCCCACTTTCTGTTTAAAGAGTTTTGTTATTAGATTCTAAAACCATACATCCATATACTTAGCCTAGTTTAGTTCACAGAGTCTATCTTACACAGAATGGCTCACCATCAAAAGGTCTCTATGGACCGGCTAGCAGTGAAGGCTTGGGAAGGGACCCTATTCCTTCTCTCTGTCTTTCTGCCTTTAGGCTAAGGATTACAAGCCTTTCAAAGATACACCATGCTTCCACTCAACCCCTGTGAGTGGCAGATGTCCTTTATGATTGAGCATTGGGAAGGAGGAGTCTGGTGGGGCCCATCAGGAAGGCACATCCTTGGAGGTTTAGGTCCTTGGAAGCTAACGCATGGTGATGGGGGCTCAAAGGATGGGCAGGAGACCCCGCTCTATAAGTCACCTTTGCACAGTTTCCTCTGCAATGCTCACTTCCCATAGGTACAGCTACTTCTGGCAACTTAAATTTATTCAGTGCCTACTATGGCAAGGAATTTTATTAGATACTCACGAAGGGAAAACCGAGGTGAATGAGACATAGAGCCTGTCACAGTGACTTCTCAATAGGGCAGGGACAGGTATAAATCACTCTAATCTAAGATAGAAAGGGACAAGTGCAATCAGAAAAATGCGGGGAAAACCCTATGGGATTTTGGAGGAGAGAGTTGGCCTATGGTGAGGAGTTTAGAGAAGCCTTTTCGGAGAGGGTGGCATCTGAGTTAGAATGTGGTTGAGCATGTGGACATTTCGTATGATCCTGGAATGTGCTAGAGGATGGAGCCAGCTACTGAGGTGAGTCACCCAGAGAAGAGGATTTTTAGGATTTGTGGAGGGGAGTGCAGGCAAACAGATGAGCTGGGTAGACTGAGACAAGCTCACGAAGAACCCGCAAGGCCACAACATGGTCAGGCCGTGGAGAGTCACTGACCTTTTCTGAGCAGGTGTAACAGACCAAGAAGAATATCGTGCAGCTGTGTGTATGTGTGTGTGAAGATACTGTGGGGCAAGAATGGGAAGAGGGGGCAGACCTGGCCAGTATTTCACATAAAGCAGGACGCGACGGCAGGCCATGGCATGACCTCGGCTTACTTGGTGTTGAGGAACGCAGGTGCTGGGCACAGATATTTGGGGTTCAAGTCCTGGGCTGTGCCACTTAAGCCAATGGGCTGTCCTTAGGCAGATTGCCTCACCTCTCGGTGCCTCAATCTCTTCATCCAAAAAATGGGAGTAAATGTGTTTCTCATACACATGAGCTGAAAAGTAAATGCATTAAACATATTCTGAATGTCATCTGGCACAACATAAAATGATTGTGCTTAACAGTTCAGTATAAAAACTGGCTCTTAGGGGAGCCTGGGTGGCTCAGTCGGTTAAGCATCTGACTCTTGGTTTCGGCTCAGGTCATGGTCTCAGGGTCATGAGATGCAGCCCCACATCGGGCTCTGTGGAGGGTGTGGTGTCTGCTTAAGATACTCTCTCACCCTCTCCCTCTGACCCCTCCTGACTCCCCCTCTCAAAAAAAGGGAGGAAAAAAAAAATGGCTCTTATTATCACTGAGGGTAGCAAGGATGATCTGCAAGGATGCACTTCTGAACCAAGGTGGAATGATGGTAATTGTCAGGAATAAAAAATTCTACAGGCAAACACCGACCTTGCATTATTCTTTACAAAGCTGCTTACAGGGGCTGGAATGTGGGGCCCTGTCTCAGTAGAAGCCAGGATGGCACCCGTGGACTGTGCCTCCACATAATGGTCCCGCTATCGGCATCCTCCTCGTTTTCTAGTTCCAACAGCATTGCTTTTACTGTCCGGCATCAGCTGCATTAACCCTTTTCAGCAGATCAGGAGTAGTCCCAAGACTGCTACAGTGAAGAGACTTGGGACCAGAAACTTTGGTCTCAAGGGAGACCATCAAACAGATGATGCTTTTAAGAACATGGGGAGAATCGGGCTTGGCCGCTAACAGAATGAACATTGAAGATGTCTTATTTAAAATAAAGGCAACTTTGATGTTTTGGTTTTAGTTAAGGAACATTGTCTTGTCTATGTGTGTGCGGGGATTGTTGAGAGTTGGAGGGGAGAAGAGAGACTGGAGTGTCTTGGAGCAAGACATCCTCCTCTTATGTTGAAACTCTGGCTACAAAACTCAGAGCTAAAATGCTGTGCTCTTTTTCTGAGCCCCATTCAGTGTTCAGACTGCTCTAATTTAATGCATGCATAAGAATAAAAATTAAGCTTCAAGAGCTAGGGCAGATTTTTTTTTTTTTTAAAGAGAGGCAGGCTTTATCCCTGTGAGATTAAACAATCATCAGGGTCTAAAGGTTTAATCTGCTTGAGTTCAGCCCAGGATGGGGTTCAGAGCCCCAAAATAATTGGATGCAGCCCCAGGCTTTGAACATCAGAACTAGTTGGGGTGTGTGTGTGTGTGTGTGTGTGTGTGTGTGTGTGTGTGAAATGTGCAAGCAAGCACGCACAAGAGGTCTCTCCCGTGGCAGGAGGAATAAAGCTGCCTGCCCCGCCACCTCCACCGCGTCCTCAGCTTGTGGGGATTGCTGTGCACATGAATGTGTGCTATTGTTCCAGGCACACGTCGGCCTGGAGAAATAGCACAAAACAGCCCGTCCTTATTCAGAGGCAGAGCCCCCTCCATCACTCAGACCAGCCCTCCCAGGTCACATGCCGGAGGCCTCCGCAGACAGGACGCAGCTGCCTCGGATCTGCAGCCTAACATTAGCCGCGGTTCGCAAAACCTGACAGTGCCGAGCCTTCACAGGGGCCACTAGAAAGATGTGGGGTCCGGGCACTATGTTCTCCGAGGAACGCTGGCTGGAAAATGAGAAAAAGTGTGCTGTGGTTCGGAAGCCTAAGCCAGGCCGGAAGCGCCAGGAGCTGCTGGCCGTGGCCTTGGGGGTGAAGGTGGGAGTCAGAGGTGGTTTTCTGTGGCCCCCTCTCAAACTCTTTGCCTGTTCACAGATCTCATCCCTGGTCCGAAGGGCCGCCCTCACGCACAACGACAACCACTTCAACTACGAGAAGACCCACAACTTTAAGGTAAGCAAGCCTCTGCGCTCTTTCTTCTGTTCTTAAAGGGCAGGTGACGGTTTCCTTCTTGTCTTTGACTGTGAAGTCACGAGCCAGCAAATTCCTTGGCTTCCACATCTAGCTACGTGCATCATGCACGTACCACTGTTGCTTTGTCCGACTGGAGACCTCAGACAGCAGTTTGCTGGATGCTGACACCTAGAAACTCCTCTACGTGTGTTCACTTAGTTCCGGAGCACTGGGCCTGTTTCCTCTCCGTATCGCTCGTCCAGCGAACGAACAGCAGAGCGTGCCCGTCCCCGGCAGTGAGAGGTCTTCTGGGGGAACGTCGAGCAGTACTTTTCCACGCAGAGTAGCTGTAAAAAATATTGCTGTCTCTGAGCAACAGATAACAGTTGCCCATTTCACAGTCTGTGTTTTGTTTTTGTTTTCAGGGATGCTAACCCCTTTGGTTTATGTGTTAGACAGCTGTGAAAGCAAATGATGACAGGAGATACCATCCAGGAGATTTGTTTGCGCTCCGGGTACAGGGGGGCACCGCGGCAGCCTTGATCCTGCTCCCCAGACCAAGCAAAAAGATACAGAAAGCCGGTGGGAGCTTTAGTGGCGATTGCCATGTGTGTTGAAAAACTAGAAACGCTGCTGTCTTCATTTCGGACCAGCACTTGTAAAAACGGCCTGCCATCAGAAATCATGGCCTATTTCCTTTGACCTAATGTGTGTTTCAAGAAGGGCCGGAGGAGATTCTGATGCCAAATTGCCCGGCCAGGGATGCTGTTGAGTGGAGGCGAGATAAGATGGAGTTTGAGGTTTTACCCCAACAAATGGGCTGACAATTTGGAGAGAGTGGAGATGAAAGGGTCCAGGAAGAAAAGAAGAGGTAGGGGCAGCAAATTGTGAATTACCTTTTTTTTTTTTAAACTCCCTTCCTTTAGTACCAGTAACCCGAGTAACTGTTGGAACTAGAAAGCCCTTTGTCAGAGGTGACCAGGGAAACCTCTTTTATTCTGTCGTTTTCCAGTTCTTCATGAAGGACAAATATGTGTCTATTAAATATACATTCATGTCAGTTTGGTCTGTTTGCCCTGCTGCTGGTTTTAGAAAGCGAGCGGCTCGAGCATTTGCATGCTATAATTGAGCCGAGGAATGGAATTATCCAGCCCTCCATATTTAGCATGAGGATGAAGAATTGCATTATATAGATCCTCATCAATGCCAGGGCTCTTGATATTTCTCCCATTACTGAAGAGTGACAGGTCTGATTGGCAGCCCAGAAAGCCTTTATGCTTTTTCTCTTTTCTGTTTTCTGTATTTACCCTTATTAATTTTTTTGCCTTAAGAAAGTGTTTTTCTGACTTTGGGTGGAAATCCTGATTCTTTGCATCCTGTGGATGCACCACCATGGATTGGGAGGAGGGATCTTCTTGGACTTGCAAATTCTCGTCCTTCCTCTTGAAAATTCCAACTCTTCTGGCTTTAAGATGCAATTGGAATTATGCCCTTCCTGAGATATGTATTTGCATGGGGATAGCTTCTCCCTCTGTACACTGTGTCTGAGCTTGTGTGCAAAACACACAAGCATATTCAGTTGACTGCCACTTCCAAAACTGACTTCAGTTTTTTAATCGCAGATCTCTGAAGGGGAAACAAAGACATTTGAAACAAAAAGATAATTAAAACTAATTTTCTTAAATAGTGCTGTTGCTAACACGATCTGTATTAATTATTTATCACTGGGATCCATCAACAGCTTTTTCAATGTTTGCTTGAAAAGTCGATATCTATTTGGTGTGATCTCTTCTAACATAGCTATGGAGAGAAGAAAAGGCAGAGAGCAGACACGGTGTTAGAGGAAAATATATAAGCCAGACAGAGCATTTCTCTTCCGAGTTTTAAATAGACGTCTTTGAGACATAGCAGACCCTTGAGTCTCTGTGTCCCTTGATTGTGGCTTTCAATGGTACTGCTCGTGCCACTGTCCTTGAGAATGAGTGGCAGGGCCAGGAGGGGGTGGTTCCCTCTGTCACTCCTCGCCCCTGCCACCCTCATTCAGCCCTCTCCCCACCCCCAACTCATTTTAAGTGGGAATTTTGCGTGGTCTTTAGAGGAATCCTCTAAAAGCTGGTCAGTGCTATAAATAGAGCAGTGGGTTTTTAGTAACACACCACTGAATTAACCAAACAAAGAAAACTCTTATCAAAGGCCCCCTGCCATCTGCTTGGAATTAGTGTAAAATTAAGACCTAAACCACAAATTTTTTCTTTATGCTGACATCTAATAGGCTTTATTCAGAAACTCTCTTGATTTGTAATTCGGGTTATTATTTGAGAGTACTATGTATGGCATAAAGTAAGTGTTCATTAAAAAGAACAAATAATCACATTTTCACGATTATTAGCAAATAAGCCTCGCTAAGCCCGGTCTGCATTCTTGCCTAAGGGCTCCTATGAGAGATTCCAATCTGTCAGCAGATCTAAACGCCTCACCCCACAACAAGATTTTCTGCCCGGTTGAGGACTACTTCCCCAGGTAAAAAGCCTTTTCCTGGCTCTCCCCAGGAACTTCATCAAGAGGAACAAATAGAAACTCCCACCCCTATACAGGTTGAGCACTTACGCTCCATTCTTCCAGAAAGCTCTCCCCAGCACTGTGCCTGAGTGTCTACCTACTGTCCTTGTTTTCTAAACAAAGCGTATCTAGGAAAAGGAAAAGACAAAAGTTAGCTCTGGGAACAAGAACTTTTGGAAGCCAATTAAATTTATGCTTCATCTCATGCCATAATTGTGTACTTTTCAACACTATGAAGATGCAGCTATTGCTCATTTGAATCCTAAATTTTCTGGGATTACTTGCACATACTGGGAATCAGGAGGTATTTGTTGAAGACATTATGGAATTGACAGGATCCTCTCTGAAAGGAAAACTCTTTGATACACAGAAAAAAATTCCTTTATTTAACTCATTTTACATCTGCATCTGTTTATCTAGTTGACTGAAAGAGACACTCTCCTGTAGGTAGAAGAGCTCTCTTTGAGATGGTCTACCTTAATAACACCTTGTGGCTAAGCTTCAAAATCTTCAGGCTAATGAACTCCAGAGCCCCAACAATCTGGATAACTGTCCTTCCTTCCTTCCCCACTTTGTGCAGTGATAACGTAGCGGTGGCTGGCTTGGTCCTCCTAGCTACAACTTGACCTTTGGTGAGGAGCTTAGTTCTTGCAGCCTCAGTTTCCTTATCTGTAGAATGGAAGTGTTGTAAGGCTTAAGGAATACATGTAAATCGCTTATGGTCTGTGGCACCCGGTAAGGTTAGCTTCGATTATTATTTTGCTATTCATCTTTTTGTCTCTCTCTCATCTTGTGCTTTTGTGTTTAGCCTTCTGTGTCTCCATATTTATTTTCTACCCTTACTTCTTCATGCTCCTCCTTCTTTTTGCTATCATCTGTTTCTTCCTCTCTCATTAACTACATGCGGTAGAAAAATGCAAGAGTGTTTTGGGCAATGCCAATGACATGAGCAAAAACTTGGAGTCAGAAATGAGCCAGAAGTGAACAGGATGCAGGGAGGAGACCATCGGGGAAAGAGGTACTCACTTCACGTGTGGGGTAGGCCAGATGGAAGCAGATTGATGACCCTGGGCATTTTCTCTGCTCAGCCCACTCGGGAGCTCAGTCCTCCCAGTGTGCATGTGCATGCATGTACATCACTCCCTCCTTCTACTCAATTCTCTCCCTCTACCCAGGCCTTGCAGGACACTCCTCTTTCTTTATATGGAATATGGATGGAGAGCAGAGCTCCAGAAAGTTCTAAAAGTTGAAGAGCAAACCACTTGACCCCCACCTTACCCCGTGTTCCCCATCCCCATCTGTCTCCCTGTCTCTTCCCCATGCATCCCCTTCCATCCCTTTCCTATTCCCCACCCTTCCCTTCTCCAGCCTCCTATCAGCTTGACTTTTCTCCATAGCACTGACCACTGGCATGGTCCATATTTACTTGTGTGCTTGCTTTCCCCTTTTCAGCTGGAAACACTCATTCATGGGGCTCGGGGCAGGGATTTGTGTCTGTTGTCCTGCAGACACCCCCATGTCCAGAACGGGGCCTGGCCCAGAGCAGGCTGTCAGTGAATATTGGTTGAAAGCACATGCAGCAGACATCTCATGGCCCTATCTACCTAAGATGGCCCATTGTCTCCGCACTCCCCACCACACCCCACAGTCTGCCCTCAGCCGTGGCTTGTTGCACTTGTGTTAGCTGTGCTCAAGCCCTTCCAGCTATGGGCCCTTGCCAGGGTCAGCAGACTGTGCCAGAGAGATGGATCGTATCTAGGTGCGCCAGGCCAGTTGTCATTCCCCATTTGGCCAGCAGGTGTGGCGGGGCATGCTACCCAGAGTCTTATACGTGGGGATAGCGGACGAGACACATGCCCCAGGTTACTCTTCTTGTCTCAGCTTCTGGTGTGGTGACTCTCAAAAGTGGCCTGGTCTGGACATAAACGAAATGGTTTCTCAACACACCCTTTTATGTCCCCCACTCTCTGTAGACCCTCTTCCCAGGTACACCACGTGTCCAAGCGTGCTCATGCAGCAGGCTCCTTCCGTGCATGCCTACCCACCCCATGAGATCCTGGGTGCCAGGACCAGAAGTCCAGGAGGTTGAGTGTGTCCTGGAGCTATGGTCAGGACACCTGTCCAGGGTGTGGCAGCACCACCACCGCCCAGTCTGGGTGATGTGGCCCATTTCCAGTTTCTCTGCTTCTCATTGCTTTTTGCATTCTTATCAGTCCAGTGGGCATTTGCTTTGGAACAAGACATTTTTGCTTTCCATATGCAAACCCCTCTCTTTCCCTCATCCTCCTTAACCTCATAAAAATGTGTTAGCTCACTTTTGCCCACTCTTTTGCCTGTCTTTCCAGCAGCAGAGCCTGGTGGAAAGAGGATAGATTTTGACAGCAAACCCAAGAGGGACTCCTTGCTTAGGCCACATACTAGGGAAGTGACTTGGTCAAGCTACTCCTCAAATGTAAATCATGTACTAATGAGTCTGACCCATATCAAGTTCTTAGCTGTTATTAATTTTATATTTTGTTTTATTCCAAAGGACATTCAAAGGGGCTATTCTAAATGACTAAATGGCTGATTCTGGCATGTTAAGTCCCGAGAAATATTCCTTTTGTGTTTTGTGGGGAGAAAAATAAAAGACCAATGATCACTGTACATATTATTTGGGTATTTTTCAAAGTTCTAAGGAGAGGAAACTATTTAGACAGGCATTTTTTTTTTTTTTATTCAGCAAATATGGACCGAGGGCCCGTTATGTGCCAGGCACCACCAGGTACAAGAGAGACCATGGGGACATAAGAATGTGAGCTCTTCTTCTACTGGGCAGCTTTCAACCAGAGTGGTTTTGCTCCCCCAGGGACATCTGGCAGTGTCTGGAGACATTTCTGATCCTCACAACTGGGACATGCTCCTGGGGTATCTAGTAGAGGTCAGAGATGCTGGGAAACATCCTGCAGTGCCCAGCCCAGGCCCCACCACAAGGAGTTACCCAGCCCCCACGTCAATAATGCTGGGGTTGAGGAAACATGCACTAGACAATGGAGGAGCCCTGGAGGTTTTGCCGGGGCGGGGGGTGGGGGTCAGGGCAGTGTCAGAAGAAGGTCAGTGCTGATACCCTCATAAACCCGAGAGGAAGTTAGCACAAGAATCTCTCACTTTATGCAGTTTTTGGGAGATTCCCAGAAAGCTTTGTGGCAATCAGTGTTTTAGACATTAAATCCTATTTTAAAGGTAGTAGGATGGCTGCTGAATAGACAGATCTGGGGGTGAACACCACTCACCCCCAGATTTCTCCCCGGTGGAGAAACCCAGGTCTCTGGCAACATCTGCTAAGCAGGCCTCTCAGGGAAGCCCAGGCTCCTGTCACAGACGGAGCGATTCCCCTTGGCTGTTTCGTTCCCATCTGAAAAGGTTCACTTCAAGGTCAGTATTTCATCTGATCTTGCAAGAGGGAAAAGTCCAAAGTTTAACCTAATTTCTCAGGAGTTCAGTGTCACATGATTATGGGAAAAGCAGTAGATGACAGGAAAGACCCTTGGCTGAGCGCGGGAGGCCCAGCACTGCTGACCCTTCTGGGTGACCCTAGACAAGCTGCCTGCTCTCCAGCCCTTCGGGTAACTCTGGGCAATGACCCCCCCCCAAACCCAGTGACTTGTAGCAGGCAGTGACTTGAGCCACCTCCAGCCCCCTCTTCTGTGCATATATAAAGCAGCTAAGACAAAACTGCCTTTGACCCGAAGAGTCCTTTTCAAATCAAAGTAAAAAAATAAAGTTTATATTATTAATATAAATAATAAAAATCACCAACTGAGGAGATAGGGTTTTAGTTTATACCAGTAACTCTCTATCAGGGTCACTTTGCCCCCTGGGGCACATTTGGCACAGTCTGGAGACATTTGTGGTTGTGCCAGACGAGGGGTGCTGCTGGCATCTAGTGGGGAGACACCGGGGTGCTGCTAAACGTCCTACAATGACAAAGATTTATCCAGCCCAAAATGTTCATAGTGCCCACGTTCAGAAACCTGGATGTACACTGACGCGGAAAAGCAATGTTTCTCAAGTGTAGTGCATCACAAATAGAACCTGGTCTGAGCTGATTACACACTTGGATGGTGTCTACACTGACCCATCAAAACATACTTGTTATGAAACCACCAGGGAATACTGCCTTCCAGATTCAGCAGATGTGAGACAAATAACATCCTGCTCATTTGGAGTCAAGTCAGGGGATACTCGCGAAACGCCTGAGATTTTTCTTGACAACCCTGGCTCTTGTTTTTACTAAGTGGCCATTCCTGGGCTATTTGTCAAACATACCTTATCTCTTGTAATATCATCTTTTTCTCTTTGGTGTGGTTTTGGAATTCCAGGCAGACCATGCCCAGTATAATGGTCTTGGACAGACATTCTTCCTGTCTGGGGTATTTTCTTCCTGTCTAGGGTATTTTAGTTACTGCCCTAGAGTTTGCAAAGTGTTTTTTTTTTTTTTTTTCTGAAAAGATATTCTTGAAAATCAATAAACTTCACAGAATGGAAAAAGCTGATCAGTGATTTTTTCAAGATATGGGGTATTTCACTGGGAGAGTGGCCATCATAACTCAACCCCAAATGAAATGCGTTCAGAGAGTGACCTCAGCATTACATAGAGCCTACTGTTTAGCGATTGTCCTTGTGGACCCAAAAGAAAATTGAACAATATATCAGCCATGAAAATAAACAGTGGCCCATCACAAAGAGGAAATTAGGCACTGGGCCTAAAATAATGTTTAACTAACTTTACGTTCCCCTCAGTCCCCATTTGGTTTTATTTCTGTGGGAATGTGTATTTGTGGGGACAGAGAAGTTATTTGCTATTCAAAAAAATGTCTGTCTGCATTTGTTTAGCTGGAGAAATGAGATCGAAGGCAGTGGGGATATATCAACAAGAAAAGATGTTGGGAAATATGGGCAGGGCTAATAAGCATGAAATGCAATTTTGATATGCATATTTTTTTTTAAATATTGGCAAAATGAAATTTTAGAAAATCTGTAGCTGGCATATCTTGTATTTTTCCTGAAGCATTCAGTAGGCTAGTTTCTATTTTGTCTACGTAAAGTAAACATTACAGCTAGTCTCCAAATTTCTAAATATTTTATTTTCACTTTTACCCCAAAGTATGGAGATATTTCCCATGTGATTTCTTATCCACTGGAGATGATCCAGAAAAAAATTCACCACTCCTTTTTTGCATGACCTGCAAGGAAAGAATGCCTTTCAAAAACCAAGTCCACCCTCACTGGCCTTTGGCTGTGCTGTTTCCTCTTCTTGGAATGTCCTCCCTAAGTCATCTACCACCCCAGTCAACACTACTTCCCCACCAAACTCCATCTTTCCCAGTCTAGTGAACTCCTATCCATCCTTCAAAATTCTGTTCAGTTATCATTTTCCCCAGACTTCTCAGAAAGAATGTATTACAATCTCTATTATACTGCCATAGGATAATTATTTATGTTGCCTGTTGATTCTTGTAGATGAGATAGTTGAGTGCAGGGAGGTCTGTGCCCCTCTGATGTATTTAACTTTATATATCCAAGGACTAGTACAGTGCCAAGTTCAAAGTAGGCAATCAGCATGTAAGTATGGAATAAATGAGTGAATAATGAATGGGTGGATAGGTGGAACCAATTCTCCACATAGGTGTGATTTAGTTCCTGATGTTTCTGCTGTGTACTACTGGTCTGTTTGTCCATCCTGCAGTGTTTTACTTTTTTGTAACTATAGAAGTCTTGATAGATGGTCAGATGTGTTTTCCTACATTCTTTTCCTTACTCAAAATTATTATGGCTAGTCTTTCGGCTTTATTCTTCCATATGGATGTTAGGGCCATCTTGCCAGGTTTTGTGAAAAGCACCATGGAGATTTTGATTGAAATCGGATTGGATTTGTAGATTTTTTTGTAGGATAATTGACATATTTGTAATATTGAGCATTGCTATACATGAATATAGAATATCTCTCTTCTTATTTATGTCCTTAATGTCTTTAGTTATTTTCTAATTATTTTAGATTTTGTTGTAAATGAAGTCTTTAATTTTATTGCTCAGTAAAATGAGTTATTGTTTATGTATAGTAATGCTGCTGATTTCTTCATATTGCTCTTACACGAAGCAAACTTGATGGCCTTTTTCTTCTTTCAATTATATATCTCTTTGTCTTATTTTATTATGCTGGCTAAACTCTGCAGGATAATGTTCAAGAGAAGTATTCATAGACATCCTTATCTTTTTGCTGACTTTAAAGGAAATTATTCTAATGTTTCATTTTTAAATTTGAGGACTATTATGTGTGTATCAGAGATACCTTTAATCATCTATTTTTAGGAGAGTTCCCTCTATGCCTAGTATGCTAAGTGCTATTGTGATGAATGGATGTTGAATTTTATTGATTGTTGGTGTTCTAATTTTTGAAATGATTATGGGGTTTCTCTCTCGATTGTTATTGTAGTGAATACTAGTGATATGTTATCTACCTTAAATTCCTGACATAAGACCCCCCCCCTTGGTCATAACATTTTAAAATAATTATGCTATGTTCAGTAGGATACTTTTTTAGGATTCTTACATTTATGGTCATAATGAAATTGACTTATAATCCTACTTTCATGTTCTTGTATAGTTTTTGAATCAAAATTGTATTCATAAAGCAAATTCTGGACCTTTTCTTCTTTGTTTCTCCTCCAATCTGGAATAGTCTATATTGGTTAGAGATGATTCGTTTGTTAAAGATTTGATAAAACTTGGGGCACCTGGGTGGCTCAGTCGTTTAAGCATCTGCCTTCAGCTCAGGTCGTGATCCCAGGGTCCTGGGATCAAGTCCCATGTCGGGCTCTCTGCTCAGTGGGGAACCTGCTTCTCCCTCTCCCTCTGCCTGCCACTCCCCCTGCTTGTGCTCTCTCTCTCTCTGCCAAATAAATAAATAAAAATCTTTAATTAAAAAAAAGATCTGATAAATTAAGAAAATCATTTGGGACCTTTAACTATTTGAGGGTACAACTTTTACTACAGATGCAATTAATGGATATAATTGAATGTAGGTTTTCTATATTATTTGGGGTCATTTTTATAATTGATATTCTTTAAGAAAATTATCCATGTCACAGAACTTATAATTTTGTTAGTATAAAGCTAGTATTCTCAAGATTTGTATTTCATATCTTCACTGCATTTGCATTATGTTCTCTTTATCACTTGTGTTTTTCTTGATCAATCTTGCCCAAACTTTGCTTATTTTAGAAATCTTTTAAAATCACCTTTTAGTTTTTTTATTTTTTATCTTTTCTTTCTATCTCATTATATTCTGCAATAATCTTTATTATTTTTTGTCTCACTTTGTTATTTGTCTAGCTTCCTAAATAGTATATTTAGCTTGTTAATGTTTAATCTTTATTTTTAATATATGCATTTAAAGTTTCTGTATCCCATAAGGAGTGTTTTGTCTTTCGATACCATATTTCTATTAAGATTTTTTTCTTTGCTGTATTTGTAGAATTATTTTAAATTTCCAAATATATTGGGGTTTGGTTGCTTACTATGTCTTTAATTTTATTGACTGGTAGTCAGAATATAGTATCTATCGTATCAATTCTTTTCTATATGTTGAGGCTTGGTTTGTGGTCAGTTTGTGTAAATATTTCATGTGTTGTTTTAGAAGAGTACATATTCTATAAATTGTTGGGTATGAGGTCCCTTTTATATAATATACCCAGTCTATTAACTTTATCTATTTGATCTATTAATTTCTGTGAATAGATGTTAAAATTGTTATGATTATGGATTTGTCAGTCTCTCCTTGTAATTCTTTCCACTTTTGCTTTATGTTTTTTGAGACCATGTTGTCATGTGCATAACAGCTCAGGATTATTATATCTTTAGGGTAAAATTAAATCTCTAATTATTATGTAATGACCATCTTTATCACTAATAAAGAAAATATATTTTTTATATCAAGATATTTATTTGGGGCTAGCTATTTGCTCTGTATGTTTTTTCTATTCCTTCACTTTCAACATTTCTATTACATTATGTTTTGACTGTATTTCTTGCAAAAGTTTTTTGAATATCTGAAAATTTCTGTCTTTTTTTGATGTTATGGCCACTGATATGATTAGAGATGTATAAGGATTTTTCTTTTTTCTTTTCCCCCTGTACTTACTGTGCTTTTTTATGGCTTTGTTTCCTTCTTTCTTTCTTTTTATTGGCTTGATCAAATCTTTATTTCTTTTTCCGTTACACGTTTTATAGATTCCATCCCACTCTTTCTGCATATACTCAAAATTCTAAAACATGTGTAATTAACTTAAAATCTTCCTCAGTTAATTAGCAGCTCTACTTACATACCCCAAATGATGAGAACCGTAGAATGCTTTAACATTTTTAAGCCCCTCCAATCTCCCATGCCATTTTGTCAATTTGTTTTTAAGTCCCCTGAAATTAGTCATCTTATTGTCTTATGCAGACAGAGCTTGATTAGATCGAACCCTGTTGCCAATTTCTTGCTCAACATGGCTTCTTGAATCCTATTCTTTCCCACTAGGTTCAAAATGCTTCCTACAGATATATATATCCCATTGTATTTCTCTGAGTGAGGATCTGTGAGTGAACACTCTTGGCGTTTGTCTGGAAAATATCTTTACTTCATCCTCACTCTTGAATGGTAATTAGCTGGGTATAGAAGTTAGGTTGGCAGTAATTTTCTCTGAGCACTTTGCTGAAATTTTTCCATAATCTACTAGCTTCTTTTTGTTGAAGAGAACTGTTTTCATCATAATTGCTGTCCTTTTGTAAAAATAACCTGTTGGGGTTTTTTTGGTCTTGGGGGTTTTTTGTCTGTTTGTTTTTTGGGGGTTTTTTTGTTTTTCTTTTTGTTTTAGGATTTTGCTTGTCCTTTGGTATTCTGCAGTTTCTATATAATCTATATAGGTTAGATTATTTTTTAATTTACCAGGTTTGAGACTCACTTAGCTTTTCTGAATCTGAAGATGTGCTTTTACTAATTCTAGAAAGATCTCAACTGTTTCTCTTTTTGACTTTGCTATATGACACAAAGCCCAGCACCTCTCAGGTTTTCAAGATCATCACTCCTTCACTTCCTTCTCTTCTTCATTTCCAGTCTCTTGTACATATTGCATCAATTCCATCCACCAGTGAACATGCCCTAATATCTCCCATCGTTTATTAAAAAAAAAAAGTTCTCCCTTATCTCCATATCTCCCTGGAGCTATTTCATTGCTCTGCTGGACATCATAGCCAAATTTCTTGACAAACTTGCCTACACATTTCTCCACTTCCATACCTCCCATTTATTCTTCATGTCACTTAAGTATGACTTTTGACGTCACCGATCCAAAGAGACTGTGCTTGCCAAGGTTACTAATAACTTCATGTGTCTGAATCAGTGTTCAGTCCTCATTTAACTGGACCTCTTCCCAGAATCGAACAAGGTTGACTACTCCTTCCCTAAAATACTCTTTACCTTTTGGCTTCTAAAGCACTTGACTCTTGCTTCTAAGTGTTGGAGCACAGAGGACTTGGGTTGAGCTCTATTTTCTTCATTTTCTACCCTCTATCCCTAATAGTTTTTATCCATTTACACAATTTTAAGTACCATTTATTCATCAGGGGTGGCCAAATGTGTACCTCCAACCCTCTCTCCTCCTCTGAGATGTTGAATTATATGTGAATTCCTGCTTGAGCTCAACACATTTAAGTTTAAACTGACCAGAGCTGAATTCTTGAATTTTTCCCCCAAATAGTGTCTTCCTTATCTCAGCAAATGTCATCACCATCCACCTGTTTCTAAAGCTAGAATCTAGAAGTCATTCTTCATTCCTTTTTCCCTCAAAGATCCACATTTATTCTATTATAAAGTCTTATGAATTCTGTCTTAAAAATATGTCTCTCTTTAAAAAAAAAAGAGGGAGGTGGCGCCTGGGTGGCTCAGTTGGTTAAGCGACTGCCTTCGGCTCAGGTCATGATCCTGGGGTCCTGGGATCGAGTCCCACATCAGGATCCCCCTGCTCTGCGAGGAGGCTGCTTCTCCCTCTGCCTCTGCCTGCCACTCCCCCTGTTTGTGCTCTCTCTTTCTGTGTCAAATAAATAAATAAAATCTTAAAAAAAAAAAAAATGCCTCAAATCCATCCACTTCCCATCTCCAACTCCAGCCCCCTAATCTTGGCCTCTATCCTTTCTGAACCAGAAACTACTAACTAGTTTCCGAATCTCCTTCACTATGAATATTCTCCCATCTGTTTTCAACATGGTGATCAGAATATCTTTTTTTTTAATCATCTTTCTACTTAATATCCTTCAAGAGCTTCTTATTGGACCTAGATTAAAAGAAAATCTATGCTCATTAATAAAACCTTCAAGGCCCTTTCCTACCTCCAACCTCAGCCAGGTTCTCTCCCCTCACTCTGGTGTTCTGGCCCCCCTGGCCTTCTCATTCCTCAGTCACACCAAACTCTTTTGCTCCTGCAAGACCTCTGTAGATTCCTTCTGCCCGGAATGCTCTCCAACCCTGCCTCTACCAGATTGGCTTTTCCCCTCCTTCAAGCAGCATGAAGTCACTTTCCAAGAGAAGCTTTTCTGACCACTGTGGATAACATTGGGGCCTCTCTTAAGTCTCTCTAGTAGCAAACTTTTTTTTTTCTTTTATATCCCTTTCCACACACTTTTTTCCTCTCTTTTGGAGTTGTATGATTTGATTTGATTTGATTGATCTTGTGATTTCAACAGTATATTAACCATCAACTTTGTTGCCATAATTAGCCAGCACCATCCCTTTAGTGCCTTTCTAGTAAAATAATATTAAGAAATCTTTGATTGCTAAATTTAGAAAATCTTCAACTACCAACAGAACCCCTTACTGAGGGATTCTTTAAGGACCACGTTTAATCTGAGCAGGCCTCTAAATGAACCCTCGCATCTTGGCTCTGTGCAAGTACAAGAGCTCCCTGGGATAGATTCTCTGCATTCCTACAAGGCGCTTTGTCGTATCTAAGCGCCGCTTCCTTACAGCACAATTACCCATTTTTAGTAAAAACAATTCTGAGAGGTTTTTTTTTTTTCCATTGTTTTTCAAAGCAGAAATAGTATACTGGACAGTTTGCATGTGACAAACTAAAAAACCAAAACTTAGTTCAGTTGTGTAGAAACCATGGTCGTAAGTTGTTCTTTTTGATTTTTTAACTTGCTCACTCTGTCGGCCTTTACAAATCTATAAGTTCCAGGAAGAGGGAACCAGGTCTGTTTTGTCTGCCACTTCATGTATATACAATTAGTGGTATATATAAAGAAAGACCTCAAAGTGATGCTTTTTTTGTTTTAAGTAGAGCTCTGATGAGCACCTTCCCAAATTGTACCCACAGTTGTGATCCTCGTATTTTTTGTGTTAATTAAAACTAGCATACTGAGTCACTGAAGTCTACCTCTGAAGCTAAAAATACACTGTATGTTAAGTAATTGAATTTCAATGAAAAAAAATTAAAATTTTAAAAAAATAGCAGACTGGCCTCCCAGTCTTTTAAAAAAGATAATGTTGTCTGTATTTCTTTTATTTGTTAATGGAGGCTTAAAACTTTGAAAGTCCTTAGTAATGTCTCATAATATTTTAATTTTGTAAAAATTCAGAACATTTTCACATGGGTTTGTATGTCTCCAAGTAGACTGCCTGTGGTAGTTTCTGGCTTACAATGGCCACATTTGCTTTCAAGGAATCTCCTAGTTCTGTGTCTTGAAGCTCACTGGTGCCAGAGAACATGTATTTTTGTTTTGTTTTGTTTTTGTTTTAAATCATGACTTAATACATGGCCTAGTCATAAGAGGACCTGTACCTGAATATTTAGAGATAAAGCCATCCTTACTTCATAATATTCAAAATATTTAACTGGCTGGGACACCAACCAATGAGACTCGCATCTGGGCCAATCAGAAAGGACTTTCAAGTTACACACGCATAGGCCTCACCTGGCATGCTGAATCCAGACCCTGTCTCTGGGGAAGGCAATTCTATAGACCCTATCAGTAGCCTTCATGTCAGCCAACTCCCTCACTTTTTTTAAATGCCTGTTTTTTTGGTTTTAGGTTTGTTTTTGTTGTTGGGTTTTTTGTTTTTTGTTTTTTGTTTTTTGGAAGTGGCTCGAAGCCTTGGAACCTTCTAATTTTCCTTTAATCATGTCTTATTTATACCTGTCTGGATATTCTACACATGGAACAACTTTGGTCAAAAGGATGCAATAATTGAGTTCTGCCTTCCAGAACTTGCAGAGCTAAATGCAGGTTATGGTGACCAGCCCAGGCTATCTTGGGTTTGTCCACACAGTGCCTTGTTTGGGGTGGTGAGAGTCTCATTCCTTAGCTGATGGCATGGCCCTATAATCTTACTGTTGCTCCACATTCCTTTCTGACTCTGGCCTGGGGCATGGTGGATTGGTAGAGGATTTTCAGAGATCAAAGCATATCTCTGTTTTCTCCGGTCTGTTTGTAACTCCACCTCACTGGAAAGAAAAGGCCCAGTGAGGGATGCTCACTCCCACTGAAGTGTTTGTTTCTTGACATCATCTATGTGTTTCATGTCTAAGTCCACCTCCCTTCAAATAACTGAATTTTCTGACATTTTTCTTCTTTTTGGATCACAGGTCCACACATTCCGAGGCCCGCACTGGTGTGAATACTGTGCCAACTTTATGTGGGGGCTCATCGCCCAAGGGGTTCGGTGCTCAGGTAGACACAGAACTTTCTTCATCCTTTTCCATTTATATAAAGTGACATAATGTTGAGCTGGAGATCATTTCTCCAGAGTTAGGAAATAGATCCAGATTAGCTCAAAAGTCTAGCTTTCTGAAAGGTTCAAGTCATCTTCTCAGCTTAATGGAGAGACTGTTCTAGGTGTCTGCTGGAATGAAAAGGAATATCACGTTTATGCAAGAAAAGAAAAAAAACCCAAGCAAGTACATTTCCTTATGCACCTACCTGCCACCCAAAAGAGGCAGCAGTCCTTAAAAGAAAAAGAAATCAATTCCAATGGCACGGCAAAGATAGAAAAACCACATTTCTTTCCCATCCCCCACTTTACCACAAAAGGCAAGGCATGAAATTAGAAATACTGGTGAACCTTTGCCACACACCAGGCATTGAGCTAAGCACTTTCTATTTATCATGCCATTTAGTCTCACCAACAGACCTTAAAGACATGCAATTATTCTCCCCACTGAACAGATGAAGAAACTGAGGCTTAGAGGTAGTTGTTAGTAACTCTTGGCCACATAGTGGTAAGCGGTGGAAAATTGATTCAGCTCCAGAACACATGCTTAGAACTTTTCTGCTATCAGATTAGCTGTGCAACTAAAGACCTTGATTGGATATCACATATTTTCAAAGCACTTTGAAACCTTAGGTGTTTTTCCACCTAGAACTGGATGCCCACACCCAGTGCTAACAGCACATAACACATCTTACTAAAATACAGCTAACAAAAGAGCAAAGAATTGCCAAACTAATGTGTAACTGGGCTTCTTAATTCATCTCACCACACTTTCTCTGGCAAGCAGTCCTGGCCAGGAGCAAGAATAGCCTCCTGTGGTATACTGATTGGGTTTCTACCAACACCGTGACTGATTTCTTCCTTGCTACTAGGGTATGGTTTTTTAAAACAATTCTTAGGAAGCATTTAAAATAAAATAAGCTAATGACACTACATTAAGATAATCTACTTCGCCATAATGCCCATTTTGGTTCACAGGACTGTGGGACTTTAAATCCTTTCTCTGCTCAGAAGGGGCTACCTTAGCTTCCACTGGGTAGATACAGCAATCACCGGTGGTGGTACCTGGATGGGTCAAGTAGTGCTTGTGTATGTGGTTTAAAGCTACCTGCCCCCATCACAGATCCATGAGACAAGCAGCAAACAGGCTCAGAGGCAGCCTGTCCAGGAATGTTCCGGATACTCCAATTAACACAAAAGACTTACTCACCTGGGAGTTACAAAGCATCTCACGGCTCAACCACTGAGTAAAGCAGTAGACTATCTGAATCACCCAGTGGTCATTAATTCAGTCTGTCCAGATTATACCTACTAGAAATATCCTAATTGCTGGTGTTATCCAATTTGAGTAGCAAATCAGTCCAAAGTCAATATTATGAGAACAAAACTCTGGAATTTACATTAGCTGTGAATAGCAATTTTCTCTGGGATAAAAAGGTTTTTGTTTTTTCTGGTTTTTTTAATAAAACATATTCTGAGGTTATGTTAATATTCTCCAATGGCAACTGTTTGGCCTCATATTTCTTCTGAGCAGCAGGAAAATTGAAACCTGATCATTAAAGGTTAGGAATAGCCATCGCTGCCTCTCAACTCTCTGTATTTTACATATTTTAACTATTTTTTAAATGAATAGTCTTTATTTATAGCATATGGAATTGTAGTAGTTTGCACATATTGAATAATTTTATATATTATAAAACATTTTAATTTTAATAAAATGTCAGTATTTAACTCTACAGAAACACACTGTCACTTCAGATCTTCAAATGAAGTTTATAAGGAAATTTAAAATAGAATTATCACATAATCCAGCAATTCCACTTCTGGGTCTATACCCAAAAGAACTGAAAGCAGGCACTGAAACAGACATTTGTACACCTGTGTTTATAACAGCATTATTCACAGGAGCCAAAAGCTGGAAGCAACCCGAGTGTCCATCAATAGATAAACAAAATGTGGTATATCAATACTGTGGGATACCATCCAGCCTTAAAAAGGAAGGAAATCCTGTCATATCCTGTAATATTAATGAACCTTAAGGACATCATAAAAAGTGAAATAAGCCAGTCACAAAAGGACAAATGCTAATGATTCCACTTATATGAGATATCTACAGGAGTCAAATTCGTAGGAATAGAAAGTAGAATGTGGTTGCCAGGGGCAAGAGGGAGGAGGGTCTGGGGAGTTATTGTTTAATGACTGGAGTTTCAGTTTTGGAAGATGAAGGTTCTGGAGATGGATGGTGGTGACAGTTGCACACACGTGAAGGTACTTAATGCCTCTGAACTGTACACTGAGAAATGGTTAAAATGGTGAATTTTATGTTATGTATATTTGATCACAACTTTAAAAAATTATTTTAAGTGAAGTTTATAAGAATGTAATAAAACTTACTAGTGAAATAACGAGAATAGCTGGCCGGGTATCCTTATATTTTCTCACATATTTGCTGTTTCTTTTATTTTACTTGCATGTAGTTTTCACCACACTTCAGAGTTTAGAGACTAATTTAGTTGATCCTTATGATAACCCTAGGAGTAGATGCTATTATCATCCTTATTTTATAAAAGAGGATCCAAACAAGAAAACAAACCAGTTCTATTTGGTTCAATTTGCCCAAATTTACAACTACAAATTGATCTATCAAAATACTTTTGAAGTTTACTTGAGCTTTGTTGAATTTCTCATGTTGATAAAGCCAAGATGATTTAGAACTGGTTTTTTCTTTGTAAGGAGGGTAGGCAGAGAGAACTCAGCCTAAAAATTACATGAAAATCATAGAATGATTTTCAAAAATCATTTTTGATGATTTTATAAAAGTTTAGATTTTCTCAAATCCTTGATGTGGTTAAGTGCTTTTTTGTTAAACAGCTGATTACGATATTCATTATTATATGTGTATTATATATATATATATATGTTTTGAATAGATAGTACATCAACTTTGAACAGCTTAAGCATTAAATTTTTATTTTCCAAAATCCAGACTGTGTCTTGTTATTTTTTTTTTTTAAGATTTTATTTATTTATTTGAGAGAGAGAGAATGAGAGACAGATAGCAAGAGAGGGAAGAGGGTCAGAGGGAGAAGCAGACCCTCCGCTGAGCAGGGAGCCCGATGCGGGACTCGATCCCGGGACTCCAGGATCATGACCTGAGCCGAAGGCAGTCGCTTAACCAACTGAGCCACCAGGCGCCCTAGACTGTGTCTTGTTATTGTTAGAGAAATTCTGTCAGTGGATACCAACTGCTAACAAGGCTTTTAATGTGTTCATTGAACTTAAAAGTACCTTATAAGCTTTGGATCTTGATATGAGCTTTATAAATAATTACTCTAATCACCACATTACATGGCATTGTCCTAAATTGTAAACTCTCAGGTACTCCCACCAGTATCTCGTTAGACATTATTTCCACTCACAGGTGTCAAAATAAGGCAAGTAGAAAGAAAAATGGTCCACCCAAACTGCCCAACAAGGGGAAGGTCCTGGAAACTATGGGCAACTCTCCAGGAAAAGGGAAGAAGAGGCCAATGGTCATGGGTCCCTCAGACCAAAGATTAAAGATTCCTACAGAGAGAGTAATCATGTTTTCCACTAAAGGAGAATCCAGGACTTTAGAAAAACAACCTAGCAAAAGTCTTAGGTACCCTTTATGAGCCAAGACTAGCTCTGGGAATCCAAACCCAAACATCCACATGTGGACCAAAGGTTCCAAGTCCCAAAAGAGGGAAAAAAAAAAAAAAAAACAAAACCCTACAAACAACCTAGCTAATCACCAAAACTATCTCAGAGAAATGTTCTATTCTTATGGTCCAGCAACAGAAAAAGCTAAATGAGAAAAGGGGAATTATTTAAGTTTTGTGAGTAAAGATGGATTTCATACTCAGCTTGTGGAGAGTATCACCTCTAAATGGGAGAGATGTTCCAGAAAGATACAGCAAACCCTTGGGTGTTTTCAGTTTTATTTTTGGTAACATATAATTTGGGTTGGGCTTTTACAAAAGGGCCGGGCAAGGCTAATGTGGCTTCTTTGTTTACAGACTGTGGATTGAACGTACACAAACAGTGTTCCAAGCACGTTCCCAATGATTGTCAACCTGATCTCAAGAGGATCAAGAAGGTGTACTGTTGTGACCTCACAACACTTGTAAAGGCTCACAACACTCAGAGACCCATGGTGGTAGACATATGCATACGGGAAATTGAAGCAAGAGGTTTGGAAAAGACTCCTTATTTTAGTGATTTTGTTTTTATTGTTTGTTCTTACTGTTGTCAAGGAAACTTTCTTATAATTGTTAAATTGACTCTCTCTCCACTATTGATGTTGGGGAAACATTCTGACCCAGAGCACACACACACACACATACACACACACACACACATAAGCTAAGTCCAGCCAACTACATTAGTTTCTGTTTTGTACCTAAACCTTGCATGTATGCATCCAACACATGTTTGCTAAGCGTTTATTATGTGTTACACATTGAGGATATGAAAGTCACAGTTCTTACCTTCCAGAAATTCATATTGCAGTATGCAGAATCAGAGGGGTAAATAAATAAATGTTATGGGTGTGTGTGTTCAAAACACCATGGAGTCACAGAGGAAGACATTTTAATGTTATTTGAAGACAATAGAGTTTATGGCAGAGACGAGGTTTGAATTGAGTCTTTAAAAAAAAAAGATTTTATTTATTTATTTGACAGAGAGAGACACAGCGAGAGAGGGAACACAAGCAGGGGGAGTGGGAGAGGGAGAAGCGATACGGGGCTCGATCCCAGGACCCCGGGATCATGACCTGAGCCAAAGGCAGATGCCCAATAACTGAGCCACCCAGGTGCCCCTGAATTGAGTCTTAAAAAGTGATCCCATTAAATAAGATAAAGAAACTGCTGGTCAATACATACATTTTCTACCATAGAGAAATTCACTGCTAGTATTGGTTCTGTTTATTTCAAAGAGAGTTAAAAGATTAAAAAAGTCTATGCAATGAAAAATCAAGAAGGCACAGAAGAGGGGCGCCTGAGTGGCTCAGTCAGTTAAGCGTCCGACTCTTGATTTCAGCTCAGGTCGTGATCTTGGGGACGTGGGATCAAGCCCTGCATTAGGCTCCGCTCAGTAGGGAGTCTGCTTGAGATTCTCTCTCTCCCTCTCCCTCTGCCCCTCCCAACCACATACTCTCTCTCTCTCTCAAGTAAATAACTAAATCTTTTTTTTTAAAGATTTATTCACTTTAGAGAGAGAGCGAGCAAGCAAGCAATCGGGGGAGGGGCAGAAGGAGAGAGAATTCTGAAGCCAGCTCTGTGCCAAGTGCGGAGCCTCATGTAGGGCTCGATCCCGGGAGCCCGAGACCGTGACCTGAGGCGAAATCAAGAGTTGGCAGCTCAACCAACTGAGCCATCCAGGAGCCGCAATAAATAAATATTTTTAAAAAAGAAGAAGAAGGCGCAGAAAATAGAAACATTTCAATGAGAAGGTTCTTCACAGTAGGCTTGAGTCACCTTTCTTTTATCTGTGCTCTGTTTGGCTACTCTTCAGTATCAAAGTGTTCAGTGTGGTGGTGGATCGAGTCTGGTTGGGGAGAATGGGGATTGCTGGATATAACTTGGATAATTGGACCATGTGTAAAGCCCAGAGGCTTTAACCATTTTGACCAGGTAGGCACTCTGCTATAGTTGGTATTCATTATTGCGTCCAAACTGCGCAATGTATTCTACAGATATTTATGCATCGGTTAACTGTTCCATTCTTTCCAAAACAAAACAAAAGAAGGCATTATAAGCTTGTTATCCCAAGCCTTTTAGAGATAGGAAATCATTCCCTTTTCCGTGCAGGATGAAAACTAGAGCTATTCTGTTCCCTTAAGACTGTCCCATTTCATCTCAAATTGTAAGAAGAGCCTGCTGCCTTTGGACCACTGTGCCTGTCAGGGTTTGGTGGGCGCTTTGGGATCTGGTGAAGGTATTGCTGCAGGGGCTGAGCTGGGTAAGAGTTGAGAAGGGGTGCCCTGACTCCGGGTGAGTAGCTGGGAAAAGTATCCCTGGCTCCTGTTGTTTAGAGGGCTCTGCAATTTGGGGTCAGGTCATCAGCCTCTCTGGAGCCTCAACTCAGGACCTCGGCTTCCCTGGAGAAGCTGCGACCATCCCACGGTGATCCTCATCGGAGGCGACTGATAACTCTGGCAAAGTTACCACCGTGTCTGATGTCTGCTGTGTCCATGGGGAGCACAGCACAAAGCATGCCTAGTACAAGAGCTAGAATAGAGCAGAGCAGAAATTTTTGCCAGGGGAGTCAGAGCAAAGGGATTGGAGCTGCACATGTGAGCGGAATCAGAGAATGGGCTGGAAGAAATTCACATGACTCCCATCCCCAGCTTCATTGCCACCTCTGCCAAAGTCTTACCTCATCTTCCATCCCTGGCAAATTCCTTATTGTTCTGCAAAGGCTCTTTCATGGCCATTTGTTTCTGCATGATGTGGCAGAACGAAAAGATCACGGACGTGGAATTAGACTCCCAGCCCGGTCTCACACTCACAGTGGCGTGACCTTGGCCAAGTTACCTGCTCCATTTGAATATGTTTCCTCACCCATAAAGTGAATGGAATCAGTCATAAGGTGGCTGCGAGGGTTAAAATGAGCTGATCCATATAAATGACCTAGCACGGGGCCCAACATATAGGACTCAGCCTATGTTATTCCTTTTGCCTTTTCTTGGAATGACCACCTAGCCTAACTCCACCTCCGAATGCGTCTGTCTGCCACCTGACTTCACCCACTGACTTCAACCATTCACTCAGTGCTGTCACAGAGACCCCCAAACAATAGTGTCTGCAACAAGATAGAAATCTATTTCTCTCTCCAGTAATGGTCCAGACCCTGGGAGCAATCTAGGGCTAGGTGGGCAGGAACCCAGGCCCTGCAGCTTGTTGCTCCGCCATCCTCGAGAGCTGCCTTCTTCTGCATGGTCCCAAGTGGTGACCACCATCTCCTCCGAATTCCAACCAAGGGCAGAAAGGCATGCTCTTTCTCTTCAAGTCCACAACCCCAGCGCCGCTCTGGACACATCACTTCTGCTCTCTTCACATTAGCCAGAAGTTACTGGCCATGGCCATGGATGTTGTTCTGCAAGTCAGAGGTTCCACTGCAGCTGAGGAAGGGGAGAGCTGACATCGCAAGGAGAGCTGGAAGCCTCTGCTACTCTGGCAAACTCTAGTCCATCCTTCATGACTTCCTTCAAAGATGGCTCTTCAGTAAGGTCTTCGCCCTGGACCCTCCCACCAACAGACAGGCTGGGCTTGTGTTCACTGCCCGGTGCTCCCATGTGCCACTGTGTCCTTGCCTGTGTTGTGTGCAGGTCACAATCACAGTGAGGCACGCTTAACGTGTACTGCCGACTAGAAGAGGATGACTCCAGGTGTCCTCAGGTGGGCCGACCCAGTTGATCAGTATTGGCAGCCTGGGCAACTGTACGGAGACGAGTTCTGAGACTGAGTGGGGCTCGGTGGGGGACGGAGCCAAGTCCGTAAGAAAGGTCTCTGACGGTCCCAGGAGGAAGGGTGGCAGGACTTACGCGGTGCAGTTGTTGTCTGTGATGCAGCCCTTATGTACGGCAGGTAGCATATACTTGATCGATGGTTCCCAAGTGAAGAACAGGAAAGTATGTCATCAAGAGCTTGACAAGAGTACCGTGCACCAGCTGTACCAGCTACTTGTTTGCTCGTTCTTGCCATAGCTGGAATTTGAGGGCAGCTCGTTTCTGACTTGGAAGGTCTGAAATCTGACCCTTTATCCCTTCTGATACTTTTGGGACCTGGCAAGGCCTTAGGACGTATCTTAACAAATCCCTAAGATCTAGGAGCAGAAACCATATCTCTTTCTTAGCCCAAATATACAGGGATCAAGTTTCCAGAATCATCACTAAAATTTTATTTTTCCCTATCTGTATGATCATTTATTTGAAGGTATAACAATTAAATCAATCATATTTAAACATTGAACATATTATCCTATTTATGATTAAACATAAAAGGCGGTAAAATTTATATTGTTTCAATAAAAGCAGGATAATACGCAAGCATCCGCGTACGTGTGTGTTCCTAGCACAGGGCTGCATGCAGCGTGGCACGTGGGCTAAGATGATGCTAGGGAGGAAGCAGGTTGCTGCCTGAAGCAGTGAAATCTCATCCAGCAGTCTAATGAACAAGGAAGCAGGAGACCGTGGTCGGTGAGAATCTTAAGCACAGGCTCACTTTGCGAAGCCAGGCAGGAAGACCAGATCCCCGAGGTCTCTACTGCAGCACAAGCAAATGAAGACAGACTTGCCTGGAAAACTGAGATGGACAAGCCCAGCTTCTGACAGGAGTGTGTGTAATATACAAGAGCACTGACTATATTTTGCTCATTTCCTGCTAGCACACAATGTAAATATGAAATTAGAGTCCTTTGTAGATGTTTCAGGAAGCTAAAGTCTGTCTCTTTGTTCAACAGGATTGAAGTCGGAAGGCCTTTACAGAGTCTCTGGGTTCACCGAACACATTGAAGATGTCAAAATGGCATTTGACAGAGGTGGGCTTATGCTCTTTTGAAGGCCAGATGACCTATCCTTAGCATGCTTTCTCTTGGAACCAGATTTTATTCATAGTGGGGATGGCTTTCAGAGCTACTGAGAGCCGTTCCTCAGGAAGCCAAGGAATAATGGTTTACAAATCACAGAGTTCTCTGCCTTTCTGGGAGAGGTATTCCCTTAAAAACTGTGGACAAGTGACCACATGGGGAAGTGAGTTTAAAATACTTCTTGAATAAAATACTTCTTTGATGCCATTATGATTCTTGATTTGGTTGCCCAACATTTACAGTTGGTCCACATGGCCCCAGAGTGTCCTACACCCCCACCTGAGGGTCTTAGTGACTCTTTTCCTTCCCCCAAAACTCCAAAGAAGAGAGCATAGGATGGGGGTATGCCAAGCACTGAAACAGGGGAAGCCAGTGGAAGTCTCGGAGGTGACTTCTTTTGTTATTTATAACTGTGACAAATGCTCTCTAGGCCATACTATCTCTTGGGTCAAAAAACTTTGGAGCTCCTTAAAAGCACAGATCGCCTGGGCCCACCCTGGGGACTCATTCAGAAAGCTAAGTGAGCCCAAGAATCTGTATTTCTTTATTAATTTTTATTCAATTTATTTAAACAAAAAAACAGTTCACCCATTTTACCAACCCCTCACTGCTTGTCTCTTGCAACCACCAATCTGTTCTCTGTATCTATGAGCTTAGTTTTGTTTTGTTTTGTTTTAGATTCCATGTATAAGAGAGATCATATGGTATTTGTCTTTCTCTGTCTGACTTATTTCATTTAGCATAATTCCCTCAAGGTCCATCCATGTTGTTACAAATGGCAAGATTTCACTCTTTCTTATGGCTGAAGAACATTCCATTATATATATACTGCATCTCCTCTATATTCACCCATCGGTGGACAATTAGGTGGCTTCCATGTCTTGGCTTTTGTGACTAATGCTGCAGTGAACATGAGGGTGCACGTATCTTTCCGAATTAGTGTTTCTATTCTATATTTCTTTTTTTTTTTTTGCAGTTTTTAATTTTATTATATTATGTTAGTCACCATACAATACATCATTAGTTTTTGATGTAGTGATCCACGATCCATTGTTTTCGTATAACACCCAGTGCTCCATGCAGTACGTGCCCTCCTTAATACCCATCACCGGGCTAACCAATCCCTCCTCCCCCCTCCCCTCTAGAACCCTGTTTGTTTCTCAGGTCCATAGTCTCTCATGGTTCATCTCTCCCTCCAATTCCCCCCCCCATTTTTCCCTTCCTTCTCCTAATGTCCTCCATGTTATTCCTTATGTTCCACAAATAAGTGAAACCATATGATAATTGACTTTCTCTGCTTGACTTATTTCGCTTAGCATAATCTCCTCCAGTCCCATCCATGTTGATGTAAAAGTTGGGTATTCATCTTTTCTGATGGCTGAGTAATATTCCATTGTATATATGGACCACATCTTCTTTATCCATTCATCTGTTGAAGGGCATCTTGGCTCTTTCCACAGTTTGGCTATTGCGGACATTGCGGCTATGAACAGTGGGGTGCGTATGGCCCTTCTTTTCACTACCTCTGTGTCTTTGGGGTAAATACCCAGTAGTGCAATTGCTGGGTAATAGGGTAGCTCTATTTTTAAATTTTTGAGGAACCTCCACACTGTTTTCCAAAGTGGCTGTACCAACTTGCATTCCCACCAACAGTGTAAGAGAGTTCCCCTTTCTCCACAACCTCTCCAACATTTGTTGTTTCTTTCCCTGTCCATTTTGGCCATTCTAACTGGTGTAAGGTGGTATCTCAGTGTGGTTTTGATTTGGATTTCCCTGATGGCTAATGATGATGAACATTTTTTCATGTGTCTGTTAGCCATTTGTATGTCTTCTTCAGAGAAGTGTCTGTTCATGTCTTCTGCCCACTTTTTGACTTGATTATTTGTTTTTTGGGTGTTGAGTTTGAGAAGTTCTTTATAGATTTTGGATACCAGCCCTTTATCTGTAGTGTCATTTGCAAATATCTTCTCCCATTCTCTGGGTTGCCTCTTAGTTTTATTGACTGTTTCCTTTGCTGTGCAGAAGCTTTTTATCTTGATGAAGTCCCAAAAGTTCATTTTTGCTTTTGTTTCACTAGCTTTTGGAGATGTATCTTGAAAGAAGTTGCTGTGGCCGATGTCAAAAAGGTTACTGCCTATGTTCTCCTCTAGGATTTTGATGGATTCCTGTCTCACATTGAGGTCTTTCATCCACTTTGAGTTTATCTTCGTGTATGGTGTTAAAGAATGGTCGAGTTTCATTCTTCTGCATGTGGCTGTCCAATTTTCCCAGCACCATTTATTGAAGAGACTGTCTTTTTTCCATTGCATGTGTTTTCCTGCTTTGTCAAAGATTATTTGACCATAGAGTTGAGGGTCCATATCTGGGTTCTCTATTCTGTTCCATTGGTCTGTATGTCTGTTTTTGTGCCAGTACCATGCTGTCTTGGTGATCACTGCTTTGTAATATAGCTTGAAATCGGGCAACGTGATGCCCCCAGCTTTGTTTTTCTTTTTCAACATTTCCTTGGCGATTCGGGGTCTTTTCTGATTCCATACAAATTTTAGGATTGTTTGTTCCAGCACTTTGAAAAATGTCATTGGAATTTTGATCGGGATGGCATTGAAGGTATAGATTGCTCTGGGTAGCATAGACATTTTAACAATGTTTATTCTTCCGATCCATGAGCATGGAATATTTTTCCATCTTTTTGTGTCTTCTTCAATTTCTTTCATGAGTGTTTTGTAGTTCCTAGAGTATAGATCCTTTACCTCTTTGGTTAGGTTTATTCCGAGGTATCTTATGGTTTTTGGTGCTATTGTAAATGGAATCGTTTCTTTAATTTCTCTTTCTACAGTTGCATTGTTAGTGTATAAGAAAGCAACTGATTTCTGTGCATTGATTTTGTATCCTGCCACATTACTGAATTGCTGGATGAGTTCTAGTAATTTGGGGGTGGAGTCTTTTGGGTTTTCCACATAAAGTATCATGTCGTCTGCGAAAAGAGAGAGTTTGACTTCTTCTTTGCCAATTTGAATACCTTTTATTTCTTTTTGTTGTCTGATTGCTGTTGCTAGGACTTCTAGTACTATGTTGAACAACAGTGGTGAGAGTGGGCACCCTTGACGTGTTCCTGATCTTAAGGGAAAGGCTCTCAGCTTTTCCCCATTGAGGATGATATTCGCTGTGGCTTTTTCATAGATGGATTTTATGAGCTTGAGGAATGTTCCCTCTATCCCTATACTCTGGAGAGTTTTTAAAGGAAAGGATGTTGTATTTTGTCAAATGCTTTTTCTGCATCAATTGAGAGGACCATATGGTTCTTCTCCCTCCTCTTATTAATGTGTTCTATCACATTGATTGATTTGCGAATGTTGAACCACCCTTGCATCCCGGGGATAAATCCCACTTGGTCGTGGTGGATGATCCTTTTAATGTATTGTTGGATCCTATTAGCTAGGATTTTGTTGAGGATTTTGGAATCCATATTCATCAGGGATATCGGTCTGAAATTCTCCTTTTTGATGGGGTCTTTGCCTGGTTTGGGGATTAAGGTAATGCTGGCCTCATAGAATGAGTTTGGAAGTTTTCCTTCTGTTTCTATTTTTTGAAACAGCTTCAGTAGAATAGGTATTATTTCTTCTTTGAATGTTTGGTAGAATTCCCCAGGGAATCCATCAGGCCCTGGACTCTTGTTTTTTGGGAGGTTTTTGCTCACTGCTTCAATCTTGTTACTGGTTATTGGCCTATTCAGGTTGTCAATTTCTTCCTGTTTCAGTCTTGGCAGCTTACAGGTTTCCAGGAAGGCCTCCATTTCATCCAGATTGCTCAGTTTATTGGCATATAGTTGTTGATAATAATTTCTAATAATTGTTTCTATTTCCTTGGTGTTAGTCGTGATCTCTCCCCTTTCATTCATAATTTTATTAATTTGGGTCCTTTCTCTCTTCTTTTGGATAAGTCTGGCCAGTGGTTTATCAATCTTATTAATTCTTTCAAAGAACCAACTTCTAGTTTCATTGATCTGATCTACTGTGTTTCTGGTTTCTAATTCATTGATTTCTGCTCTAATTTTAATTATTTCTCTTCTAATGCATGGCTTAGGTGTCGTTTGTTGCTTTTTCTCTAGTTCTTTAAGGTGTAGAGTTAGTTGGTGAATTCGGGATTTTTCTATTTTTTTGAGTGAGGCTTGGATGGCTATGTATTTCCCCCTTAGGACCGCCTTTGCCGTATCCCATAGGTTTTGGACCAATGTGCTTTCATTCTCATTGATTTCCATGAATTGTTTAAGTTCTTCTTTGATTTCTTGGTTGACCCAAACATTCTTGAGCAGAGTGGTCTTTAGCTTCCAAGTGTTTGAATTTCTGCCAAATTTTTTCTTGTGACTGAGTTCCAGTTTTAGAGCATTGTGGTCTGAGAATATGCGGGAATAATCTCAATCTATTGGTATCAGTTGAGACCTGATTTGTGACCCAGTATATGGTCTATTCTGGAGAAAGTTCCATGTGCGCTCGAGAAGAATGAGTATTCTGTTGTTTTAGGGTGGAATGTTCTGTAAATATCTATGAGGTCCGTCTGGTCCAATGTATCATTCAAAGCTCTTGTTTCCTTGTTGATTTTCTGCTTAGATGATCTGTCCATTGCTGAGAGTGGAGTATTGAGGTCTCCTACAATTAACGTATTGTTATCAATATGACTCTTTATTTTGGTTAACAGTTGGCTTATGTAGATGGCTGCTCCCATGTTGGGGGCATAGATATTTACAATTGTTAGATCTTCTTGTTGGATAGACCCTTTAAGAATGATATAGTGTCGGGCGCCTGGGTGGCTCAGTTGGTTGGGCGACTGCCTTCGGCTCAGGTCATGATCCTGGAGTGCCAGGATCGAGTCCCGCATCGGGCTCCCTGCTCGGCAGGGAGTCTGCTTCTCTCTCTGACCCTCCCCCCTCTCATGGTTTCTCTCTCTCAAATAAATAAATAAAATCTTCAAAAAAAAAAAGAATGATATAGTGTCCTTCTGTGTCTCTTATTACAGACTTTAGTTTAAAATCTAATTTGTCTGATATAAGAATTGCTACCCCAGCTTTCTTTTGAGGTCCACTGGCATGGAAGATGGATCTCCATCCCTTCACTTTCAGTCTGGATGTATCTTTAGGTTCAAAATGAGTCTCTTGTAGACAGCATATGGATGGGTCCTGTCTTTTTATCCAATCTGCAACCCTGTGCCGTTTTATGGGAGCATTTAGGCCATTCACATTGAGAGTGATTATTGAAAGATATGAATTAATTGTCATCATGTTGCCTGTGAAGACGTTGTTTTTATAGATTGTCCCTGTAAATTTCTGTTGTAGATCACTCTTGGGGTCTTTCTCCTTTTATAGAACCCCCCTTAATATTTCTTGCAGGGCCGGCTTAGTGGTCACATATTCTTTCAACTTCTGCCGGTCGTGGAAGCTCTGCATCTCTCCATCCATTCTAAATGAAAGCCTTGCCAGATAAAGTATTCTTGGCTGCCTGTTCTTCTCATTTAGTACCCTGAATATGTCTTGCCAGGCCTTTCTGGCTTGCCAGGTCTCTGTGGATAGGTCTGACGTTATTCTGATGTTCCTCCCTCTGTACGTAAGGAATCTCTTCCCCCTAACTGCCCTTAAGATGGTTTCCTTGGTTCTAAGATTTGCAAGTTTTCCTATTACATGCCAGGGTGTTGGCCTGTTTTCCTTGATCTTAGGAGGGGTCCTCTCTGCCTCTAGGACTCGAATGTTTGTTTCATTCCCCAGATTAGGGAAGTTCTCAGCTACGATTTGCTCAAATACATCTTCTAGCCCTCTCTCTCTCTCCACTCCCTCCGGGATTCCAATTATTCTGACATTGGAACGCCTCATGGTGTCACTTATTTCTCTGATTCTATTTTCATGGATTCTGCGTTGTTTTTCCCTGGCCTCCTCTTTTCCCGTTTTATCTATTATACTGTCTTCCAGATCGCTTATTCTCTCTTCTGTCTCAGTTACCCTAGCTGTTAGATTATCTAGATTGGATTGGATCTCATTGATAGCATTTTTAAGTTCTGCCAATTCACCTTTTATTTCTGCCCTTAGAGACTCTATGTTGCCATTAATTGATTTCTCCATTCTAGCCATTGTCTTCACAATTGCTAGCCTGAATTCCATCTCTGACATCTTGGTTATGTTTGCATCCATTTGTAAATCTGCAGCATAAGTCATAATCTCTGAGTCTTTTCTGTTTTGGGGGCTCCTCCTTCTAGTCATTCTGTTGATGGGTGTTTGAGGGAATGTATAGAGTCCAAATTATTGACCAGAACCCAAGCAAGATGCACCTGTTTTCTTGGGACCTTAGGGTTGCTGGCCTCTTGTTTTCCCAGCCTGTCTTCTGCAGGAGGGGCCTGCCGCGCTGTTACTCAGGCAACCCTGTTCGGGCGGAGTTGCCCTGCGCCCCTGTGGCGGGGGATGGGCTCAGCGGGAATCAGTCTTTGGGGCTTTTGTTCTCTGGCGCCTTCCCCTGGGGGCTTTCCGCGTCTCTTCTACGAGTCAGAGCAGAAGAGACCGTTTCCAACCCTCTGCCTCAGAGCAGAGAGACCTCAGTCTGTTCTTCAGTGAGCTCTCCAGGCCACACCGTCTCCGTTTCTGTCCGTGCTGCTATAATCTGCAGCGGCCTGGGTTGTGCGCCCCTCCGCAGCGCTCCCAGTCCTGCCTCCAGGTCGGGGCACGTCTCTGCCCTTTGTGCTTCTAAAACTGCCAGCCGCTCCCAGTTCGCGTGCGCGGGACTCTACCGCTCAGGGTTTCCACCCCCAGGGGTTGCAGTTCACCGGCACAACCCCGGCGCACCGGGTTTCCGTCTCGGAGGCTGCAGTTCGCGTGCGCGCGACCGTCGCTCCGGTTTCTGTCCGGGGGGCTGGGGTTCGCGTGCGCGTGACCCCGCCGGTCTGGTTTTCCAACCCAGGGGCTGCCCTAAAGTCCTTTCCTGACGCTACCAGTCTGCAAGTCTGTGCCCGTCCGCAGCGCGCGAGGCTGTCACTCACCGGCAGTGCAGGATCCCCATGGCCAGGCACCCTCCCGCCGCCGTTTATCCTCCGATATCTGCCCGCAGGATCACGGCTCTCCGCTTCCTACCTCAAAACCAACCGCCTGCGAGTATTCTGTTTGTAGAGATCCAGATCTTCTTACATCTCAGGCTGGTTTCGTGGGTGCTCAGAGTGGTCTGGTAGATATCCAGCTCAATTCCGGGGACCAGTTGAAATAGGGTCCCCTACTCCTCCGCCATCTTTCCCCTCTCCACTCTATTCTATATTTCTATTGAACAGTCCAAATAACAGTAGAATCGAGGGATAGAACCCCTAGCCTACTAGATAGAACCTTCACTCTGTAGAACACTAGACAAGGTCTCTGATGATCTGGCCTATCTTTTCAGGCTCGTGGCCAGTTCCTCGGCCCTGTATACTTTGTGCCCCAGCTACACCGAAATACACCTTAGCTGTTTTCATGAACAAGTACCTTGGCTCATGTTGTTCTGTCCATCTAGAATGTGTTTACATCTCTGCCTGGCAGACACTTACCTATTAATCAGGTGTCCACGCAAGTCTTTCCTCGTTCATGAATCCTCAAGCTGACCCCAAGCTGACCTAAGAGTCCCATTGTCCTTTCCTGTGTCCGCTCCCCCCCACCATGTTTCCACATCTCCAGCCTAGCAAAGCTTTCCATTTCTTTGGACTATGGAGTTGCATGCCTGACTCCCAGTCTGACTAGAGCTCTTTGAAGGGAGTATGTCTTTTCTTCTTTGATTCCCCAGCGCTTAACGGTGCCTGGCACATGGTAGAGTCTCAATAGATATTTGTTAAATATGTAAATAATGGGATCGGACGCCCCATCTGCTGTACTCACTATGTTCTGTACGCCAGCTTTCTTTATCCTCAGAACCACATTTGCTGAGACATTTATTCTTTCTTTCAATTCTCTATGTAAAAGAAAATGCTAATCATCTCAATATGATTGAAACTTTCTTATCCAAAAAATGTATAACCTGTGACGGTTAAATTGGACTGATTTTTACTAATGGTAAAACAAAAAGTCAAAAAATGTTTTCAGAATGATTGCAAACATGGCTAGCATATGACATTACCCATACATGAGGGAAGATCAGAGTTTCCCAAATTAAAGTCCTAGGAACAGAAGAGAAAGAACTAAGAGAAATATCAGTGAGCTTGTGAGAGACAATAGAAACTGAAGACATTCAGCAATTATGATGTGTGTGTGATCTTCAAATCCAAATCCAAAGAATACTGGTGCAGCTATATAAAAGCTTGGCTTTTTTTATTATTTTTTCAGATGAGCTTGTTATTCTCTTATGAACATTGGTGTCTAGAATATGAATTACTATGCTAAGTTTCTGTCTAGCAAATTACCAGAGGCTGGGCCCAAAGAAATACAATAAGTCAATTTCACTGCTCTTTTGGCTACACTTACCCTCAGACCCAAAATCCCTCTCCGCAAACCTCTTTTTGTTACTTCCTGCCCGTCAGTGTTACTAGAAGAGCAGTCAGCTGGGACTTGCACTGGCACATCGCATTCACTGTTGGATCTTTTTTTTTTTTTCTGGGCACGCTTTACCTTGGTGAAATAGGTCCTAATTAGGAATCAGATCACTGATTGTTTTTCAGATGGCGAAAAGGCAGATATATCCGCTAACGTCTATCCAGACATAAACATCATCACCGGAGCCCTTAAACTGTACTTCAGAGACTTACCCATTCCTGTTATCACCTATGACACCTATCCCAAGTTTATCGAGGCAGCCAGTAAGTATTGAGAACTAACCTTTTATTTGTACCAAATTGTGAAGTGGAATGCTTTTAACTTCAGGAAAATTAAAACTCACGACTGTTTAAATTATCCCACGAGCACTCACTTTGCCAAGTGAGGGCACAATGGTACAGTTCATAGAAAGCCAGGCCTAGTTCACCAGCTGAGTTGAACCAGTACCCACCACCTCTGCTCGGCTAAAGCTGGGCGCCAGGCAGTTCTCTCTCCACATTGTCCCTTCTATGCTGGAACCGGCCCCGTCAGGGCTACTCTGTTATATGTTGAAGGCAAAAATGTGTCTCTAGTAAACACTCAGATGTTCTACGATGAGGACTGTATAGATAACTACTTTCATCCATTAATCACACTCTCATCGCTCATCGATTAAAGTTAGACCCCAAGCTATGCCCACTGATGTTGTTCAAAATTGACAATACTGTGTCAAGGACTATACCAGGACCTCTCAATAATACCCTCTGGTTTAAGCTTCCCATCTACCTGGTGAGGCAAATATCATAATCCCCTTTCCCAGAGCAGGAAAGCTAGTGTCCGAGAGCTGAGCTCACAGGGCCGGGAACTGAACATCATCATTGTTGGTCTTCCTTCAGCCCATGGTTGCTCATCAGTGTTTGGCACTTGGGTAGACTGCTGTCAGGAGAGAGGACCATATTGGGGTGGGAGGTAGGGGGCGGGGAGCGAGAAGTGGTGCTGCACTTTGCCCAGGAACATAGGAAGGAAGGAGAGAGTCAGATGATAGGATGCATGGCATAGAAATCAAGCACATTTTGAGGAATTTCTTATGAAAAATACCTTTGAAGGTAAATATAATAATAAGATGCCTGATGGGGACAAACATGGGCAGGCTGGGATTAGTGCAAGATGCACTTTCCTGATGACCTATGGCCCCACTTCCTGGTAAGAGCATTCTTTCCTGGGTCCTGGTGGTCCTGTGTGGAGAAGGTTCTGGCAGCTGGGTACCCTCTGCCCCAGGAGGAATGGCAGGGGAACTTTCTTTGAATGACTGCCAATTCCTATCAGAGCCCTAAAATGCAGAAGCATGCATGTTTCCTCCCTTGGTGAATGTGCCTCATATCTACTTCCTAAGCCGGACTGTACAGCGGGGTTCAGAATGCCAACACTTTGGTCAACAGCACCATGAGTGCAAGCTGCGCTCGTGGGCTCATATGGGCCAGCGCCCTTGGGTCGTAGGGTGTATTCAGTCATGGAAGCCTTCCAGGAAGAGGCTTGTCAGACAACTGCGGGAGAACACTACCAAGTGTGATCCACTTTAAATTAAAGCTTGTGGTAGTGAGATCTCTAGCAAGTCTGGCATTCAGAAGATGAGCAAAACCATTTGGGCCACCAGCAAACATCTCCAGGACTGCAGATTCCTGGGAGGGCAAGGACCATGCCCAGCCTCCTGTCACCCGCCCACTGGGTGTTCAATACATGTGTGGTTGCCAACCTCCAACCCTTTCTGGAAGAAGGCAAGACACAAATGCATTGATTAGTTTAAGTGAAATGTTACCTGAAATAGCATGAACTTATTAGGCTTCCCTTCCACCTGTAACCAGAACAAACCAAACTTGTTACTTCTCTGAAAACTTTAACGTTCCAGCATGGCACTGACTCATGTGGGCTCTTCACAGAACTCTCCAATGCCGACGAGAGGCTGGAAGCCGTCCATGACGTGCTGATGCTGCTGCCTCCGGCCCACTACGAGACCCTCCGATACCTGATGATCCACCTCAAGAAGTAAGCTGACAGCTCCTTGACACGCGCTCTGTAAACCCTGTCTGCCTGGGACAGTGAGTGCGTTAGCAAGAGTTAACAGCCTTCCTCCCCAACCCGCTGAGTAGACAGACTCTCCTTTAAAGTGAACTCTGGGGCCTTCCCTAGGCCAGCCCCACTTGTAACTGCTAGAACCCCGACTCCGTGCCCGGAGGTGCGCCACACACTTCACACGGGTTATCTCTGTGAGGTGGGTATTGTTAGGGGCCTCAGGTTACAGACAAGATTGCTGACGTTTAAGGAAGTAAAATAACTGATGGGAAGAGGTCAAGTGAAGCCAGGATTGAAATCCAGGCAGTGTGATTGAGAGCCCATGCTCCACCTTGACCATTTGTCCACACTGCCTCCATGTCTGCATCTGCCGCCCACACAAGCCCTATATATACTCTGTGTTCTGCTCTTCCTCCTTCTGCTCGTTCTAGTTCCGGACTCCTGAGCCTGCCTTGCTTCTGGGCAGGCACATTCCCATCCTGATCCCTTGGTTTTCTTGATGAATTGGTGACCTATCACCAAGTAACAAATTGCCCTCAAACTCGGAGGCTTAAAACAATAAAGATTTATTATCTCACAGTCTCTGTGATCAGGAACTCAGGTGTGGCTTAACTGGCTGCCTCTGGTTCAAGGCCTCTAATGAGGCTATGGCTGAACCCACGGCCAGGCTGCAATCTCAACTAAAGGCTCAACTAGGGGAGCATGCGCTTCCAAGCTCACTCATGAGGTGCTTGCCTAGATTCCGTTCCCCAGAGGCTGTGTGACTGGAGGCCTCATTTTCTTGCTGTTTGCTGGAGGCCACCCTCAGCTCCCTGCATGTGGGTCTCCCCACAGGCAGCTCACAAAATGGCTGCTGGCTTTCCTCAGAGCTAGCAAGGAAGAGCACCCAAGACAAAAGGTATAGTGTTTCCATAACCTAATCTCAGAAGTGACATCCAGCTGCTTTTGCCATATTCTGTTTGTTGGAAGTAAGTCGCATACATTAGGGCAAGGGATCACACAATCCCTTCACACATACAAGAGTATGAATTACAGGAAGCAGGGATCACCGTGAGCCATCTCAGAAGGCACCCACCATGGAGGGCTCTGCACTGGGTTGTCTGTGTGACAGCACATAAGACGGATGGAGATGTTTGAGTATTTACAGGACCCTGGTTCCAGACTCTTTTACTGCAACTGTGGATCTCTTTCCTTCACTGTACATATATAATGAAGTCAGTGAGTTGGTCTTTGAGATGTTGGAGGGATCAGGGCATTTCTGTGCACCTTCCTCTGTGTTTTTGGAAGACACAAAAAAGTGGCCCATTCTTAGATAAAATGAACCAAAAATTGTGTGCACTGACTAGTTTACAGATCCATTCAAAAGTGAAAGGAAGCAAGTTGAGAATACTGTATAAACTCTTGGGGTTGAAGTTTTTGTTTTTTACTGTTTAAAACATAAAAATATTGTTGCTCATATTCATGGTGATCAGAGATGTAATAACATTTAGCTCAGAAGGTGTCCATTTTGATTAATCTATTGAATTTAAGAGTATGAGCAATTTTTGGATAAGTAATAGACTATGAATGCCAGCCTGGCTTTTAGTTAGCCATAAATTATTTCTTTAGAAAGAAATTAGTTCTAATTGTTACAGTTTGGAAGGCAAAGAATCATTATTAGGAAAAATGCTGATATGTCCCAGTTGAATCTTTAATGCCAATAATTTCGTATTTTTACCATGCAGGGTTTGTCAGCCATCTTGTTTGGCCAGGCATGGTGCCTGCCTAATGGGTAGATGTGAGCAATTTGATAATGAAGAATGTTCCTCTTTTCTACCTCCTTAGCTTTGCAACAGGAAAATAATGCAAGCTGAATTGGCCTTCCTAAAAGAATACTAAGTGGCCAATCTTAATTAGCTCCAAGAGAATAGAAACAAAGGGATGGCCATCTGTGCGGAACCTAAACATGTTTTAATCATATTTTGCCCTTCTATGGATAACCTACTGTCTTTTAGTTCTATTACGAACATCCAAAAAACCTCAATTCCTTAAAACGAGACTCTAGCAGACTGTAATTTTATCCCTCTAGGAAGGTATTAAGCCAACTCTGGAGTTTGACTTTTATTCTTAAAGGCTTTGCTGTTCTCATCTGGATGTTGAAATGATGATTTTCAATTCCAACAATAATTACTGCTCCAGACCTCATCCTGTGGGAACTAGAAATAATGTCCAACTGTTTTCCTGTTTGGCCACATTCCAGCCATTCCCCTGTCCCGTGATAATGGTCTGGCTCTTCCTACGCTCGTGGCAGCCCCATCCTACAGTAACCTTGCCCCTCTGACACTAGGCCTGCCAGCAGACCGGAGATCTGTCCTCAGCTTCCCTGCCCGGGAGCATACAGACCAGCAGGAAGCAGCTACGGGGAAGAGAAGACTTCCATACAAGCCTAGACTAAAATCTGTATGCACCATGGGCCAGCTAAGAATCTGCTGCCCCTTTCAACCAATATCCCTTAATCACATTTCCACATTTATTTAGTAAGAAGGACTGATTTTCTAATTTTAAAGATGTGTCTCTACCAGATTCACTAAGTAATCCACTTCCACTGGCTGAAGGCAATGTCAACAATGTAAAAAGAAAAAAAAATCAGAAAGTTACCTTTTTTAAAAAAGCTTTATTTACTTATTTACTTATTTATCTGAGAGAGAGAGTGAGAGCATGGGAGAGCGTAAGCAGGGAGAGGGGCAGAGGGAGAGGGACAAGCAGACTCCATGCTTAGTGCTGGGCCCAAAGTGGGGCTCAATCCCATGAGCCTGAGATCATGACCTGAGCCAAAATCAAGAGTCGGATGCTTAACCGACTGAGCCACCCAGGTGCCCCCCAAAAATTACCTTTTTAAAAAATACCTTTCTAGGGGCACCTGGGTGGCTCAGTTGCTTAAGCGACTGCCTTTGGCTCAGGTCATGATCCCAGAATCCCGGGATGGAGTCCCGCTTCGGGCTCCCTGCTCAGCAGGGAGTCTGCTTCTCCCTCTGACCCTCCTCCCTCTCATGTTCTCTCTCATTCTCTCTCTCTCAAATAAATAAATAAAATCTTTTAAAAATTAAAAAAAAATACTTTTCTATAATTCTGATTCTCAATTTTCTTTTACAACTTCCCAAACCAGAGAAATTCTTGGGAGCATACATGCATAATGAGTATAAAAATTCATCCGCAAGTCTATGTAACATCTCTGTGTATGTGTCTATTTTGCAGGGTGACAATGAATGAGAAGGACAATTTCATGAATGCTGAAAATCTGGGGATCGTGTTTGGGCCCACGCTGATGAGGTCCCCCGAGGACAGCACCCTCACCACCCTCCATGACATGCGGTACCAAAAGCTGATTGTGCAGATTTTAATAGAAAATGAAGATGTTTTGTTTTAATCCACCAGGGAAATGAGACGAATGGCTCCAGCCCCATCTTGTTGATAAGGCTAAAGGAACAAAAACACTTCTTACACTTGATTTCTTTTTCAAACAAGTGACAGAATTTCCTGGACCGCAGTGGATTGTCAAGTCGGCTACTGTGTCTCATAGACACCCGCCTCCTCCACGTGAGAACAGCAGGGGTGAGAGTGACCAAAGGCCCTGTCTTGGGTCTTTGCTGTGCCTCCTACATATGTCTGTTTTGCTGGAAGAGTGATTAATAAATCTTTCTTTAACTTATTAAAAAAAACAAGGTAGATCTTTAAGCTTCAGTCTTATCAGTAATAAAAGGGAATTTAATTCATAGAGGTACTTGAGACAGTTATACATTTTCCACTTACAAGAAGAAGACAATTCTATGTTAAATGTTAAATGAAACTTATATTGTAAAATGTATTTTTATTTTAACTGCAAGAATGTTACTTTATTTCAGCAAATAGAACTCAATGCAGTGCATTGATTATGACCCTGTGTATCTTGTCCTGCTTCTTGCTGTGATCCCTGAAAAAGTTTACCATGAATGCAGTATTATCTTGACATACCTCTGTCCTTATTAGTGCTTTGCAATGGAAGTTCACCGGCCACCTGTGTCCCTGCTTTTGATAGGTTTTGCTGTTAAGCACGGGCATCTTGCAGTCGTACGGTATATGTTTATAGCAATTGTAGGATGGTCTGAAACATCCAGATTTTCTTTCCATAAAAATTTTGTGAAATCCCAAAGTATGTTTTGGCATTGGTCAGAGTCTTTCCATATCATGTGTGTATATCCCAGAACATGCAGAATGTGGTCATTTTACATAAAATGATGTGGGAACACTGGTTGAATCTGGGCCATGTAAAAAGTGAGCACTTTCCCTATGTCTTTTCAGGCCAGCACTCGGAAGTAACCGATTAATGGCAAGTTGTATTGTTGTCACATTTCTGTATTTATGAAAAGTGAATTACTGATTACTGATTTTTTTCCATTTTTGTTTTATAAACAAGCCTATTTTTCAAAGTAAGAATGAATAAGTTTGGTTTTTATAAATATTTGTTCCTACTTGATAAAAGTAGCTCTGTATGGATCATAATTTAATACGATTTGATCGCGATAGTTCCATCTTCTGGGTTATAAATTTAGCTTAGCATGAGCTTTTCACAGCAAGATCTCTATATTTGGTAACATAGGTAAAATATTTAAAGCATCAAAACCTGTAAATTTAAATTTTTTTTTTCTGAAATCCAACTACAATGTCTTTTCCTCTGATTGTCTGAGATGATCCATGTACTTACTGGCTAGTTTTATTTTGGAGTGAGCAGAAGAGAATTATTGTGTGGTGCGTGAGCTGAAAGGAGGAAGGCAGTGCAATCGTCCTGGACAGTTCCAAGGGCTACGCGGATGGACTCCGTTGGCACACGGTGGGGGGGGAGGGGTCAGAATGGTTCTGCTGGGTCCCTGCTATTATTGTTCCTCCCAACTGTACAGATTTGTTGGTTGTAGCTTATGTACTTCTTGATACTGTCAAAAAATTATCTGAAAATGGTTTTATTTTGTGAAGTGAATAATACTTTGTAATTTATGATAGTGTAAATGGAAGGAAAAGCATTAAATGTATTAAATTCTTCTGTCTATCACCTTGGAGTGTGCAAAGAAAATTGGTGTTGGGGAATGGCGGGGGTGGGGGCAGGTTACGGGGAGAATATTTAAAACATTGCTTCCAGATGGGATTTGGCAATAGAGTTTCTATCCTCACCAAAACATGATGAGGAAACAGAAACATCCCACTGAGTCCCAACCCTCCTCCAGCTTCCCTCTGGAGAGCCTGCTTGAGATTAGGATTCTAATGCTCCCCCTTCACTGTCTCTAAGACCTGCTGCATTCATGTTTTTTTTTCATTAAGAGATGTAGTGTTTAGAGCAAATCCCCCTAGGTCATCCGCAGGAGGGCAGAACAAGAGTTCTGGAGCCAGAAGGACTTGAGCTCAAATCCCAGATCTCCGTTAGCAGCAGCAGATGACCTTGGGAATGAGTTTGCTCATCTGAAAAACTGGGGAAAATATTCTGGTTAGATGAAGTGATGATCTAAAGTAATTAGTAATAGTTATTTCTTCTTATTATCATTAGTAAGAGTGATAACTTAGCAGGGGAAAAGATATAATGGGGTAGGAAGGCAGAAGCATGAGAAGAAAAGGGCTTGTCCCAGGTTAAATCCAAGTTCAAGTAATAATAAGGGATATTATAACAGGGTTCTATAATACATAACGAGGGTCACCTGACTCCTTTTCTCGACTGTTATTACAACACCTGATCCCGTCTCCCTTGCTTCAGTCTGAATTCTGCTCACCCACACCTATCTCCCCCACCATCTGGCAGCCTGATATGGCTCCTCTTACCTGGCTTGAAATTCCTACCATTGGAATAACTCTAGTAGTTAAGACCTGAAAGGAGGCAGCATTGTTTCCAGAAACACACTGTTAAATTGTCTACAAGTGGGTTGTGGGAAGCCAGACAGGAGCAGAGTGGGTGGGAGAAGACAGTTCTGAGGATGGGAGGAGAAGCCATTTCTTTCTCGCATTAACATAAATGGGCACCGGGTCCACAGCTGGGAGGGGGCTGGTGCTGAATTTCAAGGAGAGCAGGCTGGAAGGGCAGAGGGAGGGAGGTAAGGAGAGCATAGGACAGTCACATACCACAAACAGCTCACGGATTGTCTGGGCTGTCCTGATTCCTACCGAAAACCCAACTCAGTTAGCTTACGAATTCCCAAGATCTATCAATCCCCAAATTTATAATTAATCTTTTGATTTAAAAAATGTAATGTTCATTGATTGTCAACAAATATTTATCAAGCATTTATTAATGGGCCAGACACTGAATACTTGGAAGCAAGGAAGAAACTTATCTCACTGGAAGAATTAAATTTAGTCTGGCTAGAGAGAGAAAGCTGCTTGTGTTGAGGGTTTTGGACTGTAACATCAGGGAAATGAGTGCCACTAATTTTTTTTTTAAGATTTCTTTATTTAGGGGCGCCTGGGTGGCTCGGTCATTAAGTGTCTGCCTTCGGCTGAGGTCATGATCCCAGGGTTCTGGGATCGAGCCCCGCATCGGGCTCCCTGCTCCACGGGAAGCCTGCTTCTCCCTCTCCCACTCCCCCTGCTTGTGTTCCCTCTCTCGCTGTGTCTCTCTCTGTCAAATAAATAAAATCTTTAAAAAAAAAAAAAGAAAAAGATTTCTTTATTTATTTGAGAGAGAGAGAAAGCATATGGGTGGGGCAGGGAGAATCTCAAGCAGACTCCCTGCTGAGCACAGAGCCTGACAAAGGGCTCAATCCCATGACCCTGAGATCATGACCTGAGCCCAAAATCAAGAGTCGGACACTTAACCAACTGAGCTACCAGGTGCCCCTAATTTTTTTAAATAAACTTAATTTTGGAATAGTTTTATATTTACAGAAAAGTTGCAAAGATACTACAGAGTTCCTGTGTCCTCCTCACCCACCCTCCACTAGTGATAACATCTTATGTAACCCTGGTTCATGTATCAAAACTAAGAAACCAACACTGGCACATCACTGTTAACTAAAGTCCAGAAGTTATTCAGATTTTATGGGTTTTCTACCAATATCCTTTTCTGTCCTGGGATACCATCCAGGGCACCACGTTGCACTAGCATTAATGGGTTATAAGGGACAGATGACACAATCTAGTTTACATTTTTAAAAGATCACTTACTTGGCTATGGATCCATCGGAGAACATGTGGGCGGATGCCGGCAGTGAGGGTAGATGAGGTTAGATGTTCTCCTTGTCATAAAGGACTGCGGTGATGTAGCCTGCACTGGGGCGATAGCAAAGCAGAGTCAGCTAGAATTGAGTCATAGTGAGGAGGCAGAGTTGAAAAGGTTTGGTTATAGATTGGATTAAAGAATCAAGGATGATTCCCAGGTGGCTTAATTTGACCACTAGATAGTATTTACCGAAAAGAAGACGGAAAGAGGAGTTGGCAGTCTAGAGGAGAGGCGGGAAAAGTAGGGAAGATGGTGAGGTCCATTTTGGACATGGTGAAACAGAGATCGCTGTGAAATTTCCAAGCAGAGATGTTTCATGAGCAATTGCACTGACAGACTGCAGCTAGAGATATGTTTCTGGGAGGTAACAACCACGGGATTGAATGGAAGGACTCAAGGACACAGAACAGAAACAGGTGAGAGTCCTGGTTCAGAGTTCTGTGAAGCACCAACATTCAGGAAAGAGGAGCGAGCAAAGGAGGTCTGTTCTAATGCAGTAAAATAGAGAGTCTCATGAGTGCAGTTTAGAAAGCCTCTCTTCCTTGTCTTCAGCTTTGTTTCACAATGTCCTAATCCATGTCTTTGGCCCACTTAGATTTACTTTGCTACATGTGAGGCACCACGTTCAACCCAGTGCTTTGGAGGACTTAGCTTATTTTGTAAATGCAAATGAGCCAGAGTCATTTTTCTTTTCTAAGTTTAGTTGAAAAGATGGTATCATACTCACGGACCTCCTTCACTGCCTTCCTACTGCGGTTTGTACACACTGTTCACCCAGCCCTTATCCCAAAGTGCCGTGAGTGTGGGTTCCTCTGTCTCCCACTGAAGTACACACTCCCTGCGACCAGGAGCCCTGGATCCACATGCTGGCCAGGCACCTTCCTGCACAGCCTGCAAGTCTCAACTCCATGTTCATCTCCCTGCTGAGACCTTCCCGGGCTTCTCTGGGCAGAGAACAGAGCAGGTACCAGCCATAAACACGTGGAAGCACGGGAAACTTAGAGAACTACAGAGCTGGGCTTAACTAGAATGTTAAGTATGAGGGAAGAGGAGGGGAAGTGAGATTAAACAAGCAGGACTGTGCCAGGAACAAGGAACCTTGCAAGCCGAGCACAAGTGAAACTCAGGAAGGTCTGTCTGGTGACACAGGGAGGGTAGACCAGAAGATTTAAGACTAGCGCCATGGAAGCTAATCCGGAAACTGTTAGAGGCAACGCCCATGTGAACTTGGCTTCCCAGAGGAGCAATGGAGAAGAGTCATGGATATGAGAGAGATTTAAGAGGTTGTTTTGATGCCAGAAATGAAAGGAAGGAGTCACAAATGATGCCCCCATGTCTGGCTTTTGCAACTAAATGAATATTTAGGAAGATAACAGAACATGGGAAGGGGAGCGGGTTCAGCAAGGGAAAATCATGGGTGCAGTTTGCAGGATGCATTATGGTGCTAATGGTTCGCCCACATGGAAATGTCTGGTAGGCAGTTGGACAGATGGTTTTGGAGCTCAAGAAAGGGGGATGTGCAGGTCATACCCGACCTGGTCAGACTGTATGGACAGGTGAAGCAGAGAGGACCAATAGTAGGCCCCTGGGTAAGAACAAAGTCCGAGGAGCAGGCAAAGTTAGAGGAAGGTCAGGAAAGGTCAGAGGAAGAGGGAGAGAGTGGGGAGTGTAAGATGAAAGCAGGGAAGACAGAACTTCAGGGATGGAGGGGACGCCGGCTCATATGCTATGGCAAGGTGATAAGGTGATGAGTCACTTTTCGATATGGCAACTAAGGAGTCCCTCATAACTTAACAGGAGCTTTTCAACTTGGATGATGTGGTGAAAGGCAGCTTGCTGAACCTTAAGGAGTGAATGGGGGTGAAGAATGAAGATAAAACCTATCATCAGAAAAAGCAATGAAGCTCTCTTTCTGTAGGCTTGTGCACCTCATATATATGGTAAATCATCTACAGGAGCACATTTTTCATTGTTGCCAAAAAATTATTACCTTAACATACTTTCCTGAAAAATTGTATACTTCAAAATCTTCATAAAGAGTTAACTGAGTATTACTAGAACAGATTTTTGGTCACTCCAGTTAACCAAACATGATACCTGATTTTTTCTGTCCTAATCTGTAAAATGGGTATAATCCTCGTTTTGTTCTAGTTCCCTAATCTGAAAATGGGCATAATAACAGAATATCTGCTCTCCCCTCCCTATCAGAGTGCTTCTAAAGATCCATTGAGATCTTGAATGCGAAAACAGAAGGCTCAGTATAAACTCTATAGCAATGTACAAATTGTTAATTATCCTACATACACAGAACCACCCTTCCAAAACCAATCCTCTGTCAGGTGGGGCAAGCCTCCATTAATTGGCAGGGTTGGAGGATATGGAGGCATGGGATGGAGCAGGACATTCCTGTCAGGGGCAACACGGGGCTGCAAGAATCAGATGTGGAGGCCAAATAGCCCATCAAGGGAAGACGTTAAGACCCCAAAGTCCATGCAGAGAAGACCTGTGGCAAGACAAAAATAGACCTCATCAAGCCAAGAATTCAGGGCCAGAGACCAAATCAGAAACAAGTAGGTGCATGCGTGCCTCTGTGTTGTGTGTGTGTGTGTGTGTGTGTGTGTGTGGGGGGGAGAAGGGGTATGGGGTTCCTTTCTAAGGGGTCACTGATAAAACCCATGAGGTCTTTATGGGCCAACAAGTTCGTGACTCTGGGGTCGGTCAAACTGATTGCCCCCCGCCTCCAGCGTGGCAAGATCAATATAGTACCATAGCCCATAAGGACTGCTTCTTGAGCATGGATTACTTACTTTTGTTAATACGGAGAAAATCACTAATCTATAAGAATTAGGCTGTCTCTTTAAAAGAAAAAAAAAAGTACTAAATTCAACAGTCAGGAAAGTGTCTCCTGCACATAACATAAAACTCAGATGCAAAGGGCTTGAACAATAAGGACAGTAATGATCTCAACAAGAACCAAAATGTAAGGCATCTCCAGGGCTGGTGCTCTCTGTCCTTCACTCCACCATGCTCGGTTTATTGGCATTTCCCTCAAGCTCTGATAAACATGGCTATAAGTAGGCAGCCGCAAGGACAAGCAGGACAATGTCTTTCTCTTCCCGTGTGTCTTGTGTGTCCCATTTAACACCCAGAAAATCTTTTCCCCAACAAATTTCCCTTTACAACTCATTGGCCAGAAGTGTATCACATGCTTATGACGAAGTCAGTAACTAGGAAGGGAAAAGAGATCACCCTGATTAGTGTAGATCCGTGTTTCACAAAGTGGAATCCCGTGGCCAGCAACACCATGACCTGGGACTGGTTAAAAATACCACTTCTCAGGCCTGACTCATTGACTCTGGGGCTGGGGCCTGGCAATCTGTTTTTAACAGGTCCCCCAGGTGATTCCAATGGAGGGTAAATTTGAGAAGGCCTGGTTAAAAAATAACACCGTTTCACCTGAACTGGGGATAAATCCACCGTCTCCAAGGTTTGGATACATGAAGTAAATCAGGGTTTGTTAACAAAAAGGGGGCAACCGGGGCGCCTGGGTGGCTCAGTCGGTTAAGCGGCTGCCTTTGGCTCAGGTCATGATCCCAGGTTCCTGGGATTGAGCCCTGCATCAGTCTCCCTGCTCAGCAGAGAGCCTGCTTCTCCTTCCCCTCTGCCTGCCGCTCTGCCTACTTGTGCTATCTCTCTGTCAAATAAATAAATTTAAAAAAAAGGGGGGGGCAACCATTTTGCAGCATTGGGGAGGGTTGTTCAAATGCTCATAGGCTCCAGAAGACCTTCCACCAAGGTCCCCCCCCGGGCCTCACCTCCATAACCAATAGAACTGACTCTAATAAAATATGGTCTCAGCTGGAAGCTTCCTGAGGGCAGGAATCTGGTCGGCTCTGCTCACCACTCCACTCCAGGCCCTACCTAGCACTGTGCCTAGCTACCAGTAGGCACTCAAACCTTTTCAAAATTAACAGCAGAATCCTTCTACAAAGACCCGAATGTCCTGTAATATTTTGGTGCAGTGAGGGGAGGGGGTGATTCTAGCAGCAGGAGAATCTGAAAATGCATTTTGATTGCTCTTGTCCGCCATTTGGAGCTCTGCCCAATATGTGAAACTTTCCATTATTGAAGCTTTCCTGGAATTAGTTACCCTTAACTCGCCTAATCTTTACCATATTCTTTCTTCTATGCAGTAGGAATGATCGTCAAAATAATTCAGTTTGGAGAATCTGAATATCTAAGTCTTCGGTTTAATCAGGGGCTGGGTCCCCATGACCCCTGTGCTTACATCCGAGCTCTACCACTTTCCCACAGTGTAACTTAGGCAAAGTTATTTTACTTCTTAAGCCTGTTTCTTTGTCCTCATAATGCTCCCACCATCGGCACTACTCCATGAAGGTGGTGCGGCTTCAGATAATCGACGTGCAGCACCCACTGGAGTACTTAGGGCAGGTAGTGAGCAAACAGATGTTTGTCTACAAACTCAGCCGCTTGGGGAGACTCTTAGGAGAATGCTTACACCGTTAGTATTCTTTCTGCTACGCTCTCAGGCGCCATCACTTACCGCTGCCCAGCAAATCAGAGTTAAGCAATTGTAGCCAATTACTGCCCGGTGAGTTTTTAAAGCGGAGCCACACCTGGCCGGTGGTGGGATGCGGTGGAAAGGCAGCATGGTCGCCCTGTAAGAGCACTGGATCTAGAGCCCCAAGACCTGGCTCCGTCACAGATCGAGGCTTTTTACATCTCTGAGCCTCAGGTTTCTCCCCTTGGAAACATGAAAACTAATGCCTGCCTGCCTGCTCCACCAGCCTCACAGGGTCATCGCCGGGGCCAGATGGCTGGGAGCAGGTGTGGAGGTGCCCTCACACACCTTCACACCGCTCGCTCCCGCTCCGCTGCTGGTGCCCCCCCAGCCCCGCCCCGGCCCCCTGGGCGCTCTCCCTGGAGCCCCACCCACCGCCCTGCAGCTTCGGGTTTCCACGTACTGGGCTTCTCCGCCGCCGGCACAGTGGACCACTCCCTTCTTCTCAAACCCCCTTCGTTCTTGGCTGCTGTGACACCAGCCTCACCCCCATCCTCTGCTCGGCTCCTCTGCCCATTCTCCCTCTGTGACTGTCCAAATCCCTTAGCATGCCGGCCAATGCTGCTCCTTGCCCTACTTTATCCGCAGACCATCACAACCACTCTGGCTCTGAATGCTATCTGCCCACAAATAAAATAATCCCTAAGATTCAATAAGCTACCCAGTGCCCTGGAACAGATCCCTTCTGCTAAAACCGGCTAGCATGTGATCTACTGCCCACAGCCAAGGTTCCTGATGAACACTCCCAGGACTCCATCACTTGGCTCTTTAAAATCTTCCCATAGACCATATTGGCACTGCATCAAAAGAATTTTAAAATTCAGAATAAAAAAGTCAATACAACATAGTGATTCAACAATTCTCCACATTACTCAGTGCTCATCATGACAAGTGTGCTCTTTATCCCCTTCACCTCTTTCACCCATCCCCCCACCCACCTCCCCTCTGGTAATAGTTTGTTCTGTGTAGTTGAGAGTCTGGTTTTTTGTTTGTCTCTCTCTTTCTTGGCTTGTTTTATTTCTTAAATTCCACATATGAAATCATATAGTATTTGTCTTTCTCTGACTTATTTCACTTAACATTATATACTCTAGGTCCATCCATGTTGCAAATGGCAAGATTTCATCCTTTTTTATGGCTGAGTAATATATTCCATTGTATATATATATATATATACCACATCTTCTTTATCCACTCATCTATCAGTGGACACTTGGGCTGCTTCCATAATTTGGCTATTGTAAATAATGCCGCAATAAACATAGGGGTGCATATATCTTTTTGAATTAGTGTTTTTTATTCTTTAGGTAAATAGTAATGGAATTACTGGATCATATGGTAATTCTATTTTTAATTTTTCGAGGACCGTCCCTACTGTTTTCTACAGAAGCTACCTATATAATTTTAGAAAAACTTTTATATAGTCATATGTATTTAATATGGTGCTGTAAAGAACTGTGCATTAGCTCACTCTGTTATTTTTCAGAATTTTACATCAAGCTTGACATGCAAAATTGAAATTAGTCTATAATTGTCTTTGCTTGAACAGTCCTTAATCAATTTTTTGTCTCATAAGTAAAGTGACATAGCATTATTTTTTTTCTCTGAAAGCATTTGAATAGGATTGGTAAGGTAGTTAGTTTTAGTTTCAGCTGCAAGTAGCAGAGAACCCAAATTACAATGGATTAAACAAGATAGAAGTTTATTTCTCTGTCATTTAAAATTAGAGGTGGAAGCTATTGGTCTAATATACCCCATACTCACTGGGGTCCCAGGTTCCTTCTATCTGGCTGTTCTGGTGGAAATCTCCCAGTAGTTCCCTCACACAGCACTGCCTCCTCCTATAGGATTCATTAAAGTCTCTGCACAGCACTGGCTTCCAAAGGACCCCCTGCCTTCCCAGCATCTGTCTCTGCTTGGATCACTGAGCCTGGCTTGGGTCCCTTGCATGTCTAAGCCTTCCTGGGGTCCCACTTGGCCCACAGTAATGAATGTCCCATGTCGTTGGTAGACAGCAGATAATTCCCCTCACCATAGCCCTCTTCTTTTACCTTTAGCATCAGTCAGGTCACTTTTAAGTCCCCAAACACTAGGAGACACACATTAAGCTCTCAGAGGGATTCTGTAAAACTCCCCCAAGCCTAGGCTTTCCTTCATCCAAGAACATTCCCATAGTACTCAAAAATTCTCTAAGAAGAAATCCTATTAATAAGCTTCTTGCTCATCAGGGAAATACAAATCAAAACCACAATGAGATACCACCACACACCAGTCAGAATGGCTAAAATTAACAAGTCAGTAAACAACAAATGTTGGCGAGGATGCGGAGAAAGAGGAACCCTCCTACACTGCTGGTGGGAATGCAAGCTGGTGCAGCCACTCTGGAAAACAGTGTGGAGGTTCCTCAAAAAGTTAAAAATAGAGCTACCCTATGACACAGAAATTGCACCACTAGGTATTTACCCCAAAGATACAAATGTAGTGATCTGAAGGGGTACCTGCACCCCAATGTTCATAGCAGCAAAGTCCACAATAGCCAAACTATGGAAAGAGCCCAGATATCCATCAACAGATGAATGGAGAAGGAGATATGGTATACACACACACACACACACACACACACACACACACACACACACAATGGAATTTTACTCAGCCATCAAAAAAACCCGAAATCTTGCCATTTGCAATGACATGGATGGAACTAGAGGGTATGCTAAGTGAGATAGGTCAATCAGAGAAAGACAATTACCATATGATTTTACTCCTATGTGGAATTTACTAAACAAAACAGAGGAGCATAGGAGAAGGGAGGGAAAAATAAAACAAGACAGAATCAGAGAGGGAGACAAACCATAAGAGACTTTTAATCATAGGAAACAAACTGAGGGTTGCTGGAGGGGAGGGAGTGGGGGATGGGGTAACTGGGTGATGGACATTAAGGAGGGCACATGATGTAATGAACAACGGGTATTATATAAGACTGATGAATCACTGACCTCTACCTCTGAAATGAATAATATACTATATGTTAATTAATTGAATTTAATTTTAAAAAAGCTTCTTGCTCATGCCCTTATATCCCCCAAGATGGGTGCTAAACTAAGGGTCACAAAAAATTTTCTTACTCTTAGCATTCTCTGAACCTTTGGGGTATCATCTATTGTTCTCAGTCTTTGGGTCCTTGGTTGAAACTTGGTGACAAGAAAAGTCTCATTCAAAATCCTGTAACATATATCTTTTTAAATAAGATATATTACTCTGACAATCAGAAAAAAAAGTAGATTGTGAAAATAAATATTTAGGCAGTTTAAAATAGACTATCTAGCTGTAGGAAATGAACAGAAGTGCAGATTCACCTGATAGATTATTATCTATCGCCAAAGGCTATCAGATCACTCAATATTTTCCAGAATTCACCATTTCAGAAAAACTGAAAAATAATATAATGCCTATCAATAGTGGATTTGTTAAATCACTCATGGCATTGCTACCGAATGGATACTACTCAATCATTAAGAAGAATATGTTTCTAAATTTATTAACTTGGAAATGGCTCCCAGTATGCTGACTTGGAAAAGTTCTCAATATTGAGTAATGGAAGAAAATATAGATGATGACCCTATAACTGTTTTTAAAAACGCTCCCAGTGCTTCTAGCTCATGAAACATGAAGTAAGCTGACACTGTCAACCTTGACTCCATTTTTCCAACAGAATAGTGGTGAAGCCTATTGGCTTTACACGCCCATAACCACCTCCTAACTCAGCTTTTTCTACCCTTGTCTGCCCCCAGCTCCCAGGATTCTATCCCAACACAGCAGATAGAGGGATCCTGTGAAAACATAAGTGAGATATGGTCCCCACATTGCCTAGAATCCTCCATTGGTTTCCCACATCATTCATAATAAAAGCCAGTCTTCACAGTGGCACACGAGGTTTAGAGACATGACTTATCTGGATTCCTATCAGTGCTCTGATCACCTCTCCTTCTAGTAATGCCTACACTCACCCCATTTCAGACTCAGACATGCTAGGCACACTCCTGCCTTGGACAGTCTTGGCAGCGGCTCTTCCTTCTACCCCATTCATCCACCTGTCTCCCTCCATTTCCATCTTCAGGTCTGTAGATCAAAGGGCGTGGGCACACACCAACATGCATCACCTGGAACAGACTGGAACTCATGCTGTGAAGGATTAGCAGGAACAGAGTCCCCTTCTCCAAGTACCCAGTAGAGAGGCATGTTGAGTAGAGGCCTAGATGAACACACCATTGAGGTTGAGCTGCAGGGCACCTTTTTATAGGGAAAAGGTGAGAATGGCCTTAACTGAGAGGAATGAAAATTTTAGATTCAGGTTCCAGCTTGCCCAGCACTTGGACTTCCTGGAGGATTCTGGTCCCATGAGAAGTTGAGTCCTGGCACCGGATGGGAGAAAGAAGGGCCCTGGGGCCATCACCAGACAGTGCTGCTTTTACTCCACTAAATGCTGAGTGTTTTTAACTTTTTATTTTGAAATGATTAAAAGTTAAGAAGTAAGTAAAGAGTCTGAAGTACCATTTGCTCTGCTTCCCCAGTGGTGACATCTTATATAACTATAGTACATCACCAAAGCCAGGAAAACGACCAGTTGACAAGACTACAGACTCTATTCAGTTTCCACGAGTGTCTAAGTCCACATTCATATTCACGTATCCATGTGTGTGAGTGTAGCTGGATGCAGTTTTCCCCCATGTACAGATTTGGGTAACCACCACCAAAATCAAGATACAATCTAACTTTTTCCTGCTGTCTCTCGGCACCCATGCCCACTCCCCAGCCCACTCCCCATCCCTGTCCCCTACAAATATCTGTTCTCCAGATATATAATTTTGTCATTTTGAGAACATTATATAAAGGAAATCAAACAGTATTAACTTTTTGGCATTGGCTCCCTTCACTCAGCATCATTTTCTGGAGATGCATCAAAGGGGTTGTGTACGTCAAGAGTTTGTCCCATTTTTATTGCTGAGACGTACCCCGTGGGATGGAGTTCCCACAGTTTTACCATTCACCCAAATGAAGGACATCTAGATTGTTTCCAGTTTGGGGCTATTATGAACGAAGCCGTATGAACATTCACATACAGGTGTGTGTGTGAATGCATGTTTTCACTTCTCCGAGATAAATGCCCAGGAGCGCAACTGCTGGGTCATGTTTGTATGTTTAGTTTTTTAAGAAACCACCAGTTTTCCAGAGAAGCCACACCCTTTTACATTCAATCACCCCCAAAAGTTTTCTTGTGGCCTTTTTCAATCTCTCTCTCATATCCCTCCCTGTCCACCTCTGTCCCATATATTAGGTTGTACTTCCTAGAGTTTTATATAAATGAAATCATTATAGTATGTATACTTTTATGGTCTGGCTTCTTTTATTCAACATCATTACTCTGAGATTCATCCGAGTAGTAGCATGTATCAAGAGTTCATCACAGGGCACCCGGGTGGCTCAATCGGTTAAGCGTCTGCCTTTGGCCCAGGTCATGATCCCAGGGTCCTGGGATCGAGTCCCGCATCAGGCTCCCTGCTGATCAGGGAGCTTGCTTCTTCCTCTGTCTGCCACTCCCCCTGCTTGTTCTCCTTCTCTCTCTGACAAATAAATAAATAAAATCTTTAAAAAAAATAAGAGTTCATTTCATTCTCTTGTTAAGCAATAGTCCGTAGTATGGAGAGACCACAGTTGTTTATATATTTCCCTAGTGATGAACATTTGGGTTGTTTCCAGTTTTTTGGCTATTACCCATAAAGCTGCTATAAACATGCAAAAAAAAAGTGACTCAATTTCTCCACATTCTCACCAGCATTTGGTGTTGCCGTTATTTTCTATTTTAGCCATTCTGATAGGTGCCTATTGATATCTCACTGTGGTTCTAATTTGCATTTCACTAATGGTTAGTGACCCTGTACATCTTTTCATGTGCCCACTTGTCACCTCTATCTCCAGTTTAGTGAAACATCCATTCTTGTCTCTTGCCCATTTTATTTTTTTTAATTTGTTTTAGAGAGAGAACACATGTGGGGTTGGGGGACAGGAGGGGGAGAGGGAGAGAGAGAATCTTAAGCAGGCTCCATGCCTAGCACAGAGCCCGATGTGGGGTTCAATCTCACAAGTCTGAGATCATAACCTGAGCCAAAATGAAGAGTCAGGTGCTAAACCAACTGAGCCACCTAGGCGCCCCATTGCCCATTTTATAATTGGATTTTTTTACTATTGAATTTTGAGAGTCCTTTGTATATTGTAAGTATAAGGCCTTTGTCAGATATGTGGTTTGCAAATATTTTCCCCTCATCTGTAGTTTGTCTTCAGTTCCTCTTAACAGTCTTTGTCAGAACAAAAGGGTTCTTTTTTTTAGTTTTGAAGTCCAATTTAGTAATTTTTTATTTTATGGATTGTGCTTTAGCCATGTCTAAGAATCCTTCACCTTGCCCTACACTGCAGAGGTTCGATATTTTATTCCAAAAGTTGTATAGTTTTACATTTAAAATCCATGATCCATTTTGAATTAATTATCGTGCAATGGGTAAGGCAAGTTTCACTCTGTGTCTTTGCACAAAGGAACTCTCCAAAATAAGTGTAAAAGGAGGTCCCAGGAGAATAGCTGTGTGCAAGGCACAGAGGATAAAGAGCCCAGACTGGAACTGTGTGGCAAAAGAGATAGCCATACCAGGACTGCCACCACCATGCCTTCTCCTGCAGCACTATCTGACCATCACCAAAACCAGGGAGTCCAACAAGAAAGAAGGGGGCTCAAAGTCCAGGAAATGGGGAATCCAACTCAAGGCATTCCCAGGAGGCGGCTGTGTAGCAGGCCAGAGAGAGAGATCCGTCCATCTGGAAGGAGAAGGAGGTGTCCAGGAATGATATTTGGGGGAAAACCAAAATGAAACATGTATATATTGATTTGATTGGACTTGCAGAAAAGTGTACCAGGAAGGTACATTGGAAGGCATAAGAAAGAATTAGAAAGAGGACCAGATGAAAGGGGGGAAGAGGGCCCTTATTATCTTCAGGAAAAGACAAAAGTAAGAAAGCAAATACGGTGATCTGTACACAATAATGCTTAGTCTGAACAATATTTATACAGGCACAATAATATAAACATGGAACAGTCAACCGAACAAAGGCTGTAACATGACTCTAGTGAGAAAATGGGAGAGGGAAGCAGAGGCACAGTATAAGAGAACCTAGTCCTCAAATACCATCGTAGGAAATTAACAGAGAACGTCTAATATTGATAAGTCAAAAGAGAGCACAATACACATATTACTTAGAAATACAGAGATGTGTTAATGCCAGGAATGAAAAGTCAAAGTTCTTGAAAGTGTTTGGAGAAGGGACCATGGGAAGGAATGAGATAAGAAGCTCCAATAATTGGCTATGAGCCTTTAATAACATTTGGCTTTTAATCTACCTGGCCATATATTACTTTAATAAAATAAAAGCTAGGGGCACCTGGGTGGCTCAGTTAAGTGTCAGCCTTCGGCTCAGGTCATGATCCCAGAGTCCTGGGATTGAGTCCCGCGTCAGGCTCCTTGCTCAGCAGAGAGCCTGCTTCTCTCTCTCCCTCTGCCTGCCCCTTCCCCTGCTTGTGGGCTCTCTCTCTCTCTCTCATTCTCTGGCAAATAAATAAATAAAATCTTTTTAAAAATAAAAATAAAATAAAAGCTAATTTTTCAAAACAAGAAGGAGTGTCATGTTGTCTAACACAGCAGAGGACACGATGCTCTTGTTCCTTCCCTCCTTCGGGCACGATTCGCTGATGCAGGTTATATATCAAGATTCCAGGAACTAATGGAGCAGCACATGTGAAACCTATTCCTTGGCTTGTGCCCTAGCCACAGTCTGCTACTGACCTTCCTTCTAAGGATTTTTGTCTTATGATTTGTTAATCCTTTTCTGGTAACATTGCTTCCAAGCTTAACTGAGCACACTTCCTCCTTTAACTACAGGTAATGCAATTTCAGTGCAGACAGGATAAAGAGCATTCTTGAATCACATGCAGAAAACTTCTGCTTGATTTGATTTCATCATTAAGTGTGTTCCTGAAAAAAGTTAGATTCATAGCAAGTAGCTGTGTATTAAATACTCTCCAGTAAATTTTAACATCATATTCGTGTGCGGGGGGGCGGGAATCTGACCCCAACCAACAACAATGACAGTGCTCTCTTAAGACTCTCTATCATTATTTTCAAAAAGCCCTTGGAAGTGATTGATTTATACAGTTTGTTCACATCATTTTCCCACACAGCCAATGAAAGTAATTAGTCAAGGAGAAACTAACATTTTCTGAGTGCCTATTATGTGTCAGGCACTGTGCTAGGGACTTTAATAAATGTATTGTCCACTTTAATTTTGGCAACCACCCAGAGAAGTAGATAGTATTATCCCCACTTTACATTTAAGGAAACCAGAGCCTAAAGATATTAAGTAATTTTCCCAAAGCCACACAGCTAGTAATTCAAACCGACCATCAAGTCTTTTCACAAGAAATGTATGTAATTACAATTCCCAGCATTAATTTGAGCTTTGAGTGCTCTGTGATTCCATGGGGCTTTAATATTTAAATAGCCACATATGATTTAGCATTGTTCCAAGTGGGAAACTTAGAAGACACTGACCTCATCAGAATTTTTTAAAGTATGACTATCTCTTTTGATGTAATAGTCTTGAAACCAACAAATGTTTATTGATCTAATGATTAATTAAAAGGCAATATGAGATTCAAACAGCAATATGAGAAGAACACTGTAGTAGGGAAAGAGTAACTAAAACCGAATCAAAATAACCCCACCCTTAAAGTCTCGTGACCTTGAGCAAATTGCTTCAGCTTTCTATGATAAAACTGTTGGACTTATAGTAGCTATCTCTCAGGGTTCTTCTGCCATTAGAAAATGCGAAAAGAATACTACCCACTTTTGGAAAAGCCCACAGTAAAGTGAAAAGCACATCGTAAGAATTTTAAACTTGCCATTGTTATAAAAGGTTCAGAGCTGCAGCTCAAGCAATTTCTCCCACCATATAAATGAAATTACATCAAATGCATAAACCTAAGCATTCACTATGAATGTACAGTGTGAGATTCACCTCTGTTAGCACTGAGAAGCGTTGAGTCCCAAAACTTTGGTGACCGCCCCTGACAGCCTGACACTGATAAAAGTACGTATTTCTTATAGATTTCTAACTATATAAGTTTGACACTGGCCTCGATGTAGATGGGGAAACCAAAAGATTCACTTCCTGCATCATGTTACACTTCCATCAGATATCCACCTTCTACCTGTAGGCATGTGACGTAATGAGCTGACAGACCACAAAAGAGAAAATATAACCTGGCAAATGGAGCATAACCCAACCAACCCCTTGAAAAAAGAAATTAACGACAGCCGATAGCAGTTTACCCTAGCCCTCACCTGGAACCAGGTGACTAGTCAGAGAACATTACCTTGGATGGTAACACATGATTTTTATTGACATCGATGATTTTCTAACAAACAATAAAGTTGAATTACCTTTGTTTCCTGAGTCAGGATGTGCTGGGGAGTCTTGCTTGTGTCAAGATGTCGTGTCCTCCAGATCATTCATTTATTCCCTAAATACAGTATTTAATAAAATCTCAGCAGCCATCCTCTGGTATTACATTATTCTGCCCCATCCCTGTCCTACCACCTCACTCATCTCATTCAAAGGCCTGCAACATGATAGTACTCTTCCAATTTTGTAACAAGAACAGCAAAAATCTATCAGATAATTTGGTCCACTTACACTACTCACATCTCAGAATTAAAATCAGGCTATGATGACATGCAATAACATTGAAATTTCATTACATTGCCATTTTCACTACATTTCTTTTTATAAGTCAGTCATATGATAACCAACAAAGCATTTATATTTATGTATTTGATGGTCACTCATGTCACACCCTGAAGATTCATTAATGACATGTCTTAGCACTCATGGAGCGACACACAGCCCAGTGATTAGTTAGGTCCCTGGACTCTCAAGCCAGGTTCCCCAGGTTGGAATGCTGGCTCTGATACTTACCAGCTGGGTGACTTTTGGGCAAGTAACGTAAGTTCTTAGTGTCTCAGTTACCTCGTCTATAATAATAATGGTGCCTATTTCACAGGGCTTTTAGGATTAAATGAGCTAATATTTATAAAACAGAACTGTACCTCATACACAGGAAGGGCTATGATCATTATATAAATGGTCATTAAATAAAATGGAATTCATTCTCTAGTGAGAGAGTCAGACAATAAACAAATAAATAAGAAAAGTATATCTAATTGTGGAGGACAAACACCAAGCAATTTACAATATAATTAAAACACACCCATTCCTGTCAGTGGCAGGCTGTTATTTGGATGAACTCCCCTGCTGAAAACAACTGGGCACCAAAACAACTTCAGTTTTTGATAGCCTCGTGGAACAAGAGAGACAGAATTATAAACATAGGGCTCACCCAAAGGAGAGTGATCCTCCCGTTTTTCACCCAAAGGGCCATAACCCCAGGGCTTGGGCAACTTAGAAGTAAGCTGTACCCAGGCTTTCCACCCTCTGCAGGTCTGCATGGACAATTAAGTTGCTTTAGAACAGAAAAGATCTGTTAGGGGGTTAGGGGAATGAGTGGATTTGTCCCCAGAGGGTGTGACTATGGGCTAGTGCTCACATAGATCTCTTGCCTTCGTTGTCCCAAACTCCTCAAGCCATGAAATTAGCGTAAAGTGGTCCTGTCTGGTAGTGCCCCCAAAATCTGGAAAATCCTTTCTGGAGTAAGTTACCTTTGCTTTAGGCCTTACATCTTCATACGAACAATTTTTTTAAGGAAAACGAGGAGCAAACAATAATATCCAAGAATACAAAGAAACAAGATTGACAAGTAGGAGGAAGAGTGGGAATTTAAGAAGAGTCAGCCGCTTGAATTTCAGAGACAGGGAGCATGGGACCAATCAGCCTTGCTCAGGTCAAGTGTAAAACCAAAGTGATTGGTAATATTCTGTGACTTGCAATTTGTGTACTTCTATATATGCATTCATGTTAACTTGACAGGGTATAGGATGAGAGGCTATAAAAAGTGGGTCCCAACTTTAGGCACAGGTGTAATGCCCACTCTCTGAAGTTTATAAACTAAATCCAACAACACTGATGTGAAAACATAGAAAGGTGAAAGGGAATATCAAACTACCAGGACATTGGTAACTAGAAAGGAATAGGCCATGGGAGATGAGCATCTAATTTTCTTTTCCTTTTTTTTTAGATCCTCAGAAGACTTTATTTTTTTAATTTAAATTCAATTAGCCAACATATAGTACATCATTTGTTTCAGGTGTAGTGTTCAATAATTCATCAGTTGTGTATAACACCCAGTGCTCATCACATCACGTGCCCTCCTTAATGCCCATCACCCAGTTACCCCATCCCCCCCACCTCCCCTCAAGCAACCCTCACTTTGTTTCCTGTAGTTAAGAGTCTCTCATGGTTTGTCTCCCTCTGATTTCTTCCCATTCAGTTTTCCCTTCCTTCCCTTATGATCCTCTGTGCTGTTTCTTATATTCCACATATGAGTGAAACCATATGATAATTGTCTTTATTTCGCTCAGCATAATACCCTCCAGTTCCATCCACATCAATGTAAATGGTAAATATTCATCCTTTCTGATGGCTGAGTAATATTCCATTGTGTATATATACCACATCTTCTTTATCCATTCATCTGTCGATGGACATCTGGGCTCTTTCCACAGTTTGGCTATTGCGGACATTGCTGCTATGAACACTGGGGTGCAGGTGCCCCTTCAGATCACTACAGTTGGGGTAGCAATCCTCGTATCAGACAAATTACATTTTAAACTAAGACTACTAAAGTAGTAGGAATGAAGAGGGATACTATAACATACTTAAAGGGTCTATCCAACAAGAAGATCTAACAATTATAAATATGCTAACTTGGGAGCAGCCAATTATATAAACCAATTAATAACAAAATTAAAGAAACACATTGATAATAATACAATAATAATAGTAGGGGACTTCAACACCTTCCACAGCAATGGACAGATCATCCAAGCAGAAGATCAATAAGGAAACAAGAGCTTTGAAAGATACACTGGACCAGATGGACTTAACAGATATACACAGAGCATTCCATCCTAAAGCAACAGAATACACATTCTTCTCAAGTGCACATGGAACATTCTCCAGAATAGATCACATACTGGTCACAAATCAGGTCTCAACTGGTACCAAAAGATTGGGATTATTTCCTGCATATTTTCAGACCACAATGCTTTGAAACTTGAACTCAATCACAAGAGGAAATTTGGAAGGAACTCCAACATTTGGAGGTTAAAGAGCATCCTACTAAAGAATTAATGGGTTAACAAGGAAACTAAAGAAGAATAAAAATATTCATGGAAACAAATAAAAACAAAAACACAACTGTTCAAAACCTTTGGGATACAGCAAAGGTGGTCCTAAGAGGGAAGTATATAGTAATACAAGCCTTTCTCAAAAAATTAGAAAAGTCTCAAAAACATAAGCTAACCTTACACCTAAAGGAGCTGGAGAAAGAAGAGCATCTAATTTTCAAAGAATGGAAGCATCCATAAAAGAAAGGAATGAAGGGGGAAGCGTGTGGGTGGCTCAGTCAGCTAAGTGTCCAACTCTTGATTTTGCCTCGGGGTCATGATTTCAGGGTCATGAGATGGAGCCCTGCAGATGCAGACAGGCTCTACACTCAACAGGGAGTCTGCTTGAGATTCTCTCTCCGGCTCCCTCTGCCCCTCTCCCGTTCCCCTCTCTCTCTCACTCTCTTTCTTTCTCTCTCTTTCTCAAATAAATAAATAAATCCTTAAAAAAAATAAAGGAATGAAGGAAGGGAGGGAAGGGAAAGGATGAAAAGAGTAAAAGGAATAGACATTAACCATGGTTAACCCTGGGTGAAATGAATATAAATGACCTTTATTGTCTTCATTTTGATTAGCTGTATTTCTTAAATTTTCTCATTGTGTGTTTTCCATTGCCCAGTTCCCACTATAAATGCTTTAAGGGAAAATAATTTCCCAGCCTCCAAAGCAATGCCAGGTTTGCTAGGATTACAAAGGTTTAACCTTGAAAGTTCTTATTTTAATTTCTAGTATGCAAATCTTGCCCTCTAGGAATTCATTCCCTTTCGCCTTTGAGTATTATCATTATTGCACTTAAAGGTGCACCTGAGAAAGAAGCAATTTAATTAGAAAGAAAGAGAGAGGAAGGAAAGAAATGTCCTTACTTAAGCCATCAACACATTTTGAAAAATAAAAAATGACAAGATAAAATATTAAGAAAAGTAAGCATTGACCAATCCAAGCATATTTAAATTCTGTAATATTAGAAGTCACCTACTATTCACTGGATAGATAAATCAACTTTTCAATCAAAGTGGCTTATTTTACAGATGAATTCCCTGACTCTATAAACTTTCCCATCACTTAAACATTTCACTAAATCCTCCTTCATGAGGAACTTTCCAGATTGGTCAGAAAAAAAAAATGTGACAATACTATCTTTTTTCCCTTTTGAACAATATCATTTTTTTCTCTAACTCTAATAGACTGTATCAAGGAGGAACACTTTTTGGCTGCTAGTAACAGGAAACTGTATTTAAATCTGTGCTTAAATCATAGGAATATATTACCTCACTCAACCAGTAGTCTGGAGGTAGATGGTTCCAGGGTTCTTTCAGGGGCTTATCGATATCATCAAGACGCAGACACTTCTCACACTCCCATGCCATCGTCCTTAGCATGTTGGTTTTTATTCCTGTGCCTGTTGCCTCAGTGTTGCAAAATGGCTGCTGCAACACCAGACATTACATCCTCATGCTATGCTTAAATGTAAGAATCAAGGGCATAGCAAAAGATGGTCTTCTCTCGGAAGGCTCTGTCCTTTCTCCAGGGAAGAAACATTTCCGGAAGTCTTCCTTATGGCCCCAAAAGTCAGAACTGGATCACATGGGTACTCCTAGTTACAAGGGAGGCTGTGAAAGTATCTCCTTTTTAAGCCTTCCTCCTTGATCCAGTATCTTCATCTGTAATGGGATATCACTAGAATGACTTGTCCTGTCCTCCCCTCCCAGGGGGTGGCCTGCCTCTGTTCCAGTCCTGGTGCTCTGACTGAAAGTTTACTCTCTAAAACTAATTGCAATAAATACGTGAAGTTGTCTCACTTTCAAATACACACTGTTGTGCCTATCACTTAAAAATCCAAGAATGCTAAATTTAGAAATTAAAGATATAAAGTATTCATATTTTATCGTAGTTCAGGCATTGAAATACTCTATAAAAATTTCTTTCCACTAATTCTACATTGTAAGTTATTTGAGGAAGTCATCATGTCTTTCACTATTTTTATGCTTCAGAAAGTCCTCAGAACAAAGATGCTCAGATGTCAGCTGCTCTATACCCACTCCTTAAGGGGAGTTATTCATGACCTAAAGGAACATCAAAATAGTGCTTTGAAAAGGAAGAGCATCCTGGAAGATGAAGCAGTTTGTACCTCTGCTCTCATTAGTGAAAATGACCTTATGCCAAGGCCTTTCTACCCAACCAATAAAAAGTACACATATGTTCCCAGGAGCAAAAAGCCCCCTGAACCCTTGCGGAAATCCACTGGTTCACTTCCCCTAGCGGCTCAGGGCTGGATTTGTACTCCCCAGGTGGAGTGCCTGTCCACTGGACTTCCAGAGCTGAGGGAAGGAATTCCACATCCTCACTTATTTTAAGAGACCAAGACTGTCGGGGGGCGGTCTAACTTGCTAGTGAACACCGTGGGAGCTGGATCAGACCTCCTGGGTTCAAATCCGACTCTTAACCAGGCGTGCAACTTTGAGCAACCATTTAGCTTTCAGCGCTAGGGTCTCCTCGCCTATCAAGTGAGGAAAACAACAGCACCTACGTCCTAGGGCTCCTGTGAGGAGTAAACGAGTTAACCCCCAGAAAGCGCTGGAAACAGCGCCTGGCTGGCACACAGCGAACCGTTAACATTACGCCTTTCAACTTAGAGTGCCTGCAACTCTGCAACATTTTGCCTGGATATGAAACAGCTCCTGGGAATTACAAAACTGGAGTCCTGGGAGCTGAGTGGCCATGGCTAGGGACCCGGAGAGGAAGGGAGAAAAGAAAACGGGGCAGGGGCAGAGAGAGAGCTGGGGCGACATTTACGCAGCGGCGCCCACCTACATACAGCCTCGGTCACCTGGTCTACCGTCTCCTCTACCGTTTCTTTTTGGAGAAGGAGTCCGACCGGCGAGCGGCGCAGCACGGCGTTTCTCCAATCAGACACCCCAGGCTGGCGCCACGTACGCGACCTGATCCAATCTCGTCCCCAGGAGGGCGGGAACGCGAAGTTCCTACCTGCACCTGTGGCAGCTGTGGCCGCCTCCTCGGTTGTTTGTTGTTGGGTTTTTTTGTTGGTTTTTTTTCCCCCCATCTGACCCGGGGTTCTGGTTTCTCGAATCACTTGGCGAATAACCAGCAGGTGGGCAGATAGATGTCTTTTCCAGTGCAGAGGACCGACGTGTAGGCAGGTTCAATGCAGCAGAGTGAGCAGCCGAGGTCCCATCTCCCCGCGGCTGCCGGGAAGAGACGCTAGCAGGGAAGAGGGACGCGCGCGAGAATGAAAGGCTTACTAACCCGGAGAGCCTGCGTGGGCACTTACCTGGGGCAGTGAGCCTGGCACCTGTTCGCCGGGCGCCCTCCGGCCGGAGCCGAACTCGCCGCGAGCCCAGAACTGCCGCCACGCTGCGGCGGGCAGAAGCTGGAGGCGCCCGGGGAGACCAACAACAGCAATCGGCTTAGCTGGACTGCAGAGATTTCGGCTGACACACCTTACAGAAAGAAGCCCGACCTCCCCAAGACTGCGCGGGAGGGACGCTGCGCCCGGCTTCCAGGTTGTCCCAAGTGCACCCCCTCCGTTCTCTTGGAGGCGAGGGCGACGCGGAGTCGTGGGATCCTGGGAAGCCCGAACAGGTGAGCGATTAAGATTATTCTGCGTCCGCCAAAACAGAGCCCATTCCCGGGAAATTGCGAGCCGCAGGCGCTCCGCGTACATTTGCGTAATTTGCAGTCTTTTCCTTGCGCAATTAGTGCAAAGCGTTTCCGCGCACACGGTTGTGAAAAAGAATGTAGGGTGGAAGACAGAAGGTAGCCATCAGGACACCCCCACCACCAATGAATAATTTGGGGGTGCTTCTCCGATCTGTACAATAGAGGGAGCAGGATGTTTGCAAACCCAGCTGCAAACTGTGCCTGGTGGTTGTGGGTGCCTTTTTACGGGAAGAACTTTTGGCGGTTTTATCTTCTATTGTTTTCAAGTCGCAGCCCGAGTGTGCCCTCGGGGCGTCTGGGGAGGAGCCGGGGCCCAGGTCTCTGCTGCGGAGGCCGCCGCGCCGCCTCGCGTAGGCGCTCCAACTTTCCCAGCGGTTCCGGGAGCAGAGCCTCCAACAACAAACACCTCTGAAGTTTCGCTCCTCGGCGCGCCGGCAAATCCCGGGAGCGCCAGGCGCGTGGGATGGGAAGGAGCCCAGAGGAAACCTGGAACTGCTCCGCGGCACAAGCGAATCCTGCGCATTCGTAGAGTTAGCGCCCGTAGACCCAGCACAGAAAGGGCTCACAGGACACTCGCTTCCGATATTAGCACCTTCAGGGTCAAGAAACAGCCTTTTCAAAAAAAAAAAAAAAAGAAAGAAACAGCCTTTTCGCTCCGCAGAGCGCTGTTTTAAAAGTTGGGGAGAAGCCCAACGGTTTGGAGTTCCTGGTTGCGCACAGCGTGTTTCCTCTCTGGAGGGAGGAATTGCGGGGAAAAAAAAAAAACAAAACAGAAATCTTTCATTTGTAACTAAAAATCTCAAGAGTTGCCTGGTACAAACAGGCTCGGTGCATATTTTAATACAGAACTAAGAGAAGAGGACATTTGGCGGTTGGCCTCATCTCAACCATCCGCCGGGGGTGGCTTCAAAGAGACGTAAGATTGGTCTCTGGGGAATAAAAGGAAGCGTGGGATGGCAGTTTTCAAGGGAAGTTAAGTCTAGACGTGCTTCTCTGAAAGCGACAAGGCAGAAGTTCTGTCAAAAGCAGAATTTAAAAGAAACAAAACACCGTGAGCTTGTCCCTCGCTCTTATTGGCGTGTAAATTCCCCCTGAAAAATCACATGGAAAAGGGTCATGTGACAGAAGTCTATGGAAAAAAGCCTTTGAGGGAAATTTCGGAACTGTTGACAGGGGTCTCATATTCAGTGCTCACCAACAGGGGGGACGTGCTCGCTCCCGGGCGCCCTACTCCCAGGTGCTCATCGAAGAGGAGGCCCCTCTGTGCCAAGTGGGTCACCTTTGGGCGTCCCTCTACAGTCGGTAAAGGTGACGGGACAGGCCAGCTTCCCTCTCGAGCCGGGTTCATTCAGATGCCCGGGAAACTCCTCTGGGGGCCCGGGGCGCGCGGACCACCGCACCCGCCGGGGAGGCCAGGCAAGGTTTGAGGCGGGGGAGTGCCAAGCTGTCTGGAGACCAGACGGTGGCGCCCTGGGGGCCACTCGTCCGCCTTCGCCCTCTGGGGCGCAACGGGGCTCTCGGAGGGCGGCGCAGCTCCGGGCGCACGGCTGCGGGCTCTCGGACCCCGCGGATCGCGCGTCGGGCGGGGCGAGGGGGGGAAGTGCGGTTGGGGGCACGTGACTTAGACAAACCCCGTAACCAAGTTCTGTTTGCTTCCACCCGCACAGGCGGCTGCCTAGGCTCCCACCCCGCAGACCGCCCACCCCACCGGGAGAGCGGGCCCTTCCCCACCCGCCGCGCCCCGGACCCCCCGGCCGGCCGGCCATGGCCGACAGCGGCGGCACGGGCAGCTCCGGGCCCTGGTGGAAATCGCTAACCAACAGCAGGAAGAAAAGCAAGGAAGCCGCGGTAGGCGCGCAGCCGCCCGCGCAAGCCGCCCCCGGGGAGCCCGCGCCGCCCAGCCCGGACTGGACTAGCAGCTCCCAGGAGAATCAACACCCCAATCTGCCCGGGGGGACCGGCGAGCCCCACAAGCCAGACAAGTTGTGCGGGGAGAAATCGGGCTGCAGCCGCCGCAATTTGAAGATCTCGCGCTCCGGCCGCTTTAAAGAGAAGAGGAAAGTGCGCGCCACTCTGCTCCCTGAAGGAGTCAGGTCCCCGGAGGAGGCGGACTTCCCTGGCGACCCGCACGGCGACACGCAATAGCCAGAGCGCTCCAGGACTGTGTCTCTTCCCACCACTCCCCCCTACCCCCAGTTCCAAACCCGAGATTTCTGGCCCGCCCCAATACCCGGTGTCTCATCCCAACTTCAGAGTATTCACACAAGGCCTCCACGATTTTATTTTCCTGGAAATCGAAGTGTCCACTGAGTTTTCAATATTTCATGACTCAAGGAGTCATTGAGTATTTATCTGTGCTAAGAGAAGATAGATGCCACGGAGGAAGTTGGCATAATTATTTTTTTCCCGAAAAGTTCTGCCGTGGCCTCCACCCCTTGTGCCACCTGGGGAGTGAGTAGGGTACTTCTCTGAGTTGGTACCCCAGCTGGGACTGCACAGCCCCTCAAATGAGGAGGCCCTGCTCTGATTCAGGACTTGCTATTGGAAAGCAAATTAACGCCAGAGAAATGCACTTTAGACGTACTTCGGTAGACTCAGACCTTAAGTGAAGGGACAAGAGAGGGCAGGAAACCTTAGGTAGAAGCATTTTTAAGTAAGGCACGATTGCTTTTAATGTTGAACTACAAAACCGTACTGCCTATTTTAGTGTGGACTATTAAAATTGTTGCACTGTAAAACTTAAGGTGACTTTTGTGTTTTTTCCATTGCAAGACTGAAGTCCATCATACTTAAAAGCAGGCATGCAAAAGCCAAAGTGACAGAGTTAATCATTTGCCACACAACCTAACAGCTACTCTCGGAAGCTACAGGGAGGAGAACATTTCTGAAAACCAGTTAACACCCAGGCTGGAACCAGTTGACCCAATATCTCTATTTACTAACTAAATTTGAGGAAGGGAGGGAGCAGTACTAAATAGTTACTCCTAAATTCTCTTTGTTACTTCATACAGTAGAGTAGCTCACAACGCCAGTAATAATTCTTTTTACTGTCCATCGTTAACCTTACTAACCATTGTCTGAAAACACTTACTCAGACGGACTGAACTCTTCGTTTGTGCAAAGCTCACTTCTTTTCCCACCCCTTTGCTTCAAAAGCTTATTTCTTTAGTCTGACTTATGCATTTATCTGGTTTCAAAGCCTTTAGGTGTACTAATCTGAAGATTCTGAACAAAAATCTACCTGTTTGCTTTTGTTATGAACTTCAAGAAAAGGAGTAAATGAATACCACTTGCTTTCAGCAAATTACAAGAGAGTTATTGTAGTTGTTAAGGGCCACTGGGATCATTCCCACCACAATTCAGTTCATTTATAACAATCCAGAAATACATAGCAAGGAAATTGTAGTGGTCAAAGTATGTATGTGTATATGTGTGTGTAAATATATATGTGTATATATATATATATATATATATATATATATGTAATTATCTAAACCATATATACATATGGTTTAGATAATTATAAGCAAGAACTTGATTGGAGCTTCTGAATGTGTTATATAGAAAGGGGCAGGTTTTTGTTTCTCTCAAATTTATAAATTTATAAATTTATAAAATAGCAAAACGTTCTTTGGCTGAAGAGATTGAACAAAGAAACTTGATGAAAATAGTTAAAATGGACTTAAATTAGTGAATTAAGTTTGGGTACCAGCACAATAATAGAGTTTACCATTTGATACATGATTTCCACATACCAAAGGCTTAATCCAAAGGAAATTGTTCATATGAGGATTATGAACTATGAACACCTTACGTTAAAAGAGAAAATATATGAGCTTTTTTTTTTAATCATGAAAAGACTTATTTTTGTTGTGTAGTTAGAACTGGGAATACGTGACCAAAGTCTCATCAGTGTGAGCTTCCGGGATGAGGAAGACTTTATATTTAGTGTTAAGTGGGCCTCCCATCTCTAAACTCTGATGAAGAAGGGGGAGAGGAGAACATGCTGGAGAAGTTCATGGTAAGGAGAGGACTGCAGCCTGGAAGATCACCAGGAGTAAAGCAAGCAGAAGCTGCCAAATAAGGCTTTGGAACACCTTCGTAAGGCATTTTGATTCCACTTTGTAGAAAGTAATTAAAATTAGGGTAGATAACTACCCACAATAATTTTCCCCTCCCCTCCCAGGAGGACCAATAGATTAGGACTGTACCCATTTACAAAATCAAGCCTGCAATTGCATAATTTTAAAATTTTACACTAACTCTTTCACTCATGGTTTTATTGTTTTAGAAAACATTTTTTTTTCTTAAAAATTCCTTTCAATTCACAAAGCATTGGCATTTTCCCAGGTTCTATATCTTGTTTGGGGGGATCGCATCCAAGTCTATAATTGCTGCAGATAATCCATAGCAGACATATAGCAGTGGAACTTATTCACATGACATCTTTACCTCACTGTTCTGGAAGAATTGAAAACCATGCTAATGGCAATTATGACAGTGCAATACACAATCTGCAGTTGAGGTTTGTAATTACACCGTTTTAAAGCAGTCCTAATTATGCAGTGGGAGGAATGCACTGATTTAATCCCAACTCAGTGAAATCAGAAACCAAGCAAAATTGGTGGGATGAAAAGATCATGGGTAAGATGAGATAATTTGACAGTGTCTTGCTGGGATTTATATGCTTTACAGATGATTAATTACATTCTCATACTATGTATACAGATTTAAGTTTTTTAAACCTCAAGATAATTTATAGTAAATCAAGGGAAAGTGTTGAATTCAATTTGGAGTTAATTAGATTAGAGACTTTTGCTTAAACCGCCTTACAAATGAAATTTCACCCACAAGTTTGGAAACCATTAAAGAAATTTTAATACCATGCTTCCAAATGATATGGGGAGAAACAGGACAAAAATCTAGGTGTGTGTTGGCTAAACGCTTTTATAACCATGATAATTATATACACAGGGTAGTTTTCGCTTCTGTGTCTCTCCTTGCTGAGCAGTGACTCGTATCACAGTCACCTGAACGTCCCTTTTTGTTCATACTTCCATTGTTCACATTGTTCATCCCATTGTGATTTGCATTTCAAGAGCAGAGAGACTCTGTTTTGTGCATGCAGTTAGGACATTCTGCTTCAGTATAACACTGGGAAGTACTTTTTGTGCTTTGAAATATAATGTGAACTCAGCAAGCCTGATTTTGCCACATTCTTAGAAAGAAACTATAAACCTAATGAACAGTAGCACTGGCTAAAGCTTTGTCAGAAATAGTTCTCCTGAGGGATGCCTGGGTGGCTCAGTTGATTGTCTGCCTCCCGCTTGGGTCATGATCCCAGGGTCCTGGGATCGAGTCCTGAGTTGGGCTCCCTGCTCAGAGGGGAGCCTGCTTCTCCATCTGCCTGTCACTTCCCCTGCTTGTGTGCTCTCTCTCTCTCTCTGACAAATTAATAAAATCTATTAAAAAAAATAGTTCTTCCAAGATGCTCAGAGGAAAATTTCGGTGCCTTCAAATAAACAAATAATAAAAATGAGCAGAAAGAATTTCAAATAAAAAGTGAATCAGAGGGCGCCTGGGTGGCTCAGTTGGTTAAGCAACTGCCTTCGACTCAGGTCATGATCCTGGAGTCCCTGGATCGAGTCCCGCATTGGGCTCCCTGCTCGGCGGGGAGTCTGCTTCTCCCTCTGACCCTCCCCCCTCATGTGCTTTCTCTCTCATTCTCTCTCTCTCAAATAAAGAAATAAAATCTTTAAAAAAAAAAAAAGTGAATCAGAAAGGAATAAGTAGAAGAGTGGGATAATAATATCCAGTGACCACAGGACACTTTTTATGAGGAAAAGAGAGAAAGAGTATTATTTTCCCTAGCTGAGTCAGGTCAGCCAGACGTCAGAAACTAACACACAAAAAGCTGGCCTGATAGATACAGCAAAGGAAACTGATCTTTTAAAAGTCTATTTGATTCATGGAGCATTTTATTATAATCATACAGAAATGTAGGAGATTCTTTCTTGGGAATAAGCTCAAGTTTATCTCCATGGCAAGTAGAAAGTGGGACAAGAGATATTTTATACCATTTGATTATCAACATACAAGTACCTGAGACTAGAAACAAGTATGCAGCCCCGGGCAAACTTTGTCATTGATCAGCCGGCTGTCCATTAGGCATCATTCTTCTCAGCTCTTCTCTGTAGTCCCCCACCCCATACTCTCTTTGCCTCCCAGCCATTGCACGTGCATTCCAGTTAGGCTGGGGGTCATAGAAGAGGGGGTGCCAGGAGGTATAGGGCCTTCTCCGGCCTCCTGCAGGCACACCATGTAGACACAGCCACTTTGTCAAAAGATGGCCCTGCAGTTTTGGAATATGGGAAAGATAGCGTTCATGATGAGAGAAGATTATTACTAAGGAGATAGGATATAAGGAAACAATGCAGGCCTTCCCTAGCAGAGGACAGCTGACCATTTGTATAGAAATGGGAACAGCTATAGACCACAATAAATAAGACAGAGGACATAAGCGATCCTTCCACGTATTCAAGCCAAGGAATTCAGCCCTACTTCCAAACTGAATTGTGCTACAGACAACAAAGTCATGGACCGGTCATTACCATGTCAGAGTTGTTGGAAAACCTCATGCAATAAAAAAGATCCATGAGGAAGTGGTTTCATCTGAGATGTGTAACAAGATTATTACCCATGAGACAGAAATTTCTGGCCCTAAAACTAGAGAGAATCATGTTGAAGAAGCTGAAGGTCTCTGTCCATGAGAGGAGCCACTGATTGACCTGTCTGTTAAGTAGGGAATATGGGGCCCATCTTGGACCTCCTCATGCCCTTTTTGAAGGGATTTTCCTTGAGTTAAAATGCCCTGGATTATTAATTTCTTTCTAGTTCCAGTCCACAAGTAGAACTGCTGATTCATACCCTACAAGAATGGCAGCAAAAAGTTCCCACACAGTTTTCCAACATAGTTGTCTCTCTGACTCGTTCTTGAGTCTTTGACAATCTGATGTCAGTTTATTATTCTGTAAAATGATGGGATGGAGGCCATATTCCAGCTTTAAAACCCTCTGAGGATTCTGCTATTTTGAGCAGCTGGTTGTAAAACTAGTTCATATAATGCTCATTGTTTACTAGAAAACCCAAAGGCACCACCTGTTCAGTGCTGATGGTCAGGTGGGAGCCAGGGGGCATAATAAACGATGATAAGGCTACTGCCTCATGTCATCGTCTGGCCCAATAGTTGGGGTGATTCTTCTCTACAGGAACATCAAGGCTCAGTGTCATGTTAGAATCCAATATTTAACAGTTTGTCCTGTTACCTCAGCTTAGCATATTCTTTGCCCACCACCTGCCTGGCAAAGCCTCAATCTACCTTCAAGATTCAAGAGTCTCCCTCAGGGTAACTGTCAGGGACCTCCTTCCCCCAAAACACAGCTCCTGGAACATCCATGAGCCTGTGTTACCCACCACCGCTGACCATATTATGTGTATGTGATCATGTGTCTCTCTGTCCCTTAGTCAGGGAGCTCAGGGAAATTCAAGAGGCAATGCTTATTCTTCATTCCCCTGCGTGAACTCCTGGATTATCTACTAGGACATGGACCTCCGGGTAGGCAGCATGTGCAACTAGCACGTAGCTCTTGGTAGGGCCATAATTTTTTCTCCTCTAAGGAGGCAGGCTATGTCTGGCTGGTAGAGGAATATCTGAGGGTTGTGAATTGGTCAGAGTCTGATCAGGAGAGAGAAAACGGAGTGATTTGAACAGGGAGCATTTAATATAAAGAATTATTACCCATAACAGGGATGGCTAATAAGAAGTAATGAGAGATTGGCCAGTAAGGAGTAAAGAGAACCCCCAAAAATACAGGAATAAAGGACAGCCACCACCTGGGAGCTGAGATAGATTGCTCTTGCCTCCAACCACCCCCTGACCCAACTGGAAAGGGTACCGCCATGAACCACTGATCGGCAGAGAAGTCACTGTGGTGCCACAGGGGCAGAAGTTGCTGGAAATAGACCTTCTAGAACTGGTCCTGTGTGCCAGGAAGCACTAAAGCAATAATCACTAAATTATTTGAACCCCATGGATAAAAATACAGGAAACATCACTGCATTAATACAGTGTGGGAAGAAATTTAGGTTTCCGTAGGTTGGCAACATTAGTTTCAAGAGGGCAGTTGCTCACGATAAAGCGCTTTTGCAAAGTGAGAAAAAGATACTCCTTCTTCTGGGAGGACTTTGGCCCTGACGCTTTCCCATAGCAGATAGTCTTGCGCATAGCAGCTTGTAAGTCCATGAATAGATGGAACTAGGCTCCAAAGGTGAGAGGATTCAGGAGAGGACAGACAGGGTCTAGACCTGATTTTCTAACCAGTGGTTGTGTTACTTACCTGCTCTGGGCTTTCATTTTCTCACATAAAATGAGAAGTTCAAGCACTGCAAGTTCAAAGATTCTATTATTGTAATGTGTGTATAAAGGAGGTGGTGTCTACCTTTATATTTAAAAAACAAATCAGATCTCCAATACCTGCAACGAATTCCAGGGAAGCATTGCAATCAACATGGTGCCCCTCACCATTGACATATTTGGGGGGAGGGGCTGTGATCAGATCCACCCATATCAGCTCTTCTAGCTCCTGCAACTCTCCTCCTTTGTATACAGTACTACTCTTCCTTTCAGTTTTAACTATGACATTGGTTGCTCCAGTAAGAGCCCCCAGATGGAGTTAGGTCCCCCTCGTCTGCATTCCTTAGTGGACCGCACAGAATCCTATCCACAGATGGTACCAACCCTTTCTCCACCACCACATGGTAAACTATTTCAGGGAAGAACTCTGATTCCTGCTGGCTCTGCTGTGCCCAGCACATAGTGCTCATTGTTGAGCCAATGAGGATTTTCTTTTTTTAATTTTTTTATTAAAGATTTTTATTTATTTGACAGAGAGAAAGACAGCCAGAGAGGGAATACAAGCAGGGGAAGTGGGCAGAGGGAGAAGCAGGCTTCCCACCAAGCAGGGAGCCCGATGGGGGGCTCTGTCCCAGGATCCTGGGATCATGACTTGAGCCAAAGGCACACGCTTAACGACTGAGCCACCCAGGTGCCCCAAGCCAGTGAGGATTTAAATCCAATTTCTTGCAGGAGAAGTAGAACGGTATAGTAGTTACGACAGTAGTCTCTGAAGTCAGATGGGTTAGATTTAGATTCCGGGAATCTATCTGGGAAACTATATGAGTTACATAACCTAGCTATGCTTCAATTTTTTGTTTTTTTTTCTTTATTTGTGGGGTTTTTTTTGTTTTTCTGTTTTTGTTTTCCCCCAATTTTATTGAGACATAATTGACACATAATAGTGCATTAGTTTAAGGTGTACAACATGATTTGATATATTATTATGTGCTGAAATGATGACCACAGTAAGTTTAGATAACATTCATCACCTCACATTGTTACCAATTTTTTTCTTATGATGAGAACTTGTGAGATCTCCTCTCTTAGCAACTTTCAAATACACAAGACAGCGTTGTCAAAGACAGTCACCCTGCTGTACGTTATATCCTCAGAGCCTATTAATATTACAAGTAGAAATTTGTACCTTTTGATCACCTTTACCCATTTCCCCCCCCCTTGCCTCTGGCAACCACCAATCTGTTCCTTATTTCTATGAATTTGATTTTTTTTAGATTCGACATATAAGTGAGATCATCCAGTATTTGTCTTCCTCTGTCTGACATTTCATCTAAGCTTTAATTTTTTTCATCTTTAAAAATAATTGTTTCCAATTCACTGGCTTGTTATGAAGGTTGCATGGAAAGTCTACAGAACTGTACTCCACACGTGGTAAACTCTTGATAAATATTAGCCATTATTATTATAACCAAAATTCAATTCTATTTATGCAATATTGGTGCAGAAGGAGGAAGTGAGAAGGTAGAATGTGGCTTGTCCCAAGCCCTGTATAACTTCGAAGAAGACCCGGAAGCAGTTTAGAAATTCAAAGCCTTTCCTATTATTTTATAAACCCAGGGTCGCTCATGCCAGCTCACTCTGACAGCTGATCATCTGAAACAGCATCATCTTTATTTTTTTTTATTTTATTATGTTATGTTAGTCACCATACAATACATCATTAGTTTTTGATGTGGTGATCCACAATCCATTGTTTTCGTATAACAACCAGTGCTCCATGCAGTACGTGCCCTCCTTAATACCCATCACTGGGCTAACCCACCCCCCCACCGCCCTTCCGTCTAAAACCCTCAATTTGTTTCTCAGAGTCCATAGTCTTTCATGGTTCATCTCTCCCTCCGATTTCCTCCCCTTCATTTTTCCCTTCCTTCTCCTAATGTCCTCCATGCTGTTCCTTATGTTCCACAAATAAGTGAAACCATATGATAATTGACTTTCTCTGCTTGACTTATTTCGCTTAGCATAATCTCCTCCAGTCCCACCCATGTTGATGTAAAAGTTGGGTATTCATCCTTTCTGATGACTGAGTAATATTCCATTGTATATATGGACCACATCTTTTTTATCCATTCATCTGTTGAAGGGCATCTCGGCTCTTTCCACAGTTTGGCTATTGCGGACATTGCTGCTATGAACAGTGGGGTGCATATGGCCCTTCTTTTCACTACCTCTGTGTCTTTGGGGTAAATACCCAGTAGTGCAATTGCTGGGTCATAGGGTAGCTCTATTTTTAATTTTTTGAGGAACGTCCACAGTTTTCCAAAGTGGCTGTACAACTTGGCATTCCCACCAACAGTGTAAGAGGGTTCCCCTTTCTCCACAACCTCTCCAACATTTGTTGTTTCTTGCCTTGTCAATTTTTGCCATTCTAACTGGTGTAAGGTGGTACCTCAATGTGGTTTTGATTTGAATTTCCCTGATGGCTAATGATGATGAACATTTTTCCATGTGTCTGTTAGCCATTTGTATGCCTTCTTTGGAGAAGTGTCTGTTCATGTCTTCTGCCCATTTTTTTGACTTGATTATTTGTTTTTTGGGTGTTGAGTTTGAGAAGTTCTTTATAGATCTTGGATACCAGCCCTTTATCTGTAGTGTCATTTGCAAATATCTTCTCCCATTCTGTGGGTTGCCTCTTAGTTTTGTTGACTGTTTCCTTTGCTGTGCAGAAGCTTTTTATCTTGATGAAGTCCCAAAAGTTCATTTTTGCTTTAGTTTCACTAGCTTTTGGAGATGTATCTTGAAAGAAGTTGCTGTGGCCGATGTCATAGAGGTTACTGCCTATGTTCTCCTCTAGGATTTTGATGAATTCCTGTCTCACATTGAAGCCTTTCATTCATTTTGAGTTTATCTTTGTGAGTGGTGTTAGAGAATGGTCGAGTTTCATTCTTCTGCATGTGGCTGTCCAATTTTCCCAGCACCATTTATTGAAGAGACTGTCTTTTTTCCATTGCATATTTTTTCCTGCTTTGTCAAAGATTATTTGACCATAGAGTTCACAGCATCATCTTTAGAACTCTTTACATGTTAGGAAGAGAAGTCACAGATATAATGAATGGGCCTTGCTGATCTAGAAGGAAAAGCAGTTCTCAGGATGGAACCAAAATCTTATTGTTGCAGTCTTCAAAGTGATTATTTTTGTTTTGCTGATTTTTTTTTCTTATCATGCTTTTAATACAAATTCATCACCAATCTTTTGGAAAATACTAAATAAAAACTCAGAACCCCACTACCCAGAGTAAGCACCTCTGAGTGTATTTTCTTCCAGTTATTTTTTAAAGCATATATTATAGGTATGAGTTTGTAGGTGTGTTTAAAACCCTGAGATGAAGCTTTATTTTTAATTTTTCCCCCAGCTGGGTGAGGGATGGTGGGGAAGGAGAGGTGAGCATCAGCCTAAAATGACTGAGGTAGGATCATTACTTTGTCCCTCTGGAGACGGAGCCCTAAGAAGCCTCCGTGCAGCACTGAGCCCTGTTGATAACATCCCTCCTGCTGGCAAGTCTCCTGTGAGCACCTGTCCTTCAGCCTGTCCACAATCTCTTCCTCCCAGTCGCTCAAGCCAGAAAACTGGAAGTCATTCCTGGCGCCCTCCGTTCACCCAATTCATCAGTTTGTTCTGTATTTCTTTTTTTTTTTTTTAAGATTTTATTTATTTATTTGACAGAGAGAGACACAGCGAGAGAGGGAACACAAGCAGGGGGAGTGGGAGAGGGAGAAGCAGACTCCCCGCTGAGCAGGGAGCCCTATGCGGGGCTCGATCCCAGGACCCCGGTATCATGACCTGAGCCAAAGGCAGACGCTTAACAACTGAACCACCCAGGTGCCCCTCTTCTGTATTTCTAAGAAACTTTTTCAAATCTGAACATCTCTTTCCATCTCTCCTGACACAAAGTGAAAGCAACCCCCCTGTTTCTCATGCCTGGCCCAGCCTAGCAGCCTACTCACCTGCCATCTGTTTCCACTCCTGCCCCACTGTTCCCCAACCCACCTCGGGGTAGAACTTTTTAAAAAAGGTTGAAGGCTTTTTAAAAATCTTTAAAAAGATTTCAAAATGTTTCCAAATGGAAAGCTACACAGAGCATCTCCTTCCTCTGATGAGACAATACCCTCAGGATAAAATCTGAAACCACTAAAAGTGCCTTAAAGTACCTGCCCTCCAAGGTCAAGCCTCCGTCCCCCCGCCTTCGCCCATGCCCTCTGTCCCCCCAGCCCTCCGAAGCAGGCCCGGTCCAACTCACTGAGCAATGTTCTCTTTTTCATCAGGTTCTGGCTCCCGTTCTCCCGGCTGCCTGGAAACCCTTCTGGGGATCAGTTTGTTCAAGGATCCATGAGCTTGATGAACCCCCTTAGATCAGCTCTTTCTTTGCAGACTTCCAGGGCCCTGGAGGCCACTGCTGTGACTTGAGCAGCCACATGGACCGGAACTCCAGTGGGGTTATCTTCCTTCCCCAGCTGCTTTCCTTGTGAGGATGTAGAAGTGACAATTCCACTTCGTGGTGTTTTCGCATGAACTAAGTCCACATGAAGCATCTCTCTGACAGATAAGCGCACAGCCCAGAGGAAGGCCTCAGTACTCTCAGCTGTTTTATTCTTCCTGCTGAATGATGGCTTGAGATGGCCTGGAGGCATTACTGCAGTGGTCTTCTTGAGAAACTGGAATGTGGAGGCTCCATTCCCTAGGAGAATCCTGAGGAGTCTGCATTCTAGAAAATTGTGCTTATGTCCTTGTTCCAAAAACTCAAGGACAGGCGGACATGGGAGAGGGTCTAGGAGATGGGAAGAAAGAGAGCCACAGGTCCAGGCCCTGAGATGGGGGTTCTGTGTCACCATCTTTATATTCAAGGAGGTACCCTAAACCTGGGATTGTTTAGTGAATGCATTTACAATGTTGCCAGATCCTCCAATGAGGGAGGTAAAATCAGAAAATGAAGAAGCAGTTCGCTTGGTAGTTAGACGCAATGGTGAATTTCAGGAATGCCTAGGCATGGCTTAGGGTGTCCCTGGGACACCACTCTGTGAACAACAAAATCTCTAAAGCCTGGGGGTGACCATTCTTCCTGGGCTTCTGATCTAGGAGAAAAACAAGGAAGCAGCTTCATCCCCATGATCCACAGGGTTTACTCAAGCTGTCCCTGGCTGTGTAAATGCGGTGGGCGCGGGGGGGGGGGGAGGGGGGACACATCACCTGGGACAACTTTTGTAGAGATGACAATGCTGAGAATTTAGGACAAGACTTGGGTAGCTCACTGGCAGTTCCCTGGAGGATTTCAACACCTCTGAGCCTCGGCCGACCGTCCCTGGCAGGAAATCTGTCTCAGTCTGAGTTTGCAGAAGGGTGTGTTTTAATTAAAGGCAGCTGTTCATATCTTCACCCTTGAACGTATTCTAAGTTTCTTTTACACTGACGCCAATTCTCAGGACTTAGATGGAGAGATTGAAGTGGGGGGAGGGGGTATGGTGGGGAAGGAGACAGAAACAGCCACGGAGCAGGACATGCAGCCTAATGAGGGCCCCAACAGGCATAAGAGGTCTGAAAGGAAGTGCCCGACATCCCCCAGTTAATCGTGATAAGAACATGGGTGTGGTCGCCCCTGATCCTGGCAGAGCTGAAACTACCAGCCCCAGGAGTATTCGGAGGGAGGAAGACAGCTCTTTCCAGTCTACAGGGGCAGAGAGCTATGGCTTTTCAGGAAGGAAAGGTAAAATTTTACCCATTGTACCTTCTAATTGTGGGGGCACTTAACTGTCTTATTTTTGCAATGTAATATTTAATTGAAGGGATCTATAACTTCAGCACAAATCAACAACGATTTATTGAGTACATACTACGTGCAATCCCCTGTATGGGCCTTGGGACAAAAAAATGAATAAGACACAGATGTTTTTAGTGCTTCACATACTTCATAAATTTAAGCCCTGGTCGTGCCCTTTCAATAATTAATTAATTCTGCAAATATTTATTGAGTTAATTCATCCTTTTATTTATTCAATGTGCCTATTAGGTATCAGGCAATGAACTAAACTGCAGATGCAGGAGAAAATAGGGTCTTAATCTGTTCTTATTTATAGTCTCGGTGCAATACTGTGTAATACAAACAATGATGGTTTGGAGATTGGTGTTGGATCATGCAGGAACCACCCAGGATATTTTGATGAATTAATTACATCTCAGGAATTGTGAATGACCTGAAGTGTTAAACATGCTCACAATCCTGAACAAATGAGCCCTTTGCTTCCGGATTAACATCTCTGCATACTTGAGCCAACACACGGGAGATGCCACCAGCAGAGTGTGGTGTTCTGCCTCTTAACTCCTCAAGTGTGCAGAGCTCCAGAGAGGTCAGAGTCTGAAGCAGCCCTTGATGGGGGGGCGGGGGTAGTCTTCTGGGAGATCTCAACCCCTTTGACTTCTCAAGATATGCAGATTCACTTCTTGGGAGCCAGTATGCCTCCATCCCCAAACCAGAGCACCATGTCTACTCTCACCAATGAACGAATCCTGAGATGTGCTGTGCTATATGGTTTAACCTGTTGTTAGTTGGAGCAGGAGCACCCATCAGCCGAACCATCCACCGCGACAGAATTAGCTCCCTTTATCGCAACTGTCAGTGGATTGCTGCTTGCAGTTCTGTGCAAGGACAAGAGATGACTAGGGAGATAATGATGTGTTCTTCCTTTGGCAATCAGTCTATTGTGAAGGAGGGCTCATAAACCCACATGCAGTCTCTCAAGAGCAACTGTTTCAGTGGGAAGAGAGTTCCAATACTATACCACACACCTGCCTGCCTGACTCAACAGCCTTCTTTTCCCCTTGGTCTCTCAGGGAGATGATGAGCCTGACTAAATTCACTAAAGCCAACCTGATTTGCATCCTTCCTTTCTACTATTCATCCAGCCATCAAACTTTCTGTTCCTGAACTCATTGATTGGGATACTCATTCAAATATTTATTTTCAGGCTTTTCAAGCTATAAAAATGTTGTCTTGCTTTCCCAAGCCATGGCTACTTCTCTGGTTAGTTATAAGAATTATAGGACTCGTTCACCACTCTGGAAAACAGTATGGAGGTTCTTCAAAAAGTTGAAAATAGAGCTACCATACGATCCAGCAATTGCACTACTGGGTATTTACCCCAAAGATACAAATGTAGGGATCCAAAGGGGTACGTGCACCCCAATGTTTATAGCAGCAATGTCCACAATAGCCAAACTGTGGAAAGAGCCAAGATGTCCATCGACAGATGAATGGATAAAGAAGATGTGGTATATATATATATACAATGGAATATTATGCAGCCATCAAAAAGAATGAAATCTTGCCATTTGCAACGACGTAGATGGAACTGGAGGGTGTTATGCTGAGCGAAATAAGTCAATCAGAGAAAGACATGTATCATATGACCTCACTGATATGAGGAATTCTTAATCTCAGGAAACAAACTGAGGGTTGCTGGAGTGGTGGGGGGTGGGAGGGATGGGACGGCTGGGTGATAGACATTGGGGAGGGTATGTGCTATGGTGAGCACTGTGAATTGTGCAAGACTGTTGAATCACAGATCTGTACCTCTGAAGCAAATAATACATTATATGTTAAAAAAAAAAAAAAGGAGAAGAAGAAGATAGTAGGAGGGGAAGAATGAAGGGGGGGAAATCGGAGGGGGAGATGAACCATGAGAGACAATGGACTCTGAAAAACAAACTGAGGGTTCTGGAGGGGAGGGGGGTGGGAGGATGGCTCAGCCTGGTGATGGGTATTAAAGAGGGCATGTACTGAATGGAGCACTGTGTGTTATACGCAAACAATGAATCATGGAACACTACATCAAAAACTAATGATGTAATGTATGGTGATTAACATAACATAATAAAAAAAAGAATTATAGGACTCTTTCATTAGGCAATGACTTCTACTAACTCCCCAGGAAAAATGTACCAATGTACATAACCTCGTCACCTCATACTTAAGAAACAGTCACAACTGCTGCCAAGCAGGGCAAGATGCTGAGGATAGTTAGCATTTATATAGGGCTTCATAATTGAGGAACCGCTTATGTATCTATAATTTCATGTGATCCATACAAAAACAGTGCATGGCAGATGGTTTAGATTATTATTCCTATACCCATGCCCCTTTGATATGTGACTTTGCAGCGCCTCCCATCAGGATATGGAGTCCGCTCCTAACCTTTGTCTTTGGGCTCATCTCTAGTGTCTTGCTTTGGCCAATAGAATATGGTAGAAGTGATATTCCGCCAACTCCAAGTGTATTGGTCTGCTCAGGCTGTCATAACAAAATACCATGGACTGGGGGCTCAAACAACAGAAATTTATATTCTCACACTTCTGGAGAACTGAAGTCCAAGATCAAGTGCCATCAGGGTTGGTTTCTGGTGAGAACTCACTTCCTGGCTTGCAAATAGTTGTCTTCACACTGTGTCCCCATATGGCCTCTCCTCTGTGGTCCTGTGAAGACAAGGAGATCTCTGGTGTCTTTGCTTCTTCTTAGAAGGATGGCAGTCCTATCAGATTAAGGCCCTGCCTTCATGACCTCATTTAACCTTTATTGCTTCAGTATAGTTTCTATCTCCAAACATTAGGGATTTAGGGCTTCAACATATGAATTTAGGGGAACATGATTCAGTCCAAGACTAGGCTTCAAGGGGCCTCATGATCTTGACTCTCTCTTGGGACCTGCTGCCTACTTGAAACAGTCTGGGATAGCCAGTTGGAGGAGACATACAACATGAAGTAGAAATAAGCTGTCTCCTGAGGCCACCTGAGACCGGCACAACCAACAGCAACCTGGTCACGGACTGCAAATGCAGGAGGGAGCTAGATGATACCAGAGCCACCCAGCTGAGCCCAGTCCAAAGTGGTGCAGAACTGTGCACAAATTAGTTGTCAGTGTTGTAAGCTACTAAATCTGGGCTTGGTTTGTTAGGCAGCAAAAGCTGACTGATTTGGTAGGTATCACATTTGTCCCCAATTTGTTGAAGAGAAATGGGATCGCAAGAAAGTAAGTGATCACGCAAGCTTTTATGGGTAGTAAGTCCTAGAGAGTAGAGGGTAGTCTTCTGAATCCAAATCCTTTGTTTTTTCTACTCCAGGAAAGAGGGACTCCGTCTAGAAACACAGATACATTGATGTGGGCTTTTCCTAACAAATCGATTTTTAATGGGCTGAACTTTTGAGTGAATAAGTGTGTATGTGAATGTATGTGTAATGTGTGTGCATGTGTGTGTGCATATATAGACACCTGTATTTCCTCTGAAGGGTGCAAGCTGAGTGTTTATCAGGTTTTTGATGTTTTGTTTTGTTTTATCCCAAGGGAATAGCTTTATGGACTGTGATGAATCCAGGCCCTGCATATTTATGTCAGCCTTCCCAGAATGGCCGCCGTGTAGAAGTGGGCATGTGTTTCCATCTGCTTCTTTGCCACGGACCTCAGAGTGTTTTGCAAAACTTTCCGTGAAATGCTGGAGACTACTGTAGAAACTGAGGTCAGGAAGAGAGCAGGGCTGCAAAGAAACACTCACTGGGATGGAAGATGTTTGCTATTTGAGAAGAATGATGGACAAGGGCCTTGAAGGGGGGACTTGACTTGTGGGACCCCCCCCAGGAGGACTTCCTCGGGACTGAGCTCTATCCCTTCATTGACAGCCATATTCCCCAGCTTCCTAATAGCAAAATCTCTGGGGTATTTCCAATATTTTGCTCTTTATGACAATGCAACATAGGATAATTTGAACATAGATCATTTCATACCAGTATAAATTTTTCTGTAAAATAAAATCCTGGAAGTAGGCATGCGGGGTCAAAGAATATGCATTCCACAATTTTTTTATGGACAAGTTTTATAGATGTCATCCAATTGCCACTGTAAAGGTGGTACCAATTTACACTTCACCAGCAATGTATGAACTGACCTTTTCTCCATAGCCTCGCCAAGAGAACATTATCTAACTTTCGGGTTTTACCTACATAATAGGTAAGAAATGACATATATATCAAAGTAATTTCAGTTTGCATTTCTCTTATTATGAGTAGGCTTGTATCTTTTGGAATATTTAATTTGTATATATTTATGTGAACTCTGTTCCTTTGTCCATTTTTTCTATCATGGCATTGGTTTAATTGTTCTTTAATCATGAGATATGCTAGTCCTGGATCTCTAACCAGATTGCTTTTAATTACATTTTTGCATGACATTATTGAATTATTGTATTCTTTAACTGTCTTGAGTTATGTTGGTTTTGTGGGATTTTTTTTATGATTTATTGCAAATCTCCAATCAGATGATCAATTCCCTAAGTACAGGACCCATGAATTGCATTTACTTCTCTATTACTGTTCTATTCTAGTGTAAGGCTAAGTAATCTTTCATCACCAGTAAGTGTTTGCCTTACTGAATGAGTAAGAATGGAAGAGCTGAATGTTGTCTGGAGGGTGGGATAGCTGGGATCTCAGCCATCATGGGTTGAATGGTGACCCCTGCAAAACGTATGTCCTAACTGGCAGGATCTATGAATAACACCTTATTTGGAAAATGGGTCTTTGCAGATTCATAAGTTAAGAATCCTAAGAGGAGATCATCCTAGATTCTCCAGGTGGGCCTTAAATCCAACAGTATCCTTGAGACACACAGAGAAGGAGCACAGCGGAAAAGGAGGAGAGGGCCACACGAAGAGGAAGGCAGAGATTGGATGCAGCCACAACCCAAGGAACCCCTGGAGCCGCCAGCAGCGGGAAGGGGCAGGGAATTGTTCTCCCCTAGAGGCTTCAGAGGAAGTGCGGCCCTGCTGACAATTTGATTTCAGCCTTTCGGCCTCCCCAACTATGAGAGAATAAATCTGTGCTGCTGTAAGCCACCAAGTTGTGGTAATTTGTTATGGCAGCCACAGGAAACAGACTCTCCATCAGCCTTCCTCCTTTGGTCTGCTCTCTGCCACATTCGGGAAGCACGCCGGTTACCCAGCCGACTGTGAGACAGGAAGAGAGAGGACTGAAGGGACAGAAAAGCTCAGGAGAGGAGGGAACACGCAGGGCTGGCAGTCGTGCGTGGAGAAGGAGAAGAGAGAGCAAAAGAAGGAAGAGAAGAAGAAAAACTGAAGCAAAAGGAAAAAATGAGGTGCGGAGGAGTTGGCCTCTGCTCAGATACTCGCCTTTCTCCTCATCTTCTCTTTCTCCAGTCTCTCCTCCTTCCCTCCCTCAGCATCTCCCGGCTCCCTCAGGCATTCTGGCACTAAGCAAGTTCGCGTTTGTGCTGCTTAGATCGTCTGTCTCATCCCACAATTTCGGGTTACAATCTGCAGGCACCAGTGAGAGGGTTAGAAGCTTGAGCAGAGGCACCTGCTCACCCCGAAAGCGCCCCCTCCAGCAGCCCACGCTGACCATAACGCCGCATGCTGGCATTCAGGGGCTCCTGCGCCCAGGCAGGGCCCTCCACACACCAGGGTTCAAGCACCGGCCTGGAAAGCTTCTGTGGTCACGCCGTCCCGCCCACCCTACCTTCCCCCTAACAGGAGTGAGTGAAACAAAGGAATGAGGCCAGAATTGCAAATTGTGCAGTTCCAAAGTTTCCAAAGGCTGGATGGAGATTGTGGTTATTTTTGTGGTTTATAGTCTGGATTTGCCTGAGGGGCTTTAGTCGGCTCTGTGCTGCCTCTGGTGGTCACTGGCAGTAGTGCTCCCCTGAAGGACCTCCTTGTCCACAAACGCCTCACCCCGTTTTTAAAAATTTCTCTGTGTTTTTATTTAGGAATTTTATTTAGGATTCTTTTTACATAAAGAAGCTTTAAAAGCATTTTCAGAATCAATTCCATTTTTTTCCCCATTATTTTTAATTTACCTGAGGTAAAAATCCCCCTCTTTTTCGTGTACAGTTCTGTGAGTTTTGACAAATTACAGCATGCTATAACAACCATCACAGTTCCTTCACTCCAGAAAATCCCCCCCTGCTGCAACTTTGTAATCAAAACCTTCCCCTCACCCTTCAGTCTTGTTTCTATCCCTACAGTGTTGTTCCTTTCAGAATTTCATACAGTACTTTTTGAACCTTGCTTCTTTCACTCAGCATTATATATTTGATTGGCACAATGCATCCATGTTGAGAGTATCAGTAGTTCGTTCCTTTTTATTCCTGAAAAATAAAAACAATAAAAACAAACAGTTGTAATGGATGTACAACTGTTTGTTTATTCATTTACCCAAAGTAGGATATTTAGGTTGTTTTGGGTCTTTGCAATTATGAATCACACTGCCACAATTATTTGAATACAGGTTTTTGTGTGAGCATAAGTTTTCATTTCTCTAAGGTAAATAGATAGGAGTAGGATTGTTTCATTATATGGTAAGTGTATTTTTACAAAGAATTAACAAATTGTTTTCCAGAGTAGCTATACCATTTTCCTTCCCATCAGTAATGTATGAGAGTTCCAGATGCTCTACATCCTCACCAGGACTTGGTATCATTAATTTTTGTTTTTATACTAAACATTTTAAAAGGTATGTAAAGGTAGCTCATTGTGATTTTGATTTTGATTTCCCTAATGACTAACAATGTTGAGCATCTTTAATGTGCTTATTTACTCTCCATATATCTTCTTTGGTGAAGTGTCTGTTCAAATCATTTGCCTATCTTTTTAGGGTTGGTTTTCTTATTGTTGAATTTTGAAAGCTATTTATATATTGTGCTATAATTCCTTTGTCAGATATATGATTTGCAGATATTTTCTCCCAATCTGTAGCTTGTCTTAACAGTATCTTTCACAGAGCAAAAGATTTAAATTTTGTGAATTCCAAGTTAGCAATTCTTCTTTTATGTATTGGACCATTGATAGATTATCTAAGAGCTCTGCCAATCCAAGGTTATGAAGATTTCCTCTTATGTTTTCTTCCAAAAGTTTTGTAATTGTATGTTTTACCTTTAAATCTATGAACCATTTTAAGTTAATTTCTATGCAAAGTATGCATTGGCATTCAGTTTTTGGCATATGTATATTAAATTGTTCCAGTACCGTTTGTAGAAAAAACTATGCTTCCTCCAGTGAATTGTCTTTTTGCCTTTATCAAAAAATATATTGGACATGTTTGTATGGATCTATTTATGGACTCTGTATTCTGCTCATTCATCTATGTGTCTATCCTTTTGCAAATGTCACACTGTCTTGATCACTGATTTCATAGTAAGTTTTTATTTTTTTATTTTATTTTTTTTAAAGATTTATTTATTTATTTTAGAGAGAGAGAGCATGTGGTGGGGAGGGATAGTGGGAGAGGGGGAGAGAATCTCAAGCGAATGCCCCACTGAGCGTGGAGCCCAACATGGGGCTCAATCTCACAACCCCAAGATCATGACCTGAGCCGAAATCAACAGTGGACGCTTAACCAACTGAGCCACCCAGGAGTTCCCATAGTAAGTTTTTAAATCAGGCAGCATGAGCCTTCCAATCTTGTTTTTCTTTTACAAAATCGTTTTGTCTATTCTAGTTTCTTTGACTTTTCATATAAAGTTTCATATGTAAAACTCTTCATATAAAGAGTTATATGGTCAATAACTAAAAAGAGTCCTGCTGGGATTTTTATTGTGGCTATAATAATCTATGCATCAATTTGGGGAGAATTAACATCTTAATATTTCGTCTTCCAGTACAGAAACACAGAATATCCTTCTTTATTCCTCTCTGATTTCTTTCATCAGTGTTTTATAGTCTTTGGGCTGTAGATTATGCAAATATTTTATTATATTTATACCTAAGTATTTCATTTTTTGGAGCCATTATAAGTGATTTTTTTTTTTAATTTTGACTTCTAATTGTTTGTTGCTAGGATATAGAAATATGATTGATTTTTAAAATATTGACCTTATAGCCTGTGACTTTTTTCAACTCGCTTATTAGTTCTAGGAGTTGTTTTTTTTTATATATATATATACATTCCTTGAGTTTTCTACATAGAAAACCATGTTGTCTGCAAGCAGTAACAATTTTCTTACTTCTTTTCCAGTATATGTAGGTTTTATTTCTTTTCCTTGCCTTGTTGTACTGACTAGGATGCCTAGTACGTTGCTAAGTAGGAGTGGTGAGAATCTTGTGTCAATCTTGAACTTGTTCCGAACTTACGACAAAGGTGTTCCGTCTTCATTATGCATAATTTATAATGTATAATTTAGCTTTAAATTCTTGGTAGATGCCTTTTTATCAATCATAAATAATTATTTAAAGAACTTAAGAATTGATTTAAAATATGCTATTTTATATTTATATGTATATTTACCATTTTCAATGCTTTTTATTATTTTTTGTAGGCCTGGGTTTTCATCTGGTAGCATTCCCTTCATCCCTGCTCTTACAAAAGTGTAACTGGAGTCCCAGAAGAAGGGAAAAAAGAGAAAGGAACAACTTTTATTTATTTGAAAATATCTCCATTTCACCATTAAAGGGGAGCAGAATAGGCTGCCCCAAGATGTGCCATTTTGCCATGTGGATTGTTCTGAGCTGAAGGCAGTCAAGACCCATCAGATTCAAGAAAAAACTTCACCTCTCCCTAACCTACCTAAAAAAAATTTAGATAGGGGACCTGGCCCAGAAAGGCAGCTGGGGGTAAATTTTAATCTGAATGACCTATCTGTATGGCAGGGCAAACATCTGATTACCAGACACCTGCTCTTCTTTTCCTCCTATGAATTACCCTCCTCCCCTTTGAAGCCCCAGGCCCCTAACCCATTCCTTAGCTCAGCATGGCACACAAGCCTCAATTGCCTGGCTTGTTCTTGAGTCCCATGTCTTTCAGCTCCCATATATATGTAATTAAATATGTTTTTCTCCTGTTAATCTGCGTCATGTCAATTTATCAGACCAGTCAAAAAACCTAGAAGGAAAGAAGGGAAAAGTTTTTCTCCCCTACACCATCATTTTAGAAAAATATTTTCACTGCATATAGAATTCTAAAGTCTAGTTATGGGTTGCTGGGGTTTTGTGTTTTTTGTTTGTTTGTTTTTTGAGTTTTTTCCTTCCAGCATTTTAAAGATGCCATTTCATTATACCCTGCCTTACATTTTTAAAAATTATTTTTTATTATTAATTATTAATTATGGTAAATATGCATAACATTAAATTTACCATTTTAAACATTTTTATGTGTACGGTTCAGTGGCATTAAGTACATTCACGCTGTTGTGAGAGCATCACCACCAGCCTTCCTGATGAACTTCTCTGCATAGCACTTATCACCATCTGATATTTTTGTTCATCCTTAGTTGATTATCTGTCTCCCCCCACCAGAATGTGAGTGTACTAGGGACAGGACTTTGTCCTATTCACTGCTATATCTCGAGTGCCTAGAGCATGATCTGGTCCCTAGTAAATATTCAGCAAGTACACGTGAGTGAAGGAAAACATAGCAAGAAAACAAGCAGAAGCACTACTCTCTTGTATAATTTAAGGAAGGTGATTTATAATGACAGCATTTTGAAGTGTCTTTGGGCACATGAAGGAATTTGCGATCATCTGGGTTACCAATGTTTTTTTTCTCTGAGCATATCTAAAGGATACAACCTAAGACAAGACTGTGAGCCTCAACTAGAAGGGATACCCTTGCTGCGGAGAATATCAGAATAGGGAGGGAGGAGAAGGACTCAGGTAAGAGTTTATGGTTTGAGAAATCCTTCCAGGTGATAAGCCTTTTCTAGGGAAACACGTTCATGCCCCTCTTTTCCTGACCTCCTTCCACTCTTACTCGCAAAACCCCTTTGAAAAATACTGACCTGATCTTACTACTTCCTTTTAGAGCCAGTGACCCTGAAAGGTTAAAGATTTGCCCAAGGTCAAGCAGTTAATGGCAGAGCTGAATTAGAATGCGGTATTCTGAGGCGCCTGGGTGGCTCAGTTGGTTGGGCGGCTGCCTTCGGCTCAGGTCATGATCCTGGAGTCTCGGGATCGGGTCCCGCATCGGGCTTCCTGCGCGGCGGGGAGTCTGCTTCTCCTTCTGACCCTCCCCCCTCTCATGTGCTCTCTCTCTCTTTCTCATTCTCTCTCTCTCAAATAAATAAATAAAATCTTAAAAAAAAAAAAAGAATGCGGTATTCTGACATCGTTCTATAGATTCAAATAAGCAGCCAAGAGAGCACAGATAGTCGAGGTCCATGTCTCTGGAGAAGAGTTCTGTAGTGAATAAGCGCAGGGAATCTGGAGCCAGATCATCCTGGGCTCAAATCCTGTCTGTGTAACCTTGAACAGCTTATTAACCTCCTTAAGTTTCATTTCCTCATATGTAAGTTCTGGATTCACTTGAATATCCAATGGCCACCTAAAACTCAGCACATCAAAACTAAATGTTCTATTTTCCCTCACCCCAAAATCAGCTCTTCCTCCTCTGTTCCCAATTTCATTAAATGCCAGCCTTGCCTCTCCAGAAATCAATAGCTGGTACTTGGCAATACTTTTCTTCCTCGCCCTCCCTCACACTAACACCGAAGCCTACCACATCTGCATCCTAAATGCCTTGCCGATCAAATCACATTTCATCCACTGCCATGTCACTCCCCTAGTGTCGGGCTAGCATCATCTTTTTTCCCAAATGACTGCGAGTTGACTAATTTGTTTTGTTGCCAATGATCTCGCCCCCTCCCATCATTTATCTGCACAGCAACAGCATAATCCATCTAACATACATGTCAGGTCATGACACTATCCTCTCTGATCCCACGTTTCCACTCCTCAAGCGTGGCTTTGATGAGCGGCCCCAGCCCAAACTTCCCTTCCAAGCTTGCGTTTCCTTATCTCCATGTTTGCATTCTCTGCTTCTCCATATTGAAAATTTCTCAGTCCTTTGAAAAGGTCATGCCGATTCTACCCTTTGGATATTTCTTCATGCTTCAAGATTTCTTCTGGAATATTCTTGACCTTTTTGTGGCTAACTCATACTGTTTTGATATCAGTTCATCCAGAGAGTCTTGTGTGACCCCCAGCTTCTCCTTATGCCCCCAGTAAAATCTGTGCTTCCATGACAGCCTGTCCTTCCCCATCACATCCCCCACCGCCCCATACCCTAATTGTCGATCTGTCTACACCGCGTCACTACTCTTCACCTCTGTAAGTCCATGGACCACACCTCATACATGCACTGTTGTACCTCAGGTGCCCAGCAGTGTTAAGCACATAATAGCTGCTTCACAAATGTTAGCTATTCTCATCATCATCACCACAGTGATTGAATAAACTCATGGTTTTACATAAAACGTGAAGCATGGTGTATAGTTGATAGTAGCAAATAATAGTTTTGACTACTTAATATTTTTCCTCATTTCTTTCTCCAAAATTTAACATTTCTGAGCACATTTATTATAATAGAACTCAAGGCAAAACACAATCACATGTCTTTGGTATCTTATCATAAAATGACAAGTAATAACAATAGAAAATACTTAGCATCCACAGGTATACATGGATGTTCCGGTGGCATTTTCTCCCCAAATTCACTGATGTTCTCGAGGAGGAGCAAAAAACTTACTGGCAGTTCTCTGGTACTTGTTGACTCAGTCTAGTAAAGGTCAAAGATTATGTGTTTAAAAAATTCTTTCTGTGAACAAATCATTTAAACTTCAACCACACCCTAACTATCCCAAGAACAGAAACATTCTTAGTCGATAAACAGCTGGTAACAGGCATCCTTATCTTCCCTAATTCCCTTGTTTGAAATACACTGAATGGCAAAGATCTTATTGTAAGGATTTGTTCCTCCTTCTATAAAGTTGGGAGAGGCAAGTTAATTACGATTGAGTTTTAAGATAATACAAGATCACACATACTAGGGGACTCCATTTAAAATAATAACTCTCTGAAGCAGAAAAAAATCAGCTAAATTGTTCAGCAAAATCTTATTTTCTTTAGACTAATTCTAGAAATATACTTAAGACAAATAATTTTGTTTCTATGGGGGATAAAAACTTGAAAAGACTATTAAGTTTCCTTCTGGATAAATTTTAGAAGGAATTGTTGATTTTGGATTCACAGTGAATGTCATAATGGTTTTTTTTTCCTAATTAGTAAAATTAAATGAGAACCATGCATCATAAAAAGCCATCTCTATACAAAACTTATTTAGTTTCTTTCACAAGAAAAAAAATAACATGTTGAATATTAATATCATATTTTTTATTAATGTGATTCCATGAAGTAAGGTTACATAGATATGTGGTCTTGTTCTTTAATACCTGGCATCCTAAGCAATTAAAATATTTCTATGGTAAAATCTTAACCTCTGTATTTCAATACTCCCAGGAAACATTACTTATCAAAGCTGTATATTTGTAGATATGTCCCAATGTAATAAACTGTAAGTTAGAGAAAAGTCTGAATATACAAAACAGATGACTTATGGACAGAAATTATTTTTTATTACCAAAATATTCTACAAAAAGATTTGCCAACAATATTCTTGAACTCAGAAATAAGTGTTTGTATCAGTGTTTGTAAGTGCAAAGAAAATGAAGGGGAAAGACTAAAGATTTGGAATAAAATTGAAGGTATATTTATGAGCAAATAAAAATGGTTTGACTTTACAATGTAAACTGATGGAAAAATATGATTTGCTTTGCCAAACACTGATTTATATAAGAGATAGTATAAAATGTAATAAAAGGAAACATGAAATTCTTTACTTAGCAGATTATATATTTGGAAGATTTTGCCTCTCAAAAAAAGAAACAACTTTAGTCAGGGTAAAATATAAACAGACTAGACAACATTAGCTAAATTGGTGCATAGAAATGCCACCAATGTTAATCAAGCTAATCATTTATTTCTGCCTTATCTCATTTCACAAAGAGTGTTGAAAAGCTTACAAAAATAATAAAAAACAATAAAGTAGATGTTTAGACACCCAAAGCAAAAGAAATTACAGCTTTATAGTAAGTTACCTAATAAATATTTTAATAAATGTTTTAAACTTAATAAACATTTTCTGATGTATTTGATAATTAATCACCAAAAAGAAAATGAAAAGCCTATAATCTCCAGGACAGAAATGTGGGGGTGAGCTGCTTGGGAGGAGGGGGAGTCATTTTTATACTCCCTAAAATATCTCTAGAATAACTAAAAAACATGATCCCAAATAACTCAGCTTGCCACACACAATTTCTTGTATGGTAAAATATAAATAATTCTATATCTTTGAATTAAATAGAAAACCATTTCTCGCATTGCTTAAAATGTTGAGCATATTTTAAAAGAATATAATTTGATAGGGTATTGAATTATTAACCTCCTTAAAGCACAGAGTTATCAAACTCTGGACACCCCCCTATCTTGGTTTGGCTTAAGAATGGGGACCATATCTTGTTTTCTATGTGCCTACAACATCGTAGGGCCTCAATAATATTTATTGAGTGCATGATTTAACAAATTAACAATACTTATGATCTCTGAGGATGACATGGAGGAAAACTAACATCTTCAGCCAACTGAGACTGAACGGGACAGTTGTCAGGTTGAATATGACGTGTAATGTTTATGCATTTTTCAGGGTCTAAAGCACATAGAAATCTTTCTCTTTTTTTTAAGATTTTATTTATTTATTTGACAGAGAGAGACACAGCGAGAGAGGGAACACAGGCAGAGGGAGTGGGAGAGGAAGAAGCAGGCTTCCCACAGAGCAGGGAGCCCGGCATGGGGCTCTATCCCAGAACCATCAGGACCCGAGTTGAAGGCAGGTGCTCAACCAACTGAGCCACCCAGGCGCCCCCATAGAAATCTTTCTAAAGTCAAGATGATCTGGAAAATCCTAACATTATCCTGAGGAGTCCAGCTAGAAGCATAGAGTCTAGCTATTGTTCACCTAAAAGGGAGATTTTACAATCTCCACGTTTGCAGATAAGGAGATCTAGGCCTAATTGAGTCACTTGCCTAATCAACATAGGTAATCAACATTATCAGTGGAAATAATACCTTGTTTCCCAGTCCAGGGCTCTTTCCACCACACTGGCCTCTTTTATAATTTAATTAGGGAGATGATCAAATAGGAAACATCCATGTTGTCTTAGTTTGTACTGTTTTTACTTGATTTCTTTCCTAAATTCAAGATGCATTGAAACTGGATCTGAGCATTGAAACTGGAAAACAGGGAGATGCTGGGAAGCTCCTGGGAGCACCTGGGGCAGTAAGATAAATGAAACTGACCAACACCTTGCTTCACTCCCACATGGCAGCAGGAGGGGAGTGGATTTGGGAGGATTCAGGTTTGTCTTTGACAGGGTCTGACTCAGTCAGTTGTTGTTGGTTGAGGATGCTGTCTATGTTGACATAGCCAAAGAGATCTGGACAGAATATTATGTCCAAAAATCCATTTATCAACTAGATAACAAACTCTTGGACAGATTTCTGGAGTAAAAATGTTGCTTGGAATGTCGTCTGTATTCCAAGTAAGTGCTTTTGCAGTAACATTCGCGAACCATTATAGCCCACGTGTGCTCACTCTTCCAAGCAGTAGCTAAACAACATGATCATGCCGGTGCAATCAAATCATTGCTGATCAAAATTAGTGCTAGCAAAACAAAAGATCAATTATAGGACCGTTGAGCCCTAATTAAGAAAAATGTACTTTATTGTATGGTAACAGTTTTCTCCAAGTATCATTTCTCACTAAACTACAAAGTTAAGTTTTCAGGGCCTCAGTGAATTCGGATAAGGCACTGCACTAATACACACACACACGCACACATGCACATACATAATATGTATATAAGCACACAGTTTGTTCTTGTTCGTCACAGTAGTTATGGTCTATAAGGTCACATGAACACTGGGTTAGTATATATTGACCCATTGCTCCTTAGGGAAACAAAGGGATAGGTTCCTCTGTGCCTCTGGGCGCAACACTTTCTTGAATTGATCAATGCATAACCTTGTTTTCTGTGTGATTCTGTTTAAAGACACTTTATTTAATATATACTGTTGCTTCATTAATATTGAACTCATGACCAACAGCACTACTAACTCATGCCTGAATGAAGCTTACTTAACACGTGTATTTTCTCTGGAGGGAAAACCATTGCTCCACGTATGCTCGGGAACACTAGACAGCACTTCAGATACTTGGAGGTCATTATAAACAGCAAAATCATCAACAAAAAAACACATAACAAGGCACTAAATAGACCATGAAAAGGACACTGGTTTACCAGACGAGAGCTGAAACAAGGAGGCAGCACGTCGCCATGTTCAGCTCAGCTGGGAAGAAGGCGCATATCAGGGGACTTGAATTTTTCACTGCTCTCTGCCTACCTGTGAATGACTGCCAAAGTGCCCCGAGTATGGATTTGGGGGGGTGGGGACAAATACATTTGAGCAGATAGGTGGATTCACAAATACAGATTCTGTGAATAATGAGGACCGACTGGACACATAAACTACATGCATCCGTGTGTATGTGTATGTATTCGTGTGGGCGTTTCTCTGATGATCAAGTAAGTTCAGTCCAGTGTTGTTGGCAGTTGTGACTATTTGCAGTCACAGTGTCGTTTCTATAATGTAACAAGACCATGATTTTCCTACAGAGCAGGTTGAATATATAGGTAACCCTGTGTTCAGTGGGGGGGGGGGGGCAGCTCTAAATTTCCCATCCTTCTTATTTCTGCAGAGTTAGAACTGTACCGTTTCTTGAGCCTTTCAAACACCACCCTATTTCTCTTTGTTATGCTTGAATGAGACAATACTGAGGTTCCTATTTTGTTGAAAATAGAAGGAAATTGGAAACTTGGAAACCTCGCCTATCTTTCTGGAGGAGGGAAGAGTGTGAGCCTACAGCTTTGCCCCTGTTCAAGAGCAAGCAGGCCTCTTGTGTTACTTGGCACGGATCCATGTAGAGAGGAAGGGGTACAGAGACTTTAGATCTATTTATTGCCTGGCTCTCTTATTTTCTGTGTGATCAGCATCTGTAAGATGAAAATAATAGTGTCCACATCATGGTAGTGTTATGAGAAGTAGAAATCATTTCTGTTAAAGACTTTGCATTTTGTTCTCATTATCATTAATAACAGCAACAATAATCATTGTCATCTTACACATGGAGAATATAGCAAATTCAGCCCCAGAAGAGATACAAGGCAATTTAACAAAATAAACATCTCCCTAGTCACACTAGATTTGGGTCTGCTGATTTGAAAGTACAGCACAGCTGGTGTGTGTCCCTAAAGAACCTTGTCATGATAAGCCTGAGCCTGTGGCAGGACTACTTTCTCCAACACGCTTGTGTGCCAGTCACTCCGGGCTGTCCAAGCCGTCAGCTGTCCCCAAAGCATTCATGGTCGCCCCACCCTCCGCAGAGCTCTGGTGTTCAAGGTCCATGTAAATGATTCCGCAAGAGAGACCTGATCTTAGCTGAAGGCCAAGGGAAGGAGTGCTCAGCGCTAGTGAGGCTTCTGTGCCCCTTTTGTCTGCCCTTCACTCTTCTGGGTTTTGCTCTATCTTCTGCCTCCTCATCCCAGCTAGTGAATCTCATCTGCTACTGCTACGGCATAAAGAATAGTAGAAAATTCTGACGCTAAGGCGCTGTGATAGGAAAAGAAAGTTGCCTGAAGAAAGATAGAAATCAGAACAGAAATGTATATCATAGACATATGTTAACACATATATTACATATCTAATACGATATGTGTAATATATAGAGATCCAGACATTTGCTATAAACAGTTGTCTGGAAACAAAAGAGTAAAATTACTAAAAGTCACATTTTCCTGCACAAAAAATGGGAGAGATCCACAAAATCACCGCAGCTTTACATGAGAGTGAGTTACCTAACACTTGAGATGATCAGAAAAGACCAGGTGGCAGTTTGTCAAGTAAGCAGCAGTGAGTGTTGGCTCGCTCTCTCATGGGACTGGTCACCAGTTCAAAGATGCAGAGCGTCTGTGGGGTGGCGGGTACTGCGGGAAGCATGGCAGTCTTTGCTTCTGAGGAGCTCGTTGTCCAGAGGAATCATTCGGAAGATCTCCCAACTCAGGGATTCTAGAATTCTATATCTCGGGCGCCTGGGTGGCTCAGTTGGTTAAGCGACTGCCTTCGGCTCAAGTCATGATCCTGGAGTCCCAGGATCGAGTCCTGCATCGGACTCCCTGCTCAGCAGGGAGTCTGCTTCTCCCTCTGACCCTCCCCCCTCTCATGTGCTCTCTCTCTCTCTCATTCTCTCTCTCAAATAAATAAATAAATAAAATCTTTAAAAAAAAAAATAGAATTCTATATCTCTACATTCAGGGCTGACACGTAGCAGGTACGCTCTAGGCTATTAAAATATTGAAACCCTGTTGGCTACAAAAATACTAAAATATTTCCATTCTGGTTGGTAAACAGCCACTGTGGCAGCAACTTGAATAAAGGACTGAATGAGAGGACTTTGTGGGCTCTAGAGGAGGAGTGGGAGAGCCTTACTGTTTTAAAGACTCTTTGCTGCTAAGGAGTCGATCCCATTTACAATTGCACCCAAAACCATAAAATACCTGGGAATAAATCTAACCAAAGAGGCAAAGGATCTGTACTCAGAAAACTATAAAATACTCCAATTGAGGAAGACACAAAGAAATGGAAAAACGTTCCATGCTCATGGATTGGAAGAACAAATATTGTGAAGATGTCAATGCTACCTAGAGCAATTTACACATTCAATGCAATCCCCATCAAAATACCATCCACTTTTTTCAAAGAAATGGAACAAATAATCCTAAAATTTGTATGGAACCAGAAAAGACCCCGAATAGCCAGAGGAATGTTGAAAAAGAAAAGCAAAGCTGGCGGCATCACAATTCCAGACTTCCAGCTCTATTACAAAGCTGTCATCATCAAGACAGTATGGTACTGGCACAAAACCAGACACATAGATCAATGGAACAGAACAGAGAGCCCAGAAATGGACCCTCAACTCTATGGTCAACTAATCTTTGACAAAGCAGGAAAGAATGTCCAATGGGAAAAAGACAGTCTCTTCAACAAATGGTGTTGGGAAAATTGGACAGCCACATGCAGAAGAATGAAACTGGACCATTTCCTTACACCACACACAAAAATAGACTCCAAATGGTTGAAAGACCTCAATGTGAGACAGGAGTCCATCAAAATCCTAAAGGAGAACACAGGCAGCAACCTCTTCGACCTCAGCCGCAGCAACTTCTTCCTAGAAACATCGCCAAAGGCAAGGGAAGCAAGGGCAAAAATGAACTATTGGGACTTCATCAAGATAAAAAGCTTTTGCATAGCAAAAGAAACAGTCAACAAAACCAAAAGACAACCGACAGAATGGGAGAAGATATTTGCAAATGACATATCGAATAAAGGGCTAGTATCCAAAATCTATAAAGAACTTCTCAAACTCAACACCCAAAGAACAAATAATCCAATCAAGAAATGGGCAGAAGACATGAACAGACATTTTTCCAAAGAAGACATCCAAATGGCCAACAGACACATGAAGAAGTGCTCAACATCACTCGGCATCAGGGAAATCTAAATCAAAACCTCAATGAGATACCACCTCACACCAGTCAGAATGGCTAAAATTAACAAGTCAAGAAAGGACAGATGTTGGCGGGGATGCGGAGAAAGGGGAACCCTCCTACACTGTTGGTGGGAATGCAAGCTGGTGCAACCACTCTGGAAAACAGTATGGAGGTTCTTCAAAAAGTTGAAGATAGAGCTACCATATGATCCAGCCATTGCACTACTGGGTATTTACCCCAAAGATACAAATATAGTGATCCGAAGGGGTATGTGCACCCCGATGTTTATAGCAGCAATGTCCACAATAGCCAAACTGTGGAAAGAGCCAAGATGTCCATCAACAGATGAATGGATAAAGAAGATGTGGTATATATATACAATGGAATATTATGCAGCCATCAAAAGGAATGAGATCTTGCCATTTGCAACGACATGGATGGAACTGGAGGGTGTTATGCTGAGCGAAATAAGTCAATCAGAGAAAGACATGTATCATATGACCTCACTGATATGAGGAATTCTTAATCTCAGGAAACAAACTGAGGGTTGCTGGAGTGGGGGTTGGGGTGGAAGGGATGGGATGGCTGGGTGATAGACACTGGGGAGGGTATGTGCTATGGTGAGCGCTGTGAATTGTGCAAGACTGTTGAATCACAGATCTGTACCTCTGAAACAAATAATACATTATATGTTAAGAAAAAAAAAAAAGAAGAAGATAGCAGGAGGGGAAGAATGAAGGGGGGGAAAGCGGAGGGGGAGATGAACCATGAGAGACGATGGACTCTGAAAAACAAACAGGGTTCTAGAGGGGAGGGGAGTGGGAGGATGGGTTAGCCTGGTGATGGGTATTGAGGAGGGCACGTTCTGCATGGAGCACTGGGTGTTATGCACAAGCAATGAATCATGGAACACTATATCTAAAACTAATGATGTAATGTATGGGGATTAACATAACAATAAAAAAATTTTAAAAAAAGACTCTTTGCTGCTTATGCTCCTTACTTTAAAGGAGTAACTGCAGAATTTTTCCTTGGAAGTTATTTTTCTTTTTTAATGGGAAAACGTTTTAGTAGACTTTAGGCTTACACTTAACCTGGGCGGGAGTGGTTTGGACAGAACAAGGCTAAAATTTCTCTATGGAAAAAAGCTACCTTCCTTGGACAGTGATGCATTTGTTGTGCTGTGGGCTCTTGGGGTTTCCCCCAACTGGGTAAGAGGCAGCATGGGGGACCAAGGAGTGGGGACTCAGTGAGAGGCAAAGATGGGAGAAGAGGCTCTGGTTTGCGGGAAGCAGATGCCAGTGATTTGCAGAAAGGCCCACCTGGGCCAGGCAATATTTGTGATGGTCATATGCTGAGACCACACTACCTTCTGCCAGTTTTCCTTTTCTGCATGCAAAGCCCCCATGCAAACCCCAACCTTCAGTCAAGTCTGTTAGGCCAGCTGCCTCATTTAGTGATCCCTGGAGGGTTAGGAAGAGACTGGGGACAGAAGTCTTCAGCTCGCAGGTGATGGCAGGGACGCCAGCGGTAACCAATGGGAAATCAGGAGCCGCTGAGCAAAACAAGACAGGATGGGCAACAAGCAGAAGCTCCAGGGAAGAACGTCTAAGATGAGGGCTGAGGCACTGTGCTTAGATCTGAAAGGCTGGAAAATGTGTGGAAACTTGACACAGTCCCCTTTTCTTGGTAAATATCAAATTGTAGTAATGTTTAATAATTTATTTAGGAGGTTATCTGTTGTACATAACTACAGTCTTACATAAAAATGAAATCTTCGGGAGTATGTATCAGTCACCCAGAAATACCAAAGCCATAACCCAAATCAAAAGACTTGCTTTTGTTTGTGTCGGCCAGTGGCCATCAGAGGACTCTTAGGGCCTCCCAGAGCAGCGTGGACTCCACAGGGACCGCCAGCTCCCTGCCTGTTTTCTCCTCACCCCGTGCTCTTATAGAGAGTTCCATCCTGACTCAAGGAGCCGTTGTGTTAACATATCTCAGGGGCTGACCACCAGCACCCTTGAAGCACAGAACAGGGCCACTGTTAGAGGTCAGTCATAATCACAAAACTATAGCATCTTTGTCCATTCTGACTACATAAGGAACTGTGCTTTATAGTAATTCCGGAAAATATTAAAATTTACCAAAAAAGTTTTAACATTACCTATAATGTCACCTCCTCAAATCACATTAATATATGTGTGCATTTCCATCCGCCCAGGCTTTTGTCTATGCATTTAAAAAAACCTAGTATGATATATTATATACAATTTTATATTATTTTATTTTCACTTACCATATAATGAATGTTTCCATCATTAAAAATCCTTTGAAAATATAATTTGTAATGACTACATAATATTTTTGTATGAAATTTACTCAATGGGGGCACCTGGGTGGCTCAGTCGGTTAAGCGTCTGCCTTCGGCTCAGGTCATGATCCCGGGATCCTGGAACCCAGCCCCTGGGGTCCCTCTCCCTCTGCTGCTCCCCCTGCTTGTGCTCTCTACTGGTCCTATCTCTCAAATAAATAAATAAAAATCTAAAAAAAAAAAAAGAAGTTTACTAAACATAATAGACAATTTAGTTATTTCCAAGTTTTTAGTGTTATAAACAGACCCAAAAGAAAAATAGGCAAATGCCATGAACCAGGAGCTCATAGAATTTGAAGTGTAAATATCCTACAAACATGAAAAGATATCTCAATTTATTAATATTAAAGAACGGCAAATTAAACACAATAAGATATTATTTTTCCTTACAAATTGAAAAACATTTAAAACACTTGATAACCCCTCACGTTGGTGAGGACACAGAGAAATAAACATTCTCAAAAATAGCATCTTCTGGGTGCCTGGGTGGCTCAGTTGGTTAAGCGACTGCCTTCAGCTCAGGTCATGATCCTGGAGTCCCTGGATGGAGTCCCGCATGGGGCTCCCTGCTCGGCAGGGAGTCTGCTTCTCCCTCTGACCCTCCCCCCTCTCATGTGCTCTCTCTCTCATTCTCTCTCTCTCAAATAAATAAATAAAAAATCTTAAAAAAAAAAAAATAGCATCTTCTAGGGCATTATGACTATTGCAGTATCGTTTGTAACACAGAAAATTGGAAACAACCCAGATGTCCATTAATAGAGGATTAATTTGATAAATTATAGTAAGTTAATACAAAGAAATATTATGGAGTCTTTGGAAAAAATGATATAGATTATAAGATTATACACATGCCAACATAAAGATGTCCAGAATGTATTGATGTTTTATGAAGTTAAAAATTAAAATGATACTGTAAAATACTTTGTACTCTATACACATACTCTGTTTAGTGAGGGGGACTTATTAGTTTCTGGAAATGGGAGCTCCTGCTGAATCAGCCGGTTATGCAGGTCATTACAGCCCTGAGCTTAGGGGGTTGCATTCTTACATTCAATACTGGCAATTGCTTCTCCCTGCTCCTTAAATTCCTTGAAATAGTTGCACAATTCCAGCTACAGTTTATGTAATTGGAGGCCCATTCTTCCAGGCTAAGGTGTTGTTTATGATGACCTTCATAATGTTAAAGTGTTCCCACAGTCACCAATTGCCTATTAATCTCTATCCTGTTTCCTAGACCATTGTCATTAAAAGTACTACGAAGGTTCAACATTTTCATTTTAACTTCTAGCCCGATTCTCTTGTTTCTTCGGGCCAGATGCAGCACCATATTACCAGCAAATGTTTCAGCATTTACTCTAAGTGTTAAGCACCAGTAAACTTTTTGCTAGCCAAGAGTAGGTTAAAGTTTCTTCCAGAATTCAAAACAAACAGCACAAAGAAAAGCCACAGGAACACAAATAACATGGATTGCGTAACAACCTGTAAGAGACCTGTGGAACTCTCATTGGCTAAGGGCATTTGCAATATGGAACATAAACCCTTACTGGCCAAAAATGTGCAATTGAATCTGTTCTACTGGCTCTCATTAGGGTGAGAACAGTACACAGTATAGAGAAAATAGAAAAAATATGGCAGTAAACTGCAATGGTATGCTAAATGAATATGTATTTTGGATAATATTCAAGAGACAAAAGATGGTATTTCGAATCATCATCATTTAGGTGAATTAAATGAAATGCTTCTATAAGCCCATTTTTGTGAAAAAGAAAAAAGTATTGCATTAGTAATAATGCAAATATATGCAAAGAAAACTATTTGGAGGAAATTACAGCAACCAGTTAGCAATGTTTATTTCCAGAATATGAGAATATGAGACACTTTTAGCTTTTTCACTATACGTTGACGTATGTGCATGCATGTCAGGACCATATCATTTCTGTATCCATGGAGAAAAAAGTTATTACAGTGGAATGAATCAGATTCATCCATCTTACTTCTGCTGAACTAAGTATCAATAAACAATAGAATTCCTAGAATTTTGAGGTTTTGAGTTAAAAAAAATGTGTACCTAGACAAGTTGTCATTGGTCTGGAAAAGCAATAGATATGCAAAGATTCAGAAAATGTCTCACCTGAAACAATTCCTTAAAAATGATGCTCTGAGAGATCACAAATTGAGAATTCAAGAATAGAAACTCTTAATATCAAGAGGTTAGTGGTGACCTTTGAAACCCATGAAATATATCATTGAATCTAAATAGTCATTGTACAAATTGGTTAAAAACAAACACAAAGGCCTAAATCAGTTCTTCATAAAAAAGATATTTAAAAGGTAGTTTAATAACAACATCTAGGTTCGAAATACCAGTATATGTGAACAAATAAAACATGACAGAGAAGAAGATGATATGAAAAAGAATGGTAAAAAAATGACATGTTTTGATAGATCCAGTGTCAAAAAGCTTCATTTCAGTAAGGAAGTTAGTAATTCAAGAGATATAAATTAAGTGATATTGCTACAACTGCTAAAATTCAAAGATGCTAGAGTAGATAAAAACAAACAAGATACAGTTTGTATAGTAAAATGACCATAAAGAACAAAGAAGTATTAAAGAAAAGCATAAAACAGTATGATAGAAATAAAAGAAACCTGGATAATTGCAACAATAAATATAAATGAATTCGATTTCTACATTAAATAACAAAAACTGTTAGTTTGAAATTTTTTTTAAGAGAGAGAGAGAGTGCAAGTGGCAAAGGGAGAGAGAGAATCTTAAGCAGACTCCACATCCAGGGCAGAGCCCCACTCAGGGCTCGATCTCATGACCCTGAGATCATGACCTGAGCCGAAATCAAGAGTCAGATGCTTAACCGACTCAGCCACCCAGGCACCCTGACAAAAATTATTAGTTTGAGTTTTAAAATGCAATCACAGTTACTGCTTCTAAAAGACTCAAAACAAAATGACACAGAAGAAAGAAAATTTTCTAAAACAAAGTTAACAATAGAGAGGAGGCAGTATTGTGGATGCTGGTTGATGTTCATAGTCCCTGCCAAATTTCTCGCACATTCTATGTATTTTTCTTGCACAGCACTGCCACCTTTCTGGCTATCAGGCCTTATCTTGACTCTTGCTCTTGTTCATCAGGTAATAATTGTGCAATAGAGAGATGGCTGCCTGAGTTACTCCTTGGTAAAGACTGTTTTTCTGAGTTGGAGGGCAAAGAGATGGGACCCTACCCAAAGAAACTTCCTGCTTCATTTTAGGCTTGCTGGTTTACTCTCCCAAAGAGCAGAGCTCTAAGAGCCTTTAGTTAGTGTGTATTTTGGCCATTCTGTCAATACTGAGACTAGTATGCTTGGTTTGGGGTCATTTTCTAAGTTCTTTTCTTTCTTTCTTTCTTCTTTCTTTCTTTCTTTCTTTCTTTCTTTCTTTCTTTCTTTCTTTTTCTTTTTGGTCTGGGCATCAAATTTCTTTATTTGAAGGATGGGACAAATGAAAGAACTTAAGTAGATGTTTCAGGATGGTCATTTCCTAAGTTTTAATGAGTAATGGAGCAAGGTGGTGTCAAGGATTTCTAGGCATTTTAAATCAACAGCTCTTTTCCTTTGTTTTGAAAGTGATCTGACCCATCCTCTCATCTGACTTTCTCGTATCTGTCCTGTACCCCCACCCTCTACTCCCCGCCCCCAGCAGCCTTAGAGTGCATTGGCATCCGTGGATCTAACAGTCACAGATTAAATATTGGTAGTTTCAGCCTCTCTTCAGCTATCTCAATGGTACATAACACATAGAAAGCTGTCATTTGACTGGGGCACAAATGTAAATTGTCTGCCACCAGGCTGGTGTGTGGGAACACTAACACAGCTACTGAATGAACTGGGTGACTGCCCAGCCCTCACATGCCCGTGACTTTGTTGTCTGCTACTCACTAATGCACACCCAGCATTTCTGCTGAAATGACCTTTTTCGTTGCTTTTCTTCATGGAAAAAGAAACTGCCATTAAGTGACAGAGAATTTTAGCAATAATTGAAACGGCCTGTGATATGAAGTATGCAAACAGAATATGTGAAGGAAACAAACCGCATGAGAAAAATAGGAGGCTGCATAAACATCTTTGTATGTGCAAAGTTAGGTATTATAGAAAATGTCAGGCCCAGCTAAACCCCAAGGGCCCAATACAGTGTGTAGCATAGATCAGTGCAGTTCCTGATTAGTTATTTTGAGTGGAGGTTATGGGAGCTGTAAACATTTCTATCCAGTTCCACAGTTGAAGAACTAAAGCTGCAGAAAATAACGTGTGAACTGAGCAGTCTTTACCATTATTCTCACAGCTACCCATTAATGAGCCTTTGCTAAGTCCATGGCATGTGTTAAACTCATTATATCACTTAATCCTCAAAATATATCCATCGGGTTTGTATTATTATCTGCAGTTACACATAAAGAAACAAAGGTTCAAGCAAGTTAAGTGTCTTTCCAGGGCCACCCAGCCTGACAGGAGCAGAGTAGAAATTTGAGCTGTTCTAACATGGCCTCCCTCCGGGATACTAACAAGGCCCCTTAAACTATACTCCTACTTACTTATGGGAAAAATCTCTAATGGGGGATCCATTTTGTCTATAGGTCAATAAGAGTAGAGTAACATGTAGTGCTTCCTAAGAGTAAGGTAGTTTGTCCTGTTCAGGCTACTTTGCAAAGACCAAGAGAAGGAACCAGGCGACAACATGGCCTGGAATGATGCTGCCCTGCAGTGCTGGACTATGTCCAGAGCAAAGTCTTTTACTCTCCCTTATCCTATTACAGAGCTGCACCCAACTGTTGGCCCTCTACACAGATGTTGAGAATTACAGAGCTGGGAGCAAATTTAGAGCTCCTCAGGTAAAACTATTTCATTTTATGGGTGAGAAAACTCAGGGACAGAAGTACTAAGGAGCAGGTCCAAGGCCACAAGACTGTTAGTGAAACAACCAAGACTAGAATTCAGGCCCCCTGACTCTCACCAGGGCTTATCCCACGGTCCCATGTGAACAGCTGTGAAAAGTAACCCCTTGCTCTGTTCTACTTTTGACGTTTTCATAAAATCTGTGTCAAGTTAACAGCTGATCGGTTAATTCTTCTTTGCATGTAAGGAGCAACATTCTACCAGGACTACTTCCCAATCTCAGAAGAAGTAAACGAAAGCCATATAAATCAAATGCACTATTTAAAATGAGACGTGTATAAAAGAAAAAGAAATGCCTTATAAAACTCTGTAAGGAGCACACACCTATAGCACACAGGGTGACTCAGAGGGCGTGGTGAGGGAGCAGAAACAGAAAACTGATAATCACCAGGCAAGCCAAACAAAGCGAATGCCATAGAATCTCTATTCTTCTTGCTCAGGGACAAAGGCTATAGGCATCTGGTGTTCCGAGGCTGGTAGTACATCCCCTGCAAGGAAGAGGTCATGAACAGAAGAGCAGAGTACACATGCTGAACACATTGCACTCACATCCTCTGCTGCTCTCCTCTCCACCCTTTGGCCCTGCTTTGGGGTAGGCCTGGGCTCTCTCAGTTGGAAATGGCCTCCACATCATTGACGGCAGGAAGGGATTTGTCTGATCCGTGCTGATTTGTCACGTCAAGCCAAGTGGGTAATACCTCTCTATATCTTACAGGACAAAGTCCAAGCTCTCTAGCTTAAGACCTGACGTCATCCAGACCCCGGCCAGGCTGACTGAACTCCCGTTTTCCCCACCATGAGTCCCCATCCTATTGGTTGGTCTTCTCGCTGTGCCCCAAATATGCATTATACATTCCTACCTTTACTCCCGCTACCTGAAATACTCATTCTTTTCTCTCCCTCTTCTCCATGTTTCTCTGCCCTTCCTAAACCACCAGACCCTTCATGAAGCTTTCCTTGAGCGTCCTAGTACACCATGTTAGTGACTCTTGGGGCTGCCGCTGCTGGTGAAAACAGATAAGACACATTGCACGTTCCTATGCCAGACACTGTCCTAAACGCTTCCCCCTGGATTATCCCATTAATCTACACAACAGTGCCGTGTAGTAAGCATTGATTTCTTGGTGGTGAGCGGTAGGAACTCCAACTCCAACTCCAACTGGATTAACACATGAATAAGTTATTGTCCCACTTAAGTGAAAAGTCGAGGGAGAGAGATGGCTCCGGTGATGTGACCAGGAGCCAGGCCTTTCTCCGTGTCTTGCCTCAGCTTCTACAGAGTGGCTCCTTTGTAAGGCTCTGAGAGGGGACGCAGAGCTTCAGACTCTCATCTCTCAACACACAGTCCAGAGGAAGTAGGAATGTCCAGAATGTGCCAGAATGTCCCGCAAAGGTCTCCTACTGCCTCCATGCTTTGAAGAGGTGATTTGGCCATCTCTGAGCCAATTGTTGTGACCAGAGGAATGGGATTTGAGCCTGACTTTGCCCAGTCTCACATGTCCCTTTTACCAACCCCTCTAAGCACACAGGCCAAAACTGGGGAAGAAATGCTTGTGTGAAAGGAAATAGAGTTGCCAGGAAGCCAAAAACCACACATGTCACGTGAGTCCCATGAAATATTTTGACAGTGAAAAAAATAACTGCACATTAAAAATAAAATGGGTCCCGCTTATCTAGACAACATGGGAAATATCTTTATTAGTAAGTCCGAATGACAGAAAACCATTTGGAGGTTGGCCATCAGCAAGTATTTTCTGAAAGTTGTCTTTGGTTGGACCAGAAGATGAAAACCATGAACTCACTTTCCAAGTCAACGCACAAAGCATTGTTTGAAATCTGCTAACATAAGATTGCATTTTATTGTTGGAACTAAATGGACTTAAAATTTGTTCATCTTTCTCAAAGAATTATTGGACTGGTAATCTGAGTAAGTTTGCTGTTATTGGTTCCAACTGACTCAGATATTGTGGGAGCCAAGTGCCTGCTGAACATATATTTTCATGTGGAGCATGGCTACTTAGCATATGGTGGTTGCAGAGCAAATTTACATGCCCGAGTTTTGCTGCTTACTCTTACCATGAGATAGCAGCTCTTTCTTCTCTTCTTGTGTGCGCTTTAGCTTCCAGCTAACCCAGCACCATAGCAGTTCTTAAGCCAGTTTGTATCTCACTGTACAACTTCTTATCTCTGCCTTGTAAATTGCCTTTCAAAATTAATAGTAAATTGACTATACGAAAGCATACAAATTAATTCACATGTTCATGGCCTGGTATATTCTCTAAGCCTCCTTTTGAAATATTGCAGAAACGCCAAAGAAATTTCCTACATTATAATAATGTAACACTAATAGATCTGTGTCAGACGCTGGACTGAGTCGTTCGTGTTCTTTCATCTACTTCTTACAGGTGCTCTGTGAGGCATGAAAATAACTTGGCTCCATCGAACAGATGAAGGAACTGAGGTTTCGCGAGATTATCAAAGTCAGTTACCCAAGGCTACTGGGCCAAGATTCAAACCCAGACAGTTTACCTTCAAGCTCCTTAACAAACATTCTAGAGAATGTGTTATTGACAACTAAGCAGGCTTTCACAATAATGAACATGCACTAAAATAATAACATCAGTATAATGGTGAGGATAACGGTGAAGGAAAGAAGCACTTTGATTATTCATGCACTGGCGCAGCGAGGCATGTTTCCCCCCCAACCTCAGGAGAATAGGTACTTCATGCTCTTAGACTGAGTCAATTGCAAATATTTAGTTAGACTCACATTCTCAAAGTGGCAAGTTCCCAGTCTGGCTCCCTTTTAGTTTTTCCCCTCTGTGGACCGCGCAGTAAATGCCAAGCCCTCCTCCCCTCTCCCACCCCAACACAGAGGAGGTGAAATCTGCAACTGTTGGCCTCAGAGGCAGGAATGTTTACATCTCACCTTAAATGGTTGTTGCCTCGTTCCCAATGCCCTCCTGCAGCCCCAGATTCAGACAAAGTGGGCGGGATGTGGGTAAGGAAGGCTAGGCAGCCTGCCACAGCTAGTCCTGTTTTTCTTGTTTTTGAGAAACAAGGCGGCATCAGAAAGGACTCTGAGGGTCATCTGGGAGACCCTCTTGCTCAGTGCAAGGCCCCTTCCCATCCATCCCCAGCATCTGAACAGGTCAGTATTTAATGTGTGCCTGACTCCTCCCAGTGGCAAGCAGTTCACTGTCTTGAAGAATTAACCCGGAGCCTAAAAAGTGCTCATGTCCCATGAATAGCTTCTTCCTGAATGTCAGAGTGAAAAACCTCAATGACGGGTACCTTCCCTCGTACTCCAAACCTCTCAGTAGCCCTGAGCTATGTTCCCCCTTATCCTACTTCTGCAACTCGGGGAGAGGACTCCTTTGACAGGCAGAAGGTAAGTGGGCGTGGTGGCAGTCTCTGCCCAGGTTTTATGTATCTCCGGCATACAGAAGCTGGGCAGCCAGGAACGTTCACCTGCTCCGTGGACACAGCCCTCAGAGCCTCTTGGTTTACAGAGGAAAGGACGGATCTCTTGGCTTCAACATGAGAAACAAAAGCAAAGCCCTCCCCTTTTTAGTCAAATATTAACTCACTTCCCCTTTCCTTCTGCCAGTCTCAGGTAAACATTGAGGAAATGCGATGGTGGTGAATGCCCAGGCGCTTTTAAGTGGTTGCTGCGGGAGTCTCTAAATTAGCGCCATCTGCTGGTTTGCTGGAGTACCACCCAAGTTTCTCCCGAGCGTCAAGGGCAGAAGGGGGTTGAGAGGATTAAGGTAGTGCTCACTCGCCGTGCAGCCCGCTGTGTGCTGGGCAAGATAATGTTCGTCATTGTCTTGTTTAATCCTCACAACCTGGTGTTGGAGGTGGTATAATCTCTCTGAATGAGGTTCCAAGGGATTAAGAACCAACTGGGGCTGGGACATTAATCCTCACCTGTCTGACACCAAAGCCAATACCCTTTCCATAACACAACCCAAGGAAACCATAAAGCCGCCTAGATGTGGTTTATAGGATTCGGACACCAGAATTTAGTAGCGGTGATATTGACTTTTTCATGATTTTGAGTAGACTTTCTAGTTTAGTGGGGGGCAGGGAGGAGGGTGTTTTGTTTGTTTTTCTTAGTTTAGACTTCCGGTTAGACTTTTAGATTTAGTATATTTTTAGTCTGGAAGAGGAAAATTTCATAAATATAAAGTTGAACAGTAATACATATTTTAGATATGTGGCTTTCTGTTTCCGTAGTTGACTGGTAGAATTTATAAGATCCACTTCTGTTTCTATTAAGACTATGCCTTCCCTAATTCTTCAGTTTTCAAATGGGAAGCGTGTTTACATTTTGGTTCCCAGAACTGTGTTAGGTTCATTTTTTCATCAACGATAAAGAGAATGCACCATCTTCATCATCGTGTTCTTTGAGACTACTAAGTTCAATTAAATGTCAACATTTCCCACAATATAACCAACCAAAACCAAATTTGGGGCTGTTTTTGATGTAATATCATTGAAGTTTATTACATTTAAACAGCAGAATCCTCTCATGGAAATCCACAGAAACAGAGCTGAAGGTTGCCTCAGAAGAGCCTCCTCGGGATGTGTAGGCGGAGTCCAAGGTCGCCATGGTCGTTGAATTAACCCTGACATTCATTGATCCAGGGGACTGACCTGAGTTGAAAAGGGACACTACATACCTTCTAGGTGCCCTCATGGTCTCTCAAGGGCCTTTACCTTGAGGGCCTGTCTCTCTACGACTGTGTGGAGAAGCACCATTCTGTGTGGCTACCAACAACTTGATGCCTATGTCCCCAACCTGGGAGACAGCAGGAATGGTTCTTTTTCTCAACCAGCATCACACAAGCCCTGCTAGGTTCCCAGTATATATTTATGACTGTCCCTTCTCCCACTATGGGGGGGAAGAGACGTCTTCCTCGCCGTATTTTTGTCAAGAGAGCAGAGCACCGTGGTTTTTCTTGGAATGGAGATTCACTGTCAGTCATGTGAAAAGTACTTGTAGATGAACTTCTTTGGGGCTCCAGGTTTTCTAGGACTCCTACCCGAGTGACGAGAAGGTTCTCCGAGAAGACTTTGTTATGTAATGAAATAGAGGTTAGTAGCTAACTTCATTTTTCTAAATTCCTGTGAAATTCAGTCCTGATTTATTAATGATCCTGCAATGTCTCATTTCAAATTAACTATAATATTTGAAACAAAGCTCTCCAATTTCTCGCTGATGTATCAAAGAGAGAGAGAATCCAAAGACAACAATCCAACGGACTCATGAAGTCCAAAAAAAAGTCTTTGTGGGAATGAACAGAAAGAAAATGTCTTGCACTTTCCCCCATCCTCTAGGCAACAACTGATGCATGTTTATGTTGAGGACTCATGGAGACAGGTGCATCTACCTGGACACTTGGTAAGTCAGCAGCTGGTTGGGAAGCCCTTGAGCAACTTTTGTCTCCACATGCAGAAGTGGCAGAGAGAGAGAGAGAGCAGAGGAAGAACAGACACAAGTGGGAGACATGGGGGAATGGAGAGGGGTAAGAGGGAGAGGCGTTAGGAAGAAGGGAAAGAGTAGAGGAGAGGAAAGTATGAAAGAGAAAAGGAGGATGGGAAGGAGGGGGGAGAAAGAGAGAGAGCTGAGAAAGAAGACAAAGGGGAAAGGAGAAGCAAGAAGAGAGCCAAGGCCCATGGCATCCATCCTTCCAGCCTCACTTGACGAAGAGACAGTCTCCTGAGGGGAGGGCAGGGCAGCGCCCTAGTTGCATAGTAATGAAGCCAGGGGGCTGAAAGTCTCTGTGTGCAAGGCTGGGCTGTCTCTGGTTTCACAGTCTGGCTGGCCAAGCCTGGCCACTGGGGGCCTCTGGGACCAGGCATGTCACCTGGCACCTGCTGTCATGGCCTTCCCTTACTCTGTTTGCAGGCAGGATGGACAATCCATGGGAACGCGGTGGAAAATCCCCCTGGGAGTGGATGTGGCTTCCCGTGACACTGTCAATGTCATGAGAACCTCAGTGCGAGTGTCGGGTGTCTAGCCCTTGGGAGGACAGCAAAGAGGGGGAAACACAATGGTGAGGCTGGCTAAAGGGAAGCTTCTGTGCTTGGCCGTTTCTGTTTTCTTCCAGGCAGTGAGAACTCCTTTCCCCCTTTTCACTTTGCTTTGTTCAAATCGGGGACAGATGCCGCTCCGTGCTGGTGTACATGGAAACAAGAACTTTTCTTTTTCTTTTGGCTTCCCATGCCCTCCCCCTGACAATTTACAAGAAAGGTTGACTCCAGCCTTTTAGAAGTTTATAGAACCCAACGTTGGCTGTGAATCAGAGAAAATAAGACATTAAAAAGGAGAGAGTTTAATTAGAAAAAGAAAGAGAGACTTTGGGAAGGGTCAGGAGACACGGGTTATTTGCGCTTCTGGTACCCCTTTAGCCACCTAGAAAATGAAGCAAGAATCGAGGCGGCACATTTTCCTCTCTCTGTCTCCTGTGTGCATGACGTCTCCAGCAACCATCCCGTCGGAATCATAAGATTCCCAAACTGAAAGCGATCGGAGATCATTTATTTGAATCTTTTCATTTTCAAGACATAACCAATGAAGCCAGTGAATTAAGTCCTCTGTCCCGGGCTGACCAGCTTGTCCGTGAAGCTGGCAGTGGCCTGGGATGCTCCTTGAGTTGCACAAACGCGTGCAGCTAAATGGGTCACTGTGCCAGGGACAGTGGCGTTGAATTTCTGCAGAGACCACTTCCTGCATTTGATATAGGCAAAGGGAAGAGGGAGAGGCTGGTCTATTCACCATGGGCTTTTTATTTAACAGTGGAACAGCATGAGAATCTGCCTGCACTTTTGTAGTTGAACTGGATTATTTTACCCAGCACCGTATCTGGTGCTGATGGAAGTACAAAGAGAAAAGAGCAGGCATCCCATGCTCTGAAGACCCCTTCCTTGGTGGCAAAGAAAATACTAGCACCACTTTCTGCAGCATCGGACCTTGGGGAAGGCGCCTAACCTGTCTGGGTTCAGTTTCCTCATCTGTAAAATGAGGCCACTGGAATTCCTGCATGGGCTGGACTTCTGTAAATTGACATTAATCCGGGACATGGCGCTCTAACTGTTGCGTAAATACTAAACATTTAATCTTGGTGCTGTTAATGTGTATCAGTGTTGTGAGGGCTGTTTTTACCTCCTGTGACCAATAAATGCTTGTGGAATGGGGGAATGAATGAACTTTAAAGTTCCTAAGGCCAAGTCATTCCAAATCATACTCTCTTGTTTTTAGGGATGTTGAATATAACTAGTACTCTGCTTTCGGTGTGTTCTCACAGAACAATTTGGCATATGGCAAAAATTCTTATACTATGGAAGAGGATGGAGGTCAATGCAGCCTCCACTGACTCCTTTTCCACTGGAAATAAAAGCCGAAGCCGTGAAAATGACCTATAAGGCCCCGCATGACCTACAGTGCCTCCACCCTGACCTCCTCGCCTGCTGTTCCTCCCCTGCACTCTCGCTGTTCAGGTCACTCTGGCTCCTTGGGCACATCAAGCAGGCTTCCACCACAAGGCCTTTGAACTTGCTCTTCCCTCTGCCAGAAATTCTGTTTCCCCATTCGCTCTTCTCTCCCTCACTTTCAAGTGTCACCATATCAGTAATGCCTCCCAGGAACATAAGATTTAAGATGGTTCCACCTTATGCCTGCCCCTGGCACTTTATTTTCAGTTGTGGATCTCATCTCTATCTGATAGACTATATATTTTACTTATTTATTTTGTTGATTGTCCTTCCCACCCTCACCTCACCAGAGGGCAAAGAATTTTGTCCATTTTGTCACTGCCATTTCCCCAGCACACAGTGGGCCCTTAGTACATATTTGTAAAATTAATGAATCTGGTATTTAAATACTACTTTATGTCTCACTCATATCCTTAGGAGATCCGGTTGGTAAATAAGTAAGTAAATAAATAAATAAACAAATAAATAAGGCTCTCATTTACTAAGCACTTCCTAGGTGCTTCTTCTAAATATTTTCCATGTGTTCATTTATCCCTTAAGACCTATGAATTAAGAGCCCTCTGAATTAAGGTCTGTTATTTCCGTCTTCTTGGCTGGTCCCTCTTAATGCTAGTGGGTCTTAAGATCAGTCTCCGAGCCTCTTCTATTCTGTAACTGTACTCACTTCCTAAGGCCTCTCATTCCTTCCTGTGGCCTCAAATATCTCCTACATTTTGTCTCTTATTAAATGTACATCTCCCACCCGAGACCTCTCCCCCAAACTCCAGAGCCGTTTATCCAACTGCGAACTCAATACTCCTGTTTGGATATCTAGTAAGTATCCCAAACTTAACATATCTAAATTCAAACCCTGGGACTGTAGCTCTTCTCTCACTCTGAGAAGGGCAATTTCATTCTTTTGGTTTTTCAGGCAAACATTATAGGATGGTGGCAATGGGTTTAGAACTGCATGAATTTGTCAAAACTCTTAGTGCTGTACAGTGAAAGAGTCGATTTTAGTGTATGGAAATTAGACCTCCGTGAGCTTAACTTTTAAAAGGGGGCTGTTGAGAAGCTATAACTGAAAGACCTTACACTGAAAATTTTGCTCCTGTCTTACACCGATGGTGGTTTCTGTTGTCCTGGAGAGCGATACTCCAGTGTGTCTCCTCACTTTTGTGGTAGGAGGGAGTTGCGATCAGGGCCGCGTTGTGACTCTCGTGGGCCCCCTCCTCCATTAAAAAGTTGTTAAAGATGGGGCACCTGGGTGGCTCAGTCAGTGAGGCATCTGTCTTCGCCTCAGGTCATGATCCCAGGGTCCTGAGATCAAGTCCCACATCAGGCTCTCTGCTCAATGGGGAGCCTATTTCTCCCTCTGCCTGTCACTCCCCCTACTTGTGCTCTCTCTCTCTCTGACAAATAAATAAATAAAATCTTTAAAAAGGAAAAGTTGGTAAAGATGATATTTTATTACTGTGTCAATGTAACTTTTTCTTCAGATTTTAAAAGAAATTTAAAATTTATTTTATTTAAATTTTATTTCAATTTTTAAATTAAAATTAAATTTAAATTAAATTCGAATTTTAAATTTTATTTCAGAGATTTCCTTCAGATCTTAAAAGAGATTAAAACTTTTTCGTGGGCCCCTAAAAGTGTCGTGAGCTGTGGGCACGGTGCCTAATGGAAAAGTTGGCCCTGGGTGTGACCCAAGCCTGCCGGAAAGGAAAATCAGGCTAATCATTTCCCACAAGTGAATGACCAGGAGTAGAAATTATGCATTTAGTTCCTAGTGCAGTCATTGATTTTCCAATAGTTTCAAACAAGCGAGTTACTCTCTCTGGGTCTAAGTTCCCCAGTGTGTGAAAAAAAGGATATCTAACTCAGTACTCACTTAAAACCTGCTCCTAGGGTCCTAAATATTAAAAATTCATTCAACAACAGTTTATTCTGTACCAGGTACTGTGTGGAAGATGAGGAAATCTAGATAAATCCCATACAGCCCCTAACCTTGGTGTGCTGCTGAATTCCCATGAAAGAACACTCATTAAACATGCACAAAATAGGAGATTCTTGAAAAGGCACTAGCTTTTCCTTTGGGTTATTCTTTCAAATATCGATTACTCTGCATATATATCCAGGGAATGGCTTGTAAACACAAGGGTTTAGTCACAAATAAAAATTCTGAAGAAATCATGCATTTCCAGTGGGAGATTTCTATCAACAGTTCAAGTGAGACTTCCTGCAATGTATGCGTCTCTCTACTGTTCATGAATGTCTCCCTAAGTCAGTGCATGCCACTTTGAACTTTTCTTTGACTCCACTCCGAGAACTAAGTTGATGATGATGGTGGTGGGCATATATAACATGGCATGATTACCGGAAAGACCCCTAACCAAGAAACATCTCCCCTGCTACCCTTCTACCCATGCTTGATGACCTCCTGCTGACTGTTCCTTCCTTCAGGTTAAATGTTGCCTTTCCCCTATAAGATCTCTTTAAATTTTCAAAAACTCCCTTTACTTATGAAGTCAAATGGTTTTCCACTGGGGCAAAGCAGGCACTAGGAATCAGGTAGAGAGAGCAAGAATGAAAGAGGAGAAAGTACATGGGAGGAATCCTCAAGACAACCTCCCACTCCACTCAACTACCATTACAATTTTACCCTAGTCTTGAGAGAGATTCCCTGCCAGTAAGTCAATAAATATTTATCTAGTAGCTCCTGTGTTGAAGGCCTGGGCTGTGAGGGGAAGTGTCTGTGTAAATCTTGATTAAAACTCTGCTGTCAATGTTACCAATAACAAACTATCTCAAGTGTCACCCATAATACGTTGCTCTGTTTTTGGAAATGTACTATGGATGTACTGCTTTCCCCATTTCGTGTCTGATTTTGTTCTGGCAATCATGGCCTCCGAAATACTTTGAGTAACACCACTCAATTTCCCAAACAGGCAAGACCTTGAATAGTACCCATACAGACTCTTTCATTATCCCAATTTTCTATTTAATTATGTTCCCCTTGATAACTGATCCCTTTTAAGCTAATAACTTGAATGCATCAATCACTCATTTTAAAAATTATTCTTTTCTCTGCCCGCTAGTTCCTCCTTCCTTGACTCCGAGAGGTAAAATGGGATGTTGCTGATGCCATTTTGGAGAGTTTCATTACACTTTCATTTCACTGGGACGACATGTTGAAACTTTCAGCAAAAAAAAAAAAAAAAATTAAAATAATATTTCTCATCGAAAGAGTTTTATAAACCTAACAACTACCAAGAGTACATATTTAGCTCTTTCTCCTTAATATAATGATGCTTTATATTTCTCTATGCTCTTCTTGATTTTCAGGCATGTGCATACTTTTTGCTTCTGTAACCTGAGCTTCCCAGGTCATACAGGACTGGGCAGACAGTTCAGAGGGTGTGACTTACTCTTACAATAGAGCCCCTTACAATCATATCCCTGATTTTGAGCTTCTTCCCATCCTGTTCCCTCCCCAGCAGAATCACCTGATACTCCAGCCCTTCTCCCTAAATCCGTTTGGTCTCTTAGAATTGTCTAGTGAGTGAGGTTGACCTGTTCATGGGCTGCCAGTGGAGGTCTCCTTTCTAGGGCTGGTGGCACCAATATTTGTTCTCTTGGTCAGATAACTATGAAGGGGAGCAGATAATGAAACTGTCAGCTGCTATTGAGGGTCTCATTGACTATTGAATAAGACCAAAATCTAAAGAGGTAAGTACAGTCAATGAGGGAAGGCCTAAGATCACATACTGGAACAAAGCAATGACGTGAGCTTGGGGGAGGAAGGAGATAATGGTTTGGGGATGCTAGAAGGCTGAATAGAGGCACTAGGTCATTGAGTAGACCCTAGTCAAAAGGATACACTGGGAAAGACCACTGTAGGCCAATAGTTCCCACCCTCTTTGAACATTAAAATTACCTGGAGAGTTAAAAAAAAAAAAAAAAAAACCAACGGAGGCAGGAGTTTCTGATTTAATTGGCTTGGGTTGGGGCACAAATAAGGACATTTAAAAATGTTCCCCAGGGTCACATGAGTGTGTTCACTTTATGAAAATTCATTGAGCTGTACAGGTAAGATTTGTATACTTTTCATATCAGTTTTATGCATCAATAAAAAGGTTTAAGAAAATGAAAAAAAATGTTCCCTAGGGGAGGCTAAAATGAAGCTTGTGGTGCTGGATTAGAGTTGAAGATATTAGTATGAATTTGTGTTTATTTTCCTATATTTACAGATAGGAACATAAGAAATATAAGTATGTATGTATTCTTGGGTTATTATGCATCCATTCCTAGATTTGTCCACTGAGAGGGCCTAGAAGCAATGATACACCAATAATAATGAACATACCTAACATAGGACCTTAGGTTCTAAACGCCATTCTCCAATAAAAGGAAACAGGGCTCCCCAGAGAAATGATGAATTCTAAGGCCTGAAGTGGGGAAAATACAAGATAAACCTGGAGCATATTTGTAGCTCCAGAATAAAACAGTATTGTTTAAAAAAAAAAAGTGGGGGTGGAGGATGAGGAGAGCACGTCCCAAGGACAAAGGGGCCAGTCTGAAGTAGCCCCCAGTGGCCAAAGCTGGAATAATTTGAGCAACAAAATAAAGATAGTATTAGATTATAACACAAAGCATGGATAAATACCCACCAGTTCATACACAGTTGAATCATTAAATAAGCAGGGAGAAGGGGAAAATCTTCTTTACATAAAGAAGTCCAATTAATAAATACAGAAGAAATGAGGGATACAGAAAATCACTCGGAGAACACCAGAGTAACAATTGCTGGGGCTAAGACCCATAGATGGATGTTAAAATCGTGGGCAAAACTGGATATTTGCATAGCCTCAAAATAATCCCTCAAAATATTTCTTATTGTGGTGGTTTTAATGTATGTCCACATTTTTAATGTACTTTTCCCTCCAAAAACTGAGGCTTAATTCCCTTCCCGTGAGTGGAGGCTGGACTTAGTGACTCTCTGACTAATAGGTACAGAGAGAGAAAAACAGTAACTGTATGGTGGAGAACGCTGGTGGGATACCACCTTGACCGAACGATCAAGGTTAACATCACCAGAAATAAGTCATATTGCTATCACGTGTCCCCTGATAGGAAGCAACAAGAAAGGCACACAACCTCTGTGATATTCTTCCCCCAAATCCATAACCCCAGTTTAATGATGAGAAAATATCAAACAAACCGGAGGAACTTTCTACAAAATACCTGACTAGTGCTCTTTCCAAGGGTCAAGCTCCAAAAAAAACAAAGAAAGAAGTTTTTGCAGATCAGAGGAGACCAGGGAGACATGTTGCATAAATACGATGTGATTTCCTAGTTTGGATCTTTGAACAGACAAAGGCCATTAGTGGGAAACGGATGAAATCCAAATGAAGTCTGCATTGAGTTACTAAAGAGCCAATGTTGATTTCTTAGTTTTGATAAATGTACTGTGATAAGATGTTAACACTAGGGGGAGCTAGTGAAGGCAATATAGGAACTTGACGTACCATCTTTATAATTCTTCGATAAATCTAAAATCACTTAAAATTTTAAAAATTGAAATATAAACACGTAAAAATTTTTTTCAGTGTTCTCCAGGTGATGTTCATGGGTGGCCAGGGTTGGGAAACCCCTACTCTAGGTAAAGGCAGAAACTTCAGCTGAGTCACAAAGTGATAAAATATGAGCCATTTGAGGGAAATGATGATATGGAAATATTTTTCTGTAGTGTACGTAATAAGGGATGGTGGGGAATGAGAGGAGAGAGGTAGTTGGGTTAGATTATAAATAGTCTTTTTACCATACAAGATAAGAGATCGGTCCTTTACATTGTAGGTCTTGGGAAGTCATTATATTTTTTAAGCAGAGTGAACTTAGAAGTCGTATCTGGGGTTAGTTTTAGATAACTCTACTGTCACTTAAATGCTTTATAACAATAGCAATTACTTAAAAATATCTTGCAAATTTATTATTTGAAGGATGTGGAATTATGTGTGGATGCCATACAAAAATTGTATTTTTTTTTAATGTCCTTGTGCTTCCCTTTGTGCATTTCTGCATTATGCAACATACTCCCTAGTTAGGCGTCCTAGGCAGGACCTGGGAAGAGCTAGGATCGAATAGCAGAAATACAACGGGAAAGTAAGAGTTAAAGGTCAGCTTCCAACATGTAAAGTGGAATTTTGCAGGAGGTAATTTGCAAACGAGGCTGAGCCAAGCCTGATGGGACAGACCATGGAGTTCCTTGCAACTAAACTCCAGACCAGAAAGAAAGAAAAAAGGTAAGTTCAGCCCTCCAGCCCCAGGAATGACCCTTCAGTAGTTTTAAATTTTTCCAGAAATAGATCTTTATTAGAGGTGGCATCTTCCTCAGAATCTTCAGGACAATGTCCCTGTGGGGAAAGACAGGCAGGATTGTCTGGTCAGTGACCCTGTGAGCTCAGGTTGCCCAGAGTGGGCTCACTGGGGCCAGGCAAATCCAGCTTCTGGAAGGAACAAGGGCTCCCTTTCCTCAGGCAGCTTGAAACCTGTTTCTTCAAGCTGAAAGCTTACAGTTGGTGATGTCAGACAACCCCTTGCCGAGCTGGGGTGTCACCCAGAGTGCTTAGTGCTTATGTTCCGAGAGCTTGTTACCTATATGCAAGGTGTTCTCATCTTTGTAGTGTAAGAAAATAGACAGTCAGGGGGACAGAGGATCTCCCCTAAAAAAAAAAAACCCACAGCTGCATTTGCCTGGCCCTGTCTAGTTGATAAAAATATCCATCAAAAGGGGAGCCTGCGTGGCTCAGTATGTGGAGTGTCAACTCTTGATTTTGGCTCAGGTCCTGATCTGAGGGTCATGAGATGGAGCCTTGCATGGGGCCCTCACTCAGTGGGAAGTCAGCTTGAGATTCTCTCCCTCTGCCCCTCCCCTTCACAGGCAAGCTTGCTCTCTCTCTCTCTCTCTCTCATTCTCAAATAAATAAATATTTAAAAAATATATATCCATCAATGGAAAAACAGTTAACTACCTTTTGGGGCAAATATGCAATAGAATACTATGCAATCATTACAAATGATGACTGGGTTGTATAATTTTGACTTGAGAAGATGTCTATAAATATCTTGAGTGATTAAAAAATAAATTCAGCTTGAGCATGCTCTAGTCTATGAAAATAATAGTATGTAAGTCTATGTGTGAGAGGGCGTGTCTGCATGGATGCACAGAGAACTATATGGAAGGATATTCATTAACTTAACATCTTTTATCTCTGGCAGCTGGTGTTCTTTTATTTTTTTTTCTTTGGGTTTTCTCTGTTGCTTCAGTTTTTTAATTTTTAATTTTATTTTTATAATCAGAAAAATAAATTATTTTCATTTTGCAATAAAATAAAGTATTTGTTACACCTCAAAAAGCTCATTGTTCTCTCTGAGTATTCCTCATGTTGCTAATTACAGCTTCAACTATTACATTTTGGAAAATTAAATTAATAATTATGTTAAAAATAAATAGCTAAGAGATAGTATTCTTCTGGCTATACTATAATTTATGTAAGATTTCTTTCTCTAAGTGTAGGGACATTGGGGTCATTTCAAATTTTTGATAAATTAATGAATAAATATCTTGATATATAAATCCTTATACTTCTGACTAGTTCATTAGTATATGGAGGAAAATTTAATGAAGCAAAGTAAACTTTGACAAATATCCCAAATTTCTCTATCCAATGATCAGAGAGTCTTTATCGAGTTACATTTGTGTCTTGTCTTTTTAAAAACTCTTTGCCATTTAATAATTAAAAAGAAACAATCTTGGGTGCCTGGGTGGCTCAGTTGGTTAAGCGACTGCCTTCGGCTCGGGTCATGATCCTGGAGTCCCGGGATCGAGTCCCGCATCGGGCTCCCTGCTCAGCAGGGAGTCTGTTTCTCCCTCTGACCCTCCCCCCTCTCATGTGCTCTCTCTCTCTCTCAAATAAATAAATAAAATCTTTAAAAAAAAAAAAGAAACAATCTTGTTTTCATTTAGATTTAGTTAGTTCCTAGGGAGACTGGGCACTTTAATATATTACTTGCTATTTTCATAAAATGTTAAATTTATGAATTGCCTTTTCATGTCCTTTGTTCATTTTAATTTAATTTGGGGGGAGAGGTCCTTGTTAACAAGAACAATGAGTTCATCTCAATAATAATTTTGTAAATATTCACTCAATTTTATAGTTTTATTTTGTTTGTGGTGGTTGTCAAATACACATACAGAGTAATACCTATTTTATGTGGTCAAATCTATTACAAATGTTACTTTTTAAATATTTTTCCATTGATTTTTGTAGCTGAAAAGTCCTTCCCCATCCCAAACTCAGATAATCTGTTACTGAATTCTTTACTTTATAGCTTAATCATTTACATCTAATTCTTTAGTTCATCTGGAATTCATTTTGATGTATGATATGAGGATCTAAATTATTCTTTTTCCCAAATGGCTAACCAACTATTGAGATACTAAGTTATGACATCCACTAAGATCTGTTACTTAATTGTTGAACCATTTAGAAGGTTCGTTCTTCCAGAATAATTTGAGGCAGTTTGTAATTCATTGTTTGCTAAAAGTAAGTATATAGAAATTAAAACCTCTGGCAACTACCACTCCGCCCACCTTCCCTGGTTTTACACCTGCATTCCCCCACCCCACCCCCCAGCCCTCCTCCTCCGGGGGCATTGCGTTACTGAGATTGCAGCCCTGCAGTACAAGGAGAGAGAGAGGTGTTGGTCTGGGGTGAAAGGGTCTTCACTGCCTCACAGAGCTGTCTCGGTGCTGTAGAGAAGTAACCGCCAGGTGCTCACCTGTGAAGGCCCCATCTCTCCGGAGCCTCGGGATACATGGAAACTTCCTTACAGCATTCTGATCAGGAGCCTCTTAAACACTTAAGTTAATAAAACTTCTCCGGTTTCGCCTTAATAAAACTTCTCCGGGAGTGAGTCAGAGAGTTGACCAATGTGTTTAATCCCCAAGGTGTTGTAATTTACAACTGACTTCATCAATCGTTTTCGGAAGTGTGTATATGGGGGGGGGGGTGATAAATTAGGTATCTTGCTGCCTAGCAGCCTTCTTAACCCAAAGTCTAGTAATTATTTCTATACTTAAATTATTTATTTCATTGGAATCAACCCCTTAAGGAGGACTTCAGACTCATCAACCCACTGATTATGTAATAAATTTGTAATGTATATAAACCATGTAAAGCATCTTACAGTGCTTTGGCTCACTATCTTTAAGTTTGGATTTTTTTACTTGGTATTTTTACTTAAAAGATAAGTACATTTTAATACCTGCAGCCATTGTAATGTATTATAGCAAAGAGAAAAAAGAGAAGAGTTTCAAATCAGAACGGTAATATGTTTTATTTCCGACAACCTTCTCTTACCCAAAAACTCTTCACCATAAATTTTCCCTACACTTTATATTTTGTGAAAAAATGTGTGTTCTATTTTAATGCAGTTCTAATTCTTCATGTGTCTTCAATAATTATACCTCATTCCAAAATACATTGCCAAAAATAACCCATTAGCAGCAGGCGAAGCTTTGTCTCAGCAGGATCTCCCATACTTTATGGCTACTTTTACTCTGAAAATAGCACACTCTTCCTTAGTGAATTAATCTTTTAATAGAATTTCTTCTGCATTATTTAGTGAAATGACCCCACTGGGGGCTAACCCACCCTCTATAAGTAATTAGAGGTAAGTATGTTTAATGCATTTCTGAATCTTTTACTCTAATATGCTCTTCAGTCACAAATAAGCGGCTGAATCAACCTGCCTTTGGGGCTGTTGAATCCAGATTTAGAACTACACATATAATTGTGTAGCACCTGACCCACCCGACTGCACGGTGACTCAAATTTACCTTCTAAAGGGACAGGAAACAAAACAGCCAACAGGCTCTCCTGACATTTCAGATCAGTGGTGAGTTTCCTTCTTCCTCGCACCAAATGTTAAGAAACTTACCTGAGTTAGAAAAGTTGCTTCAGCTACTCCCTCCGGCAATGTTCTGTCTTCCATAGCTCCATTTAATTAGGGCTCTACTTGATTTTTTTCCTGCTCTGGCTCAAGTTGCATGTCTGTGACTCCATCCACCCCCGTTTAGCACATGTATCCCTGCCTCTGTTCCGGAGTCTGGCTATTCATCCACCCATGATAGTCTGGTTCCTTCAAGGTCAATCCAAACCCTGGTAAAGAGGCCAGAGATGCTAATGGTCTTGCTGAAGCTAGATTAGGATTCATTTTTTAAAAATAGATATGTTTATTTTCTATTATTTAGAAAAGAAAGAAAATTCAAAGTGTTTCTCAAAAAAAAAAAAAGTATACCCCAAGATTCTCATTAAAAGAATCCATAAAACGCTGTAGGACTAGATTTGCATCATTTTCATTTTCTTGACCCAGGGGGAGCTTTGCATAGATCCTGTTGTTCTGGTCAGGGATAACCAGTGTGCCTCACTGTTTTTCAAATTACATTTGGGACCATGGACATATTCCCGTGAAAGGCTTGGAGCAGTCCTGCTCAAAGTGTGGTCCACAAACTTGTGCTTGTCCACGTTGAGAAACGTATAGAAATTGAGACATGATCCACCCTGTTGTCAAGGATGTGTAACTCTCTCTCCTACATTGCTGGTGGGAATGCAAAAATCACACAAACATTTTGCAAAACAGTATGACAGTTTCTTATAAGGTTAAGAAACTTTGTACACTTACCATACAACCTGGCATTCTTACTGTGAAGCAGTTACTCAAGAGAATTAACATGTGCCCACACAAAGATTTGTGTGTAGCAGCATTATTTACAGTAGCCAGAAACTGAAAACAACCCAAATCTCTATCTGCTAGTAAGTGAATAAACAAACTGTGGTACAAACATATAATAGAATATTATACATCAAAAAAAAAAAAAAAAAGAAGGGACCGATATATACAACCACATGGATGAATATCACAAATACTATTTTAGGGGAAAGAAGCCAAACACAAAAGACGACCTACTGTATGATTCCATTTAGGTGAAATTCTATTAAAGGTAAAACTATGGGGATAGAAAGCAGGTTCATGGTTGTCTGGAGCCGGGGATCAGGATGGAGGGAACACTGCAAAGGGACAAGAGGGAATTTTCAGAATGATGGAACTGTTCTATCTGATTTGGGTAATTTTAATGACTTAAAATTTATCAGTGTGCGTAGAGTGAGTAAATTTTATTGTATGTACATTAAACCTCAATAAAATGAGAGAAAAGGGAAGGAAAGAAAGGAGAGAGAAAAAGAAAGAGAAAGAGAAAGAGAAAGGGAGGGAGGGAAGGAAGGAAGGAAGAAAGGAAGGAAGGAAGGAAGGGAGGGAGGGAGATAAGGTCAACAATAAAAAATCTTTATTTTAGATGTGGTACATATATACAACGGGATAAACCATCAAAAAACACGAAATCTTGCCATTTGCAACGACGTGGATGGAACTAGAGGGTATTATGCTAAGTGAAATAAGTCAATCAGAGACTAAGACAAGTATCATATGATCTCATTGATATGAGGAATTCTTAATCTCAGGAAACAAACTGAGGATTGCTGGAGTGGTGGGGGGTGGGAGGGATGGGATGCCTGGGTGATGGACATTGGGGAGGGTATGTGCTATGGTGAGCGCTGTGAATTGTGTAAAACTGTTGAATCACAGACCTGTACCTCTGAAACAAATAATACAATATATGTTAAAAAAAACAAATAAAGAAGAAGAAGAAGATAGCAGGAAGGTAAGAATGAAGGGGGGGAAATTGGAAGGGGAGACGAACCATGAGAGACTATGGACTCTGAGTAACAAACTGAGGGTTTTAGAGGGGAGGGCGGTGTGGGGATGGGTTAGCCCGGTGATGGGTATTAAGGAGGGCATGTTCTGCATGGAGCACTGGGTGTTATATGCAAACAATGAATCATGGAACACTACATCAAAAACTAATGATGTAATGTATGGTGACTAACATAACATAATAAAATTTAAAAAGAAATCATATACATATGTTTATATATATATATATAAACAATATAAAAATAATTTAAAAAATAAAATTTAAAAAAAGAAACTATGAACTAATAAAGGAGTGTTGTTTGAAGTTAAAAAAAAAAAGATCTTCATTCTGAAAGTAAATAAAATGGTTTGAAGGGAAGAAATAAAATTTCATTTGCCCCCCCCCCACCCAAAAGACAAGTTTGAGCCACAACCAATGAGTCTGAAGTGGAGGTGTTTTTATTTTATGTTATTCACACTGAGTTCTGAGATTCCTCTGTAAGCGGGGTGCAGAGGGACAGGACCAGCACCCACTGCCAGTCTCGCTCCGTCATATCAGCCGCTGAGTCAGGAAGCAACTTAGACCTGGGGTAAATCTGAATCTTTGCTATACACACCTTCAGATCAAGCCTTCAGAGTGTGGTCCACTGTCTCTAAAGACAAAATGTCATTCTTACTAGAACATTTATTTTGTTTTTCTTTTTACCAGCACCTCAGAGAATAGCATCAACAGCTTAATGTTTACTTCAATGAATCAAGGCTGTTTCCATAGCAACACCTCTAATTCTCTGGAACTGCCATTTTATGTCAATTTACTATTAATGGAAGATGAAACAAAGAAAGCACACAGAAGAGAGAAAGCTTAGTGCTTAAGACTGACAAGCAGAACAAGGCGGAAGGAAAGTAAATGCGTCATTGGAAGACTTTCAATACTTAGTGGGCTCTGATGTTATTCAACAGATAACCATTTCACGCTTAGGTTTATCTAATGATTTCATAGGACCATAGAGTCTTTGAGCTAGAATGGCCTTAAAAGCCACCTGCAAACCTTTATTTTAGAGTCCAGAACACTTAGTCCCAAAAGGCGTAAGGGATTTAACGAAGGTCATTTGGCCGGTAAGGGGCAGAGCCAAGAGCAGAACACAGGATGCAGAACTGATGTCTGGGGCTCTTTTGGGGCACAACATGATAATGCGTCTTTCACCTGATAGTCCACTAGCTTAGGCTCAGCTAAATACTTTTTTTGTGGAATCCATTGTACTGAATACCAAGAGTTGCTCTACCTGGCCTACCAACAAGGAAGGTGAGGCCATCGATTGTGGTTACCAAGGCCATTGCTTGTAATTGAGAAGTAAAATCAGATGTCGTGTAGCAAGCACGTCTCAGTTAGAATCCAGCTGCAAGAAGTAGAGACCACCCTAGGGATTTTATGCAGAACGTTATTTAATATTATGCAGAACGTTATTTAATACAAGGAATCAGGTGCTTCAGAAATTGGTGGAAGGAACAGAAGACTGCTGTAGGCTAGATCTCCAAGAATGATGCCCAGAACCATGTGGAACTGACCCACCAGGGAAGCTTTCACATCTGTCCCAACCAGGAAGGTGGAAAATCAAGAGGCTGCCACTGGAACTACTGGGTCCAAGAAAATGTCAGCATGGAGAAGATCCAGAATCAAGTAGCTGGTATCCAGAAGTTACTGGTACTCTCACCATACACAGATCTGGAGATTGGACACTGGACATAGGTTATGACTCAGTAATCCCACCTATCCTTTTCCAGCCCAGAGAAACAGCTGCACACGTGCACAAGGGGGTATGTATGAGGATTTGATTTCAGATCATGTGTAACAGTGCAATACTTAGAAGTACAATCATATTCATCACCAGGATAATGACTGAATAAGCTATGGAAAAACCTTCCTAGAGAATTAAACATAAAAGTTAAAAAAAAAAAAAAAGATAGGATGATCTGTACTGTCATTGAAGGATCTTGAGGACATACTGTAGAAAGTTTTCTGGGTGCATAATTTAGCTGCTGGAATGATTGAGAGATAATCCCATATGAACAAGAAATGGTCTGCACCAAATTTCTAGGCTTTTGAACCCCTCAGACAGTTGAAGGGTATAAAAAGAGGTCAGAGTGATGAGAAAGGGGATTCCAGAGATGTCTTCAGGAAAGATTTCCAGGAGAGGGGAGAATTCCTGTTACCTTCTATTCAGGTCTAATGAGAGGGGCTCTGAGGGAAAACCTGGTAAAGTTGAGGAGGGGACAGCATGGAGGGGGCCAGACTCCTCCCCAGGAAATCTAAAGGGTGGACAATGGCTGGCTTAGTGCTTTGTGTGGGAGCCAGAGAGCACCACTGTGCTGAGAAAGGCCGCCTCTCCCAGCACGCAAGAGGTAGAGGATGGGTAAGGTCTTCTTTGGGCCAGGGCAGCCATGCAGGCCTGACACCCACAGTTAGGTGGCCTCCTAGGAACCACAGCTGGAGCAGGCATCCCAGGGGATCGAACACATTTGCAGCAGAAGGGGAGCATCCCCAGGTTGAGGGTTAGGACTTCAACATATTTGGGGGTGGGGGTGGGGCAGAATTTAAACTACAACACAAGGAAATTGACTAAAGCCATGAATAATCTGTTTTAGATCAACCAGGGAAAGAGCCCAAGATGTCCCAGCAGGTGAAAGCTGTCTAACCCTTCCCCCCATTCTCACTTCCTCTCTTCTGCCTTGGCCTTGGGAGGCAACAGCTAACAGTTAACTAACAGTGGGTAGGGGAGGAAGTGGGCAGCAAGGAGAAGGACACATCTTTCCCCAAAAGCAGACAGTCACTACCTAAGTACAAGCTCTAGTGGGGAAAAGAGGTCCTATCTTTGAATGAAGATTAAAGTGTTGATTGATATCTTGGACTGAACATTTTTTTGAAACTTACTATTATGGAAACTCAAGCATATGAAAAGTAGAGAGAATACAATAATGAATTCCCTATGTACCCATTGCCCAAATTCAATGAATATCAACTCAAGGCCAGTATTTTTTTTTTAATCTACACCTTCCCAAGCTCCCCCTTCCCCAGATTATTTTAAAGCAATTCCCAGATGTTGTAGAATTCCATCCAGAGATATTTCAACATGTATCTCTGGAAAATAAAAACTTTTCTTAAAAATAAAACATAACCACCATATCATTATCATATTCTCAAAATTTAAAAAGAATCCCTTAATATCAATTATTTACTAAATGTTCAGCTTTCTCCAGTTGTTGTATAAAAATTTTCACATACTTTCTTTATTCACCTGAGTAGCCAAAAAAGATCCATACATTTCAATGAGTTGCTATTTCTTCTAAGTCACTTTTAATCTATAGGTTTCACTCTCCTCCCTGCCTTCTTTTTTCCTTACAATTTTTTGTAAAGTAACTGGGTCTTTGTCCTACAGCATTTCCTCTGGCCTGATTTTTGCTGCTCACATCCCCATGGTGTTTTTTACCATGTTCTTCTGGCTCCTGTATTTTCTGTAAATTGGAAGTTGGATTTAGAGCTGTGGTTCTCAAAGGTAGCCCATGGGGATCATCCGGGAGATTTTAAAAATCCTGAAGCCCAAGAGAGTTCCAAGTCAACTACATCAAAAACTCTGGAGGTGAAACAGAGACACTGGATTTTTAAAAACTTCTCAGATGATCCCACTATGCAGCCAATACTGAAAATCACTTCTCTAGAGTTCTACTCATATTTAGCTTCAATATTTCCACTCTTTGACAGGAGATGTTTGTTGTATACTTTACACTGGATATTTGAAACTTCCAAAGTGACCTTTTATTTTACAACACCGTGAATGTAGAAGTGTCTATGACCTCGGACTGATCAGAAGAGTCTTGAGAACGGCCCTGTTTTTCATCAGGCAGCAAGCGATGATTACCCCCACTGAACAAATTCTAAAGGGACAACAGGAGGAAAAATAAAGGATGTTGGATCATGTCACAAATTGTCCTTGAGGAATGAGCCAGTCACATGTAACTGGATAAGAAGATATCTAGGAGAGCACACACAAAACTCATAGCCAAGGTTACCTCTGGGAAGTGACTGAATTTGGTGTGGCAGCAGAGTGTTTGTGTATGTGTCCATGACAGATTTTAGTCTTATCCCCAACATTTAAATTTTAGATTGAAAATAAAATCATGTGTTAATTGTGTAAGCCAAGTTCATGAAAAGGGAAATGATAGTGAATTTTTTAACATTAAAATTTCATACTTTTCCATTATAAAAGTATTATATTTCCACTAGAGAAAAATTTTTAAATAAAGGAAGGAGAAAAGTAAACTATAAACTATAACTTCCCCACTCAGACTTATTTTTATGTATTTTCAAAATTAGTTTGTTATGGACAAAATGTCTTCCCTTGATTTTTAAACTTTGTCCCACTGGCCTGGACATAGCCACCAGATGCCCATCTATTAATGTTTTTTTCTGCTTGAAAAATTTCATATTTTTTAAATTATAAATAAATTACATATTATAATAATTTATATTTATCCTAAGCACTCTATCAGCTATTGTTCTCACAAAAACTTGATAATGTGAATTCTTTTATTGTTCTCATTTTAGAGATGATAAGGGGTTTAGAGGAAATAAAAACTTTCCCAAACATGTGGTGATGTCTAATCTTTTCTTAGCTAAGAGGCTGGGATGAAGCTGGCTAAGAGAGTGTCTCCTCTGTGAAGTTGCAAATATTTCAAAATCAAGAAATCCCTACAAAGTCCTCAATTAAGCAGTGAGCCAACGGTGATAAATCAGAGAAATGGGAGAGCTCAGAAACTGATCTGGAAGCCACAGAACAGAGCCAGGGAATCTGCAAACTATAGAGATACAGGCAGGGATGAATGCATGGAAGGGGTGGACGTTTCCAGGCTGACACCTGGGGGAGTGATGCACTCATGTCTATATTTAGTTTGCTGAGATGGGTCAGGTATGGGAGGGCAGTCAGGATCTGGGACCAACCCGGTTCATGTACAGCTTAGTACAGAATGTCAAGCCAATGCATCCTTGATTTTCTTGAGTCACTGATGCCACAGAGTTGTAGGGCATTGACTGGTCTGCTCTCGCCACCCCACCCCCTGACTACTGTCCCCAGAAATAGCCAGCACAGTTGGTTGTAAAGGTCAACACCTTTACTTTTCCTGGGTGCTCTGGAACAAATAAAGCCATTTCCTCCTGCCACTGTAAAGAGTTGTTCTTGATCGGGTAGTCATGGCCCCTGACCTACGGATTTGTGAATCTAAGGAGGGATTTATTTTATTTAGCTGAGTTTGGAAGAAATGCTCCTAATTGCATATTACGTCATTATCCCATGTCTCTGTTTCTCAATTATATTTGTATTACAATTAACCACTGAAAAAATAAAGTCAAATTGAAAGATGTAGCAACATGGCTTTCTACAACACAGAAAAAAATCTTTAAGATATTTGAAGAGACAAATGTGTTATTTATTCAACTATAGTTTTGTTTTTTTAATGTGATTTTTTTTTTTTTTGTAATAGACAACAGCCAGACAACCTCAAGAGCCTTTTTAACGTGTTTTTCTTGGTATTGACAGAAAAATCTATTTTGTGCAAGTGGCAGCAGAGGGCGCTCTTCCTACAGATTCGTTTCTATCAGACCTTTTCTCCCTAAAGGAAAACTGTTAAAAATGTCTGTATGTTAATGTTTATGGCTCCTCCTAAATATAACACATATAATTTTATTTATATGTATATGTATAATATCTGTTTATGTGTTTATATAAATATATATTTATAAATACATTTTAATATGTAAATCAATGTATTTGTATATTTCAATTATGTATATATATGTTTAGGAAGAGCCATAAAAGTAACATACACAAATACAGATGGATAAATAGATTACTTTTATGGTTTCTCCCCATCCATTAATACTAAAACCACATGTGATTATGTTCCCTTAAGTAATTACCACTTTTTTTTTCCTTAAGCATGTTAACTTCCCGTTTCACATTGGAACTCAATCTTGAGCACAGAAAATTGGGACTTTGGGGTACTGCCCTCTCATCCTCCAGTTTATGTACTTTTTCTTAGGGTCCTCTCCGGAGAAGCAGAAGCTGTTTTGGGAGCACGTCCAAAGAAAAAGGAGGCACGTTTAGTTTCTCTTGTGATGGCTTTGGTTATGCTCTGCTGTGACTGGGCTGCAAACTGTTCCAACACTCCTTCCTTCCTTTCTCTTTTGTCTCCCCTCTTCTCCCATATCCCGGCTCCTCCAAGCCTTTCTTCACGATTACATGCTTCTATCATTGTCCTCCATCTCCAAAGCCATAGGCATCACTGTCTGAGCTACCCACTGGTAGCCAGTCTCCCGGGTGGCCCCAGTGATCCCTGCCTACTTCGTATGTGTAACCTTAGTGCCCTCGGGCATCCCGCAGGGCTGACCTTCGTACCCGCTAGGATACTGTGGGAATGCTGGTGTGGGACTTGCACAGCTAAGGTCACAGAAGACACGTGGCTTCCACCTCGCCGTGTCTTGGATCATTGAGCCAGCTGCCATGCTCTGAGAGGCTCAGGTAGTCCCATGGAGGGTCCTTGTTTCAAGGAACTGAGCTCTCCTGCCAACAGCCTGCAGGGGTTTAGCCACGGGGGCGAGCCACCTTGGAAAACAAATCCTCCAGCCCTAATAAAGCCTTCAGAAGATGCAACCCTGGTGGCCACTTGACTACAGCCTCATCAGAAACCCTGGGCCAAAACCACCTAAGTCACTTCCGAATTCCTGTCCCATGGGAAATGTGAGATCATAAATGTGTATTGTTTTAAGATGCTAAATTGGGGGTAATTTGTTATGCAGCCATAGAAACGAATACTCTCCTTGTGCCTGATGACATGTTCAGCACTCCTGGCTTGTGATTTCACATACTGGTGGTGTATGCTCTGCAAAGGCTCATCACTGATTTCAGGATAAAAATCCAAATCCCTGACACGGCCCGAGATTGAAAGAGGACTTCAACCACCTCCAATTTGCCCTCAGTCTGTACTTTCGAACTGATTAAATTCTTCTTTCCAGCTTATCTCTTAACTTGGGCAAAAGACCCTTCAGGCAAAGCATCTCTTGAGGAGAATGGAAACTGCCCCCTCAAGGAATAAGGGCTGCCCTGAGCCAGCAAGACCCCAAGACAGCGATCGGCCCGACCCTTACGCCCACCTGCATGTACCCAAGAACATTTGTCCCACATTTTCCTTATACAAACCTGGAAATACTTTCAGCACTTTGGAGACAGTCTTTAAGATGCTAATCCGCTGTCTGCCCATGTCAACCTCACTGAAATTAATTCCTTTTTGGTTTCACCACCACTCATTTCTCTGCCTTTGGATTTTGTCAGCAGTGAGTGACTGAACCTGGTCTGTCTGGGACCCCAGGGCCAGGTGCTCTTACATCCCTGTGCCCTGGCTACAAGATCTTCTACGATCTGGTTCCTGCATGCCTCCCAGCCTCACCCTCTCTTCCTTCCCTCCCCCCCAGGGCCCGCTACACAGAAATACCTTCATCTCCCTACATGTGGATGGATACCATTGACAGATAAAATACAGATTGCCCAGCTAAATTTGAATTTTAGATGAACAACAAATGATTTTTCTTGTTCTACCCTATTTGGGACATACTTATACTAAAAATATTGCATGGCACATACTTATTCTAAAGGGTTCTTCACTGTTTATCTGAAATTCAAATTAAATGGGTGGGGCATTCTGTATTTTTAGTTGCTAAATCTGGCAACCCTACAGATGTGAAATGCTTTCTCTGAGCTCCTGCCTGGATCACTGCACCTCCCTCTAACTTGCTGTCCTGCAAGACTCTCAGCCCAGACATCCATGCCTCTAGAAAGCCTATGCTGACTGCCTCCACCATGCACACACCCAGAATGGGTTAGATGTGCCTGCTGCACATTTCAGGTCAAGAAGCAGCTTTGCTTCTGGATGGCTGCCCCAGGAGAAACCATGGTGCCCTCCAGGAAATGATGCACGCTCACTCTCAGGCTCTGCAGCCATGGATGTTTTATAAGATTTCTCCAAATGAATCCAGTGGGCAGCCAGAGTTAAGAGTTAACCAATCTCCTGAGGGACATTCTTAATGGATAGATTAAGCTTTAAAAAGAAATTCCTAAGACTCTCATATCAGAAATCTACCTGAATTAGTGTTTGCTCCTCCCTCTCCAAGGAACAATGTGCACAAATTGGAGGTGAGGACAGCTCATGGAAGGTTTCAGAAATTTTTGTTATTCATCTACGATGCCTGCATTATAAGATTGGTTCACTTTAATGTAGAAGTAAGTGTTTCCCTCAGGCCTTAGGGAAAGACTTTCCCTAGGTGCCTGCCCTGCATTTGCATGAACCCGAGAGTGAGCGCCTCCTTCAATTTTGCCCCTGAGGCATCACCCTTGACTTATCCAAGTCTTGACTCTGGGAGAAGTTCTTAGCATACTCTGTAATGTGTAAGACAAGTAGGAAAAAAATAAAGTGGCTCACGCCAATGTATAATAATAATAATAATAATCTACATTTATACTGCACTTGTACCTGTTCTAGTTGTTTATTTACAAGCAATAGAAACCAACTGTGGTTAAGAAAATAAATATTTGGGGGCGCCTGGGTGGCTCAGTCGTTAAGCGTCTGCTTTCAGCTCAGGTCATGATCCCAGGGTCCTGGGATCAAGCCCCGCATCGGGCTCCCTGCTCAGCAGGAAGCCTGCTTCTCCCTCTCCCTCTCCCCTTGCTTGTGTCCCTGCTCTTGCTAACTCTGTCTCTGTCAAATAAATAGATAAAATCTTTAAAAAAGAAAAGAAAAGGAAAATTTGAAAACATGTGGAGTGGGTCACAGAATCCAAGGAAAAGCAGTGGCCTCAGAAAGAAAGAAACCAGGGTGCCTATAAGGATCAAGGATGCAGAAACTCTTCAGGAGACTACCTTAGACATGTTAGCTTCTACCATGTGACATCCTGTGATCCTTCTCTCAAGATTCAAATCCACTGTAAGAGGTTCTGTTTGGCTCCTAGGACTGCAGCTTAGCACCTTGACGGACAGTTCCAAGAACACCATGTTACAGAAGGGGTGGGGGGCAGATGCCGGGCAGGCAAAACCAGTAGATATTCACTCTAGTACTGTGCCATTTGCAAGGTGTTCTGCATCCATAACATTCTTTTCTTTTTTTTTTATTTTATTATGTTATGTTAGTCACCATATATTACATCATTAGTTTTTGATGTAGTGTTCCATGATTTATTGTTTGCGTATAACACCCAGTGCTCCATGCAGTACGTGCCCTCCTTAATACCCATCACCGGGCTAACCCATCTCCCCGCCCCCCTCCCCTCTAAAACCCTCAGTTTGTTTCTCAGAGTCCACAGTCTCTCATGGTTCATCTCCCCCTCTGATTTCCCCCCCTTCATTTTTCCCTTCCTACTATCTTCTTCTTCTTTTTTTTTTTTTAACATGTAATGTACTATTTGTTTCAGAGGTACAGGTCTGTGATTCAACAGTCTTACACAATTCACAGCGCTCACCATAACACATACCCTCCCCAATATCTACCACCCAGCACCCCCATTCCTCCCACCCAGAAGATATTTGCAAAGACATCCATAACATTCTATGAGATATTTGATGCAGAATATCTAGATCCCAGGTAAACTCTATCCTGACTCTGCCACTCCCTTCATGTTAGCAACAAGTACTTAGTAAATTAACAGGGAGCTGTAAATATACAGTGCATTCTTCTAATCTACTTTCTGAGAAACATGGGCTTGGCAAGCAGAGAGATAATACTGATACGACTTTCCCACCACTAGCCATACAGAACACAGCAAGGAGGAGATGTAGCCAGACAGAACCTTCAAGTTTAGCTTCTGCGTATGCCACCCTTATCAACGTCTTGCCCAGCATTTCAGATCAGACCATTTCTTAGCAGTCAGTCATACACTGATAGCACAGCTAGGAGTTAAGAGCATAGCTCTGGAGCCACATTGCCAGGGTTGAAATCCTGACTCTGTTACTTACTTGGTGCAACTTAGGAAAGATGCTCACCTCTAAGCTCAGCGTCCTTATCTGTAAATTAGGCATAATAATAAAATAGCACCCACCACATGGGAGCGCTGTAAATATTAAGAGTTAATATGTATAAAGAGCTTTGTTCAGAACCTGGCTTTGTTCAGAACCAGAAGAGTTAATATGTATAAAGAGCTTTGTTCAGAATAGTAAGTACTAATAAGCATTTACTATTATCAAAACACCATGGTTTCAAAGTTCTTGTTCATGGAAAGAGCTTTTGGAAGATTATAACGAATGGCCTATTCCCATTTATAACATTTGGATCTGCTTCAGAGCAAGCCCTCTGCCCAGGCCATGTAATGACATTCTCCGAGCGTGGACTGTGGATTTGCGTGATTGCTCTTTCCTCTGTTCTTTGCTCACTTCTTCAGCCCATTCCATCCCCCCCTTCTTCGGCAGCAGAATGTGAAAATCCCCAAAGGTGATCCGAGATGACAGTTCACAGCACAATCTGCTTATCTGTGAAGATCAGCTGAGAGCCAGCTAATGTGACCAGCTTGTTCTGCTTTTGTCCTTTCGTGACTTAGAAGTACAAGTACCCTGAGTTACCCTGAGGACTACGTCCTCACCTCTATCATTGCTTGGCCCAAGTTCTTGCCCAATTTCTTCATCTGCTGACAGTGGCCGTTTTCAGTGAATGGAAAGACAGGATACCCAGTTAAATTTGAATTTCAGATAAACTGTGATTCATTTTTATTTGTTGTTTATTTGGAATTCAAATTCAACTAGGTGTCCTGTATTTTATCTGGCACCCCTACATCCGCCCACTGTGAACACACTTGCCGCTAGGCTTCCTAACAGCAGCCCTGTCTAGCCCAACAGGACCCAAGATGTGAACAGGATTGCTTCTGTTGAGCCATATATGCCAAGCCAAACACAAAGTACATTTCCTGGCAACATAAACCCACAAGATGCTTGCAAATTACAGATCTGTGCTCAAATACATTGGGGAAACTCTGCATTCCCTTCAACTCCAATCATGTCCATCCCAGTTTAGAGATTATTCTTGTCTAATATTTTGGTTCCATCTTTTTATTATCTATATAATAATATTATATATATTACATGTAATATTACATATAGCACAACATATGTAATATCTATGTAATAAATGCATATTTCAAATATTAACCTTATACACGAAAGTTTATTTAGATTTATCACCTTTTTAAACCAATTTCCTTGCTCACCACTCCTTCTTATATCTGAGACCTTTCCTCTGGGATCAGTTTTCTCTTCCTAAAGGACACCTTTTTTGTGAAAAAGAACTAAAAGTTCCGTTTAGTGAAATCTTCTGATGGCAACCTCTCAGTGTTTGTGTGTCTGAAAATGTCTTCCTTTTACCTCTTTCATGGAAAATGGTCTGATTGAGGACAATCTTCAATCCTGGACGGTTACTTTCTCCCAGCATGCCATTCAACATTCCACTGTTTTCCAGCTGTGGTGTTGTGACTAAGAAGTCTGCTGTCATGCCATCAGTAACAGACATTTCTCTGTATGTAATCTGTCTTTTATCTCTGACAAGATAAAGGATCTTTTCTTTGTTTTCATAGAATCATTACAATAGGTTTAGATATGAATTTATTTTTACTAATTATGCTTGGGATTCATTGTCATTCCTAAACCTATAGATTTAGGTTCCATACTATTTCCTGCCATTGTCCATGTATATTTTATCTCTTCTCTCTCTATTCTCTCCTCCTGGAACTCCTATTAGACATAGTAACAACTGCACATTTTCTGTTTCTTTTAAACTCTCCATATTTCTCTCGCTATGCTGCCATCTGAATAATTTCTTCAGATTTACCTTCTGGTTTACTAATTCTGTTTTTAACAATATCTTATCTGCTACTTAATCTGAACATTGAATTTTAATTTCAATAATTGATGTTCTTATTTCTACAAATTCAAGTTATTTCTTTTTCAAATCTACCTGTTCCTTTGTAGAAGCATCTTATTCTTTGTGTTTTTATTCCCTTTCCTTTATTTAAATAATTTAAATACTTTTATTTTACATTTCATATCCAATAATTCCAATATCTGAAATCCTTGGAGATAAAATTCTGATGTTAATTTTTTCTGCAAACTCATAATGGTTTATTTCTTTACATGTTCTATAATTTTGAATTTTGAACTCATGTTCCATGGACTTTATCTATGGAAATACTGGAAGGCTTGGGTAGAGAATGAGTGCCTCCAGAAAGGAATTTTGTTTTCCTCTTCAAGGAACACTGGAGCATTATAATCTGAAATTATAACAAGTTAATTTTTTTTACCTTGTGATTTCTCAGATGATAAAGGGAGTCTGTTATTCTGAAATATAACATGAGACTTTTCCCACATAAATAACATAGCCCAAGATAGAAGTATCCCTTATCATCCACCTTTTCTTGAATGGATTTTTCTCTAGTTTTTCCTTTCATTTAACAGAGTAAACATTTGAGGATCCTAGCTTAATGGCAGTGTCTCAGTTTTAACTTTGGTCTTTCTAGCAGCTGTTAAAACTCGGAGTGCTGGGTTTCCAGGATTGGAAAAATGCTTCCAGTTTACATGTGGCTTTAGCACTTGCTTACTGGCCTGGTTTCTTCTTTGTATTTTTGCCCCTGAGGATTTCCCTAACTTGGCATACCTGTGCATTTTACTTATATATTTTACCCAGAACTTCTAGGATGTCTGGTTCACTACATTACTAGAAAATGGAGTCCCAAACTGCATTCTCTAGCTCACTCTTGGAGATTCACATTGCATGTCAATCAGCATATTCGGAGTCCTCAAGTAAATAAACCAATGAAAACTTGTTTAAATCAGTGTTCCTGGATTTTTTTTTTTTTTTTTTTACCCTGAAACCCATTGTTCAAATAATATTTATCCTTTAGAGCTAGTAATTCCTGGAACACTCTTCAGGAAACAGTGGTCTAATAATTTGAAGAGTGATAGTGAGTGAGACTCTGACTGCTGGTGGACAGAAGCCCTTCTTGATAAGCTTGGGGAGTGGCCAAGGAAAACTTTACCAACTAATCATTCTTGCATTCCTGAGGGCTTTTTTGCTTTTTGTTTTGGGTCCTATATGGAAGCAGAAACACTGTATGTTTGCTCCTCTCTCTGCCAGCATACAAGGCTAATGTTGTCTCTCTTTTCACAAGGAAAAAAGGGAAGAGCTTTCCATTCTAGCCCTTGTTTTCATGCCCAGAAATTTCCATGTTATTATTCTGGATGCTGAAATTTTCCAAACCCAGCGATATGCAGTATTTCAGTGGAACAGTTGTATAAAATCTGTTCTGCCATTTTTGAATAAGGAAACTTATTATATTTATTTTTAGACTATAAAGTGTCTATTTTTCTGACAGCTCAGGAACAACCAACATTGAAATACAACTTTGCATAGAGCTGCTCCTGACTGAGGGACAGAAGTTAAACTAGTTCTCCAAAAGTTGAAAAAAGTTTAAATGAGCTGCCTAAATGGAACATAATCCTATGATTATGTTCAATTGAGTCACAGTGAATTAAATGGACATGTCATAAAATTCTTTCACACCGGATTATAGATAGTCCATGTGTTTCTGGAACAATATTTTCCTAAGTTGTGGAGTTGCATAGTTAGGAAAATTAAGTATGTGAATATTTTCAGAGACTGAAAAGTAGAGCATTGTTATGGAAATTATAATAATGCATTGTTAAAATCAAACTTTATATAGAAAATAAATAGGAGAAATAAGATTTCTCTAGGAAATATTTTTATTGCTTGTCTAATTATAATAAAAAATTTATCAGAAGACTGGCGTAAAGAATTGAGTCTTTTCCAGCCCTAAGGTCTGTCTTTAAATTTCCTTTACTGCCTTTAGTACTACAGATCTACTAGACAGTCTTCTAAAACAAATAATCCAGAACAAACAATGGCTATATTATTGGCAATATCTTTCTAGGGTGACTGGAAGACATTGTACCATGTAATTGGGAGGAAAACCTGGGTAAAATGGTTAAAACTGTGTTTTATCTTCCCCAGAGAATTCTTGACATTGATAGCAGAGGCTGAGGATGTTGCTGTTGCCATTGGGGCTTGGGGCCTTGCAATGCATCATAGCTAATGCCCAGGGAACAAACAGTTTTAGGTTCAAGGAAAAGGCAGGAGTGGGCTCACCCACCTCACAAAGAAAGAAAAACCAGTGTTGACGTCATACAGTGCCACCCTGAGTCCGGTTCAAGGTGGACCATCTGCATCAATCTGACATTAACATCGTCTACCCAGGGGATAAGAACATGATTGTCTAAGGCAAGGTAAATAGTTGTACCACTGCTAGGTGGAATCGACTCCTGTACCATTGTCTGAGGGAGTAGAATATTGATAAAGTCCTTTCTGTCCAGCCCAAGTTAGGGATGATATAGAGATAAGTTGACACAATAGGGCCATTGCCTGAGACACCCATGGAAGGCTATTCTCCATTCCCTACCCATATCTGGAACGGAACGGAAGAAAAACAATTCACCCTCTAGTCCCACCATCTTCCTGGGTCAGACATGTTCACGTCCAACCCTACTCTTGGTTGATCCAGACCGTCTGAACTTTTCCTGCAGCAAAAGCTCCATGAGAACAGGGAGGCATCATTTTGTTATTGGGCTACATTCACAGACCTACAGAGAAGAGGGGATCTGCTACATGTGCTTATGTCATAGCCATGTCCACATCACAGAAGAAGAGAATTATGGAAGCACAGAAAACTCAATACAAACTGTTAGAGTTGCCTGCCTTGTGGCAATAACCTTGAGATGACTTCACAGGGGCAGAAAGCACCCAAATTCACATCCATGAAACTGTTCCCAAACCAGGCAACCCCAACTGCCAGGCCACCCAAAAGGATCAAAATGGGTATGAAAAAAGGAGGGAAGTGATTAGGTATAGAGACTCAAAATTTCTAACATGTCCAATGGGCTCTTCACACCTTCATTTTTCCTTGCATTCAGGTTCGTGAAGTTCATTCACCAGTTGTGAGCTGTCTTAATGTACATGACATTATGCCACATTCATCTCAAGCTCCCATGTAGGAGCTCATGGTGGGTCCTGACTGCCTTGGACATATTCTCATGACTTAAAGTCCTACAATCACTGGGGAAAAAAAAGGTAAAATTAAGTAATGGAAAGAAGGTTTACTTTTTTTTTTTTTTTAAAGAAGGGTAACTTTAATTTGTTTGCAATTCTTAATTCATGAAGATAATGTTATGATATTTACTAAATTTTGTGAAGAAAAGTCTCGGTAACTGTCAAATTTTATAGCCAAGCAACAGAAAGACATTTTCAGAAGCAGTTTGAAGTCAACATTGGTAAATGGAATTCATCATTTCCCCCTCAAAATCCCACCCTTCTCTGTGTTTCTCTTTCGTGAGTGGCATTACCATATATCTATTTTTCCAGACCAAAGATCAGAAAAGCTTTTTTCTTCCTTCCCCTTCCTCATGCCCCACATTCAAATACCAAGTTGTGTCACTTCTACATTCTAATGAACCCATTCCTTTTTCTTTATCCCCAATTCTTCCTCCCTAGTTCAGGTGAACATAAACTCCCACCTGGATACTAGCATGGCCTGTTAGACTGTCTCCCTCCCTACTCTTGCCTTTCCTCCATCCATCAATGCAACTAGTCTCTTTTCTAGCCAAGAACCTTTCAAGGACTCCCTAATTTTCTTTAAGGAGTATCTAAACACTTTTTCTTGGCCTATCAGCCCTGCAGAATCTAGCACCTGCCTTCCTCCCTAGATACTTCTCTTGCCCCTTTTCTGCTCACTCTGCCTCTGCCCATGCTGTCTTTGAGTTTCCAAACACACTGTGCTCTCTCCCATCTTTGCACAGGACTTCTGGTTAGTTTCTCTTCAACTTCTGGTCTCTACTTAGATATTCCTTCTTTGAGGAAGCTTGCTTGAGTCTAAAAGTCAGGGGGCGCCTGGGTGGCTCAGACGTTAAGCGTCTGCCTTCAGCTCAGGTCATGGTCCCAGGGTCCTGGGATCGAGCCCCGCATCGGGCTCCCTGCTCAGCGGGAAGCCTGCTCCTCCCTCTCCCATTCCCCCTGCTTGTGTTCCTGCTCTTCCTGTCTCTCTCTCTCTGTCAAATAAATAAAATCTTAAAGAAAAAAAAAAAAAAAGCATTGAGTCTAAAAGTCAGGTTAGATGGTACCCCATGTAATTCTATAGGACCCTGTATGTCTAGCAGAACACAGCATTTTTGTTGCAGGTTACTGGCCTAGAACTTTTCCCCAGAAAGTAAGTGCTATATAGCACCAATGTGTAGCAGAGTGCTTCTATATGGTAACCTAAACAAATATTTTGAATGAATAAATAAGTAAATGAATGAATGAATAGATGTTCAACTACTTATAAGATCTACCTCTTCTATACTCTTTTTGGAAATAATGATTTAAAGATATACCTAGGCTGAATCAGAGATAATAAAGATTAGCATAGCAACAATGGGAAAATTGTAGTTCGAGAGGATAAAAAAATCTCTCCTTATTCAGTTTTCATGCCAACCTCAGGAATCCAGTTGAATTACATATTTCCAAGTGGATCCTGCAGTCTCAGGAGAAAGTTTGACCTATGTTCTTTTAATTAACTAGTCATCGTATTCCTCTCTTCCTTCCCCAGTGTAATGCTTCTTGAGCCATAATCTCCACCCAACCAATCAGATGGAATCTCTTGACTTGTTTGATGACTATTTAAAACAATAACTGCTGTTGTTCTTCCAGAACTTGCTAACAATGGCTAAGTTTTAAACTCGGTTGGAACACTATGCCAGAAGAAATACTTCACAAAAAGCCCCCCCTTCCCCCCGCTTTATAAAAGCAGACTTATATGGAAAAACCTAATGGACATTTTTATGGCTGAGCAATTTGAATAATGACATTTTGGATCCTTAAATCTTATTTTAAATGATTCTGAGAAGGTTTTTTTTTTTTTTTTTAATTGGGAAAATCTAATAAACTGCCCAGGGGTAGATACTACTCACCAGATCTCTCTTCAGAGCATCAGGATCTGCCAAAATTCCTGGGTCAACTGGACTTTAAGATACATAAATATGATCTTGACAACACGCTCTTGCCCATGTAAAGTGACATAGGAAAAAGACTATAAAGAAATATATAAAAATATAAGGAGAGATTATTTCTATATATTGGGAATCCAGGAGATCTGAATTTTCTTTTTTTCTACTTTTCTGTATTTTTTGAGTGAGCATTTTTTGTTATCATTTAAGGTGGACATTACTTTTACAAAAATCAGAACAATTTACATACGTCCATAATATTAACTAAATGAAAAAGAAATGTATAAAGAGAAAAATGGCTGGGAGGAAGAATACCAGAATTTAACACTTTCTGTATGATTTCTGTTTTCTTGCTTATGTTTTCCAATTTTTTTATAATGAACAGAGCACATACTAATGCAAAAAAAAAAAATCACTCTATTTTCTTAAGTAAAAGGCAAGTGATTAATAGAAGGCAGTAAATGCCACTAAAAAAAAAAAAAAAAGTTCCAATAGTAAGCAAGATTATTGGAGGGGAGTTCTCTGTGAACCATGTGAGAGGAATGGCCTCATGGGAGACAGAGCTTTTGCTAAGCTTTAAAGTATGGCAGGTGTGATTGGGCAAAGAGGAAGTGGGGAGGCATTTTAGGCCAGGAAAGGAGCCTGCTCATAGAGTTGAGGCAGAACATACTTACTCTAAGGGAGAGCTCATATAGGGCAGTGGTGGGTGATGAGCATGAAGTTGAGTTCCATTCAACTGGGGAGGGCTGTGAGTATCCAGTGAAGTACCTTGAGTTTATTCTGCAAGCAAAACATCAGTACTTTATACCATAAATGCCCAAAGCAGCCCAGGAGATGATTTGCAATTACAACTGACCATTGAACAACACGGGTTTGAACTGCATGGGTCCACTTATACATGGATTTAAAAAAAATAAATACAGTACAGTACTATAAATGTATTTTCTCTTCCTTAGGATTTTCTTAATAACATTCTCTCTTCTGTAGCTGACTTTATTGTAAAAGTATGGACTATAATACATACAACATGCAAAATATGTGTTAATCAACTCTTTATGTTATTGGTTAGGCTTCTGGTCAACAATAGGCTATTAGTAGTCAAGTTTTGGGGGAGTCAGAAGTTATATGTAAATTTTAGGGCGCCTGGGTGGCTCAGATGGTTAAGCGTCTGCCTTCGGCTCAGGTCATGATCTCAGGGTCCTGGGATCGAGTCCCGCATCGGGCTCCCTGCTCCTTGGGAGCCTGCTTCTCCCTCTGCTTCTCTCTCTCTGTCTCTAATGAATAAATAAATAAAATCTTAAAAAACAACAACAACAACAAAAAAAAAACAAAACAAAAAAAAGAAGTTATATGTAAATTTTCAACTGCACAAGGTGGGGTCAATGCTCCTAACCCCTGTATTGTTCAAGGACCAACTGTACGTTCAGGTGCTTGTTTCCACCAACCATTGGCCCAGTTCCAAAGTCATCAAGACTTTCATTGGTGTCATCCCATTTCACTTTGTGACCTGTATTCCACTTCCTGCTGCCTTCTCTTTAATATTCTTCCCCTCCCCAAAAGCTCTTGATTTCCTGGCTACTCTCCCAACCTCCCCCATGTAGAGAGTTCCGTACTCTACAAAACCATTCCAAGTTCTTCCTCCCATCCACCCCATCCAAGAACATTGCTCTTCCCTTAATGTTATTGATAGTCGATGAGAACTTATCTAGCTATAGTAATTCATAATAAAGGAGAAATTACTTATAAATTTTAACATTTACTTTCAAGGGGTATTGACATTTTAATAGAGGTCCTTGTTAACCCATTGTAGTTAGAACAATAGAGGAAGGGAGGTAAATTTTTTGAGATACTTGCCTCATTCTCAAACAAAGCCAATGCAACTTCCCAGAGCCAAGAACTTTGGAAAAGTTGTCAATCCTTTTACATATTTGTAAATTCAAGACTGAGAGCTGCAGGAGGCAGAATCCAGGTGATCATCTGCATTCAGGCCAATGTCAGGGAGTGTTGATGCTCACAACAGATGATATTCTCCTCTTACTACACAGATGGTCAATGCAGGTGAGTGATGCAAGTGAGTGGTGGTTTGACAAAGACATACCTGCAATCTAAGGACAGAACCAGGAATTCCCTTGACCCCTGGAATTGGATCATATGTTTTCCTGTTTATCCTACTGCCCTCCTATTCAGAGTACACACCACCTGAGCCTGTGCCCACATCCAGGAAGGAGGAGAGAGGAGATATGCATGGATAGCACTCTGTGAGCTGGAAAGGGGGAGGTAGGGAGGTGATGTGTGGAACAGATGCGAGGGCTGGTTATTATTAGTGCTCTTGGTAAACAGGAGAGCAGCTTACCCAGGGATGAAATCAGCTGTTTTTGTACTGGGGCAAGTTCCAGAGATGAATGCCTCTGCTCTCTTCCCAGCTTGATTTGACTATCCCTGAACTCTGAAACTTTTTCGTGCTTCTAATTTCTTCACTCTCAGTGTACTTGCTGAAGCCAGGTACATAATAAAATAATAATAATGATGATAACAACAACTACTGTGACTATCCATCCAGGAATAGTTCTAAGACTTCATATATGTAAACTCAATTTTCCTTATAACCACCCTCTGATAGAGGTGCTATTGTTGTCACTGTTTTAAAGATGAGGATTCAGAAGCCCAAAGAGTTGTTCAAAAACAAAATTCAACTAAGTACATATAAATATCTAATTGGCTCTATTGAATCAATACATGAATCCAGCAGCAACACATCTAGCAAATAGAAGGGAGATCTGAAGAGCTGTACAAAAGGGAAGGTTTAAAAGTAGAAAGGAGCTGGGACAAGGGAGTCATAAACAGAAGAAAGGAATATTTCAGGCAAGGTCACCTTCAGTTGTGGGGAGGGTAGAGATCTATCGTGTAGATTACCTCACTAGTGCTGATCAGGTAATTCTCCATTGACTGGCAAAAGGTCACATCCCTGGGAGGGGCTGAAACTGCAATTAGGTTAAGTATTAAGTCTTGAATTGTTGACATGGGGCTTAGCATAAGTGACTCCATTTGGAGTCTGTAGTTTCTTTGTTGACAGAGTTTAAGTCATTGTCCAAGGTCACCCAGCTGGTAAGTGGCAGGGCTGGGATTTGAACTATTCCTAAACCATTCGGCTGCACTACCTTTGCTTACCTGTCATCCAATCATTTTGGTTACTGGCTTCTTTCAGTAATGACTCTTGGTGTCTCACAGTAACCCACATTATAAGCCCCTCTGCCACCTGCCTGAGTGTCCCCCCTTGGTCAGTGTTTCTCAACTTTAAATGTACTTATGGATCACTTGGGGGATCTTGTTAACATAAAGATTCTGATTCAGTAGTTGGGTGGAGCCTGTGATTCTGCATTTTTTTTAAAAAAAGATTTTATTTATTTATTTGACAGAGAGAGTTAGCGAGAGAGGGAACACAAGCAGGGGGAGTGGGAGAGGGAGAAGCAGACTCCCCCGCCGAGCAGGGAGCCCAATGTGGGGCTCGATCCCAGGACCCTGGGATCACGGCCTGAGCCTAAGGCAGATGCCTAAAGGCTGAGCCACCCAGGTGCCCCTGATTCTGCATTCTTAACAAGCTTCCTAGCCAATGCTGCTAGCCGGTGGGCCAAACTTTTGATAAGCAAACTCAACATAACACCTGACTCAGAATAACAGATACCAGTTCTGTTTTCCTGTCTGCCAGCGGGGATGCCTCTAAGGCATGTCGGTCCCCTCCTGGAGCCACCTGATACACCTATGAAAAGCCTCACATTTGCAAAAACAATCTACAGTCCCAGTTACTGCCTCACCCTTCTCCACCAGCTGCTTATTTCCCCTTTCTGCCTCTCTCTCTCTCTCTCCCTCCTTCCTCATTCCCTCTCCCTTTCCCCTTTGTATTTCTTCTCTCTCTGACCCTTAACAGCTTCAGCTGAGTAAACCTCACTACAGTTCTTGGTATTGGAGACTTCTCAGTAAACAAACACAGCATGTGCTTCTTGCCACCCAGAGAGTCTGTGATTATAATAACGTCTACGACAATCTTTAACCAGCCTGAAGGCTGCTCACTGCCGTGGGATGTGAGCACAACACAAAGAGGAGAAACGTGGGAGGAGAATTAGGAAAAAAAAGCTTGGAAGAACATTCTGTACTGTATATATGATTTACAAGGGGCCTTGATTATTTATTATGAACATTATTCTTCTTCCCTATAATCACAAGAGAAAAGAAAACATATTGTTTCACTTGAGGGATATTACCTCTAGGAGTTCACCAACCACACAAACGGGACGGCTGTCACGCTCACAAAGCCTGAGGAGGTAAGGAGGGCACCAAATGCTCCCATCACTAAGCCGGGCTGCCCACGCCTGACAGCCAACAAGGCCACCTCAGGGGCTCCTGCTTTATCATCACCCAACACTGTGACTTTTTTATTTCGTGGCAACTTTCGATAATTGGAAACTGATGAAAGGAAGGACCTTTGTGCATATAATGGCACAAGCAAACACCATCTCCTTAAAATTTCAAGGCTTCACAAAAGCATGAAAAGGGGACCCTAGATTAAAAACTACCCATATGTTATGGACTGCCTGTTTGTGTCCTCCCAAAATTCATGTGTTGAAGCCTTAGCTTCAGTGTGATGGTATTCGGAGGTGGGGTCTTTGGGCGGTAGTTAGGTTTAGATGAGGTCATGGGAGTGAAGCCCTTATGATGGGGTTGGTGTCCTTATAAGGGGATGAAGGGAGCTCTACCCCCCTCCCCCATTTGAAGATACAAAGAAAAGTCAGCTGTCTGCAACCCAGAAGAGGAGACGTACTGAACCCAACTCTGTGGGCACCCTGATCGTGAGACTTCCAGCCCCAAGCCTGTGAGAAAGAAATTGTTGTTTAAGTCATTTGTGATAAGACATCATCTAAGAGAAGCATATTAAGAAAGACGAGTGCTGATGAAATGGTCAGAAATGAGAGGTAGTATCGTTTAGTGCAAAGGAGTACAAAGAACATTCAGTGTGGAGTTAGAAGGTCTGGATTCACACGCCAGCTCTGCCATCTTTAGGACTGCGAATTTGGGCACGTTACTTAACCTCTCTGAAGTACTACTGCTTACCTCATGGGTTTGCAGCAAGAACCTAACAGACTGAAGCGTGTGAAGGTAACTTCCAGGAAGCAGGCACGCGATAAAGATTGGAGGAAGGTCCCACTCTGCCTCGGAATGCAGAGGGGCTTCTAGAAGGGATGGTTCTCAGAATTCTGGTTCTCAGAATGAGAGAGATCCACTTGTCTGGGTCCAAGGAAGAGAGGCCTTGCCCCCCCCCCTTTCCCATGGCTGCTGACCAGTTGACAAGGAGGGCTGTCTGCTTCACCTGACAGCACATCCTAAGAAAAACACCCCCGTAGTTAGACTGTCCTCTGGGGCATCAAGGAGCTGAAGAAGCCCAAGGAGCCTGAGAAGTTTGCTTACAAACACAATTTGAAGCCCTCGGTAAAAATGCAACTCAGGACAATAGTATTTCTACCCTGAAGTGTTTTTAAAATACTTAAAATCAAAAAGGTCAAGGCTTTGAGATGCATAATGACTGGCTGTTTATCTCCATTCCCATCTGCTTCTGGTACTTTTGTGAACATGTTCTGACCTCACACTGTGGGTGGAAATGCAGGATGGATGCTGTCTGTGCATTAATGTGAGCCTTGAAACCTGTCTAGAGCACTTCTGAAGCCCTGCCCAGATGACATAAATAGACATAGACTCCTTCCTGTCTCAGCTTGAAAATGGCACTGTAATTCTTGGAATTAAAGGATTTCAGTGTGCTTTAAATCATGTGTCAAGTATTACTAGAAAGAGCTCGTGATGCTTAAATGAGAAAATTTGAGGCCAATCATAGACTTAAAATGAAAGCAAAACCAATCAAGCTTCTAGAAGAAATTAGAGATCATCTTCATGACCCTCAAGAAATGCAAAGATTTCGGGACGCCTGGGTGGCTCCGTCGGTTAAGCGGCTGCCTTCGGCTCGGGTCATGATCCCAGGGTCCTGGGATTGAGTCCCGCATTGGGCTGTCTGCTCGGGGGGGAGCCTGCTTCTCTCTCTTCCTCTCCCCCTGCCTGTACTCGCTCTCTCTCTCTCTCTCTCTGACAAATAAATAAAATCTTTTTTAAAAAAAAGAAATGCAAAGATTTCTTGAACAGAGCATAAAGAGAACTAATCATAAAAGAAAAAAATGATAGAAACATTTCTCTTTAGTAGTAAGACCTTTCTGTCCATCAAAAGACCCCATTAAGAGATAAGAGGCAGGGGTGCCTGGGTGGCTCAGTCGGTGAAGCGTCTGCCTTCGACTCAGGTCATGATCCCAGGGTCCTGGGATCGACTCCTGCATCGGGCTCCCCACCTGCTCAGTGGGGAGTCTGCTTCTCTCTCTGCCTCTTGGCCAATCCCTCTGCTTGTGCTTTCTCTCTCTCTGTCAAATGAATAAATAAAATCTTAAAAAAGAGAGAGAAAGAGAGAGATAAGAGGCTAACTATGAAGTGGGAGAAGGTATTTGCAGTACATGTATCTGACTAAGAACTCCTATCCCACGGCGATCAAAGACTACTACAAATTAAGTTTTAAAAGGCAAAACCAAAAGTTTAAGTGATCAAAAGTCTGGAGCAGGCAAAGGAAGATTCCCAAACGTCCAATGTGTATATAAAGAGGGTTTCAACATCACTAGTCAGCAGGGAAATGGAAGTTAAAAACTGCAGTGAAACACCACTGTTCAGCCATGAGAATGGTTAAAATAAAAGACTGAGTGTGGAAGAGGAAGCGGAGCAACTGGTACCCCATATCCTTCTTGTGGGAATGTAAATTGCTTCAAACATCTTTATGGCTGACCCCTATGAAGATGGAGACTCCTGAGATAGAAGACATCTAGGGGTAGGGATAAAAATAAGGTAAGTGTGGCCGGAGAGGTGATGAGCAAATCTCTCTTACACTTGAGGCCACACTTATCTCCTGGTTGGTGCCCTTGGGGACTCCAGCTGGCCTTTCCACAGTTCTCCTCTCCTTCTTACACCTTTCTTTCTCTCTTACCCTTGGGCTTGGATCTCTAGGTCTGGGACCATTGATGTGATTCCACTCTCACCACCCCCTCCAGTTCCAACAGTGTTTTACTCCTTCAGGGGGATAAACAAAGAAATAAGCAGCAGTTTCACAGATTCACTTCCTATTGCTGCAAAATGCTTGCCTATACGGCCCACTCTCGTGCGGATAAGGTTTTGTCAAGATACTTTGTCAAGATACAGGCTTACTGTAGAATGAAATGTAGTCTTTTACTGTAATTATTCTTCATTAAGCACGAATGCTTGTGTTTATCATCTTATTTAGTAAATTATCCTCGATCCTTCTTCACACCCATTGCTTGGTAATTCTGTTGTGTTCCTGGTGCCTGATTCCTGCTCCCCCTCCTGAAACCCAGCCCCCCCACTCTGGCCTTTTCAACTTAACACTGTTCAGAGTTCCATGAATTTCTCATTTTGCCAATGGCATCATTTTCCAAGAACAATTTGGGAATATTGGATCACAGCCTTCTTTCACAGCCTGTGAACATTTCTATGCTTGAAGTTATGATACAGTTTTAGAGTGAATGTTTAAATCCAGACTAATCTCTCTTTAGATTTAGTTCATAGTGCACTAAAGTTCATGGGAATTATTTTTCTGGATAGAGCCTGATATTTGGGCCACTAAATGCTTTCATGTGTTTATTTCAAGTGGTCAAAGGAAGGACAGATTTGCAGGCAAGACCATTCCTAGGAAATTGATCCCTGAGGTTGTCATCAATTTTTTTTCAATGTCATAAATGCTGCTGATCTCCATCAGTAATTGGAACTTGCAGTACAAGATGGAAGTTTCTTTTGTTTTGTTCTAGCCAGAATTATATGGATGGGTTCTCCTTCTGTGTGGCAGACACCACTTATTGCCTACTCAGTCGTCATTTTCCACTATCACCACCCCACTCCTTTTCTGAATGCAGAACCCTGATTTTGCTCCAGAGAATACTCAGCAATGAATCTACATCAGCCATGAAGAGCTCATTCCCCTTGGCCTGTGACTGGTCCAGGGAGGGCCATCTGCCACAGTTCAGCCAATGAGATGTAAGCAGACCTCTGGTTGGTAGAGCTTTTAAAAAATGGCTGCCTTCCTGGTAAAAAGGCACATGGCCCTTTGCCCCTTTGCCTTTACTCTCCTCCTTCTTCCTTCTTCCTTCCTGGAACACAAAATGTGATAGTAGAAGTGCAGTAGCCACCCTATGAGCAAAAGGAAAAGGCCAAGAGAAATGCAGAGACATCAGCCTTAATGTTGTTTAAACTGTTGAATTAGTAGCAAGCAACTGCCCACCTCTGACTTAGAGTTATGTGAGAACAATAAACCTCTAAGTTTTAAGTCTCTTTAATTGGTCTTCTGTTACTTGCAGCCCAAAGCACTCCTAGCAAATGCTCTCCTTTATCATGGTGAGGTAAAGAGGGAGTAATACTTATTGAGCAGCTTCTGTACATCAGGGATTGGGCTTATTTAAATACGCTAGCTCAGTAGCTCCTCAGACAACCCAATAAAGTTGCTCTTAGCATCTCTATCTACAGATGAGAGCCCTGAGTTCAAAGAGGTTTAAGAAAAGACAGATCCAGGATGAAAGCCAGGCCTGTCTAACTCCAGTGTCCAGGTTCTCGTCACCCCACCACCCTGGCTGTCAGCCGTTGGGTCTGGCAGATGGAAGCTCCTACTTGGATGCTTCCAGATGGAAGCTGAAGTATGAGCCCTTGGGTAGTTTGAAATAAGAGCATCTGATTGTTTGTTTGGATTTGTTATTGTCTTTTTTGTTAATACCCTTAAAACAGTGTTCTACAAAGTGCTGGTCTAAAAGAGGTTTACTATCCTGCCACTCTCTTGGTTTTGTGTTCAAAAGTCAGGTAGAAGAATGTATGCCAATAAAAGTAGGTAAAGCCATAGGCTTTCCACTTGAGGAAAAATGACACAATTGTGTGTCACTGACTACTGTTTCAAGGAATTCTGTGGGAGAATGGAGGAGTCCAGTTTATTAAACAGGAGTGGAACTAGCCCTCCTTCCCCACCTACCCCACGTAGATAGAAGGTAGGATTTAGGAGGTCACAGCCCAGAGATCTTCCCCACAGCCTGAGTGTCTCAAATGTTCACCATAAAACTACAAAATGATAAGACAGAAAAAACCCAATTAGAAGAAGCACATCTTATTTTAGGAATTTCACGACCCCACCCCTCCTCCGACCCCTGCTCTTAACATATTGCCAATTGATTATTCAGTTGGTAGTCATAAGCCCAAAAGGAAAAACAGTGGGCAGGAAATAAGAATGTGTCACAGTGAACTGAGGTACATGTGTGTAAGGCCACAGAAGAAGGAGATAAGAGATGGAATTAAAACACCATACCATTAATAATGCTTTTATTCATTCATTCATTCAACAAATATTTGAGGCACTATTCTAGGTGATGAGTACAGAGCTGTGAATAAGATGGAGGTCTCTGTCTTCTCAAAGCTTCCATACTAGAACAGAGATATATATTTATTAAAACATAGATAAATTTATTTTATCCATATCTTTTTTATTATCTCAGTGATAAACACCATGAAAAAATTTCTAAAGGGTTACAGATAAAGAGTGAACGGAGAATGACCCTAGTAATTTCAAATAAGTCAGAAGAGCTTCTTTGAAGAGGTCATATTTGAGCAGAGTCCTCAATAATAAGAGTCAGGCCACAATGCAAAGATTGGGGGTGGGGTGGGGTGTTTCAGACAACATGTGGGAACAGCATGTGCAAAGGCCCTGAGCTGCAAATAAACCTGATGTGTGACTGATTTGGGCATAATGAACCAGGACGTGGGAAATGAAGTTGGAGAGACAGGAAGGCCAGACTGTGTAGGGGTCTGTGGGCCTTGGAAGAGGATGGAAGGCATTGGAGGGTTTTACACAGGTGAGTGACCTGATCTGTTTTACCTTTTAAAAAAAAGACTACTTTGCAGCTCTCTGGAGAATGGACTGTAGGAAGGCCAAGCACGGAGGCAGGGAGGCCAGTTGGGAGGCTGTTGCAGGCATCTAGGTGGAAGATGGTGGTGGCTCAGACCCTGGGAGTAGCAGTGGAGATAGGAAAAGTTATGGCATTTGGGGTAACTTTTGAAGGCAGAACAGGGCTTGATTTGGATTCACTGTAGGGGTTAAAGGAAAGAGGAGTCAAGATAACCAGGCCCCTTGTGGGATGGTGGTTACCCTTTGCTGGGAGTAGAGAAAGCTAAGGAAGATCATTTGGGGGAGGACACTGTTGAAGGGGGTGGGACTTGTGAACCAAGAGTTCTGTTTTGGACAAGTTACATTTGAGAAACTTATGAAACATCCGAATGGACTTGCTGAGTGGGCAGTTAAATAATATGGCAACAATCATAACAATAACCGTGGTCATTAATTAGGCACCTGCTATGCTCAAGTGTCCTTATAAATGTCATCATGCTTGGTAATCAGTCTTACAATATAGTGTTAATACTCTCATAACCCCGAAATCCAGATAAGGAAAAGGAGACTTTCCCAAAGGTCAATCTACTTGTCCAAGATCCTACAGTGGGTAGGTGAGCCAGGCCATGAACTCAGAGCTTGTAGTTCCAAGGCCCACGTTCTTTGCCCTGAGTCCACCCAGGAAGAGGGTCCCCTGGGGAGCTTTCAAGACCCTTTCTGAAGCTATTGTGCAAATCCAGGGAAGTGGGGCCTGCTTTGAAGGAGTAGGGCTTCCCTAGGCCAGGCTACTAAGCTTCTTTAGGGCTCTTTCCCTGGGCAGCCCCAATCCCCTCTTGAGGAGAAAGGGAAGAGATTTTTCATGGACTAATGAGATGTCACCTTCCGTCTAAGTTTATTAAATCTGAAAAGCTCTCAATTTTAGTGCAAAGATTGATTCTTTCCCATCACCTCTCTCAGGGCTTTGTAAAAGTCTGACATTACTTGACCACACAGAAAATATTCTCCAATGCACTTGTCGGAAGGAAAGAGGGAACTGCTCAATTTCTGGACTAGAGAAAGGGCAGCTGCCAATAAGAGTGCATTAAGGTCTCTGCCTCTGGTTATTTAACCTATAACGATTTCTTTAAAAGCTCCCAGAAACCTGCGTAGTGGAAAATGGTGAATCCTGTCATTACTCAAACTGAAAATAAACCATGATTCCATCTTCTGCGGGCAGCCAAGCAGTGATATTAGCAAAATAAAGATGGATGGCAGAGCGGGGGCCTCTGCCAAGGTCCTCAGAAGGAGGAGAATAAGACTCCCAGGAAGAAAGAAGAAGGTCAGACTCGGTCATCTTATTTCTTCACACAAGAGGGTGCATGCAGGTTCTTGTGATCTTGTAGGTCTATCAAAGGACACCGGGACACACTATATACTGACACAGTATAGTAGATATTCTAGTCTTGGGGATGGAAGACACCAAATTGGGCAGCATTTGAAGCTGAGTCTCAAGGAACATTTTGCTTTTTCAAATCCACATGAGGACACAATCCAGATTTTCATCCTCTACCTCTGTCTTTCTCTGTTTTTCTCCTGGATAATTTCCAAGAGAAAAAATCTGGCTCCTCTAACAGAATGCAATAAATGGATGTTCTGAGCTTGAACAGAGCTTTGCTTTGCATCCCCCCTCCCCCTCCATCTTGCCTTTTGAGTTATATTAAACCTGACATTATCCAAGGGCTTTTGCATTCACTGATTTTTAAACCTGGTGCAATTTGTGGACAATTTCAGTAATATGTCCAATTCATTTGTGCTGGAATCATGAGAATCCAGCCCACTAGAGAACCCTGAGGCTCTGCTCTGTCCATCTTTTCTCTTCTCTTCCCCCGCCCTATTTCCCTAAGAAAAGGGATAAAGAGTAACCCTGACTATTTACTGGGTTGCATGTCTTATTTCTCCCCCCTCCTTCACCCGCCAATGAACTTCAAACCCAGAAACAGCCAAGCAGCTTACAAAATCACTTGTCACTGTTGGTTCAATCAAATAAACCTTCCTCCTGAAAGGGGAGTGAGTGAGGAGTAGACAAGCCACCTGGATTCATTGATTTCAACTTCCTAAAGCAGCTGAGCTCATACCGTGTGCGAATTATTATTCACAAATCGACAACCCCCAAAACAACATCGGTGTGCTATTAAGATAGAAGCCTAGAAGTTTCAATCCTAAGTGAGCACTCGCACTTTAGAAAGGGCAAAGTGGGACTATTGGTTTGGTCAGCTAATTAGCTGTTGCCTACTCCCCTGCTTAGAATTTTCTCATGCCACTAATTCAATAACCTAATTAACACAAAGACCTTCTTTTTCTGTATTTCACATACAGTCTCTCATTTCTTTATCATAACTGTACATGAGCTAGCTTTATTATTACCCTTATTGTCTAAATGGGGAAAACAAGGTTCATGGAGGTACTACAAATTAAGGCAGAGACCAAATTTTAGGCTTTGACATTGAATTCTACATATGCTTATTCATTACAGGGGATCAGCCAAATATGGTCTTAAACTTGTCTTAAGATTTTTTAGTGTTTTTAAGACTTGTTAAAACCTCAAACCAATAGCATGATGGTTGGTTTTAGTCTTTAACAGGGGGAATCCTCTGATTGCACGCCTACAAACTATTAAACACTTAAAGACAAGGAGAGGAGGGCTATTGGGAGGCTTATCCCACCTGGAGATAGCACACTTCCCTGCATAGAGTTGGTTATCTACCAATATTTAATGAATGAATAAATTTCTGGGTAGTCATTACAAACTACGGTTAATTTATTTTAAAACTAAGTTGGGATAAAATTATATCCCAATTTCAAAACATGTAAGTATTAGCAAATGCATAAGGAAAATAATCGAGAAAAATACATACCACATGTTTAACGTCTGACACAACATAATTAAAAAGAAAAAATGAATAAAAAAAAACACATTATAGCATATTTGCCTTATGGTTAAGAGTGAAGCCAAACAGATCTATTTATAAATTCCAGATCCTCCACTGTCCACGGTATGATTTGGGGCAGGTTACTTAACCCCATTATGCCTTCTTTTTCTCACTTGACAAATGGAGGTGATAATAATGTGTACTTCACAACACTGCTCTCAGGATTAAAGGAGATAATGCTTAGCACTCAATTAACTATTCTTACTATCGTTATCATTCTTATTATCATTTCGCCCTAATTCACATTTCTGTGAGCTGAAAATCACTGTACCATGACCCCCTTTATCAGCAGATACAATGCAGATCTGGCTGCAATTGCAAAAATCAATAGCATTCATCACATGGAATGTGGAGCTAGAACTTTGTTTTCCCCACCCTTCTCTCTCAACCAGCCAAAAAATAAAAATATAAATAAAAATAAATAAATAAATAAATAAATAAATAAATAAATAAAGCAAGCAGAGGAATTGCTGAGACAATAGTTATATGGAAGAAGAAAAAAATGCAACCTGCCTTCAACCCATCTGGCATGTACCAAGGGCAGATGGAGGGATGGCACAAGTGCCTTTTTCTATGAGTCTCCAACCCTGTCTTCTTATTTTCTAGCTTAGTATTGGGGGAGGAGAAAAAAAGCTGTCTGCATTTTACTTACCGGGTACACTCTGGGTATTTAATGGTAGATAATTGTTCACTAACTTCCAGAGGCAAATCAGGAGAGAGGGCAGTAACAAGATTCAATATTTTTAAATAACCAAGAAAGTCAACCAGAGACATTTCAGCCCTGAGACAATAGACCCCGTGGAGGATAGGGCAGACAGTAAGGGGTGGAAAATTGTGGGATAATATATAAATCCGCACACTGAACAGCAACATTCCCTTCCCCTACTCAGATCCCAGAATTTCCACAGCCAGGTTTATAATCCTCACACAGGAGGTTAGAAGATTCTTCTTTGGAAGAATTCAATAAACATAGACCTATCTTCAAACGCTGGAGATCATTCAGTGGATGGGCTGCCTCCTTCCTGACCTCCTGCAAGGGAACCCGGGGTCAGCAAGTCTTATCCATGAACATGGAGCTTCTAATCAGGGATGAACTTCTAAAACAGGATTTGACAACTAAAGATCACCCGGTATTTGAGGAAATCTTCTAACATGAAAAAGAGAGACTCAAACAAGCAGCAAAAGGACTTGAAGACAGCAGAAACAGTGCCAAAATCAGAAGAAAACTTCCCCTCAAAGTACAGAGATAAGAGAAGACGTTGCATCCATGAAATAAGATCACAGAAAAAGAAAGAAAATTTAAAAATTGGAAATTAAAAAAAAATGAAAGCCAAAATTAAAAAAAATAAGTCAAGTAAGACTCCAAGAAAGTTTAACAGAAAACAAATAAGAGAAACAATATCAAAATTAGTGTATCAATCCAGACGGTCTGTATCAGATAAGATTAAGTTTGGCTACATGTAACAGAAAATGTAAAATGCTAGTGGCTTAAATATGCAAGGATTTATTCTTTCTTAAGTGGAGGTAGGCATACTAAGGCTGGTATGGCAGCTCCAGAGAGACTCCCATCTTTTTACTCTGCCTCTTTCAGCATGTGGCTTCTATCCTCAAATTCACATCATGATCCAAGACAACTGCTGGAGCTCTGGCCATAATGTCCGCATTCCAGCATCAGGAAAGACAAAGCCAGGAGGGACAAAGGGTACGCTTCTCAGCTAAGTCAGCTCCGAAAGCAGTGTTCCAATAAATCTTACCAACACTTTTCAATTATATCTCATTGGCCAGAATTTATTAACTTGGTCTCATCCAGCTACAAAGGAATCTAGAAATGCGTTCTTTTATCTAGGTACTTTACCACAGCCAACCAGTAAGTGTTTTCCTACTAAGGAAGGAGAGGATGCAAATATTTAGGTAGGCAACTAGCAATCCTTATTACAGGGTCCAACTTCTGATTAATAGGAAGTCTATGAAGGGTAAACAGAGAAAATGAATAGGAGGAAATAATTCAGGGGCACCTGGGTGGCACAGTCAGTTAAGCATCTGACTCTTGGTTTCAGCTCAGGTCATGATCTCAAGGTCCTGGAATCGAGCCATGCATCAGGCTCACGCTCAGCGGGGAGGCTGCTTGATGATTCTTTCTCTCTGCTCCTCCCCCCTCCTCTGTTTCTCTCTCAAATAAATAAGTAAATAAATCTTTTTTTTTTTAAAGGAGAAATTACTCAGGATTAGTACAAAGAAATCATGTCCCCATGTTGATGAACTGCCAATTACCACGCATAATGAGTGAGAAAGGACCCCACCAAGGCCCATCAAAAGATTTCAGATTACTGGACATAAAGAGAAGATCTAAGGTAAGTTCACAAACAAAGGATTGGGGCTAAGAACAGCAATGGATTTGTCAACCGCACCACTGGGAGCTGGAAGACAGTGAAGTACCATCAACATTTTCAGGAACATAATGTTCATCTAGAGTTCCATACCTGCCACAACTAACAATTAAGTGTGTAAAGTCTCAAGCACTAAAGCATGTGCCAGGCAAAAAGCTGAGAGAGAAGAAAATATGGATTCCAAGCACTGGGAGATCCAGCATGGGAGGAAGGGTAGGAGAATTCCCAGGAGGGCAGCTGGTTAGCAGGCCTGAGGAGGAACCAGCCCAGTTTGGAGGAAGAGAATGGAATGGATAGATTATCTGAAATTTGTACTGAGAACCTCTGAGAGGTGTAAGAAAACTTAGCAATAGAGTCAAAGAAAACTAAACAAATAAAAAAATGAAGCAATTACAAAAGCTAAATCCTCGGGCGCCTGGGTGGCTCAGTCATTAAGCATCTGTGTTAGGCTCAGGTCATGATCCCAGGGTCCTGAGATCAAGCCCCGCATCGGGTTCCCTGCTCCACGGGAAGCCTGCTTCTCCCTCTCTCACTCCCCCTGCATGTTCCCTCTCTTGCTGTGTCTCTCTCTGTCAAATAAATAAATAAATAAATAATCTAAAAAAAAAAAGCTAAATCCTTATCCACCGTAATAGAAGTTAGATGATCATGTCTAAAATAGATTAAGCAATAACACGTAATGCATATTATTAACATGTGGACAGAGATAAAAAAGAAAAACCTAAAGGAGTTGGGAGTGGTTGCTTCTGCAAAGGAGGGAAATTGGAGTAAGGAAATTCTTTTTCATAAGCTTTTTAGCACTATTTTTAAACTTATGTGCATTATCACTTTGATTTTAAAAAATCCGTTTTTAAAATATGAAAACAACCTACCAAGTCATTGTCCTTTTACTAAATTATCCAAACTACTTCAGTGGCATCCTTCATTGGAATAATTGAGAAATAAAATATTAAATGAAATAACCAATAGATTCATCTGAATTAATTTATCTTTACTAGGAACTCAATACCTCTATCAACTGATACTGTGGATTCTAAAAATCAAAGTTTCTATGTTCAAAGTCTATCTATCTCAATCTCAGCACCTATTAAAAAAATGCCATTTTATTCAGGAAGGTCAACACCAGACAGACAGACAGACAGACACACACACACACACACACACACACACACACACACACGGCATTTCTGTCCATGTTTCATTGATTCAATTTGAAGGCTTTAGAACAAAAGATCCACAGGAATGGTTTACCAAGTACCAAACTGTTAAATTCCTGCGTCCTTATTTTAACTGTTTAACTACTGATTAAAAAAAAAAAGCCAAAAACATTTATGAGATAAACTGTGGAGGGAAAGAATCTGTCAAACTGAATCAGGAAAGGAGACAGCTAACATAACATCTCTGCAAAGATGAGTATTATCTGAAAACTCACTGTGCAAAATTTTCACAAGAACTCCAGCTAAAGCATTTTCCTGGGCTGATCAAGACAAGAGAATGTGTGTGTGCTCTGTTTACACATGCCAAGTAACCGGGTGTTCCCTTTTGTTCCCTTGAAAAGAGAAGTTGGTTGAAGGGTCCCGGGAAGCTTTTCTCTCCTTGGAGATCAAAAAAAACTGGAAGACTGTTAATGGGCCTTTAAAGTGTGATTGACGAGGTGAGCAAAATAAAAGTCATGTCAAGCCTCTCTCCTTGATTCTGTGCTGTTCCCAAGCAGGAGAAAGGAGGGTTTGATTCTGGTATACCTGAGTTCTGTGCCTTTCCTCTCTTGGCTCACTTGTGATTTCACTCTTAGGGACGTGACTTTTTATTTTACAGGTGCAGCTTTTCTTCCATTAGTGGCTGCTAGCCCTCAATCTCACTGGAATTGAAACCCAGCTGCCCACAAGGGTCATGTCACTTTCGGGTTGACCCATCAAATGAGGAGTGAACCACAACCAAGCTTCAGATGCCTGGGTCCCTGCACTCTTGCTACTGGACTATGTACGTAATGACAAGGAAATTCACTCATGAGGTAATGTTAAGTGAAAAAAGGAGAACATTGGGGTACATATGTTCTATTACATGGATGGGTATATTTGTTTCAGAGAAATACATTAAAATATTACCTCTGCTTATCTGTGTTGTAGAATAATTATGGGTTATTTGTAAATTTTCTTCTTTGTGATTTTCTAAATTTTCTCTATATGGAGCCAAGAGCATACATTACCTTATCATTAAAAATAAAGGAAACCTTGAATAGAACTCATTCTTTTCCCTATTTAAGGCAAAAGGAACTTCTAGCATATTTTCCACCTGTTTGCATCTTCTATGTTATAACATCACCTGGTTGGATGTGTGGAGATACACTGGGAGTTACATTTTTTTCCAGGCTAGACCACATGGCCTTTGATATCATAATCTGGCTTCCCTGCTGGGGTTCTGTTCTTCAGCAGACTTTTCCAGCTAAGTGCCTTCCTCTACCTTCACCAAATGCTTCCTGACTATTTACCTGAATAGCCAAGAAGGATAAATATTTCAGGCTGATTAAGATGAACTTTGATTTAGAAGCATCTCTTTTCAAATGTTTTCAGGATGCAGTTTTTTATTCTTACTAAGCAGTAGAGAGCTGGTAGGCAAGGCCCTTAGACAAGTGTGCTATCCTTTCTTTCTGCATGACATAATATCTTCCTTCAAGCTTACGTTATCTCAGATCAAAATTTACCAGCGCTGGAAAAAAATAGGAATATCAGTCTTTTTAATGACAGGGAAACACGGCTAATCCAATATCTGAACTTGCTACCTTACAGATGTGGAAAGAGGAAGACTAAGGTTTCTTTTTTTGAGAAGTGATGGACCAAGGCCTGGCTGTGTCATCTGGGTGACTGACCTTTCAGTCAGAGAAGCTGTCCCTCTCCTTTGTTGCCATTAAGTAAGTTTAACACCGTGTCACACACCACCCTCTTGTTAACATCTTAATATGCAAAATTCCAGGACTTTCGAGAACAGTTGATTCTTAATCATCCTTGAGAACAGGGTGTCTCTATTTAGGCAATACAAATGCAATGAGCCCAAAATGGTAGGAAAATTTAAAGCATGTCTGTTTACTCTTGGACTACTTTTTGGTTTGAACATCTGAAATGTGTAGCTGTTGTACAGAAGTTTGCACCATTTTAAACAAAATAACAAAGCCACAGAGTTGAGCTTTGACTCAGGAATTGCTCTGAGACTGTCTTTCTTATCCTACCATTCTGTTCCAACCTGCTCCATAATGTCACACCAGGAGGGTTAATCAGAGTCCTTTCTCACCAAGACAGAAATAAAACATCCACTTCAGATGACTTATCCCCTCTAAGCTGTTATCTTTCTGGTGCAGATTATTCCCTGGACAGATGAGAAAAGGAAGGCTAGATATTTTTTGATAACTAATTAATCAATTAAACATTTATTGAGTACTGACTTATTATACGACACCTAATGTGCTAGGTGCTGGTGGTATTGAGAAAATGGCACCATTTCTGCCCTTAAGATGTAACCAAGAGCTCCGACATCATGATCGAAGTGCTGCAGTACAGATGGAGAAAGAAGGTGCTAGATACTCAGAAGAGGGGCCCCTAGTCTACACTGAGGGCTCAGAAAGCTTTTCTAAAGTAAGTGGGCACTGATATTGAAGAATGAAGAGGAGTTCTCCAGGTAGCAAAGAGGGAAAAGGTATTCCAAGACAAAAAAATGGCTTGGGTGAAGGCAGAGTCAGGAGCACAGATGGTGAATCCAAGGGGTCCCAAGTCCTTCCGGATAGCCAGAGCACAGCGTAATACGGAAGGGAAGATGAGGAGTGGAAGATGATGTGGGAGGGACAAATCTTGGAGGCTTTATAGGCAATACCAAGTTATCTAGGCCTTATCTTGAGATCAAACAAGAGTAATTGAAGGATTTTGAGCAGGCAAATTAGATGATTAAATTTTCCCTTTAGAAAAATCACTATGGATACAGAATAGAGAACAGTTGGGAGGAACAGGAAGAACACTGTAGTCAGAGACACCAGTTTGGAGATGGTGGCAGTAGACCAGGTCTGCCACTAATGAAGGTGTCTGGGAGGCAGAATGGACAGGGTTTTGTGATGGACCAGGGCGTGGTGGTGGAAGTCAGGAAGAAGGTTAGGATGAACCAGGTTTTTGCCTTGAGATAATCGGTGAGTGATAGTACCATTAACAGAAACCAGTGATCCAGAAGGAGGATAAATTCCACCTTACACGGCTTCTAGTATGACATGGTAGCTCTTATCAGGATGGAGGTTACATTGGCACAACCATGCAGAGATGGTGATGAGTCATTCCTATAGTCATGCATTCACTGAATCTGCTTTGTACCAGGCACTGTGCTGGGCAGAGGGACAAGAGTCCTGTGGCACAGGAGTCATTTCCTCTCACAGTTCTACTCCGTACCAGCCCGGAGACTCTCAACGAGCCCATCACGTTTCCATGTCAAAATCTCAAATATGGCGACCACACCCTCAGCTCGTTTGGATGAGCGTTGTAATAACACTGGCTTGGTAAACTGTAATCACTAGAACCTGAATGACAATTTCAACAAAGAAGCTGAAAGCGGAATTTGCCTTGTAGATAATGGACCATGCTGGCTACAGAAGAGCCAAGAAACAAGAGGTGAAGAAAAACGAATCTTCTTAGCAGTGTGACAGATCTGGATAGAAGTGAGGAAGGGACTCACAGGGTCCATCACGCCCCTCCTACACCACATTGACTGCCCCTTCACCCGCAGTGTAACTTGGATAAAGGGAAACACTCTGAAATTAGCATGGGGGAGTTTGTAAAGCTGAGAACAGTTATCAGTAACATCGTTCATTTTAAATAATAATTTCTTTTAGTTGGTGTTTCCAATAAGTACAGATTAATTTAAAATATGGTGCAGTAAAACAGGTAAAGTTCCTTCCATTCCTATAGCCCTTAGTAATGAAACAAAGTGCTTTCAATTTTTTGAATTTCACAGAATTCACCTCTTGGTATTCTGATAATGACTCTGAGGCATGGCAGAAACTATTACACTCATTTTGTAGATAAAAGAATTAATATTTGGGGGATCTGACAAGTAGTGAACATCACACAGCTAGTTGATGCAACCTTGAATCCACATCACTGGGCTCTGAGATGAAGACTTTTTATGTTATTTTATATATTTACTTAGAAGGGTCAATAGTTTTGAAAACTTGGTGAAATGTTGTTCAGCAGATTACTTCTCAGTTTCTCAAAGAACAGGTCTGTGAAGGTACTTCGGGGAATTCCTGGCTCCATTTCCTACTCCCTCTCTTTCCTAAATCTTGAGACCCTTTTCTCTACTGGTTCTTTTTTTTTTTTTTTTTTTTTTTTTTGGCCCTTCAATGTGACTTCCATGCAGTATGACACTACTGACCATGTCTTCTCTCTGCCTGGTTTCTGTGCGCCCTTGCTCTGAGCTCTTCCTCTGCCCTCTCCCTTCTCCCCCCATCTCCTTTGTGGGCTGGCTCTTCTTTCTCTGCCTGTTCAGTAAAGCCCTATGTTCTCCATACACCTTGACCTTCCTCTCTTCTCACCCCACAAGTGAGGAAGGTAGATATCAACCTTTTTGTGTGTGCAGCACCTTCTGGAACAGCAGAATTTGTAGAGGCAGCATGATGGAATTTAACTGCATCATAGATAGTGAACTATCCCCTTGTTGCCCTTTGGGACAGTGTGGCTATTTAAAGGCATCATTAAAACTGTAATAAATGCTGCAACAGAAAGTTACACAGGATTATGAGAGCTTATAATAGGAGAAGTTGACCTAGTCAAGATCCAGGCGAAGTTTAGTTGAGATCTGAAAAATGAAGAGGAGGTCATTTGGGTGATATTCTCTACAAAGAAGGAATAGCCTGTGCATAGGGCCTTTGACAAGAAAGAATGTTCCCTGCTCAAGGATGTGAAAGCAGGCCCACAGGGCTGGAGAAAAGAGACAGGGGGAGAGGCTTGAGCAAGTAGTGCTGGAGACAGTGAGGGCCTTCAGACAAAGCTCAGGATCTTTGTTGTTATTATCAGAGCAAAGGGAAGTCACTAAACTACAGATAATGGGGGTTAATAAGATCAGCCTGGGTTTCTATATGATCTCTCTGGCCACACTGTGGAGAAAGGTCTGGAAGAGAGAAGCAGCATGTTGCAGAGTGACCAGCTGGGAGGCTGCTGTGGAAGCACTGGGGAGAGGGGGCCCTGGTGCTGCTGGGTAAGACCACATAGACCCAAAAGACGAAATCCACCTTGGGGAGGAGTGATGAGGGAAAGGCAGCTGAGGAAGTTGCTGGGTAGGCCAGGTGGACATGTGGGCAGACGGGCAACACTGAGAACAGGATAGGTTTGGGAGGAAGACCCTGAGTGTGGTTTCAGACATGTGGAGTTTGAGGCTCCTGGACCGCCAAGCTCTGTCAGACATTCTCTTCTCTGAAATGGCCTCCCTTCCCAAATTTCTGACAGGGAAAACTCCAGTTCCTCCATGGAAGCCCAGCCCAGGTATTACTGTCTCCCTCCTTCCCCACACCACACAGAGCTCATCATTTCTTCTCCTGTATTACCTCTCTGTCCAAGGCAAACTCCTCTCTCGCACAGAACTGTAAAACTCTATTTGCAAGCTCATGTCCTCTACTAAGCTGTTTGCTCCCTACAGGCAAGGCTGTGAATTCATCTTTGCACCCTCAGAACCAGTACATTATCACCATCTAATAGCTGCTCATAAACACTTGAAGAATTGATGTGGATACATGTATAAAACATTTACGATGCCTCTAGGCCTTTCTTCTGACAAGCTTAGGAAGTCACAGCAGATGGAAATACACGTTTACAAGTAGAAGGTATGAAAGGTGAGCTATTTCAGGCATTTGTGAGCAGTGGGAGGAGAAGAGATGTTTGCCCTTCACCAGGTCACTGTATCAGCTGGGAGTCTGTTTGGCAGCAAGGAAGAGAAAACCCAGTCTAGTGGCTTAAACAAACAGGGACTATTTTTCTCACATGGCAAGAAATTCAGAGGTGGGCTGTTGCTGGCATTGCTTCTAATGCCCAGCAGTACCATGCTATTTTTCACTCAGTCATCCTAGTCATATTAGCTTTGTGGCTTTGTGTTCATTGTCTCTTAGTTGTCACCTGGTTGCAGCATCCCTAGGCATCCCATTTGCGTTCGGGCATAAGGAACATGGGAAATGGAATAACAGAGCCAGCAGCCTATTCATTCAACTAGCTCCTGTTTGGGCCACTCAGCAGAAGCCCCGATGGGAACTCTCTGGCCTTATGGAAATATCTTCTCTGCTAACTTATCTTTTCTTCCCTCTTGAAAGATTAGAATTCTAGCCGTTATGTGTTTAATGAGAACAAGCATTAGGGATTCGGGGGAGTGTCTTGTCTGATTATATTTCAGGTTTTTTTAAAAGTGTTCACCTGTGCAAAATTGTTTCTGAATTTTAGCTTGAGCACAATTTTTCAGATTTTATACCCATGATCATTTTATTGGTTCTAAAGGAAGAAAGGCAGGAGGAACACAGGACAAATATGCAGGAAGCATGTACCTCATTGGCTTCCACTGACTACGCATATGCCCTTATTCACCTAAATCTAACGGAAACCCATGTTCCTGACAACCCAGGAGTGAAAGACATCCGGAGTGAATTATTTATCCTTGCTATGAACATGAGTAATTAAGAAACCAGCTAAGGGTTGTGTGGGAACATACTTTGACAGCAGCTCCTACAGAATCTGAACCTGAAGATGGGTTGCAACCCATGTGTGAGACCCTTCCTGCTGGTATTAACTGCTTCTTTCCCTGTGTTCCCATGCATTTCATACAAGCCTTGGCACAACGCTGAGCACAGGTCTCTCCTCTGCTCCAGCCCAGTAGTTCCTTTAGTGTTAGAGACCCTGCCTCCCTCACCAGCATACCTTAAGGACCCTGCAGAGGGCCTGGCTCCTAGTAGATGTTCAAACACTGCAGGGCTGAGTGAACAGTCCGTGAGTATCCTCTTAGCTCCTCCACCAGTAGGAAGGTCCAGGACATGGGAGGTAGGAAATCCTCACCAAAGGAGCACTGCACCTAGAGAAACACATCCAGCCTTAGACACAAACTTTCTGCATGTTCTAGTGGGCCTGGACATGAAGTGTGATGGGGATGTGCCGGCCACACCAAGTCCTTCCGGCTCAAACATTTCAGTTTTCAAAAACACAGTCCGCTTCCTCTGCCCCTGAGGCTCCACCTGGGACAGTCTACCTCCCCAGGCCCTCCTTCATCTGGCTAATTCATGCTCATCTTTCAGTTAGCTGATGTCTCTTAGACATCGCCTCCTGAAGAAGCTTTCCCTGACCTCCCCCAAGTCTGGATCGGGTGCCACCTCCCCTGCCGCACCCTCTTGGTGCTGGACTGTAGTTGCCCATTAGTCTCCCTTTCTAGACCGTGAACTCTGAGAGGGCAAAAGGTGATTTTTGTTCTCTCTTTTGTCACCACAGCTTAGGACGCCTCCTGCAGCATAAGAGGGATTCCCGATGTCGTCGAGTGAACTGGTGAAGCAGCGGCGTGTTCCCAGCGTGGCGGTGTCTCAGGCCCCCTCCGTCCGCGGCTCGGTCTCGGGACGCGCACCGGGAGAGGCGCGCCCCTGCCGCTGGGACCCGCCCCCCGGCTCCAGAGCCGCCCCGCCCGCCGGGCCGCGTCCTTGCGCGCTGGGCGGCGGCGGCAGGGGCAGGAGCCCGCGGAGCAGGTGGGGCGACGGCCCCGCCTCCGCGTCCCGGCAGCCCCAGAGCCGGCGGCGACAAGGGAGCGGGGCGCACCGGGCGCAGGAGCACCGAGCTCAGCGGCACGGAGCGCAGCGTGGCCGCGGCGGCGGCACCTGGAGCACCGGGGCTGCGGGACGGAGCCCGGAGCCTGGAGGCGGCGGCGGCGGGGGCGGGGACGTCGGCCGGAGCTTGAGTCCTGTCCGGGCCGCGGCACAGCTAGCTGCAGGTAGCGGTGCGCGCGCGTGTCCGGGTCCGTGCCGGGCTTGGGGGTTGGGGGGTGGCTTGGGGGTGTGGTGACGCGCTGGGGCAGCGGCCGCTCGGGCCGGTCCCGGGGCGGAGTGGCCCGCGGCGCGGACAGGGGTGCCGCGCGCGCGCCGGTGTCCTGGGATCTCCGCCCCCCCGCTGCCCGCCGCGCCGCGCCTTCCGAGCCGGGCGGTAACGCGACCGCGGAGGGAACGCGGTCACCGTGGGGTTGCCTGGTGACTTCCCCTGACCCGACTGTCCAGTGAGCGGCTCCTGGAGTCCAGGCTGCCCGGCCTGGGCTTCACCGAGCTCTCCCTTCCCCGCTTCCCCCCCGCCCAGAACAAAAGGCTGGGGTCTCCCTGAGGAGGGGCAGTCTCAGGAAGAGCTGGGGCGGAGTAAAGAAGAGCTAGGACATGGCAGGACCGGAGATGGCTTTGGGGATACAGAAGCCAGTCCCCCCAACGAGGAAGCCAGTCCCAGAGGTGTGAAGTGACTTGCCCAGGGTCACACAGCTCGTGCGTGGTGACCTAGCTGGCACCTAACAGAAGGTCTCAAGACTCCCCTCCCAGTGCTCATCTCCAGGCCCCTGAGGTCAGTCGCTGGCTGTGCTCCAGAGATTTAGATGTGGCCACACATGGGCTTTAAAGTCCCTCGAAGGAGTCCGAGAAGGTGGCAGAGACTGCCCCTCCCCCCAGACCCCGGAGGCGGAGGGGAGCAGGGGTGTGGGAGCGGGCACTTGGGAAGGGGGTGGTGAGGAACAAGCCCTGCCCCTGTGGGCAGGCAGGCACAGGCTCGCAGGAACAGTGCCTTCTGAGCGTGGCGTGCCAGCCGCGTGGGTGTCCTGCAGCGGGAGCTGGAGCCGAGTGGGGACCGAGTGTACGCTGCTCCCTGGAAAGTTCTACTGGGAGAGGCCCGGAGAGCTGTTCCCGGCTCGCTGGGATGCCCCGGCAGCACCCCTCACATTCGGGATGTTTTTGTGTTTTGTGACAGCAACATTTGGAAGCAGAGTTACTCTGTAGCAGGAAGTTGGGCTGTCACTTCGCCTCCCCGGGAGTCATTAGCTACAAAATGAGGACCTTGTTCTGCATGACCCATGTGATATGAAAGTTCAAGCCCCTCTCCTTATTTCCAAAATCTTTTATTGCTTCAGAAGGAGGGTTGGAAGTACATTTCTTATGGTCAGCTGTAGGAGTTATCACTGGGACCCCAGCCTTCCCTGAGTTGGTTTTTTGTATGTTTGTTTATTTTTGTAACTTTAGGCAAAGCTAATCATAGCAATACAGGTTAGCAGTGGGGTTGCCTTTGGGCCTTGTAATGACCTGGACAGGGCATGAGGGGGGTTTCTGGGGTATTAGAAATGCTCCCTCCCTTGCCTTACTAAGTGATTCCACAGGTGTGCACATATATTTATGAAGTCATTCCCTTGAGATTTGTGCACTTGACTTATGTGTTACCTCGATAAAAAAGTAAATAAAAATTTAATGCTAAAAATTCACTCACTGTGGTAGCACACAGATTAGTGCAGTTTTCCAGGCAGTGCATTTTAGAGATACATTTAAAAACTACAAAAACCCAATCAGAGAAGAAAAAAAAAAGGACAGGGGAAGAAAAGAAAGTTGAGAAATAACGGGAAATGAAACATGCGCTGCAGAGGGCTTTACCAAATGCCTGTATGAACATCACCTCGTGGGAGTCACAGTTCTTTAAGGGAGATATTGTTATTCTGCCAATTTTACAGATGAGCAAATAAAAAGTCACACGCTTTTAAAATGCCCTAAATGCCTTACTCGGGGGAGCCAGGGTTAAGTACCTGGGTACACAGACTTCAAATTCTGTACATACTACCATAAACAGACAATTTTCGGCTACCTGAAGCGGGGATAAGAGACTTCAGGGTTGGCTTCCTGCCCTGCCCCTTCTGTGTTCCTTTCCAAGAGTCTCTGTTGTTTTCATATAATTGTGCGTGTCAGATTTTGTCACAGACTGAAGTTAGCCAGAAGCAGAAGGGATGGAGGAAGCGCGTGTGTCTAAGAACATACAGTTTTAGAAACAGGAGAAAGCCAGCTGGCCTAGCTTGCCAACGCTCTTTTTAGGAGATTTATTGTTCAGAAACCATATAGAACAGGTTGTGATTTTATGGTTACTCAAACACACACGCGCGCGTGCGCACACACACACGCACACACAATGAATAATATAACCTAGCAAAGGTATGAGAAACCAAAATATGATTAACTCTAGTAGAATTTTCTCCAGGGAGGAACAGTCAACTTTCCTACATCCTAGAATTTACAAAGATACTTTTCTTAATGCTTAAGTAAAAACAAAAACAATAAAAAACCACACACTCTACAGAAATAACTCGGCAGAGGAAGGAAAGTTGTTTTCTAGCCAGCATGTTGTAAATATACATTAAATTTGGTGCAGAAATATTTGAAACTTTAAGGTACAGTAACATTGTATCTAGAGAGAAATCTTATCCTAATGTGTGGTCTTCTAAGGATTTTATATTTCTGCCAAAAATTCAGACCTTAGAGAAGTAGAAACGTGTTTGTTTTACCAGCCAGTTTCGTATTGCAGGGTTGAATGTTTGCCTTATTCTTGGAATTATGAGGTTTTGGTGTAAAGAACGTGGGTTAAGTGGGGCAACTAAAGAGGTGTCTCTGGGTGAATCTGCTTAGCCGAGTGCCATCAAGCATGATTATGCATCATGAAGTTATCTTTAGGTGAGTTTTGCCTTGTCACAGTAGTGTTCCTGCCATCTGGCGGCTGGAATATTTAGAAAGGAATCGTAATGTTTGACTGACTTTGCTGATAGCATGACAAAACAAACTTGGAGAGGGAACAATTAACTATGAGTTAGGATTGGTGAGAAAATGATTAGTTCCTTCTTATTTAGCCACTGCACAGAACTGAAGAGACGTACTGTTCCCAGCTGATGCTGAACAGGTGCAGCACATGTTTTCTTACCGGCTTCAGCCAGTAACGCACTTGAGACTCCCGTTTTGCAGTTCTAGTTGGGTCTTAGACCTGTTCAAGTGGGAACCTGACCCGTTATGCAGCAGGGGAATCGTGTAGTTACCTGCCGTGTTGAAGTGCCAACGAGATAGAGTGAAGCAGAGCAAATGTGGGGAAAATGCTGGGCGGGCATTGTGTGGACCAGATACCGTGGAAGATTTTCAAGCGCAACTTGAAGGAGTATTCACCGTGTGGGGGTGATATATTCCAGGAAGATGCTGAATCTGAGATAATGACATCCGGAAAAGAGCTCCTAGGGAGAAGCTCGGAGGAAGCAGTAGCCAGCCTCAGTTCTTGAGCTTCTGAGAACATGTGTCCATATGAGTATGTGTGTGTGACAAAGCAAGATGGCCGAGCTGCTGTCCACTGTGCCTTAGGAGCTAAATGCTAACACGCACTGAACACACAGTACATGCCAGCCTAGGCTAAGAGCTTTATATGTACGAAATCATCACAATAGCCCTACAAAGGAGCTGATTCTTCTTACTCCCATTGTCAGCTGTGACACAGAGACCAAGGACTAATCTGGTCATAGAATGATCATGTCACACCCTGCTCTGGTCTGCTATCAGCCCATTTATAACCCCGAGGTACCCTTTGCCTCCCTGACTCTCGCTTATTGCAGCTGAGCTTCTGAAGGGCAGGTACTTGTCTGCTTCATCTCTGTTCCCAGAACCTGACCATGCATGGCATGTGATGAGTACTGCATGAACGAGTGAGTGAATGAATGAAAACCTCTATGTTCTAAAAGCAAAAGTCAATTATTTTTGGATTATCTGCCCTTTTGACTTTTACTGTCTCATTCCCCTCTGTTGATACGGATCATCAGGCATGACTTTAAAGACAAGATGTATAATAGATATCTCCTTTAAAGCTGACGGATGCTGAGCTCAGCCTATAAAATCAGAAGGTCTCTGCTTCTTTGAGAAATTCAATATTATTATTTCTTTTTTTGTAGAAATTTTGTAATTCAGAGTGCTTATCTCATATGGAGGGTAAATAACTTAAGATAGGTTCAATGCTGAGAACAGTACCTCCTTCACAGCAACGGTCAATAAAATAGCTGCCGCTATCTGATGCTTTTAAAAGTTGTTCGCCTAAAATATTTCCTATTCCATAAAGCGTTTGAGGAGTTTACAAAAACAAATAGTAAACAAAAAATTAATAGAGAATGAAACCAGGGTAAAGAGAACACACACACTGGGAAGCAAGATAAAATCAGAGGTAATTTAGAGAATAAGACTATATCATAAGGTGCAGGGAGTTTCTAGAGGTAAGTTTACTATAAAGTCTAGTGTATTTTCTGGAGAGAGGATTAAAAATTTGTCAGAGCCTCCCAGTAGCCAAAACAAAGAGGACAACACAAATAGTTACTTGATCCACAGTGGCCATGAGATAAAAACAGATCAGTTGCACAGCTTTTCCGGGTCCTAAAACCTGGGATAACTTTCTCCTGGCAGGTCTTCAAAGCAATCACTGTTGCCATAGAGATCTAAGTGTTCCACGTGGTCCCTGCCATGAAGACAATAGAAGTTTTGTGGTAGAAGGCAATAATGTTTCCTAGAACATTATGGACTGCAGTTCCGGAGACATAATCCCAGAGCACAGTCCAGCCAAAGCTCTTCTGTGAAGGGCCAGAAGCTGTGGTTTGAGGACATGCTATTCTCTTAGCTATGTTCACTGAGGGCCTGGGGGAGTAGAAAGATTCTTTCTTCCACAGATTATAATTCTTGTGAGAGTCATGTGAACAATCCTATCTTTAAGAACATTCATTTTGGCTAAAGCCGTTTAAATATGCCAGCTCAGTTTACCTCATCCAGAAGGGTGTTTCATGCACATATGCTCATTAATAGAGTGTGTATTGATGAATTTTCTTAATACGGTAGTCCCATATTAGCTGCAAATTTTATCACACTATTTGGAAAAAGAAAAATCCAGTGCTCTATACTACCTCTTAAGCCCCTTAATGCTTTCAGGACTTCTTGGTAGTAAGAATCAATATTTTGGGGGCGCCTGGGTGGCTCAGTCAGTTGAGCATCTGCCTTAGGCTCAGGTCATGATCCTGGAGTCCTGGGATCCAGCCCCATGTCAGCTCCCTGCTCAGTAGAGAGTATGCTTCTCCCTATCCCTCTTCCCCCCCTCCCCCTGCTCTCTCTCTCTCTCTCTCACTCTCAAATAAATAAAATCTTTTAAAAAAAAGAATATTTTGTTTTTAAACTTTCTTTTTAGTAATTGAAATGGTCATGTCTTTATAGTCTCACTATATGTGTGTTATATATAGTATAATATAATACTAATGTATACAGTAATACTAATATATATATATTCAATATATATTAGTTCAAATGTGACTTATATCAGTTAGGATTGCATTCAGCTACCCAAAACAAACAAAACAAAAACCACATATACATCAGAATCTGGCTTAAACAGATATAAGTTTATTTGTCTTATGGAACCAGACTAGACTCCCAAGAAGGGCAGTCCAGGGCTGATACAGGAGCTCAAACAATGCTTTCCATCTTCCTGATTCACCGTCCTTAGTCTGTAGGAGCTCATCTTACATCTGGTTACCTCATGGTCACAAGATGGCTGCTGTATCTCTGGGCTTACACTCAGGACGAAAAGGAAGGTGTAAATATCCAGAGTGAGTGCCCTTCCATTAGGGAGGTGTTACCTTTTTATTCAGAAAGAGATGCCCTCCCTAGCTATTACTACCTACATCTTGTTGGCCAAGATGATGTCACAAGGTTGCTCAAAATATAAGGAAGTCTGAGAAATCAAATATTTTTAGCTGGGTAAATTGCAACTGCCATCTCCCCACCCACAAATCAGGGGTTTTGCTATGAGGAAGAAGAGGGAATGGTTATTGAATAGGCAATTAGCAGGATCAGCCACCTGACTAACTGCCATTATTAGCCATGTCCCTGACTTAATTAGAAATTACAGAAGGCAACTCAGTGGTTTAAAATGTTATGCGTTTCCAGATCTTCATACAATTAGCATGAGAGAATGAAACATACCCAACTGCCTTATGTAAAGATTCCTGAATCACTATCACCAGTCCTGATTCTTTCCTAAATTTCAGATCTAAATTTCCATTTGCCAAAAGCACCTCATATGCTTCAAATTACACCCACTTCTCCCTGCCTGTCTATGCCCCTCCCCACCAGACACATACTTTCTCCTGTCCCCCTTATTTAACACTAACAAGCTTGTCTTGGCAAGAAGCAGTGGGGTTATCCTGGGCTGATTCTTCTCCCCCATTCCAGACATCCAAACTAATAGTCTTGGTTCTATCCCATTTACCATGATTCTAGTGCAATAAATATCCACCCTCACTCATGTGGATCCCCAAATTGGTCTACCTATTTGCTACTTCTCCCGATAATTCACGTGGGTGGCACATGTGCTGGTGGCAAAGCTTTGCTCATACCCTCCTCACTCCCTTCAACCATGGAAGGTCTGCTTCAGAGGTTTCTTATGCTGTTTACATGTCCATTACCCATGGAAGCAATTAATTCACATTTCCAGAGCCACCATATATTTCTGTTAATATTTTTGGCCCTGGATTCTATTTTGCCTGAAACTAATCATGTTGCACCAATTGTTTTTTGTAACAACAGCCTTCTTGGGTTATAATTCACATAACATAAAATTCACTCTTTTAAATTGTGCAATTCAGTGGTTTTTGGAATATTCACACAACCATCACCATCATCTAATTTCAGAACAGTTTCATCAACCCAAAAAGAAACCCATTAGCAGTAACTCCTCATCTTCCATTTCCTCAGCCCTAACAACCACCAATCTAGTTTTTACTTCTGTGGATTTACCTATTCTGGATATTTCATATAAATGGGACAATATAGTATGTGGCCTTTTGCAACTGGCTTCTTTCACTCAGCATAATGGTTTTTGGGTTTATCCTGCTATAGCATGTATCAGTCTTACCCTCATTTTTATTGCCGAATAATATTTCCTCCCATGGCCATTTTGTTTATCCACTCATAAGTTGATGGACATTTGGGTTGTTTCTACATTTTGGCTATTACGAACAATGTTACTAGAAATACTCACATGTAAGTTTTGGTGTGGGCATATGTTTTCATTTCTCTTGGGTAGATACCTGGGAGTAGAATTGGTGGGTCTTATGATAACTGTTGGACATCTCGAGGAACTTCCAGACTTTTCCAAAGTAGCCACACCATTTTACATGCCCACTGGCAGCATGCAGTTAGCTCAGCCAAAGGGAGGAGGAACGCTCTGCAGAGAAGCTGGGACCGGAGTGTGTTTTAAAGGATCAGTAGGAATTTCTCAGGTGGCAGATGCTATAATATGCAGCCTGAATAACATGAACAAAGAGACATATAAAGAAAAGGTATGTAAGAAAATGTCGCAAGTGTGGTGTGGGTAAAGTCTCGGTGCGTAGAACAGAGTGGAGGATGAGATGTAGAACTTGCTGCCACCGAAAGGAGCCACGAAAGGAGCATGTGTGAAATGGGGGAGTGATGCCCTGAGGCCTGAGAGGTGGGGCCTCATGTCACTTGGCTGTCACTGAACTGTGCTTGCTGCCATAGGACGGGATCTGCCTGGTGAGAGATGAGAGTGGCTCCTTGCAGCAGATTGTCTGAGGTTCTAGCAGAACGTCGAGGTGGACGAGAGACTAGAGGCGCCAGAATCTGCTTGGTCCTTCTCTGACCCAAGCTGGAGCAGTACAAATAAGGCGAAAATACTTAGTCTCAGAAGTGAAACTTGAAAAGGAAAGATTTGTCTTGTAGCCTTGAACCCTGGGCCAACTCCTGTCCTCACATTATTTCCTCAGTGATTCTCAAAAAATCATTTTCAGGAGGGCTCACCATCCTAAGTCAAAAGTTACCACCTTAGCCTTAGAAAGTAAAAAACACCCTCCTCATAAAATCTAACATCCTCAAATAAATTAATTAAAGAGGTGGCAATTTATTGTGTAAAATGACTCATTATTTTATAACATTGATTACGGGTTTCCACTGCATAATAAACTCCTTTTGTATACTTTTTTAAAAAATTTATTTATTCAACAGAGAGAGAGAGAGATAGCGAAAGAGGGAACACAAGCAGGGGGAAAGGGAGAAGCAGGCTTCCCGCGGAGCAGGGAGCCCAATGTGGGGCTCGATCCCAGGACCCTGGGATCCTGGCCTGAGCTGAAGGCAGACGCTTAACGACTGAGCCACCCAGGCACCCCCTCCTTTTGTATACTAAATTTTCCAAAATTAGAGATGCCCTTTTTCAGAAGCATAGCTGTTATATAAAATGAGGCTTACTTATAAATGTGTGATTAATATCATGTATTTTTAATAAGCCTAGTTCTTCTTTTAGTTCATTCAAAGGCAGCAAAAAAAAAAAAAAAGAAAAACAGGAAATCAATGTTTTCTCCTTTCACCCTTGGGAATGGCACACACAATGATTTTCATGGCATTTAGCTATAATTTAAATACCCGAGTCAATGATAAATATTATCATTAACTCCATTTTTCCCTCTGCCAAATACTGTCCAAATATCATAACAAATTCGATGAATGATCTGGGAACAAATTTGCGTTTCAGTAAGAGTCTTATAAAAGGAAACCAATTTATGAGTCATTGTAGCCGTGACTTGCTAGGTTTCATATTAGATTGTGGTTAAAGTGTGTCTTCATTTTAGAACTCGCATAGGCAAGACTGCATTAATCCTTTCAGCATTTCACCAGACACTTAACTACAATGTCTGATCAGGGCTGAGTAGATTCAGCTTCAGGAGCTGCTCTCATCAGGGTGGTGTTTCCCAGATGTTAGAACTCCTTCCCATCACCTAGGCGAGACGTGAATGGGCACTCAGCGTGGTTTCCCTTTCACGTTTGTGTGTGAGTTCCAATTCTAAGTACGGTATGCCATTTTCATGGATCCAGCCTGCTGAAGTTAAATGAATCTATAGAAAAAGAGCCTTTCAGTGAAGGACACAACTTCCAATGGTGTGGGACAGAGAGTTTCAGCATCCTAGATATTCTGCAACAGAGCTTTTCAAACTTCAGCAGGCGCAAAAATCACTTGTTGATAAGATAATCCCAAAGATTCTAATTCAGGAGGTCTGGGGTGGACACTGTGCCTTTTTTACATTCTAGAACTACTTAAAATGTGGTCCCCAGACCAGCAGTGTTGGTCTCACCTGGGAGCGTGTTAGAAATATAGAATCTCAGGCCCCACTCAGACTACTGAATCAGAATCTACATTTTCACAAGATCCATACTCCCACCCTCCACTGTGATTCATTCTCCATTAAAGTCTGGGAAGCATCCCTCTAGATCACTGTTTCCCAAAGCACAAAGTTTTAGGTATCACCAGGGAAACCTGAATGAGTTTAGATGGTACATAGATAGCATTTTATTTTAATAATTCTTGCATTCATTTTTATTACTACCTTCTATTTATGGCAGATGATATTGGTTTTCCATTTATAGCAATAATTTAAAGTTTCTTTTGCAAAATAAAAGTATTTAATTAAAAGTAAGTTCAGGCGGTATGTGAATGTGACAAAAACTATAAAAGCCATGTGTTTTTTCAATTTTTAATTTTTTTATTTTAAATTATTTATTTAGATTCAGTTTAGTTAACATATACTGTATTATTAGTTACTGGGGTAGAATTTAGTGATTCATCAGTTGCATATAACACCCAGTGGGCTCATTATTACATCATGTGCCCTCCTTAATGCCCATCACCCAATTACCCCAACCCTCCACCCACCCCCCTCCAGCAGCCCTCAGTTTGTTTCCTAGAGTTCAGCATCTCTTATTGTTTGCCTCCCTCTCTGTTTTTATCTTATTTTATTTTTCCTTCCCTTCCCCTCTGTTCATCTGTTTTGTTTCTTAAATTCAACGTGGGTGAAATCATATGGTATCTGTCTTTCTCTGAGTGACTTAATTTCACTTAGCATAATACCCTCTAGTTCCATCCACATTGTTGCAAATGGCGAGATTTCGTTCTTTTTGATGGCTGAGTAATATTCCAGTGTGTGTGTGTGTGTGTGTGTGTGTGTGTGTGTCTATCTCTCTATGGAGCTCCACATTGGACTCTGCTTATCGGGGAGCCTACTTCTTCCTCTTCCTTTGCCTGCTGCTCCATCTGCTTGTGCTCTCTCTCTCTCTCTGTCAAATAAATAAATAAAGAGCCTGATGCAGGGCTCAATCCCCAAACCCTGGAATCATGACCTGAGTTGAAGGCAGACGTTTAACCGACTGAGCCATCCAGGTGCCCCGGTTTTCAACTTTTTAAGGAGCCTCCATACTATTTTCCAGAGTAGAAGCCATGTGTTTTTAAGTGACTTAAGTTAGCATGGTGCTTAAGAGCATGGACTCTGGAGCCAGATATCCCAGGTTTGAATGCCAGCTCCCCTACTAATTCACTGTGTGACTTTGGGTAGATTTCTTAACATTTCTGTGCTTCAATTTCCTCATCTTAAGAATGGGGACAATAGTAGTATCTATCCGATTGGGCTGTTGTGGGGCTTAAATGGGTTAACATACAAAAAGCCCTAAGAACAGGATCCGATACATAGTAATGGCTATATCAGAGCTAACTTGTTTTACTATTCTCTAGAACACAAATGGTCAAGGGTTTTTTATCCTGTGCTTTTTATTTCCCCTCCCCCTGTCCCCTGCTTCCCTGCTTACTCAGCCCAACATGCCCCAACTCCCCCAAAAGGCTAAAGATTTCCAGGACTTTTGTACCATTGAGGACACATACCAGTGAGGGTATCAGCTTCCCTTTGGCCTAAATGAGGACAGTGTTAACTGGGAGAGGTGGTGTGTGGGACGTGAGATCTTACAGGTGGGAAGCCCCAGGAGAAGGCAATGCCCAAAGAATTCACTCATCACACAATGAGGAAGTGACAGCAGAAGTGAGCTCTCATAAATCATTTTCACTGTCGCCTGGAGAGAAGGTGTTTTTTTTTTTTTAATTTTCTTTGTTATTTTCCTTATAGCTTTGGCAACTTTGCCACGTATATTTTTCGAGGAGTGTTTTATTTGTGCCTTGTATGCTCATGGGCTTGTGGATTGTGATTTCCTGGCCACAAGTCACCTTCGATAAATAAATGACTGATCTGTAGGACCCTGCTGAGACCATAATGTGAGCAATGGGTTGTCAGTCACATGGGGCTCGATTGCCTTATTAAAAGTTCAGAGGTGGGGCGCCTGGGTGGCTCAGTTGTTAAGCGTCTGCCTTCGGCTCAGGTCATGGTCCCAGGGTCCTGGGATCGAGCCCCACATTGGGCTCCCTGCTCGGCGGGAAGCCTGCTTCTCCCTCTCCCGCTCCCCCTGCTTGTGTTCCCTCTCTGGCTGTCTCTCTCTCTCTGTCAAATAAATTTAAAAAATCTTTAAAAAAAAAAAAAAGTTCAGAGGTGAGGGCACCTGGGTGGCTCAGTTGGTTAAGCGACTGCCTTAGGCTCAGGTCATGATCCTGGAGTCCCAGGATTGAGTCCACATGGGGCTCCCTGCCCAGCGGGGAGTCTGCTTCTCCCTCTGACCCTCCCCTCTCTCATGCTCTCTTTCTCTTTCAAATAAGTAAATAAAATCTTTAAAAAAAAAAGTTCAGAGGTGAGAAATCTCTGCTCACCTCCCCCATTTCATAGTCAAAGAAATAAGAGACTCAGTGGGACAGTGACAAAACATAAAAAACATAAAAAGTGCACAGAGAACTTTATTTTCTAATTCCTATTGAAATGTATTTTAAGAACCAGCAAAAGAAGCTTTTGTCAAATAGTAGCAGTAATCCTTCTTGCTTATATTTTTAAAATAGGCACATATTCTACTTGTGACCAACTGTAATCTGACAAATTACTCTTGGAAAAAAAAAAGGAGCGCATAGTTTTGACAAAAGCAACTGGTGTGTAAAATTGTTTACCATAAGCGATTTCTCTCTGAAATCACTCTGAAAAACCTCAGTTGGTATATATACCTATAGAACTTTTTATATTAACAAGCTGGGCAAGCCCAGTCCACATCTATTTCTGGATCTGGTGGGGAAGGAAGGGGAGCAGAGGAGTAGGAGGGAGGGTTCATCACTCACTCCCACACCCTCAACCCCACTAGCTCCTGATAAGAGGTTGCACTATGGCAGTCTTTGGATCCTGTGTGACCTGCAGGGATGTTCTGTTGGCCCACTGATTTTTAAAAATGCTTTTTGAATTAGTTACCCACATTCCAAAACTGGACTTCCCACAAAAGTCTGGATTTGGGGCCTTTGGGGGAAAACTGGGGGGATGGGGCCAATACTGGGCTTGCATTCCTTCTGCAGGGGGAGCCTCCTGCTGCAGACCCAGACTGTCATTCCTGTGAGCCAGGGCCCCTCCACACCTTGTCCATCCACTGTTTCCTCACCTCTGACTCAGTGGTCGCAAGTCGGCTCCCTGCCTGCAAGGGATGCTGGGAAAAGGAGCTCCTGGCCTCTGGCTGAGGGAGGTAGGACTCCTGTGAGAAATTCCTCAGGCATAGGAAAAACGTTCAAAAGATGGTGGATAGCCACAATGAGACAGATGTCCCCCCCCCCCCCAAGAGAAGAGATACTTGCAGAATAGCGTAGTGTCCTTTCGGCGCCTCTGTGATTCTAGGCTTTTTCTGTCCTCCAACCACACACACACAGCCTCCCAGGCTGCTTGCATTCTCCCCCTTCTGTATCTCTGCTTATGTGCTACTCCCTCTAACTAGAACAGCCTCCTATAGCCACATTTTCACCTGCTGAAGAATGCAATAGCTTCTACCAAACATTTATTTACTGCCCCTCCCCCGCCCTCCTGGTGTTTGAATTGCTGGCTACATTCCTTAGCGCCCCACAGCCCTCTTGGGGCAGGTGTCCTACTCCACCTTTTGTTGTAGTTATTTGTGGTGATGCAGGTGGCGGTGTGATGATGATAAATATAGCTTCCAGTTAAGGGGCTGCTGTGTGTCATGACCTCTGTAATAATACTCTTCATGTACAGTCTTTGTTTTAGTCCTGATGACAAACTAGGAGTTAAGCATTATAGATAGTTTACAGATAAAGAAAACGAGACCCCCTGAGGCTAAGTGACTTGACCAAGGCCACACAGCTGGGAAAAGCAGAGGCACAAGTAGGACGCAGGTCTGACTCGAGGAGCAGCACAGTGCCCTGTCCTCGGGGTCTCACGTGGAAATGGCATTAGTTCTGTTATCCTGCACACCTTCTAAGGGTGCTTGGATATCTAACCTGCATCTCAACGTTGTTTTTCAAAGTTACTTCCTGAGTCGGGAGAAAATATAAAAAAGCCTTTGAGAATCTGGCTTTTTTTATCCTAGGCATTTTTTTTAATACATTACAGAGCAGAGTAACAGTTCTAAGTGTGTTGGGAGAGCAAAAGCTTCAAAGAGCTCATGGGTACAGCCTGTGACTTCCTGGAGCTCTGCATTCTTAACTGTCAGATTTTAACAAATACTTCTCTAGGTAATTGCTTAATTATTTTACCTGTCAAGAAAAAGCCTTCACAGCCATCAGTCCCACACGTAAAAATATCCTTTAATCCTAGAGTTTGAAAAATCATTCCGGTGACTTCAGCGAGACAGAAGCCCAGTGACACCTAATTCCTCTCAGATTTCTCAAGATAAAATTAAATGGACAGCAAGGATGCCTCCGTTCAGGAGAAGCAAGTGGAAGAATTATACTTACCTGTATGAGGTCCCTTTCACTCGAAGGTCTCAGAAATATTTAAAAATCTTTGCCAAATGGAAGCAGAGAAGGCATATGACCTGAATGATACCAAGTTATTAAAATAAAGAAATGATGGGGCACCTGGGTGGCTCAGTCAGTTAAGCGTCTGCCTTCAGTTGAGGTCATGATCTCAGGGTCCTGGGATCGAGCCCCGCGTTGGGCTCCCTGCTCAGCGTGGAGGCTGCTTCTCCCTCTCCCTCTGTGTGTGCTCTCTCTTTCTCTCTCTCAAATAAATAAATAAATAAATAAATAAATAAATAAATAAATATTTTTTTAAAAACCGACAACAAAGAAATGAGGTTTTGGATCAGAGAGGCCAGAGCCTTAATTCATCTCTCGTACTCTTTCTGAAATTTGGTAGAAACGAGGTAATGTCTCCGAGACAAAATGCAGTTCTCCATCATAGGAAATGCCCGTGTCTACTGTAGAGTCGTTGAGGGCATTAAACAGAACACTGTATGATAAGTACCTAATGCAGTCCTGAGCCCATCTAGGGGTTTCAAAAAGTTATAGAGTCAACCCTCATTATTCACAGATTCCATAGTTTGCTAATCACCTACTCCTTGAACTCTGTTTGCAACCCCAAAGTCAGTATTCACGGGCACTGTCATGGTTGCTGGAGGAAACGTGCCGAGAGGGGAAAAACTGGAGTCGCCCCATGCACATGTGCATTCCCAGCTGAGGTGGAACGAGGCAGGACTCTGCAGTCTTGTTCCAGCTCTTACACTGTAATCCTGTGTTCTTTGCACATTCTGTTTAGTGCCATGTTTTTCAAATTTTTGTGAGTTCGCTGTTTTAAACGGCCCCTCCCAAATACAATGCTGAAGTGCTCCCTAGTGTTGTTGAGCACAAAAAGGCTGTGACGTGCCTTACAGAGAAAATGTGTGGTAGAGAACCTTCATTCAGGCATGAGGTATAATGCTGTTGGCATGAGTTCAAGTTAATGTACCAACAATATATATTAAATAAGGTGTCTTTAAGCAGAAACACACATAAAACAAGATTCTATATTAGTGAATTTACAAAAGTCTTGTGACTAGATGTCCAGAGGAGTCTGACCCTGTCTTTCTGTGAAGAGCAGTGGTTCAGTATTTGCTAGCTCAGTGTCTGTGGCAACTTCATAGAATATAACTACCACAAATAATGAGAATTGGCTATATTCTATTAAGTTCCTGTATTGGGTAGCTTCAAAATTAGTGGCTCTAATAAATTAACTCCAAACTCTCCCTGACTTAACACAGTAGAAGTTTATTTTTCATTTTTGTAAAGTCCAATCGAGTGTTTGGCAGATGGCCTTAAAGAGGTGAGTCAGGAACCCAGATTCTGTATACCTTGTGGGTGAGCCCACACATCGGACCTTTCCTTCCAGCCAGTGAGTGGAGGAAGAGAGGAATGCTGTGGCTGGAAGGTCTTTATGGGCCAACCTACACGTGGAAGACATCACGCCTACCTTCATTCTCTTGGCCAGTGCTCAGTCACGTAGTCACATCTAACCACAGAGGACGCTGGGAAATATAATCCAGTTGTGTGCTAAGGGGTTACATGAATCGTTCGGCCACAGTTTCCCTTAATTACTTCCTGTGGTCATTTTTCCTTTGATAATTGACAAAACCCTTAGGGAAGTGACATTTAAGTTTCTTAAGTTACTTTTCTAATCCCTTTCCAGTTCTTCAAGGGAAGCAGCTCTGTCTCATCTATCTTGCTTAAAAGATATAATCCTTATATAATGAGACCTCTGTGTTTTCTCTTGTTCTGTGATACTTCAGCCAACCCTTTAATCCCTATTGTAAAGTTTTGACTGAAATTATTTTGCCACTGAATTAAGGATGACAAAAAGATATAGCCAGTGCCTTTTATGAAAGAAATTGTTAAAATACAAATAACTGATCATTCATATTTTTCCAACTAAACTGTGGGCTCACATCCAACTTGCTTTAGCATTCAGCCAGTAAAACGCCAGCTTTATCTGATTCTATGTATTGTCTAATACACACAATTCATTTTATTGTATAATAAGATAACATTGACACTACTTAGAAGAAGTATCTACTACCACCTGGGACCTCTGCTCAATTTTAGTATAGTTTTACTCTCTGGACTCTGATGAGTATTATTTTTTTCTGTCTTTCTGTTCCTGTTTTACTATCAAGGAAAGAAACAGTGACACAAAAATTATCAGGTTCTAGTAACTTTGAGGGAAATACTTTATAAGAAAATCATGGTCTCCTATAGTGATCAGCTCATGAACCTCTTTGGAACTCTTATGAAAACTATCATGGACTCTTTCTACATGAAAGTTGAACTTACATGTATATCTTATACCACTTTAAATTTTTAAAAAAGATTTATTTATTTATTAGAGAGTGCGTGAGCGGGAGGAGGAGCAGAGGGAGAGGGAGAGAGAGAATCTCAAGCAGACTCCCTGCTGAGTGAGGAACCCAATGCAGGGCTCGATCTCATGACTCTGAGATCATGACATGAGCCGAAATCAAGAGGCGGGTGCTCAACCGACTGAGCCACCCAGGTGCGCCACCACTTTAAATTTTTGTACAATTTTAGGGGGTTCTTAACCCTGCTGAAAACAGGGTAGTACCATATGATCCAGCAATTCCACTCCTAGGTATATGCCCAAAAGAATTGAAAGCAGAGTCTTGAAGAGATATTCGTATACCAATGTTTGTAGTCATATTCACAGTACCCAAAAGATGAAAGCAACCCAAGTACCATCAACAGATGAATGAATAAACAAAATGTGGTATATACATACAATTAAGGAAGGAAATTCTGGCACATGCTACAAAATGAATGAAACTTGAAGACAAATAAATGAGACACAAAAGGACAAATATTATATTTAAGGTACCTAGAAGAAGCAAATTCACAGTAATATAAAGTAGAATAGAAGTTACCAGGGACTAGGGGAAGGAGGAATGGGAAGTTATTATTAGGGCGCCTGGGTGGCTCAGTTGGTTAAGCGACTGCCTTCGGCTCAGGTCATGATCCTGGAGTCCCGGGATCGAGTCCCACATCGGGCTCCCTGCTCGGCAGGGAGTCTGCTTCTCCCTCTGACCCTCTCATGCTCTCTCTGTCTCATTCTCTCTCTCAAATAAATAAATAAAATCTTTAAAAAAAAAAAAAAGGAAGTTATTATTAAATGGGTACTGTTTGGGATGATGAAAAATTCTGGAGATGATAGTGGGGATGATTGCACAACATTGCGAATGTACTTGATGCCACTGAATTGTAGAGTTTAAAATTATGAAAATAATAAATTTTGTATTATGTTCATTTTACCACACACACAAAAAAATCATGTTGAGAAGAGGCTGGGCTTTAGAGCCTGATAAGCCTGGGTTCCAGTCCCAGGTCCACCCATTACTAGCTGTGTGGGATTTGGGGCAAAGTACTTAGTATCTCTGAATGTCATTTTTCTTATCTATAAAATTGGGATTAAACTACTGACCTTAGAGGAAATTAATGTGATTAGCCGGTCACATGGCAGCCACGATCCACAAAGGTAAAGAGAACATGTTTGAAGGAAGCAAAATCCAGGGGACTAGGTTAAGAACAAAGTACCAGGTTACGTAATTGCTTTTTGCTTCTAAGAGATAAGAATATTATCATGGAATAATACAAATGCCACAGGAGTTTAAAGCTAAAGAAATGGGCAGAAGCCTTGTTCTGACCTTCCACTAACTACAGAGACAGAAGGAACACAAAACCACCCTTGCCTAAGTTTGATGTTTATTTCTGTTTCCACTTAAATTGTTAGATTCTCATATAGGTTTTCCTCATTCTTGTAAACTGTGGGGTTTTTCTTTAGTATATATTTTAAGCTTTTTCAGTGTGTCTTGATGTGGATTCTAAGACACACACACACACACACACACACACACACACACACACGCTCCACAGAGAAAGACCACATTTATTTGGAGATCAGACATCCTGTAATATTAACTGTTTGAAACATAACCATATTTGCAGAATTGTGCCCCAAAGCCCTCTATGTAGCAAATACCAGATTGTATAGAAACAACAGCACAGCAACAGCAAGCAAAGTGAGAGCTGAAAGAAGAGAAGGAAGCAGGAAAATGATTAATGCACTTTGCAAGCGTTGTTCAAGGCTGGCATCGTGAGTAACGTTGAGCCTGTGACATTCAGAAAGGTTAGATTTCATTCCATTTGCTCTGCTTAGGAAAATGGGAGTATGTACAGAATATTTTTAAATTGCATCGGAAATGGTAAAACTGAAAGTTTAATGCTAAAGAGATAGAATGCAGTTATTTGGAAAAATCATTATGGAATGAGGTGTCGCCATTGACATATTTATATATTCTATTTATATTGAGACTAATAGCTAATCAGTTTTATCACCTAATTCTCTCTAAAGTCTAGCTACTTCTTTCTTTTAAAGATTTTATTTATTTATTTGAAAGAGAGAGAGCTAGCGAGAACACGAGCACGGGGGAGAGGCAGAGATAGAGGGAGAAACAGACTCCCTACTGGATCCCAGGACCCCGGGATCATGACCCGAGCCGAAGGCAGACGCTCAAACTGACTGAGCCACCCAGGCGCCCAAATCTAGCTACTTCTTTTGTTCCTAGCACTTGACACAATGCCTGCCTCACAGGGGGCCTCCAGTAGTTATCGCAAGAATGAATGAGAGCACGAATGAGTGAGTGGACAAGTGAAAGAAGGAAGCTATCCATTAAATGCACGTGTCTGCATGACACGTATCACCGGTGCATGAATAAAGACATCCAGATTTGAAACTGGCTCTTTTCTCCCTCTCAGGGCAGAAACCATTCTCCTGGGACCATTCAGAAGCAAGAGGCACCAACGCTGTGACATATGCCAGTGCCACCACCACCACCACCACCACCGCCGCCTCCTCTGCCTCCACCTCCCCCACCCTTGGCGGCTCCTCCCCCTCCCCCGCCGCCAGTGCCCCTGGTAAGCCCTGTTGTCGTTCAGTCTGGTTTACTGTTGAGCATAAGCTGCTTTGAATACACTTGAGCAGGTTTTAAACGTCGAGAACCAGCCACCACCCAGCTCCCCTATGGCAGGGCGAATCTTCAGAGCTGACTCTGGGGGCTCCAGGGTCTGATTCCAAACCAGCCTGGCCAGGTGGCTGTCTCCCCATTTCTCAGCAGCTCTCACCCGCTGCCTCGGTGTTGTGTACAAATGTCTGCATCATTTCTCTTCTCCTTCCTGCTGCTCTGTGCGGGCTTCCCGAGCCTAACTGCCTCTCCCATCTCACTGGAAACCTCAGGTGAGAGGCCGTGGGGAAGTGCACAGTCAGCAAGGCGTGCTGTGGAGTCCGCTTCCGGTGGGTGCTGTGGATGGTGGTCACAGTGCTTGGGCTTCAGAAGCCTAGTTCTGGGTCCACACGAGCCAAGTGTCATATGAAACACCGCAGTGCAACGTAAATCTCAAATGAAATTTCCCTATCTACACAAGACTGAAGTCAGTCCATTCCAGTTTGTATTACTGGATACTCTTCTTCGGTTTAATAGTTTGGGCTTAGGAGAGGCCCAGAGGGCAGCTACTTTGCTTTAGAACAGAGATTTCTCAGCCTCGGCACCACTGATATTTAGGACCAGATGATCATCTTTGTCATGGAGGGCTGTTCTGTGTGTTGTAGGAGGTTTAGGAACATCCCTGGCCTTGACCCATTAGATGCCAGTAGCATCACCAATTGAATCTATCAGAAATGTCTCCAGACTTTGCCAAATCTTCCCTAGAGGTGCAGTCATCCCCCTCTTATCTTAGAAGGGTATTTGTGCTTAATGCTGACAACAAACCTTTCTTCTGAGCATCTTCTAGAGCATTTCTTCCCCCTCAGCCTGACCTCCACGGGCCACGGCAGAGAGCCGGGTCCAGCACTGACCACAGCTCCTGTTTCTGGTGGAAGATGAAAGATACAAACGCCGTGTTGACGTGGCATGCAGAGGCAGGGCTGCCTAGGGATGATGAACCAAGTCAGCAGAAGCCAGCCTTCCTCCCCTGGAGAGAGTGAGGGTGTGCCTGGGTGCCGCCCCCTCTGACGTTAGCTTTGCACGCTGACCATATCTGATGTGCCAGGGACATGGACCTGCCTGAAACTTGGCTCTGGCCCTTGAAGAGAGTAGAAAGAAAACACATAATGTGAATTATATCTAAAAGCTCTCCAGCCAGTGTAGAAAGAATAGAAGTGAGTGTTGGGAGTTCCACTGCTGAATCTGATCCCACAAGGGATAAAGGAGATGAAGTTTATAAGTGAAGGAAATATACATGGGACAATCATGTGGTTCTTGCGTAGACTTGAAGGCACCAAGGAAGTGCCATTTACAATAACTTCAGAAACCACAACACTGTAAACTTAGCCAGAATAAATAAACTTAACAAAACCCATGTTGTTGGAGATTTGGGGAAATAAGCCCTTTTAAACACTGCAGGTGACACTCAAATACCTGGGACTCAGTACATGTTGAATGAGTCATTCTGGAGTGTTCTCTGGCAGAGATCAATAAAAACCTAAATGTATCATGACTTTTCCTCTGGTTATTGAGTAGTTTTATTTTTGAGACTGACTTAAGAATTTAACCTAAAGAAACCAAAAAGAATTTATACAAGGATGTTCACAGCAATGCTATTTATTCTAGTGAAAAAATAGGTCTTAAATGGTTTATGAGAACTAAATGAAATTTATTAAGTCATGCTGTTAATTAAAAATTGCATTATGTCATAGACTTAATTAAAAATTATATTTATAACTGTGCTGATTATATAAAGCAGATATGGAATGATGGATTAAAAACAATGCACATTTTGTGCATAATGAGATCAGCTGTATAATATGCATATGTAGCAAAGATCAGAAGAGAATTTTGAGTGCTGATAATAAAATTTTAAATTTCATTAGGCAGTTCTTTCTCTTTAAAGATGCTTAAGTTCATAGTAAACAAAAATAATTCTACACTTGGTCAATTTGTTGCCTTCCCTCCCCCATTCCTAAATTTTTTTGAGGAGGAAAATAACCATATAAATTTTAATATTTTTTAAAAACACATTTTTCTAAATCTAGGAAAAATATGTACAATGCATATTAGAGGCAAAGAATTAACATCCTTCATATATAAAAAGCTCTTACAGAGCAATATGGAAAGGATGAATAGAAAAATGGGCACAGGATATGACCAGGTAGAAGAAATACTAATGTTCCAACCTCACTATAATTGAATAAACACAAATTAAAATAATGAGAAACCATTTTCATCTGATGATGGTGATGGTACTCTTTAAATGTTGGCTCAGATATCAGGAACAAAACACTAATAATTCTTAATGGGAACAAAACTTGGTATAATTCCCTAAAGTACAATTTGTTAATATAGATCAAAACCCTTTAAAAAATGGCTATACTCTGTGACCTAGTTTCAGTTCAAGTAATGTTCTTTAAGAAACTAATCATAGATGGAGTGCCTGGGTGGCTCGGTCAGTTAAGCATCTATCTGACTCTTGGTTTCGGCTCACGTCATGATCTCATGGGTCATGAGATAGAGCCCCGTGTCAGCTCCACACTTTGCGGGGAGTCTGCTTGAAGATTCTCTCCCTCTGCCTCTTCCCCCCACTCACTCGTGCACTCTCTCTCTCTCATATAAATAAATAAATCTTTAAGGAGAAAAAAACTAATCATAGATATACAGAAATATTTAGCTATAGGATATAAATGAAAGCATTACTTGTAATAGCAACCAAGAAAGAAAGAAAAGAAACAATCTAAAATTTCAATCCCGGGAGATTCCCTAAATAAGTGATTATGTAATCCACACAATGGCATACTAGGCAGCCATTTAAAGTCATATCAAAATTATTTTGTTACTTCCAGAGTAATGATTGACTCAGGCAAGAATCATCAGGGGGAAAGCTAAAACCACTCAGTGAAATGTTTTGGGGGAACCGGATGTTCACAGGATCCTAAGTATCACCCGGATTACTTCTAATTACAAAGGGGAAAATGTACCTTTAAAATGGTAATCTTAGGAGCACCTGTGTGGCTCAGTTGGTTAAGCGGCTGCCTCTGGCTCAGATCATGATCCCAGGGTCCTGGGATTTAGCCCCACATCGGGCTCCCTGCTCAGCCAGGAGTCAGCTTCTCCCTCTCCCTCTGCTCCTCCCCCTGCTTGTGCTCTCTCACTTGCGCGCGCACGCACTCTCTCTCTCAGGTAAATAAATAAAATATTTTTTTAAAAAATTTAAAAACGGTGATCTTCGTGTCACCTATAATGGAATGACCTTATATCCCAAGCCTTTTGCTGGGATGAAAAAAGAAATACATAGCATCGCCCTGTAAATATCACCTGCCAAAAACGAATGTACTCTGAGCAAGCAATGAGACATATCTAGATGTGGGATCTTCTACAATAGACATTGGCAAACAAGAGGGGGACGCATGCTCCAGTTTTTGTACAGCCTACAAGCTAGAATGGTTTTTACTTTTTCAAATGGTTGACAAAAGTCCAAAGAAAAATACTTCATGACACATGAAAATGATATGAAATTCAAATTTCAGCTCATAAGTAAGGTTTTATTGGACCACAGCCATGCTCTTTTCATTTATATTGTCTTTGGCTGCTTTAATGCCTCAGTGGCTGAACACCAATTAGATAACTTGTTATCCCTCCCAAAAAATAATTTCATTTTCTCACTAGTCAGCCTGTATTTTTAAAATTATACGCAATTACTATTATTATTACATTTTTGAACTTCATCAATGAAAATTTTGTGGACATGTGTTGTCTTTTTTTGTTATGTTGTACTTACATAACATCAATGAGTTTGCCTCTTGGCCCACACTGCCTAAAATATTTACTCTCTGGCCCTTTACAGAAAAAGTTTGCCAGCACCTGTCCCAGAAGCCAGCTGGCTTCATTCAGCCTTCCTTTGGTCACCAGCAGCCAGAGATGTTGATACGCCCACCTCAGATCTTGTCCCTCCCCTGCATCGCTTTGCAGGACTTCCTATCCCTCTCTTAACTGTCGCCCATGCCACCTCTCACACCTCTAGTCTTGTCTCCTCCTTTAGGATCTCAGCATTGCTCTTCCTTTTGTCTGGAAAGCTCTGGGCATCTCAGCTCAAATGTCGCTTCCTTGGAGCATCATTTCCTCACACTCATACTGGCGTTTAAAGCACACTTTTAAACCCCTCCTTTGTAGCAGTTACCAGTTTTAGTTTTGTTTTTATTTGACTGAGGGCCACAGTGTGTGTTTTGTGATCTTTTAGTTCATACATAGGCACTCCACTCATTGATTGATGAATGAAGGAATATCTGTGTAAAAAGGTTAAGAAATGGCGCTGAACCTCTTCCTAACCAGTGTTCAGGACTTTACACATCTATGCTCATGGAGCAATGTGGCAGGTGGTACTATATGGAACCTTTGCAAGGAGGGGGCACTTTGTGTGTTATGTCCGCTCCCTTGTAATGAAAAGCATCCTGTCAGGCTTCAACTTAGCTCTGGAAGATCTGGAGATCAGACCAGGGCTGAAAGTTTCTTGGTTTCTTCCTCCCATCTCTCACTTCTCCCCTTCCTGTCCCTCCCATCCTCATCTCCTCCTCTTGTCTGATGTGCAACTTTTCTTTTCCCAAGAACATTAGTGTGGAACCAGGGAGAAGGGCAGATGGGGCTTGCTAAAATTTTGAAGTAGGCTTTAATTAAAAGCCAGACATGGGGCACCTGGATGGTTCAGTCAGTTAAACATACGACTCTTAATTTCAGCTCAGGTCATGATCTCAGGGTCATGAGATCGAGCCCCATGTCGGGCTCTGTGTGGGGAATGGAGTCTGCTTGGGATTCTCTCTCTCCCTCTGCCCCTCCCCCACCTCTCTCTCTTTCCCTCTCTTAAAAAAAAAAAAAAAAAAAGCCAGACAGCCTTCACCAGCTTGTTCCCCTTTTCTTGCCCCTTATTCCCCTGTCTTTTGAGCTCTACTCCTTTGTCTTAGCCCTCTAAAATCCAGTAACAATATCAAAACTGCCTGTATGGTGCATTGATCCACTTATAATGAAATTATTATTGTTGCTTTGGTTATGGGATGTAACTTTTTAAAAATCTAAAGAAAATATAGTGGATTTGATTTGTGAAACGCAGCAGACTTTTACTGAACTTTTGTTTTCAAATCTACTTGGACCCTTTGGTAATATCCAAGATGAGAGAATAAACTTCTTGAGGGCCCGTGATTTCTGTTTTCTTGCCATAATCCCGTAACACTATCTACCCAAAAGGAAGGAGATACATATGTCTCTGACCAACTGATAAACTCATTGGAGCTGGGTCATAGCCACAGCACGGATGTTTATTTAAGAAGTAGATTTGTACATTTTTACAACATTATTTTGTAACGTTGCTCTTCAAGCTTAAACATCCTAAGGAAGAAACAGCGCCCCAAAGAGAAGTTGTATCTTGTTGTTTAAAAACAAAGGGGAAACTGGTTTGACAATCATTTTTTTTACCACAAAAAGCAAAACTCTAAGTAGGAAAACACCATGGTGCCATATTTTTCTGCCTGCCTGTTCCGTGTTTAATAAGATGCTGAGGGGAAGTTACAATGAGAAGCATTTTGTGGCCCCTCGCTCTTCTGTTCCTTCCTTACCATTTGCAGAGTCTTTGCATTCAGGAAAGTCCGTAAGATCATTTTTCTGCTTGTAGGCTAAGACTTGTGTGATTTACAGGCGAGGTAGACTTTCCAGTGTCAGGAAATAATCAGCTGTGGCTTACACTGGGAGGTTTTCCCACCATCTCTAGGATGCAGGGGCTCACGTGGTATAGAAAAATATGTCAATCTAAGAAAGAAATTGTGGAAAAAGGAGTGGTGTCTGAAGTCCCATGAGAGCCTTTTTCAGAGTTTTGTGTTTGCTGTGGTTAAAAAAATGCACTAGGTGGAAGGGGGCTTTAGTAGAATTGCATATTACCCTGTATTCTGGAAAAGGTCATTTGCATGTTTACTGGTACATGTGGAATAATGAGAGGCTTAAAAAAAAATCTTAAACACTGTCACTCAGATTCTCCTGACACTCTGTTGCTTCGATTAGTGTTGCTAATAAGGGATTGGGAACACTTACCCAGAACTGACAGTGACCGTCGGGATAAGGAGAAGGCTTTTGCATTAGGCCAAGCTATTAAGAGAGAATTAAATTGACATTTGGTCGCCACTTAACAGTTTGCAAAACTGCACCTTTGTCTTCTGGTAATTTTAAAAAACCTGATTCCCTCTCTCTTGCCCATGTGCACCCACAAGCAGTAACCCTGCTTCAGTGAAAAAAAGGAGCCAGTCTTTGCAACAGATTCACTGGGTCTGTAAGCGAGAGAGGTGTGGCAGGACCTGCCAGTCATCCTTGCAAAGGGCCATTTCTGGATGGTATTGAAAATGTGTTTCCTTTTTCCCAGCTGTGAGGTGGGCGGGGTGGTGGGAACAAAAAGGAAAAGGCTTGCAGTGGTGTGCTGGAGGCAAAGATTATGCCATAATAATGCCTGGGACTTGCCTAGAGAGCCTGCAAGCTCTTGTTAAAGGCTTTTATCAAATTTCATAGGAGCCCAGGAGCGTAAGCCACTCTTCGTGCTGCGCCTGAGCCGAGGGATAAGGAAGGGCAGGTGCCATGGGGTATGAGGCCAAAGGGCGATCCTCAAGAGCCTCGGCCATCTCTTTAGCAATCACTAACCAGGGATTTATTTTACACCCAAGTCTGCTAGTTCTTTGCCTTTGAAATCTTTTAAAATTACAGTGTAACTAACAATTCCTAGAAAACTGCGAGCAGACCATTATCCCTGCACCAGGGTTGTCTTTTCATATGTATGTTGCTCTTCGGGAGTGAGCACCACTGTGATTTGGAGCCTGGGATCCTTGGTGCCATGGACCCTTTCCCCCAAACTGCTCTTTCCTTTCTTGCCATAAAAGGCAAAAACTACCAGTGTCAGGTGATTGCTGGCGGTTAGATATCCAGCCCTGACTGCGTAGAGAAAGCTGCAAGAGGGGAGGGGTGCTGGGACCCGCGAGCATATCTGTCCAGCGGGGTTTTGGCAGCCAGTAAAAGTCACGTTTCCTAGAACATGTAATGAAAAGACAGGTAGCGTGGCATGAAAAAAGCGGCTACATAGAAGTAGTATGGTCCCAACTATATAAAACAAAACAAAACTGCGTCTGTGCATGCTTACTCATGGTCTAACTGCTCAAGGTCTCTGCTGCTAGCAATGCTGGGCGCACAGGACACAACAGCTGGGACTGTAAATGCCTCTGAGCTCAGTGACCGCAGACTGTGCCCTTCACCTTGACCAAGCCATCGTGCAAATTTACGGGCCTTTTACTGCACAGACTTACCCAGTCTCTGCCTCTGAATTTCGGACCTGAATCCAGAGAAGTCTGGGCTTGTCATTGATCACTGCTCAATCGTGGTAGTACTGAGAGTACAACTGGTTATTCCCAGCCCAGAACTTTGTACCTTGGGTTGCTGCTTCATTATGTATTTCCTACATCTGGGATCCTCGAGGCCTCATCTTTTAAGAGCCCTCAGGTCCTCTGAATTAGTCACCTTTCATTCTCCTAAGCTTGCTTCTCTGAGCATCAGGCATCAGCTGTGTCTTGCTAATGCTTTGAGATCTCCCCGGAACAGACAAGTCGAGGACTGAAAGGATCATGGGGCCGGTGAGCAGTGAGTGAGTGACTTTGAGACAGGGAGTCTGTGCCTAGGTCCGTACTAGGCACATAGTAGGAGCTTAGTACCTAGTATTATTTCATTCGCAAGGTAAACCCACTGGGAGCTAGGCAGCCACTACTTTACATCTTACACCTGCTTAAGCCGTGGAAGCCAGAACATGTTCTATATTGTGCCAGAATAGCATCAGCACATTCAGATTTTAGTAAGAATATTTCATAAAGCAAATGTAGTTCTATCAGAAGTAACAAATTTACGGATAGCAAAAGTGAACACCCAGGCATTACTTGAAAAGCCCTAAAAGGGCCTTTGGCAAACCTTACCCATTCCAATTTGTTAATGTTTTCAAAGAGAATAGGCCTTGCCCCTTTTCTTTACATAAACACATTTGAAAACTCCAGGAAGGCAACATGGTGTACCCATTTTGTACATGATAGCAATAGATTTCCATTTTAATAAGGTCTATTCACAACAGAGGAGCGTGAATGTGTTTTCAAGCTGGTGAAAGCAGGAAGGCACCTGAATCACATACAGTATTTAAAACAGAAAGGTGTAAAAACATGTTTGTGTTGTGCATCCCCCGTCAGCACTCGTTGTGCCAAGCCGTCAGGTTAGCAGGGATCATGCGATGATGCAACATGGTGTGCTAAAAAATATGTATATATGGGCTTTCAAATTATACGGATTGGAAACAATCCCTGTTGTACCACTTACTAGCTATATGATGTCAAGAAAATTCCTTAGTAACTCTGGGCTTCGCTTTTCTCTCTGTAAATGGGAAAAATAATCATTCCTTCCCCGGGCACACTGCCTCGAGAGTGGAAACTCCATTTTTGTCTGTTTTGCTTATAGCGCCTCCTCAACACCTGAGCCGTTCCTGGCATGGAGTGGGCATTTGGCAAATATGCGTTGACTGCACAAATCATGGGGTTATTGTGAGGATCTAATAGGATATTGAGAGAAGCTGTTGTTTACTCTGTACCCGCATAGTCAAGGGGAGCTACTATTATTTCAGGGCCCGGGGACCGGATCGGGACTGGTAAGTTGAAGGCAGAGGCCCCTGTGACCAGTGTGGGGCAGGAGGTCGGACACCAGAAGTGAAGATCAAGGTCGGAAGCCTGAGTTATTTCAAGTGGGGAGTTAGGCCAGCGGTGTGAAAACAGTCCAAAAACAGAGGGCAAACTTGACCACTTCTGGGTTTTCCTGGGTTCCAATCCACCGTGCCAGTATCCGCTCCTGCAGCATGAGTCCGAGGAGGTGAATGGTTGGCCTTCCCTCCTCTTTTGTGCCTCCCACTGAGCTGCGTGGCCGGAGTCCGTGGGTATAGCAGGAAGTACCTAGATTCAGGACTACGGCTGTGGGCGAGGAGGGAGTGGAGATGTGAGAGTGTCCTTTTAGGACCCACCCCGGCGGAATGGCAGCCCGGGGCAGATATGGTAAACGTGTGGAGGATGCTTTATTTTCTCAGCTGCTGTTTGGTTCGTCACTGTGCAAGCAGCTGCAGTAGCAAACCAAGAGGCTGCCGGGGGGAAGGCACACGTTTCCCTAGAAGATATAACGGTGATGCTCATGCAAGAATTCTAGATCACCTGGCTGACTCTGGGCCCCTATCTACAGCAAAGAAAGATGTTAAGATGTTCTTTGGGCCTTGTGGCAGCTTGAGGAGACTGTGATTCAGATGTTATGGCTTGGTCTCTCTCTGCCTGGCCCAAACTTTCATTGAAAACTCTATTGAATGGGGCGCCTGGGTGGCTCAGTTGATTAAGTGTCCAACTCCTGATTTCGGCTCAGGTCATGATCTCAAGGTCCTGGCATGAAGCCCTGCATCAGGCTCCGCACTCAGCAGGGAGTCTGCTTCTCTCCCTCTCTCTCTCTCCCTCTGCCCCCTCCCCACTCATGTGTTCGAGCACGTGCTCTCTGTAAAATAAAATAAGTAAATCTTTTAAAAAATAATAAAATAAAATAAAGCTCTACTGACCAGGAGAATTTGAACACTGATGGGATATTGGTTGATATAAAGACATTATAGTTAATTTTACTTAAGAATACTATTGTTGCATTTTTTTCAAGATTTATTTATTTATTTGACAGAGAGAGAGAGAGAGAGACAGAGCACAAGCAGCGGGGAGCGGGAGAGGGAGAAGCAGGCTCCCCGCTGAGCAAGGAGCCTGATGCGGGGCTCGATCCCAGGACCCTGGGATCATGACGCTTAATGACTGAGCCACCCAGGTGCCCCTGTTATATGCTTTTTAATTAAGAAAAATAAAAGCCATGTAGGCACAGAACGTCTTTTTAAAATTCTGTGTGCCCACCCGCCCCCGCCACCATGTAATCTGGCTCCTGTTTTTCCGGGGATTAGTGTTAAAGTTTTTAGCGCCACTTCCGTGCGCCATCTCTAATCACTGGGTTATGGAATGTTTTGGTTTTTCCCTCCTCAGACTGAGCACTGATATGAGTGACTCTGAAGGGGAGTGTCAGAGAAGCAGTGAGCTGAACATCCCAGTCTCCCTTGCTACTTTTTATTTCAATCAACCCGGAGCCCTGGTGGGAACAGCCAGATTACACAAGGGTTTGTGATACTGTTGCTTTTACCGCCCCTGCCCTGGTACGAGGACACCCTGTGCTAGCTGGTGTTTTCTCCTCAGACAAAGCACAGAGGACATTGTGGGAATCGCTAAGGCAGAACTTTCCCAGCCAGCAGCCCTTCTCGGCACCAAGGTCACCCCACCCAGATAGGGAAGAATTTTCACCTTCAGCCTTGTCCTCCCTCTGCCTACATGCCACTTGTCATTGTGTTGCTGAAGGATTCTGGAGGGTGGGGATGGGAGAGGAACTTTAAAACTTTAAAACCAACTCTGAGGCAAAAACTCCGGGTGTGGAGGTAGCTTGGAAAATGTGTTAGGGCTTAAAAAAAAAAACAAAAACACCAAAAACCAAAAACCATGTGGGTCCCCGAGCAAGTGAACAGCGCTTCTCAAGAAATCAGATCACAGGCATCCGGGGACTTCTTTAAACCTCGCAACTGTGAAATACAGACTTTTGCCCTTTGGGCAATGGAGACTGTCACATTTTTTAGAAACTACCATTGTTTTGACTGGAAGAAGAAAAAGTACAATAGTGCTGGGCTGGGGGTCAGATCTGTGGCAGGAAGAGAGTGCAGCTGTCCCTGGAGGCTTGGCACACACAACAAGAGTGGCCCAGTAAAACCCATTCCTTTAGCTCAAGGGCCCCTCGTGCAAACCCAAGTGAGGACTGGTAGGTGAGCTCCTGTTTTTTTTTTTGCCATTAGTTCATAACTATTGCTAAAAAAATGTACACCGAAAGCACTTATTATATCCACAGAAAGGATTTAAAACAAAACAAAACAGTTGCTAAGGGGGGAAAAGCCCCACTGGAAATGTGGCATGTCTTTGCTCATCTCCTCAAAGGCCAGATTTGGACTTAGCTAGGGGAGCATGTGCCCTTCTTTCCCCAGCTGAGAATAACTGTGGAAAGCTAGGGTTAGGAGGTGGAAAAGTGGAGACTCGCCACGCATGGTAGCGGTGATTTCCCGGGGGGCAGAGAGCACTGTGCCCGCTGGACACACAAGTACTCTCCCGGGACCCCTGAGCAGGGAGGGGAAGGCTGCAGGCTTCCCTATCAGACGGACCTGACCCCAAGCTCAGTGGCTACTGGAACCTGAACATATCCTTCTAGACCTCAGTTTCCTCACCTGCAAAATGGAAATACCACTGTTCTATGGGTGGTAAAGGATTAATGGGAATGATGCTTTGAAAACCTTAGCCCAGTGCCTGACACAGGCAGGCGTGCAGTTCTGTGAGTGGCAGCCCCTCTACCGCACCCCCCCGCCCCCCCAGTCTGGGTTAGAGCACGGTCTCACTGGCTTTCACGCTGGTCTCTCCATGAGGACAGTAAACCCTCCTGTGTCAGTTCAGCTACTTTGTTGTCAGTCCCACCTGAGCGGGATTTGGTCCAGGAGCCTTCTGTTTCTGTGCCATGGAAGGCTGCCCTCGGGAGGATCCTGAGAGTAGGGGTCGGGGGACAGAGATCATTGATTTTCCTGTCCCCTGGGGCCCTACACAGCAAGATGTGAAGGTCATTTCCTGGCGTCCAGAATTTCGCCCTTGGCATACTTGTTTTCCCCTTTCCATTCCAGTAATTTCTTAGCAGCGTGCAAACTCACACATCAGTTCCTCTTTCCCTTCTTGGTGATGTCAGTTTATCCCAACCTCCCCTTCCCTATTTTGACCAAATACTTCCTTGAATCATCAATTCCTGACCCTCACCTGGGAAAAACCAAGGCTGCTTCTCCTCGCTAGGACCACACAAAAGCACCCGCTCCCTCCATTGATTTTTATGTTAACATGAATAATAGGATTTTGTGTTCAAGGCACATAAATTTTCCATTAGTAACAGGGCCAGACTTGGCCTGTTTGGCTTGGATAAGAGTAGTAGTCAAGCGACTGACATGGAAGGCTCGGTGAACTTCATGAAATTCAATGGTGTTCCTTCCTGCTGCACTTTGGCACAGAGAAGCGTGTTGGTGAGACCAGCCACGTGTCCGCGCTGGTTGGGCTCTCCCTGAGCAGGGGCTTCAGGAGCCCCGCACATCTGCCTCACCTCTGCCCTGTGTGTCATCTGGGGCTTCCCTGCCCTTCCCTTCTCAGGCTGCACAATGGGGACAGTCCTATACGGAGAGAGGTGGGGTTGCTCGCTGTTGATTGTATTTCATTTGGCTTCGTCAAGGACTTGTTTCGTTTTCATTGTTGCTAGATAATGCCTAAAAAGAAAGGCTCTTCTAAATCTTTAAACATGTTCTTCAAAGGCTGCAATACTAGGGGAGTGCAATACTAGGGGAGGCTGGACAAGGGGAGATAAAGGGGACCAGTGTCCTGGAGGGGATATGAGGAACCAATGAGATTTCCTATGAAAACTCTAAACTCACACAAAAGCACACCCTCCCTTAGTTTAGCTTTTAGGTGAAATGAACAGCTATATTAGGATACACTATTCTGGAATGTGTTCCTTTAACGCCTAGACCCCAGGAGCACCAAGACCAGCAAGAATCACCCAAGCACGCAGTTCCTTAATTCTCTGCTTTGATGTCCAGAGCACTTGCCCTCAGGGCCCCTCTGACCTGCTCTAACTTCTTGTATGTTGTCCCCTCCTGGCAGGGGGCCCCTTTACCCATCTTTACTTGAGGAATCAGTGCATTCCACCAAACCTCTGGTTCTGTTTGCTGCCAAAGGTAATTGAAGTTTCTGCCACAGACCCATCATGATGGCTGAGTTACAGGTTTTGAGGACAAGCTTGGAAAAAAGGGGGTGCATCCAAAGATATCTGGCATAAAAACTTTTCCATGGCAATTATAATAGTACCTTTGTATTATTATTCAAAATAGTAATCTTCTAACATATTACTGTAAACAGCTTGACTATTTAACAACTTCTCATAGAGCCTCATTGGATCTTTCCTCATCCCCTGTGAGACTGATAACAGCATTGTCTAATTTGGGTTTCCCTAGAAGTAGACCTGGAGACACGGGTCTGGGTACAAGTAGTTTATTTGGGAGGTGATTCCTGGAAGCCCCAGCAAGGGAGTGAGGAAGCAAAATAGAGGAGAGAGGAAAGCAAGGGAAGGGTGTGTGGGAACGTGGGGCTCCATCCCGCAGGGGACCCCCGAGAGACTTAGAATCTGCCTGGATTGCACTACTGAGGGGCGAAGGACTGGGGGCTTTATGCACCCACCCTCGTCACTCTCTGGCACTTTGGGCAGTCCAACAGGGGCATGCGTGCCCATCCAGGGAATTCCTCTGGCAGAGACCAAGCAGCAGTTAGCATGTGGGGGGCTGTCTGGTGTCAGCCTCTGGGCTAGGCCAAGCCGAGCAGGTAGCTGTGGGGGCCCAGCAGCCTCTGCTATAGTCCTCACCAATTCATGGAGGAAGAACTGAGGCCCAGAGAGGTAAAGTACTTGCTCAGAGTCACACAGCTGGTGGAGTCTCTGCACTCCTTCACCTGCATGCTGTCCCTCGCCCCGCATGGCCTCCAGGGCTGCGATGATGACAGAGGTGGCTGGGACATCCCCTAAAAGCCCAAGGCAGCCGGGGTTAGGAGGCCCGAGAGCTGCACTGGCAGAATGCCTTCTCTGATGTGCTTCTCACGTTTCCGTTTCCACAGGGAACTTTGCCTGACCAGTTTAGCCCCTTCTTTAGAGGCAACACAGCATAGTGATGAAGATTTCTGAGCCAGCCCTCCTGGGTTCCTGTCCTGGAAATTGAGTGGCCTTGGGCAACTTACTTAAACTTTCTGTGCCTTTGTTTTGTTCTCTATTAAAGTACCATCTGCTTCTTAATGGCTGATGCAAGGACTAAATGAATTAATACACGAAAATTGCTTAGCAGGGAAGAACAACCATAAGAGTGTCAGTTGGTGTTGTTACGGTGCATGTGGATGCTCTTTTTCCTGTCACTAGCATTTCCCTGGCTGTAGGATTCATGTGAACTCGTTCTAAAACGAAAGCTCACATTTCGTCCTGCGCTCATGTCTGAGAAGCATCTTGCCAAGTTTAAACACCACGGCACTTCAGACAACTTGTTTATCGCCTGTTTTCGCCCCGCGTTGAGAAACTCCCTAACGAGGGAGCTCGTGTCGGCCTTGCCCTTCACGGAGCAAGCAGTGTAAGGGCACTGCCTGGCCTGGGAGCTGCTCCGGAAATTGGTGTTCGGTGAATGAGAGCGCACCCTCCCAGGGGTTCACTGGTGACACCGAAGCTCACGTTACTCAGGCAAGCCACCTGCTGGTGGTGACATCAGCGTAAAAAGAATTTAAGAGGTTGAGCCAGAGATGTACTCCTCCCAGAATTTTCTCTATATTTATAGAACACTATTCTGAGGCCCTCAAAAGAATTTTCAGCTGTGGCTCAGGTCTTTAATCCTCAGTGAGATGAAATTGGAAGCTGAGAGATGGAGGGGGGCATTCCAAAGTGCTGTATTAACATCTGCCAGTAATGATTGGTGTTACTGTGTCGTTACGGATAACACTGTGTGGCAACAGGTGGACTAATTTTAACATCTCTTTGACCCTGACGCACTGTTGAAATGGGTCAGGGTCAAATTGGGGGCCCTGTTTTATGCATGAGGAACTCGGACCCGCTGTGGCGTGCGGAGGGCCCTGAGGCAGAACCGACCTAAGCCGCGGTGCTTGTTCACAATTACCAAGTTCTTGTTGGTGAAGGTAGGAGGTGCCCAGTAGTGGGAGGTGGGTTATAGCTGCACAGCCTAGACACCAAGTCACAGATTCAGCTTGTTATGGGCTGAATTGTGTCCCCCTCCGATTCATATGTTGATGTCCTAACGGCCAGTACCTCAGAACGTGACTCATGGGGTCTTTAAAGAGAAAAGTAAGGTTAAATGAAGTCATCAGGGTGGGCCCTAATCCAATAGAACTGGTGTCTTTATAAGAAGAGGAGATCAAGACACAGACAGGGAGCAGAGGGGTCTCAGAGGAAACCAACCCTGCCCACACCTTGATCTCAGACTGCTAGCCTCAGAACTGGGAGGAAATACATTTCTATTGTTTAATAAATTGCCAGGCCATGGGACTCTGGTGGCAGCCCTAGCAAACGAAGGTGCCTTCATTCGTAGGCCCATGCAGAGACCTCTCACCGTCTCCCCCAGCTCAGGGACCACCCCCGCGTAGCTACTCCACCACACCTCGAGGACGGGTCACCTGGGGCAAATCTGGTTCCAGAGTCAGCCAGCCCCAGACAGAATCTGCAGCTTATTTCTTCATCCCCTGCTGCATGTGCACATCCTTGCCCCCAAATTTTTGAGCTTTTTTTTTTTTTTTGGTTTGATTTGTTTTGTTCTTGCTTGCTCTGTTTTGTCTTATTCTGGCTACTGTTTAGAAGCACACAGACTCTGATTAGAAGGGGCCTTCTGCCCCCAAGACCTTGTTTAAAAGCCTCTATAGCCTTTGCTACAAATGACCTAAGCTGCTGAGGTTGCAGCAGGAGTCATGCATTTCAGAATCCATGGACTGATAGCTTCTATTTCTGGCAGCTCAGATGGAGAGTTGTGTCTATTCCATGCAACCTTAGATCGTTTTAGCATCCATTATGGGACGGTCTTCCAGCCATCACAGAGCAGATCTCTCTGCTTGCTCGCGGCACGGCGGCTGCTGGCTCTCTGCTGGGATCTCCTTGATCCTAGCCGGTTCTTGCTGCAATGGTGGGGGGGCTCGGTTAGGTGTAGACCTGGAGGTCCTAGTGTAGACCTGGCTTTGCAAAAGTGCAACATGATTTCAGGTCTTTAATGGTACCAGAGAAACCACAAGAAGTGAAAGTTAATCTTTTTTTTTATACAAATCATCTTACTTTCCCTTTTTTTGTCTCCTTCACTTTTTCTCACTCTACCTTCCCTGTGTTACTTTGTGTCTGTTGCCAGAGTGAGCAAATAGAAGTACAAGATACCTAGATAAACTTGAATTTCAATTAAATAGCTATACTACAACTAAAACAAATCACTGTCTTAGTATAAGCAGGGAGCAAATATGGACATACTTATACTTACATTTTTTATTGTTTATCTGAAATTCAAATTTAACTGGGCATCCTGTATTTTATCTGGCAACTCTTTGTCTCTGAATATGTGTTCTTTTGTGTGTTTCTCATATATACAGCTATGTACGTACACAGAGATTTAGCTAGACAGAGATAGATATCTCCCTCGCAGGTTTTCCTTATGTCTTTTTCCCCTGTAAACCCACCACACACACTCCCCTGCCTTCATTCATATGTACAGGAGTGGTTACACATTTTTTTTTCCACCTTTCTTCGTTTCTCCGCATCCTCTCCCCTGTTATATTATCTCCTTTATCTATCCTTAAAAACTATAGTTTTCCTTTCCCTAAATGATAGTCACACTTAATAAATAACTTGTTTCCTTCCTACTTTAACCTTTTGAGAAGTAGAATACTTGATAGTTCTTTGTCTAAAAACCAGTAAAATAAGGTCATGATCAGCCTAGACATTCTCCTTTCCTTTTTGCTTTTCGTATTTATATTTACTTTGCCTTGCTGGATCACTGGCCCTTAATATGAGAACGGGATCGTACCCTCATACAGATTGTGGTGGCACAGGGTACGGGTCACGCAGGAACCTCGTGGGCAGCGTAAGAAGTTTGAGGATTTTTTTTTTTTTTTACTTTTGTTACATCTCATTAGTAAGTCTTAAAACCTCCCAGTCAATAGGCATAAATCCCTCTAATGTCATCTGTTTGTTTTTTTAACAAACCATTATGTAAGGCTGTGGGATTCCTAAATCAGTGAAACCCATTGGTCTTCACCCTAAGATAAGACACATGCAAAGGTAAGAATACGAAGGAATATGTACTCCTTGCAGCAGAGAATAAGGAGTGTAGGTTGAGCCAGAACTGAGTGATGACAGACCTTCATCATTAAGGGGTTGGGTTAAAATGGCTGCCTTGCTCACCAGGTAGAAGACAGAGCGGGAGCACCCAGGGCACTCACTCTGGGAACTTCCACCTCTTCTCATTTTGCACCCTGCGCACCTCCCTCACTTCACTTTTGTCCTGGCTCTATCACATAGTGCAGTTAAACTTTGCTCCCTCATAACCCAGCACTTAAGAAGCTCAACCAAGGTATTTCTCTTTCAAAGAGAATCATGACACCATTTTTTCCAATTTGAGAAAAATAAAAGTCAATGAATTTATTTTTCTTGATCCTTACTTCACTCTGTTCCACCTCATGCCACAAAAAAGTTGACACAGGTGTTTTTTAAAATTCTGCCTCCACAAACTTTTCCTAAACCCTTTTCACAGTAGTTGGCCTCTGTGGTTTGTTTGTTTTTCTTTTCCGGTTGAACAGTTGTCTAATTCACTTGTTGACAAAAAAATTCAAAAAACTCTGTGAGGGCATCCACCAATGCAGTCCTAAAACACACTTTCCAGGCCTCCAGCTCTTGGGGACCAGCTGTTGGCCATTGATGGTTGTATCTGGGGCTTCACCACTCCTTGACCCCACCCCGCCCCCATGACTTTGATGACTAGAGTGCTTTACTATTATGATTTTCTTTAAAATAATTCCATTTGAACCCTGGAATCGGAAATGTATCCGTGTATGGATGTGATTTATTTTTAACTGACTTTATTTTTTAAAGCAGTTTTAGATTCCGAGCGAAATTGAGTGGAAAGTACAGAGAATTCTCTTACACCTGCTGCCCCTGCACATGTGGAGCCTCCCCCAAATCAACAGCAGATTTTTCATCAAGTCTTAAATCCTGCGTTTAAAGATTCATCATCTTTAAAACTCTCTCTTTGAGGGCATGGCGACTTAAAATGAACAGAATAACCAAAGATCGGTAGCATTTTTTAAATGTGATTTTTTAAAAAAATGTTCATGTACTAATATTTTACAGGGTCTTACACATTTTCTGCCTGTACAAGAATTACCGGTTCCTAAACTGGAATTCAAGGTACTAGAGATCAGAGCAATAGCTGGACATCAAAGGCAGCTGATGTTTGTTGACTATATTGATATTCTCTTCCTTAAAGCGTCTTGTGACTTCCAGATGCTTTGTCATCTGAACAGTCTTTGGCCTGGGAGCCAGTAGGTGGGTGGTCTTTAAATGGCTTTTCCTCGAGCCAGGGGTGTAGCCCCTTCCTTAGGGTGCAGGGTTGACCTCACTGAGATGCCAAGGAGTGCAAAGGAAGGACAGTGGTTGGAGATACATCTCAGTTTGCAGGAGCAATTGTTACAACAGCCTACATCACTCTGATTACATATGGCCTCAATCAGGAGGCCTAATTTTAGGAGGTGTAAGACAAAAATACAGTTGAGAGAAGTGAACTAAAAATAGCCCTCCCCCTTTATTCTGTTACAATTCACTCCCTCAGGTGCTAAGTCTGTTCAGTTTATGCAAAAGTCTTTCCCTGTCATAATTGTCATGAAGACTTTTGACAGTTATTAAGCACAATGAAAGCCCACATCTTATTTCGATTCACTGCAGCTGTCAGGACTTGCAATTTATTTCTGCTGTCCTCTAGAATTCCTGGCGTTCTGTTAAACAGATGCTACTGTATTTTTAAGGGAGGGTTTGAGGTGGCCCCATTTTATTAAAAATACACAAGAAGTGTCATTAATAAGAGTATGTTGTGTGAGTCACACTTCATGAGCTCAGGTGGGCCCCTTCTGTGATTCTCATGACAAAAATACTTTTGTAAAAAAAAATTTACACCAAATTTTTCACATTAAAGAACTAATTTTACCTTAGTGAATATTTGGAGTGTTTATTATATAGAAGACGTTGTGCTGAGCACTAGAACAGTTGATGAAGACATCATTTCTGCCTCAAGGAACTTACTTGGGGAAGACAGACGTATGTCAAGATGTGAAACATACAATCTCAGCAACTGACGCCAAAATTCTTCCCAAGGCAGGACCTGTCTGGGGGACATATCCTGACAAACTGTGGAGGGCTTGATTGGGAGGGTGGAACTTGAAAGTAGGAATGAGGCAAAAAATAAGAATGGCTACACTGCACCACACAAAGCAAGGAGAAGGATTTGCTTCATGCATCACTAGCTGGGCAGAGGGGAAAACAGTTCAGAAGGGAGGTGGGGGAAGGGACCAGAACACTGGTTTGAGGAAGGTGACTAAGGGGATGCTGGGCCAGATGAAATCCTCCCGTGGTGTGATGAGCAAAGGCCATTCGAGGGCCAGTGATGCCCAGTGCTCAGCGCAGGGGTGTTGGTTCTTAGAATGGAAAGCCTTCCTATTCTCCACCCACATTTCAATAAAGTCTCCTGTGCTCATGAATGATTCGTGTGGGTGTTTAGGGGTTTTCCTGAGGAAGAGGGGAAAGGCTCACGGAAGGCTTTGGCTTGTGTTTCTGAGACCATAAGGAGTAGAGCAGAGACAGGATGTGTGAAAGAAGGAACATGGAAGCATATGTGCCCACGAGACGTAACTTCCCCTGAAATTGCAGAAATCTTTGGGAGGCTTTGGGCCTCCCAGGGGCATCAAGAAGGGTCCTGAGCCAGTCTCCTCTAGATCTGAAGGGCTCAGGAACCCCCAGCTGATATCTGCTTATCTAGGTTAAACTGCCAAAATGTATGGCTATTGTACAATAAGTGGATAAGAGTTGAAATTCTGAGTTGAAATTCTGACTCTTGGCGTAATATAGGCTTCTCTGTGAGAGGCTTCATAGCTAGGCCTTGGAAGATGAATGTGACTTTAGTTGGCAGAGTTGGAGAAGAGCAGAGCCTGCAGAGAGAATGCATGGGTATTGACATTGAGATACCAAGTGCATGACCAATACAGGGAATGGGGGATCAGGCAGGTGTAGACAGTATATAAAACGTGTGGGGTGGGAGGTGGAAACCTGGGATGTGGTCAGATTCTGGACAGCCTAGAACACCAGGCCTAGTGAGTTTTGTCCAAATTCTCTGGATGCCTCATCTAGATGTAAAGAAAATTGGAGAAACCACATGAAAGTTTAACTAGAGAGTGGAGATTTTGAAAGCAAGGGGCCCATCAGGAGACCGTTTAAATTTGTAACTCTCAGACTTCCCACCTCCATCTGCACAGCTGAAGGTTGACCTCCTCCCATTGCTGAGAATGGAGCCATGGGTTAAGTGGTGCAGGTGAAAAGCAAAGTGTGAACACAAAATGTGGTGGTGGGACTAGAAAGGGCAGCAGGAATTAGAAATATGTCCTGCAGGTAAAGTTGGTAATAGGCAAATTTGACCAGCTATAGAATATCAAGAGTGTGATATAGGCAGTTCTTGGCTTTGAGCCTACGTGACTCAGAGGATAGTGCTGAGATTCATATCACAAGAGGTGTAACAGGAGTGCAGGTGTGAGTGTGTATGTGTGCACGTGCGCACACATGCACACACTTGGGGAAGAAGTGCATGAAATGGGGAAAGAATGAGTTCCTTTTGGATGTGTTGAGTTTAAGGTGCTAGTGGAACGCTTGCATGGAGATGTTCAGCAGCAGAAACATAGGCCTGGGACCACAAATTCAGCACATTCTGAAGTGACCTGTCTATGTTGCGTAAATACCCGCAAGGCCCAGAGGTGGATTGAGTAGATTCCAGGTGTTTCTGCTCTGCTAGCACATTTCTGAGTCTTATCCAGCCAGTAATATGTAGAAGTATCTGGCTTCCCCCCTGCTCTGTTCCTGCCCAGAGGAGATGCTCCATGAATTTTTTGTTGCTGAATGAGTGAGAGCACTAAGCCTCATTTTGACAAAGCTAGAAGAACAAGAAGGGCTTATACTTTTCTTGCAGATTATGGCGTGGAGATAATTTCCTATATTTACTTACATTTGGCTTTTTGTCCATATACATGTAAATGTAACAAATATCTTCCTAATAAAAGAAATAGAACTTTACAAAAGAGGTTTAACTGTATATATAAGAAAGAAGGTGGGGAGTGAAGGCCAGATGGTCTTAATTCTGCCTTCCTGCCTTATTTCCTTTTTTTTTTTATTTTGACCTGTTAGTGTCATATTTTATGCCACTTGCTGATTGTCATTTATTTATTTTATTTTATTTTTTAAAAGATTTTATTTATTTATTTGACAGAGAGAGACACAGAGAGAGAGAGAACACAAGCAGGGGGAGTGGGAGAGGGAGAAGCAGGCTCCCCGCTGAGCAGGGAGCCCGATGCGGGGCTCCATCCCAGGAGCCTGGGATCATGACCTGAGCCAAAGGCAGATGCTTAACGACTGAGCCACCCAGGCGCCCCAATTGTCATTTATTTATTTTAGATATTATTTGTTTATTGTTTATTCATTTTAGATATTGTCCTCTGAAAGAGCAGCAACTTGAGGCTGTCTTTGTAGGAAGCCTTGGACCACAATGTTGTGCCTTATAGTCAATAAAGTCAAACAAAACGAATTGAATTCCTGGCATACAGCAGTCACTAGGTTTAAATGGTGAAAAAGGAAGGCATTCACATTTACCCCTCAGGGTTGCTGGGAAGCACACGTCGTAATAGATATAGAAAGGCTTGGGGCACCTGGGTGGCTTAGTTGGTTAAGCGTCTGCCTTCGGCTCAGATCATGATCCCAGGGTCCTGGGATCTGGGATCGAGCCCCACATCAGGCTCCCTGCTCAGTGGGGAGCCTGCTTCTCCCTCTCCCTCTGCCTGCCACTCCCCCTGCTTGTGCTCGCTCTGTCAAATAAATAAAATCTTTAAAAAAAAGATATAGAAAGGCTTGTAAGCTGTAAATGTTTGTAATTACAGGACTGTATTAGGCAAAGATCGGGCAGGTGAAAGAAAGACCCACGAGGGTTTTCAGGAAGTACTTGATGGAGGAGAGCCTGGCGTGGTTGCTGAAATGGGAGAGGGATATTATTCGGGCGCTCCGTGGTTTCCATAGGTCCCCCGGGGATTGTAACTCAGAGGGGTTTCTTCTTCCCAGGACATGTTCCTGTTCGCTTCTCTGCCAACAGTACCTCCTGGCCCACCCACCTTATTCTACGAAGGCCCCGCATACATCCAGACTAGACAGTTCGCAACTCAATTGAGGCTGGGGGAAATGTCAGCCTTCCTTCTTAGAAGAAATGTCAGACATGGTTGTTTCTGGGTGTTCAAATTGACTCATATTGTAAAAGACTCACTCTAGGGCCATAAAGTGATAAAGGGTCAGAGAGACCCTGGGGTAGTAGACAAGCATGGTCACTTGGGCTGGGCGGGACCTGGTCACTTGTTGCCCTCGGGATATGTTATCTCTATTCTGCAAATGAACAGAAATCAGCATTTGGTGAGCAGCCCAGTGGGCACATCAAACTAATACATGCCCACGGTTAAGAAATGAGCTAGTACAGAAAGTCAATGATAACAGAAGAGTAGCAGCGTGAGTCTGAGTATAGTTTGAGTATTTTAATGATGTTCACTCTTTGGGTGGGGGAAGTAGTCTGTTTGTTTGGGATGTGTTGAGTTTAAATTACAATCTCTAAATAATATACCAACACTCTTATTTATTTGTTACATTGAGAAGTCATCTATTGACTTACTGTTATGAGAGATGAGAATTTAGCTCCCTTCTATTACCCCTTACCTCCCCTTCCCCACCCTCTTCTTTGTTTTTGATATTAGTGGCATTATTTGTACTTCCTTTGGTCATTACCTTGTGCATTAGTCAGGGTTCTCTAGAAAAACAGAACCGATAGGAGATACATATTTTTTACCAATAGGATATATTTTTCAGGAGATTTATTATAGAGATTGGCTTATACGATTATGGAGGCTGAGAGTCACAATTTCCCATCTGCAGGCTGGAAAACCAGTGAAGCTGGTGGTATAATTCATTCTGAGTTCGAAGGCCTGAGAACCAGGAACGCCAATGTCCAAGGTCAGGAGAAGACAGATGTCTCAGCTCAAGCACAGGGCAAATTGGCCCTTCCTCTGCCTTTTTGTTCTATTCCAGCCCTCAGCTAATTGGATAATGCCCACCTGCATAGTGAGGGCAATCTTCTTTACTCAGTCTATCAATTCAAATGCTAATCTCTTCCAGAAACACCCTGGAACACACACCCAGAAATAATGTTTTCCCCAGCTACATGGGCACCCCTTAGCCCAGCCAATTGACACATAAATTTACCATCACACTTTGTAACTTTAAAGAATATACTTAAACCTCTGTTGCCTTTGGTCAGCATTTGACATTGTGCTTGAACCCTCTCTATTTTGTGAAATGAGGTCATTGGTGCCTAGACTCTTTAGTCCCATCTTTTTTCTCTCTTCCACTTCCCAAATTTTCTCAGCTGCATTTTTAATTTTGTTTTTATTTTTACAGTAACATATAACATGATTGACTTTTCTTTAGGAGAGGGTAACACCTCTCTAAATTACAACACACATAGAAATTGTTTAACCCTGACCACAATCAGGATACAGTATGGTTCCATCACCCAGAAAACTCCCTGCTGCTACCCCTTTGTAGTCCCAACCTCCCCTATCCCTAACCCCTAGCAGCCTGTGAGCTAGCCTCTGTCATTACAGCTTTGCTTTTTCCAGAACATCCTATAAATGTAATCATACAGTATGTAATTTTATGAAACTAGTTTCTTCATTTAGCATAATGCATTTGATATTCATCCAAATTGTGTACCATCAAGCGTTCTTCCTTTTTAGTTCCTTTTTATTATGCCATTGTTGGGTAGTATTTTAAAGTTTAAATCCAGGGGCACCTGGGTGGCTCAGTCAGTTAAGCATCCGCACTCTTGATTTTGGCTCAGGTCATGATCTCAAGGTTATGAGATGGAGTCCTGTGTCAGACTCCAAGCTCAGCGCGGAGTCTGCTTGAGATTCTCTCTTTCCTTCTCCATCTACCCCTCCCCCCACTTGCATGCACTCTAAATAAATAAATAAATAAATAAATAAATAAATAAATAAAATCTTAAAAAGAAAGTTTAAATCCATTCACCCACTGACAGACATTTGGGGTGTTCTCAATTCTTGATGATTATGAATAAACATGATCTAAACATTCATTTACAAGCTTTTTGAATGAACATAAGTCTGTTTCTCTAGGGCAGATCCCTCGGAGTAAGGATCATATGTTAAGTGTATGCTTACCTTTATATGAAACTGCCAGACTGTTTGCTCAAGTGGCTATACCACTACACAGTCCCGTCAGTAGTGTGTGAGCATTCCAGTTGCTCCTCATTCTCATCAGCACCTGGCACTATCAGGGTTTGGTTTGGTTTTGTTCTATGTAGCCATTCTAACAGCTGTGAGGAGGTGTCTCATCATGGTTTAAATCTGTATTTCCCTAATGGCTAATGACATTGAACATCTTTTCATGTTTTGCCATATATATATATTTATATTTATATATCCTCTTTGGTAAAATATCTGTTTAAGTCTTGTGCCCTTTTTTTAAAACTGGGGTTTTTATTTTCTTACTGTTGAGTTTTGAGAATTCTTTAGATACTCCGGATACAAGTCCTCTGCTGCAGAGGCAATTTGAAAATATTTTGTCCCAATCTGTAGCTTGTCTTTTATCCTCTTAACAGTGTCTTTTCCAAAACGAAAGTTTTAAATTTTTGATCAAGTCCAATTTGGTCATTTTTTTTAATGGGTGGTGCTTTTGATGCCTTTCCTAAGAACTTTTTGTCTACCTCCAGGTCACAAAGATTTCTCCTCTGTTTTTTTTCTAAAAATGTGATCATTTTAGAGTTTGCATTTAGAGCTATGATCTGGTTTAGACTAATCTATATATAAGGTTTAGTTTCATTTTTTTGCATGTGGATGTCCAGTTGTTCCAGCACTATTTGTTGAAGACTATCCTTTCTCCATTAAATTACCTTTCCAGCAATTACCGGTTTGTCAAAAACCGATGGTTGAGCCTAGTTGAGGTAAGGTAACTTGCCGAAGTTATGCCACTAATAAATGGTGGATCCAGGATTCCATTCAAGGTGAAGAGACTCTGGAATCCTCATTTTTAAGTAAGGAAGGGCTGTCTCCCACTGATAGAAGGCTGATGGCTTCCTCCTTGGGTGACTCACTCTATCAAGACCACTTAGCCACTGGCAGACTGGACTCAGATGCTCCCTTAAGTGTTAACTCAGCCAGAACAGAACTGTAAATTGTAAAACTGACCCTTGAGCGTAGCTTTTCCCACTATACCATACTGCCTTCTTGCCAACTGGCCATTGAAGATGCTTTTAGCAGCCCAACAGCATAAAAGAAGTGGCCCAAGGAAAAACAAAGGATGTGAGCGGCATGGACCACAGAGATATCAGGCAGGGTGTAGAGAATCACCTGCAGGCCAAAGAAGGATCCCTTAGTTGCCAGATAGGGCATTCCACTCTTCATCAACAGGGCCCAGAACTAGAGTGAGGTCCCAGGGTGATGACAGAACTATAGAGCACATGCACGGAGCACCCAGGTCTGGCATCCTAGGGGCAAAGCAGAGAGGTGTGGAAGCAGGTTCTGGAAGGATGAGAGTATCACCAGATCCAGATGTAAGATTCTTTTGGTAGACTTAATAGGATCCAATCCACATCCAGATCCAGAGGCTTCCACTGGCCTCTAGGGACCTAGAAGAGTGACTATGACCAAAGAAAGTCTAGATCCATTTACATTATCATCTATAATAGGTACAGTACTTTGGGAACATCTTGAGCTTTCTAGAAATTTTGGAATTTCCCCCTCTTGGTTATTTTTGTTGCTTTTGTGCCCTCTCCTATTTGAGCAATGTTCAAAATCTTAATCTATTTCAGAGTCGAAAAAGGGAGGCCATACGCTGAAAACCCTGCCTGGTGCCCTGCAGCCAGCAGGGAGGTGTAAAAGGAGAATAGGGGGCTGACACTTGGAAAGAAAGAGGTGGGCCGTCATGGTTGCCCCGAGGGAGGTTCCATGTTACCTGACGAGGGAGTTTCAGGTACAAGCTGTTTACAGTTGAGGATATCAGCCTCAGAGCTAGGGTTACTCTCTGCAGTTTCCATTTTAAGTGTTTTCAGTCCTCTTCCTGCCAAGATGGCTGCTGGCTCACGTTTGAGGCACTAATCAGACTGGTCTCAGAGTCCGTCATTCAGCTCTGGCTGTCCTTGCTGGCCCTGGCAAAGGCCTAGCTAGCACTTAGCTCCTTGGGCCCCAGCCATCTCAACAGCAACATCCTCCCATCCTTTTCCTTCTGATACCCCTTCACTGCCCCCTCCTTCCTGCTCTGGCTGTCACCCTCCTTGTGAAGCAATAGTTACCATGGTCCCAAGCCAGAGGATAATCGGACCATTGCCCCACCCAGCTACGGGCTGGCCATGTATTCCTGGGTTTTTGCCTGCACTATTTTCCCAGGTGATGTCATTACCAAGAGGCTGTCCAGCATGGTGACAGAGGGACCCTGACTTACTTGCCTGGCCTCACCTTTCCGCTCTCCCCTCACTAGCAATGAACAGCACGCTTCCCCTCTGAAGCTCATCTGTAAAGTGGACATAATACTCATAACTAGTACATCCAGCATAGGGCTGGTTGTTCAAGTGCCCTCTATGTGAGCTAAGACACATCGAGTACTTGGAACAGTGCCTGACACACACGAATGCCTTCCCATCTCTTTGTCTTATTGCTCTCGTCATTGTCCTCAGCCTTTGCATGTCGCAGCTCTGTACCTAGACTCCAGAATCACTTCTGTGCATCGTAGAGTAAAAAGAAGGAACCAAGTCTCAGGAAAAGTTGGTTATTTGAAATGAAAGAGAGGAAGGAATCCTAGGTATCAGCTCGGGGAAATGAGACAAAGCCTTTAACAGAAATGGTGATTCTGCAATCGACAGTAGTGTTATTTCATTAGTTTGCAGATTAATCTGCTGGGATGAGAGCATGTTTCTTTTTGGTAGTAAATTTTTGTCTAAAAAAAATGGAAGATATGAAACCTCAGCCAGTTTCTGAGACACTGTTCAAACTATGTTTTATTTATTAGCAATTCCTAGTGGCCAAGCCCTTGACTCCTAATACTGGCCTCTTTTTTTTTTTAGTTTACAAGGTTATTCTTTCCAGGTCCAGCATAGGTTATAAATCAGGTTTTCTCCTCATTTAAATTTTAGTGTTAAAAGCCTGGGAATATTGGCATCATTGAAAAAGAGAGGAGAGAATAATTGAATTCCCATCTCTAGGGACAGGGTGACCAGAGGTGAAAAAGTGTGAAGACAGCCTGAGGAATCAGGACTGTGGCATAACCTTCAAGACAGCAGCTTCTCTTCCCACGCCTGCATATTTTGTCAGAGCAGACAGATGGCAAAGACCCAGGGGCTAAGGTTTACACAAAGTTCATTTTAATAAAATACTGATAGATTGCTCGTACAGTTAAAAAAAAAAAAAAAGGCTGGATATGCTGGTTATTAAAAGTGGAATGGCGGGCACCTGAGTGGCTCAGTCATTAAGCATCTGCCTTCGGCTCAGGTCATGATCCCAGGGTCCTGGGATCAAGTCCCCCATCGGGCTCCCTGCTCGGCGGGAAGCCTGCTTCTCCCTCTCCCACTCCCCCTGCTTGTGTTCCTGCTCTCACTATGTCTCTCTCTGTCAAATAAATAAATAAAATCTTTAAAAAATAAAATAAAATAAAATAAAAGTGGAATGGCTTAGTTTTTGCATGTTAAGAATTTCCACTCAAAAATAAGGGGAAATGGCAGAGACAAATGATCTCACTTTCCAGAGAAATGACGGTTGGCCTTTTAGCTCTTTTGTAATTAAATCTGGATCTACCTCAAAAGAACCTTAAACTGTGGTGATAGGATGCTTTCCTCTGGGGAAAGGGGGTGGGGGAAGCACCTGGAACTCAAGTCTTGAACTTCTGTGATCAAACATGAGGTGTCCAGATGAGGAGGTTGGGCGAGTTTCATGGCGCCGCTCTCCAGTAGCTGGAACGGATGTCTGTCAATGTAGCCACGACATGGACCCCAGATTTCCAGAGTTTCAAGAACTGCCCCTGGGACCCGAAGAGCTTAGCAGGATGTGGCAGGAACTCCAGAGCTGGATATTTTTATTTATTTTTTATTTTTTTTATTTTTTTTAAAGATTTTATTTATTCATTTGAGAGAGAATGAGATAGAGAGAGAGCATGAGAGGGGGGAGGGTCAGAGGGAGAAGCAGACTCCCTGCCGAGCAGGGAGCCCGATGTGGGACTCGATCCCGGGACTCCAGGATCATGACCTGAGCCGAAGGCAGTCGCTTAACCAACTGAGCCACCCAGGCGCCCTGGATATTTTTATTTTTTAATCTGGGGACTGTTGACCTGGCTTTGAGGAAGGAGACAACCACCGGGCAGGGCACTGCCATTGGCACCATGACTGGGAATTCGGAGACTCAAGTTTTTGCCAGCGCAAACTCTGGTGACACTCTCTCCAAAGGGAACCACGTCCTGTGCCTCCTGATGACTGCCTGTTCATCTGGGCCTTCGGATTTTTTCTTCTCGCTTATCCTTAACCTCCTACTCCAACAACGAGATGCCTTACAGCCACCATTTGTCACCTACGAATTGTCCCCATTCCAGGACACCTGAATACCTGGATAGCAGTTTCAGAATTGTAAGCCAGTGCCTCTGTGGGAAATAATAGGATCATACAGAGCCCAGGGTTTCTATGCAATTCCTTTGCCTTAATTCTCAAAAGTTTTGACTCATTTATAAATTTACATGTATCCGTATCTTTTTCTCACACAGGGTGCAGTGAGATCATTTCATTCGTTTGTAACACGGTTTGATAATTTTTTCACATTCTGCATTCTTTCCTGGGAGATAGCAACTTCCTAAGTGATTATTTTTATTCATGTGCATAAGGTTTACTGTTTATGCTATAAAGTTTTATGGCTTTTGGCAAATGCGTAGTGGCAGTTGCCTGTCATTGAAGTATCCTGGGAAGTGTTTCACTGATTGAACCTCCCTGCTCCAAAGAATGCCCGATATGTTTACCTTATCTCTAGTTTTGCCTTTTCTAGAACGTCATATGAAGGGAATCCCAGAGTAAAGATAAATAAATAAGCAGAAAGAACAGCATATAAAAACTTTAATATTTGAAAGACCTGAGTAGTGCTGTAGAGAATTACAGTGTGCTTTGGAGGAGGTGTGTGGATCATATAAGGAAAAAATTAATTTGAAGAAGTTCAAAAGAAAAAAGATTTTGTAAAGTAAACAGTTTTTGATGTAGAGCTTAAAAGAGAAGTAAAAGGTTGGGCTGGTAGGCAGGGCTGGGGCCAGGGGAGCATTCCCAGAAGAGGCAAACACGTGAGCACAGGCTTAGAAGGGGAAAAGAAACACGGGAGACATCCGGAGCAGTTTTAACTCATCAAGAAATACCAAAAAAGGTTGAAAGATTCCTTGGGAAATTGTCGCTAGATTCCTTGATTTGGTACAGAATGGAGAGTCACTGAAGCATTTTGAGGAGAGTCAGACAATGGGTGCCTCCAATACAGTTATCTGAGGGCAGCCTTGAAGATACATTGGGATCCTAGTTGTGGAGACCAGTTCAGAGGCTCAGGTCCAGAAAAATCAATAACAAGGAATGCAGGTTTACCCCGCTATCTGACAGTAGAGTTCCTAGGAAACCTTTTGTAAGTCAAAATGTTGTAAATCGAGGAAGCTATTACCATCAATTTATATAGAACCACTTTGAGCATTCCCAAACCCAAAATATAACCACTCTCAGGCTTTTCTGGTACCTTAGGGCACATCTTGCTAACAGGTGCACAAAATAAATCGAGATAAAGCACAGGTGCCCACAGATACAGTTCTGTGGGATGCTAAGATGCTAAGATGGATGCTAAGATGCTGAGCGTACTTCTCGGCGAGGAGCTTGGTGGCGCTACTCTCGCTCCAGGGCCAGGCTGCCTCCGCAAGGCTCACTGCCAAACAAATGCTGAATGCTATTTTCGCTTTTTGCCTTTTTTTGCAAAAGCAAAAATCCTTTTCTGGTTTCTTGTGTTTAGTAAAAATAGGTGCTAATGTAGGTATTTTGTAAAAGTGAAATAACATGAACTTTCAAACAGCAGAGGATCCCTGTATGTGTATATGTACATGTGTGCAATCCATGTATACACACACATATATACATAGAGAGAGAGACACACATAAACACACACATAGATACAGTCCCTGAGAACAGGATCCTCACAGTCTTGCCCATACCGTATCCCCAACTCCTGATCCAATGGCGCAGAGTCAACACTCAAATCTTACATATTATTGAGTCATATTAATAGCCAACAGGTTTGCTCTACTGATTTCTATTTGCCCTCTTTTCAGGGTCCCTCTCTCCAGCAGTTTTCTGTGAACTACTTACAAATTCATTTTGCTATGGTGCAGATCAAATAACTATCACATGAATTTAATGGTGTGCTTTTGTCCAGTGTCTAGTCCACTATCCATCAGTAGACCGCCTTTTTAAATTCAAGGCTCTGGCAGAGTTAAGCCTAATCCCTGCTTCTAAAACCCACCCATGGTCCCTGTTTATACCCATGTCAGATCCCTCTTTCTCTGTATTTCTTTATTGCTGCTCTTTCCATTCCCAGCCTATATTCTTCCGTTTTCTTCTGATTATTCCCTACTGAAGAGACTTGGGAATTCATATTAAAATCAAAATTCTCAGTATTGCTAAAAATGAGTACCCACAACTACAGCTTATAGTTAGGGAGGGATTGCCATACAGTGGAACTGCTTTATAACACTGGTGTGGGTAGAAAAATGCTGGCATTGATAGGTAAACTCAGGGTAGCATACGGAAGTACAGTTAAGCCCAGCAGACCATATTAGGAAGGGCTTTGCATTTTTTATCCCAAGTGAGATGGAAAAACAAACACTGCAAGTTTTGAGCAGAGTGACATGATCTGGGTGGCAGGTGCTCTGCTAAGGGCGAACATGTTGCTCTAGGAACAAGAAAGGGCTCTTTACCTGGCCTTCCAGGACTGGAAGTCTGATCCAAGAGACAACTATAAAAAGAGCAGAAGAGATTACCTCCAGCTAAGGTCCAGAAGTGAGCTCCAGCATAGAATGCCTGAGAAGTAGAGGGCCTTGCACTGTGTGCAGGGATTTGAACTTGCTCCTGAGGGCAGTGAGGAGCCAGCAGAAAGTTTTATGGAGGGGAGGGACATGACAGGTGATATGGCCCTTATACAGGTCATTCTGAGAGCCGAGTGGAGGAGAGCAAGAAGACAGGACGCATGAAGGCCAGGTGATGGAATCCCAAGCTGATCGTGGCCTGTGGGGCGTGGGGGGAAAGTTTTCTCTTTTTCCCCCGGTTGGTTCTTTGGCTGGTCTGATAATTAAATTGACATAAGACAGAGTAACAGGAGAAAAAATGTATTTTGTATGTATAGGAGCTCATAGAAATAGGAGACTCAAAGAAGTGACCAAAGCAGGCAGCTTTTAGACCTTTTAGACAAAGAAACAATTAAGTTTGTAAAGAGTTGACAAGACATTGGTGCCTGGGGGGCTCCGTTGGTTTAAGTGGCTGACTCTTGATTTCAACTCAGGTCATGATCTCGGGGTCGTGAGATCCTTAAGATTCTCTCTCTTCCTCTCCCTCTACCCCTTTCCCCCCACCCCGCGCATGCTCTCCCTCTCTCTCTCAAAAAAAAAAAAAAAAAATTGTTTTTTTTAAAGTATTGAGAAGACAAAGAAGTTTGGGTTTGGAGTAGTAAATTAGCAAAGAAGTAACAAGGTTTGTTCATACAGCCCTCTTGGCCTTGAATTCCTATCTCTGGGGCTAAGAATGTCTCCTTTCCTCCTGGTACAAGGGGTTACTTTTCATATAGGAAATTTCTTTCCCACTAACAGGGGGACGAAGGATAGTCAGTGTCCTTGCATTGGCTGTTTTTTATGTAACTTTAATTCAAAATAATCAGTATGCCCAAATGGTATATTTGGAAGCAGCCTGTGCTGAACCCCAGCACCGGCATTGAGTCAGCTTTGCAGAAAAGGAGCCAGATTCTGGAGAAATCACTCAGGAAGAATCAATAGGAGTTTGTGATTGGATATCTGTAGGGAATGAGGAAGAGGGAAGGTCTGAGATAGCCTCCCGGCCCTTGGGCAAGGAGGTAGCTGCAAACGGTAGCCAGTCATTCCAGGGGAGGAGATTACTCCAGGGGATGGACTTCTCTGAGGGTGTAGAGAATAGGAACAGACACACCTAGAGCTCCAACGAAAGGGCCCTAATTCTGCTTTGCCTTCTGTTAAAACACAAAATTCAGCTGGGTAAACTTAAAGATCTAATAGACTTTATTCAACAGTTCAGGAATTGAGGATCATCCCATCTAGCAAATAGAAGGGAGGTCTGAGGAGCCGTACCAAATGGAAGGTTTTTGTGTTTTTTTAGGATTTTTATTTATTTATTTGACAGAGAGAGAAAGCAGGGGGAGGGGCAGAGGGAGATGCAGACTCCCCTGCTGAGCAGGGAGCCTGACGCGGGGCTCAATCCCAGGACCCTGGGATCATGACCCCAGCCGAAGGCAGACACTTAACCCACTGAGCCACCCAGGCGCCCCAAATGGAAGGTTTTTAAAAGCAGAAAGGGGTCCCTCCTCCCTCTCATGCTCGCTGTCTCTCATTCTCTCTCTCACAAATAAATAAAATCTTAAAAAAAAAAAAAAAAAGCAGAAAGGGGCGGGGCGCGCCTGGGTGGCTCAGTGGGTTAAGTGCCTGCCTTCGGTTGAGGTCATGATCTCAGGGTCCTGGGATCGAGCCCCACACTGGGCTCCCTGCTCAGCAGGGACCTTGCTTCTCCTTCTGCCCCTCCTCCTGCTCGTGTTCTCTCTCAAATAGATAAATAAAATCTTAAAAAAAAAATAAATAAAGGCAGAAAGTGGGTGGGAGAGGGAAGTCATAAAAGAAAGGAGTATTTCAGACAAGGTGAAGGGCAGGGGTCAGTCACACAAATTATCTCACTAGTGCTGGTGGGGTCAACCCAGATTGACTGGGTAAAGGTCACATTCCCGGGAGGGGCTGAAACTAAAATTAAGTCTTGGTTTGCTGTCTTGGAGGGGCAGGTGGCTCCATTTTGGGCCCGTTGTGCTGCTTTCACCCTCCTGGTAAAGGAAGTGGCTCTGTGGGAGGCGGCTGGGTTCTCAAGGGAACGTCACGGTCTGTGTGCAGTTGTTCAGGAAACCAGGCTATAGAAAAGGAGGTTATAGGGTCTGTTCTTTTTGCTGTGGATTTTAATTGAATAGTTGGATTTCTGAAAATGAGACCTAACACTGTTAGACCCCAGTACCCTTCATTCTGGAACAGCCTCACTTAAGCACATTTGGGGTGTAGGGAACATTGTGTCAGTTTTCTCTGAAAATACTTCCTGTCTGTGTTTCATATCCCAGGCTCCCCGTGTTCTCCTCCCGCAAGCTGGTAGTGGCAGGGGGAGGCAGTGCTATTCAGGCTGGCCTGGGGACTCAGGTTTGGTCCTGAAATCCAAGTACCCTGGCTGCTGAGAGCTGTCTGCCCCCAAGTGTGGAAGGCAGGAGTGGGCTGAGGGCCAAGGGAATGAGCAGACTGTGTGCCTGGAAACCTGATAATTAATTTTAGGTTTAACAGCCACATTGGAGAATGTACCTTTCAGAAGCTGCAAAGCTGAAATTGTATGAAGATGGTAGGGTTTAGATCATCCTTGAGACAAACAACCTGCTAGATTTGGATTAACCGGCTGGATTTTTTTTTATTAATGTTTCTCACAGAAATCAGTATGAATCAGATGCAGGAATGGCATATAGTGGCAGCGTGACAAACAGCGGGACATGCGTTTCTGGGCTGGACTGCCATTCCCCGCCCCCCACCCCCAACCACACCGAAACCGGATCAGCTCATTTGCTGGGATGACAAAGGGACATGCGAAAGCTTTTCTGATTTATCAGGATGGGAGAACAGACACTTCACCACCCTTGGCTCTGTTAGAACTGTCAGTCAGTTTTTGTCTTTGTGATCTTACTGGTTCACTTCAGTTCTTCAGCCTTTGGATGGCTCAGGGTGGGTTCATTTGCATTGCTCTTCTGCTACTTTGCATCTTTTTGGGATCCAAGCTATTCCATTTGGAGCTCACTATGGGGGAACTGAGTCCACAAAAGGTTTATGTGCGACTCAACAGATTGTCACACTCAATAGCAATGTGGAGGAAGAACAAGAACAAACGTTGAAGTAATGTTTTGGTTTGCTGAGTGAGTGTGTGTGTGTGCGTGTGTGTGTGCGCACGCACTTGTGCGCGCACCGTGAGGGAGGCACGTTTAGTGGATATATTACCACAGGAAAAGTGTCCAGGAGTGGCTTTTTCTCTGTTGATTATACTTTTAGTGACGTTGCTAGTAACCAGGATTTGCATAGAATAAAAGAACGAGTGAATATCTGGAAATCTTCTCTTTTCTGTTTCTGTACCCTTGTAACCACAGTAACAAGACTTCTTGGGGTTTTTTAAAAAAGCAAATTATGAGTGAATTGTTAAAAAATATTGCAGGTGGAGTAGAAAAGACTGTCACAGTGTAATACAGTTTTCAGTGTGCAAATGAATATGTCCTTAGATGTCCTTTTGTACAAAACCCATTCAGCCTAAATCTCTAGGGTCACCCTAGCCCTGAAGTTACTGGTTATTGACCTCGAAGGAGAGGCTTGACTGATACCATCTCAATTATCAGGGGAGGGAGAGCCCTCTAGTGGAAAGTCATCAGGGCCAACAAGTGCAGCGGGAAAGGAAGCCAAGAAGTCAAAGAAGGAATATTAAATTTAGTCGAGCAAATTGAACTGCAGCATGTACACGTGATATGACTTGCCGTATCCTCCTGCTGATTTGGAAGATGTTTATCTACACATCTGTGATGTGGAATCGTCAAGAACCTATTGAGGCCTGTGCTAAGTAGGTACTCAAAATAATTATCCCAAGGACATATAACCTTCTTCATAGCCCTCACCTAAAAAGCTTGGGATGGGCAAGTTTGGGGAGTAGGAGATACATTTCGGTAATAAACAGTCAAGTTTAAATTAGATGAGATGACCCACTCCCACCCCAGGATTATTAGCTATAAGGTTTGTTCATGGGTCAAGCTGCTTCTTTAAGCAGAAGAACGCACCGTTCTAACCTTTGCCTTCCCCAAGGCTATCACCTGAGTTGCACCATGACTATCATCATAATTCAATGTGTGATTTATCTTGTAACTAGGAAGAAAGCTACAAAGCACTCTGTCCCTCTAATCCCTGACCACAGTACATGTCTGAGATTGTAATGCTAGATTTTTGCAAAAATGTTTATACCCTCTTGACTAGAGTCATGATATTTCTGTTGGCTCTTTATTCTTGTCATTAACTACTTATAAATAAAATGAGAGACTTTAAAGATCTTAAAACTTTGCAGTTTAAAATTATTTATTGATATTAATTGTTTATATAGAGAGACTTTTTAAAAGCATGTTGTATGAGAAATTCCCTGTTGTACGTGTGCATTAATAATGCATTCTAAAAACCAGGTAATCATTAGGGTTGGGGCCCTTTGCTTATCGCTCTATTATTGACCATGATCCATGAGCCCCCCTCAAGGGTTCAAAAAGCTTGTTTCCAGGCAACAAGAAGCGTATGCCCTTCAAAGCCCGCGGAAGATGCCTTACCAGTGCAGTAGAGTCAGCCAGTAGAAATGCACTCTCAGCACACTTTAGCTAAAACCGCAATTGCCCTTGTTTTTAGCCTGTGACACGGGAGAGTCTCTGACTATGTAGTCGACAAAGCTGAATTGTCCTTTTCTGAACAGAAAATGGCCAGAGCAAGGATTTGTAAATCTTATCTATACTTCGAGGACCATCTTAAAGTCTCGTATCTTCCTTGTGGCCTGACGAATATGGCCATTTCTGAACCCTTGGTGGCTTTCCTCTCTGTAGGACTTACGTCATGTGCTGCATTATGTAGTGGCTTAATTCCATGCACGTGTGTCGTGTCTCCCTGGCACGCACGCATGCCCTTGAAGGCAAGGCCAGTGTATTCTATACGTCCGGGGTCTAGTTCACTCACTCCTTCATTCGTCTGGTAGTCACTGCAGATATGTCTATCTGCGGACAGGTCCTGTTACTCTCTCTAGAAATGCATTTGTGGGGCGCCTGGGTGGCTCAGTCGTTAAGCGTCTGCCTTCGGCTCAGGTCGTGATCCCAGGTCCTGGGATCGAGCCCCACATCGGGCTCCCTGCTCGGCGGGAAGCCTGCTTCTCCCTTTCCCACTCCCCCTGCTTGTGTTCCCTCTCTCACTGTGTCTCTCTCTGTCAAATAAATGAATAAAATCTTTAAAAAAAAAAAAAAAAGAAAGAAAAAAAAGAAATGCATTTGTGAACAAAACGAATAAGATCTTTTTCCTGACAGAGTCCTGTGTGGGTGGTGAACCTTAAACTCGTAACCGCGAATGGCCATTTTCCACAAGGAAAGATAAATTTATACAAGGTGATAGGAATTGCAGAGGAACGAGGAAGATGGTACCCGAAGAGAGAACACTGGGGGGCCTTCCTTAGACTGGAGGGTTAGAAAAAGCCTCTGAAGTCATGATATTTCAGCTGAAAACTAAAGACACATGGTACCTCCCATACAGCAGGTGCTAGGAAGTATTTCTGGCTTTGAGAACTGTTTAACCAGGTCTCCGTGCACATGGTATAAACCTTCTGTGTTTCCTCCTGGTTGTGTCTCCCAGTGCAGTCCTCCCCCTCCCCTTATTTGCCGCCAACCTGCATCCGTTCTGTCCGGTGCTCCCTGGTTCTGCGATCCCATGGACACCCCTACCATGTCAGCCCAAGCTACAGCGGAAATGTTTAAAAACAAAATTCAACTGAGTAAATTTTAAAGATCTGATTTTATTCAGTGATTCATGAAATCGGGCAGCAGCCCATCTAACAGAGAAAAGAGATAAAAAGCCCATCTAACAGATAGAAAAGAGCCCCCAGGAGCTATACAAATTGAAAGACTTGCATAGGCAGAAGGGAGTGGGACACAAGGAAGTTGTACTAGCAAAAAGTAGATTATGATACTGTATGTGGTTATACTCAAATCCCTCTTGTTCCCTTACAGGTAGGTACAGACATTTCCAGCTTGAGAAAGGCAGACCCCAAAGGTCGGAGTGCACTGTTGGCTGATATCCAGCAAGGAACTCGCCTACGGAAAGTCACCCAGATCAATGACCGCAGTGCCCCACAGATTGAGAGTAAGTGAGCAGCTGGGCCGGGCCTGCCGTGAGTCAGGGGCAGGCCATGTGGGGCTCAGCCGGGCACCGCTGGCTTGCTCAGGGCAGGGGCAACACTAGTTACCCAGGACGCACTTTGGGCCTTCGCAAACTTGCACGATGTATGGGCCACGTGAGTGAGAGAGTCAGAGCTCCTTTCCAGGTCTACAGATGGTTTAGAGCATATCTTCTACCACTGTTCGAATGCTAAACAAACAAACAAGCAAAAACATGGTGGGATACTTTTTTTACATTGTGATAAAATACACATAATATAAAATTCACCATTTTAGCCATTTAAAGTGTCCATTTCAGTGGCATTTGTACATTCACAGTGTGGTTGCAACCATCACCTCGGTCTAGTTTCAGAACATTATCGTCACCCCAGAAGGAGACCCCACGCCCATTACATGTCACTCCCCATTCCGCCCCTCCCCCAGTCCCTGGCAGCTGGTCTCTGTGGGTTTGCCTCTTGGGCATATTCATGTGAACGGAATCATACAATATGTGGCCTTTTGTGACTGGCTCCTTCACTTAGCATAATGTTTTCAGAGTTCATCCATGCTATAGTACACACTACAGGTCTTTACTCCTTATTGCTGACTAATATTCCATCGTCTGGATATTCCACTCTGTGTTCATCCATGGTGAGATACCTTCTAAAGATCGCTTACCCTGCATCCACCTAGTCCTCAAAGAGAGAAAAATTAAAGTCTCAACATTAAAGTATGCCAAATTTTTGTGTTCGCTAGGAAAAAAGATGTATTCAGAATTCTCTCATAGGATCCCATGACTGCAGCTTTCTACGTACAGAGTAAGAGGGGCCCTGTGCTTGGGTCACATGACCCAGGCTGAGTCCCGAGTCTGCTACCAGGTGCATCTGGGAATTTCTCAGAGATTCAGTCCGCTCATCTACAAAATGGGGGAGGTAGTAATACCTGCCTTTTTTTTTTTTGGTCAAGATTGCCGAAGGTTGAAATAATCTATGCAGAACTATTTATCAATGTCATCTGTCTTCATATAGTTTTCAATGATGCACATGATGGTAATTCTCAAAGACAGTCCTAAAAATATAATTGTATCTAGTATCTGTAATTATGTATTTTAGTATACAGGGATAGATAAATCATTTTAAGAAATATTTTCAACAATTGCAATAAAAATTCGTTTCCAGTTAGACTCACTAATTGGTTAAGCCCAATTACCAGATAAACCCATTTGATTGGAATACTCACTCCCTAATTATTCCAGTGGATAGGTAATATATATTAATACTCAGAATAATCTAAATGCATTCATCCACCAGTGGGCACTGTGCCCTGATTCCTCTGTGCAAGTTAGCTTCAGGCTGTGAACATTTCTTGCTAGAAATTCTTGTCTAAGCCAAATGTCTTCTCATTGAATGGAGTTGGTCATCACACCCACCTGGAAGGCTAGAATTGTGACACCTCTCCCCCAGGGTTTCACAAGCTTTCTCTTCTATAGAAGGAAAGATGCAGGGAAGGGTGCGGGGTGTAGGGAGTAAATGCTGGGGAGACTGAGAAGGAAAATGCCAAAGCACCAATCATTGCAGACCTTCACTTCCTGCTTGCAGTCCTGGGCCAGACTCTGTGGACAAGAAGTTACAATTACCGACTGAACTAAATCTGTGGGTTTTCTCTGTCTGAGCCTCCCACAGCAACAGTCGAGTTGAAAATAGGGCCAGCACTCCACCTACAACGTTTGGGTGTTCTCATTTGAAAGGTGCTGCCGGTTCCCTCACAGGCATCTGGGGAATGGCAGCGTTTAGGTCCCTTTGTTTGGGTCACTTTTCAGGGTGCTCAGCTACTGATGGTCATCGGTTCCTGGGTAGGTCCCCAGAGAGTAGCAGACAGGCGTGAGCACATGAGTCTGCGGGGTAACCAGGCAGAGGGGTTTGGGAAAGATGCCCACTGGAAGGGTAAGGCTGGAGGTGGGAGGATGGGAAGGCTGCCCCAGGCGCTGTTGGATCACTGCCCCGGGCTCAGAACGGGCTGCTCAGCTCTGCTCGCAAGTCCTCATTTACTTGCCTCTTCTCTGCAAAGGTTCTAAAGGAATCAACAAAGAAGGAGGAGGGTCTGCAAATTCTCGAGGCGGAAGCACACCCCCAAGCCTGGGAGACCTGTTTGCTGGTGGCTTTCCTGTGTTGAGACCAGCCGGCCAGAGGGATGTGGCAGGTAAGGGAGAATTCAGACTGGCTACCTCGTGATCGTTCGCTCCTTCATGTGTTGAACCAACTGGGCAATGCTTGTGAGCCATGAGGACTGTGACACGTTTTAATGAAAAGTTGTATAGCAGGAGATCTCGGATTTGGGCGCGTGCCCTGGAAGTACCATAAATCATCATCCTGTTTAAATCATCCCATTGTAATAATTGAAGAATGACTTGCCACGGTGTGTAGTGTTTAGCAGTGGTGTGATTGGGGCCCAGACTGCAAAGTACAGACAAAAGGTATAAAGCACTTTAGAAAAATCTTAGTGATGTCACCGTAATGTATCAGTCATTGTAACAATCAGGGTATTGTTATCAGTAGGGTATTTCGTTATTATACATAACAAAATACCCTAAAACTTAGGGACCTTAAACGACTATGTATCTAGCTTATAGTTCTGTGGTTGGCAATTTAGGGTGGTCTCAGCTAGGCTCCCTCTGGTACGTACAGCTTGGTCAGATGGCTTTTGCTAATCTTATATTTCTTATATCTTTGGTGCCTCAGCGGAGATGACTGGCCTGACACATCCATATGGTCTCTCAATGTCTAGCAGACTATTTGGGATTGTTTTTGCTGTTGGTGGCAGGGTTCCAACAGAGAGGACAGAAGTATATAAAGTCTCTTAAGGCTTAGTCTTGGAGTTGGCACAATATTACTTCCTACCACATCCTCTTGTCCAAGTCACAGGACCAGCTCGGAAACAAGGGTGGGAAAAGACACTTCACTTCTTGATGGGAGGATTGGCAAAATCACATTTCAAAGATTATGGAATCAGGAGTGAGTGGATAATCAAGGCCATTTCTTCAGCCAGTCTACTGCAGTCATTTGTGTGTTAGTGGGTATCAGATATTTTGAAAGTATCACATTAAAATTGGGCAAATATATATAAATTATGTGTAATAGAAGGGTTTTTCCTATTATTGTTCTCTTTAGCCAGCAAGCTGAAATAAACTCCAAGAATTGCATTAATCGGGGAATATCGAGCCCCAAACATTGCTGGTATACAATCTTCTGCCATGGGGTTTGCTAACCTTGTCAATGGGCTCTGTGGCTGTTTGACATAATGGGGTGCATTTGCTGCTGTCGCCTACTGATAAAGTCCAGCAAAGATAAGAGCTCTAGGATGCTTTGAGATCCAATTTGAACCTTCTCAGAGGCCATTGCATTTCCTCTTTTTTTGCTAAGGGTTTAGCAAAGAGGGTTGGCATTTCCCAGTGCCGCCTTCTTTTTCAAAATTCCTGAGTGGTATCAAATAAACATCCTGTGTGATATAAAATGTCCACTAGTTTCTCTTCACTGAAGGACAGGTAGGAGAAATAGCCCCCAGTCAGTTTTAACAGGGACCAGCCAAAGGAAGCCAGCTCGTCTGCGTTCCTATCTGTCAACACTAGGACACAAATGTCCGATGCTTGAGCCACTCTGTTAAACAAGGATTAATTTCTGTAGAGGAGATGGAAATCCATAATGCAGTGGCTGATGATGCCTGCTACAGGATGGTAGCTCAAGGACAGGGCCAATAAATAGATGCGTGGACTGGGTGCCATGTCAGAGTAAGACAGACCATGGCTGTCCTCTCTCTCCTTCCATCAGCTTCCTGGTCATTCAGAGAAAAGGACTTCCGCCTTTGCTACCTCTCTCATGTTGTTGCCTACCTGACTCTTGCTAGCACACACCCTCCCTTCCAGCCACCTGGCCCTCCTTGCTGTTCGTACACACACCAGGCATGTTGCTGCCACAGGGCCCTTGCACTGACTGCTCCCTTGACCGGAAACACTCTTCCTCAGGTGTCCACGTGGCTCATTCTCTCCCTTCCTTCAGGTCTCTGCTCAAGGGGCACCTGATCAACCTATCAGTGAGGCTTTATTCATGAACCCATATAAAATATCACCCTCACTCCCTTACTCCATATCCCCTCTACCTTTAGTTTCCTTGTATTACTTACCACCATCTGACATATATTTACTGGTTTATTTGTTTATTTCTGTCTTCTCCCTCTAAATGTAAGCTCTGCAAAGGCAGGAACTATGTTTTTCTCACTGCCTTAAAAATGCCTGACGCATAGTAGGTGCTCAGTAAATATTTGTTGAATGGAATGTGGGAGTGGGTAGCATGGTTGCTTAGAGCCATTAGGCCCAGAAAGCACAGAGGCTAGTGCTCACAGTACTTCTGGCAGTCCATGAAAATGTTTGGGTATCTTTTTAAATCAGAAAAAAAAACATGAACTTTTAGAGTCGAAGATTATATTTGTCTTTACAGCAATGCAGCCATAAAATGTCTTCAAAAGTCATAATGTCATCCTGGCTTAGCATTCTGAAGGAGTGATAATTAAAATAAGATGGGGGGCGTCTGGGTGCTTCAGTCAGTTAAGCATGTGACTTCAGCTCAGGTCATGATCCCAGGGTCCTGGGATTGGCCTGGGATCGCCGGGTATAGGGCTCCCCGCTTAGCAGGGAGTCTGGTTCTCCCTCCCCCATTCTGTCCTTCCCCCAGTTCATTCTCTCTCCCTCTCTCTCTCTCTCACTCTCTCTCAAATAAGTAAGTAAATAAATAAATCTTTAAAGTAAAATAAGATAGGATGAGTAACACTACTCGGTTCTATGGAATGTGTAATGAGACTTCCATGCAGTCTAAGGTCTTCTGGAAACATACACAGATTAAAGGAAGAAGACGTATTTCATCTTTTGATAACCCTCAGGCTCTTGACGCACTCAGGCTGGCCGTTCCCCACCCGCTTTGTGGTCTCCTTTTGTGTTTCTCCTTGGATTTCTAGGGTTAGCATTTGTGTTATGAAGGAAAGCCTCCTCCCTTCCCTTGGCACTTCCTTCCCTTGGCTCTGTCCGCGGGCCCCGTGCTACCGGGCTTCCTGGCCTGCACTCGACACAGTTAGTTCCTCTGTCTGTGGGTCTCACCTGGAACGCGTGCTCCCAGCCCTCTGCCGCATCCTGGAGCGGGCATGAGCGTAAGCCAAATGAGGACTTGTGCCTACCTGGCCTCTGCTGTTCATGTCATAGGAAAAATAGGTTTGCCCACTTCTCATTTGCTTGGCTGCTTAGTAAACAGAAGCTTCTGCACTTTTAACTGACTCATTCTAAGAGTTTTTGAGTCTTGGGTACATGGTGTGTCCTCAGTCACTTCAAAAGTCTGAAGTGGTTACTCAGGGGCTGATCCTGCTCCTCAAACTTGTTAGCCCTTTAAAGTTCATGGAGCAAGTAGGCATATAGGGAGGCCTCACCTTGTTATGGACTGCCTTGGTCCTCCATCTTCATCTCATGGACTATGGAAACAGGCTTGGAGGCAGGAATCTCTGAGCCTGACACCTGCCCTAAACCTCACATAAAATGTCTAATGTTAGAGTTGCGGGTGGTAGGTCGGTTCTGTCCTTGGAAAGGCCAGGTGGGGGGCCTTCCCTCCTGGTCACGGTCAGCCTGCTGACCCCAAGGGGAATCAAGTCAGACAGGGTGGAAGACATTGTCTCTTCTGGAACGGCCCCAAAGAAAACCCTCCACAGAGGAATGGTGACATTACCACCCTGCCCCAAGAGCAGCCATTCCGTAGCTGAGACTTGCAATGAGTAGTGCTGCCAAGGTAACTGTCACCTCATAGCCAGATGAGGGCCATCCCTGGGGAGGGCCAGATGCTGCCATCCTGCCCACTGAGTTTCAGCCCCAGCGTCCCCTCCGCCACACCTCACTTTGATTGGCCTGGCTTTCGGCATCAAGTCCTCTGGGGTACGATCTTGCACCTGGTTGGGTAAATACAACTAGAGACTCATCAGCTGAAAAGCACAGAACCGCCACCAGATGCTGGGGTTTATAATCTGATTTGAAAGCTGTGTTTTTTATTCTGCAGCACCCGGGAAGCTGTAGATAGGAGAAGCAACCATCTTTTCATGTGTTCTCCACATGTTTTCAGAGGGGTAATAAAATATAAGGGTGGGAGAACAGGAAAAGACAGATTCCCCAGAATTCCATTTGGGAGAGCACTGTATTTGTTTGGAAGGGGTATTTTAGCATGCCTCCTGGGTGGACAGTGATGCTCCAAGGACACATTTAAGCAGTGATCGCAGAACTTCCATGCTTTAGTAAACGGGGAGAGGAACATTCTTCTCCATGTGAAAGAGGGACAAAGGGGCAAGGGGTAACAGTACAGTGAAGGGGCTTTGTGCAAAGAGTGACGAGGCGCCTCCTAGGGAGCACCTCCACCCAGTCTTCCGTGAAGCACCCCGAACACAGATCGCTGTGAGGAGTGTGCCATTGTTGAGTTCCAAAGAGGCATTGGTTTCAAGTTGGGGTTCGTGGATCTGTGGGATAAGGAAGCCAGGAGACCAGGAGACAGAGAACCTGTTGGAAATGGGCATGTCTTTTGGAAAAGAAATTCGGAACTTCCAGAGGCCATGGAACTGGGAGGTTCGAGGTCATTGGACCTGGATCCCCAAGGCAGGGTGTCTTCCCACTGACTTCTGAGTGACCTTATACAAGGAATGATTCATCTTCTGATCTTGACACAGAAAATGAATGTTCACGTAATGCTGGAAATGAGGAAAACCTCCCTAGCAAGGAGCTTCCGGTTGGTACACCTGAAGATCCAAACCACAACGTGAGGGCTGGGTCTCCAACTGGATTGACCCAGTGGGTAGTGGTGAATAAGTGTGAGGGTGGCCTTGAAATGAGGAAGGGCGAAGGAGGTCAGAGCAGCCCAGTGCCCTGGGCCGGGAGATTCCTGGGCCCTTGGCAGGTGAGGGCAGAGGTGGGATGGAACAGGAAAGCTGGTCCTGCACCACAGTCTGGTGGCCTGACCTGGGCTGTGAGCTGCTGCCCCTGAGGCTTCGGGTGAACCTGCAGGATGAGAGCGTCCGCCATGCAGTTCACGGACATCATGCTGGACGGCGTCTGTCATCACTGCCCGCAAACTTGGGTTTCTCCTTCCTCTGCCTCTGAGCTGACTCAGAACTTGTTTCACTTCCAGGTGGCAAGACAGGGCAGGCACCTGGCTCCCGCGCGCCTTCTCCCCGGCTTCCCACGAAAACTCTCAGTGGCCCACTTAACCCTCCTGCATCTCCCAGGCTAGGCAATGCCTCCGAGGCTCATGGCACCGCCAGGACAGTCCCTCCTCGCCCCAGCATGCCTGCCCCACCGCCTCCCACCCCGCCCCCACCTCCTCCACCCCTACCCCCACCCCTGCCCCCTTCCTCCCCCACCAAAGCTCCGCTAGTGTCCCCACCTGGCCCGCCCACCAAAGGGAACCCCCCAGGGGTTGCACCCCCTCTCCCCTCTGCACCGCCCCCTCCCCCTCCACCCCCACCCCATCCCGCAACGCCACCCCCACCCCCCCTGGCCTCTGTTCTCAGTGACAAGGCCATGAAGCCTCAGCTAGCCCCCTTGTACCTGCCGCCCATCCCACCCCCACTCCCTCTCCTCCCACCTTGTGGGTATCCCGGGCTCACTGCCCAAGATGTTCGGGAGCCTCCCGCCCCACCCCCTCCGCCACCCCCACCCTCTCTTTATGCTTCCTGTACCCCGAGGTCCTCTGTGCCCATGCCTCCTTTGCCAGGAGCTAACAACAACAGCGAAGCCCCCCTCCTGCTGCCCCCCAAGTCTCCCAGCCTCCAGGCCCAGTCACCCAAGTCCAGCGTGCAGGCCTTGCCGGTGCCACCAGCCCCTCCAGGATCCCAGCCATTCCTGCAGAAGAAGAGGCCCGGCCGAGGCCCAGGTAAGCACCAGTCTTCTGGTCCAGGGTGGCCGCATCCGAGGATCACTCAACCCTCGCCAGTAATTATGAAGGTGCTAGGGACACCGAGCATCCGAGGATCACTCAACCCACGCCAGTAATTATGAAGGTGCTGCTCCTAGAGCAGAGCCACTTGGGAGCACCTTGAGATGTCTTAACTCTTGGATTTTGTTTTAGAACAGAGCTATCAGTGCCCCTCATGGAGCCCAGTAAAACTTGTATGGGACTTGATGTTGTATTCGTGTTGGAGACAGGAAACCAAGGGGCAGGGAGGCTGAAAGACTTGTCCAAGATCATGCAGACCGAAGGCCAGGCATTCTGGCTTTGATCACCTTGCAATTACTAGCTATGTGACCCTAGGTAATCACTTAGCCTCTCTGTGCTTCCTTCTCCTCATCTGTAAAACGGGGACAGCAATATTTCCCACCTCTTGTGATTGCTGGAGCAGGGCCTAGCAGCACTGAGCTCTAGAGAAGGGTTATTTATTCTGACTCTCATCATTCATACACCCAAATCTCCTGTCTGCAGTGGAGGGGGCTGTGGGTGCAGTTTGTTTCCAGAACCAGGTGTCTGGTGTAATTTTTGCCTGAGTTACTACAGCCTGGCTCCCAACCACAGTCTGCACTGGCCCTTGGCAGATTGCAGTAGCCTTCTGTCTTCTTTCCGGCACGTTCTCGTGCTGACTCAAGAAAACTAAGGGTCTGTATTTCGAGCCAAATATTAAGAATAATTCCTTCACATACCTAGCAGAGAGGATTTTGGATTGAGCATGCATGCCCATAACTGATTTCCACATAACAGGGAAGTTTCGTTCATCTCTGGTGTCCTTCCAAATGGAAAGTATACGCCCATACACACATATCCACACCCACACATCCACACGTGCCCATAAACACCACATCCACACACACACACCCCAACACACATCCACACTCACATGCACACATATTCCTTGGTCTTTAAGAAAATCTTCTCATGCAGAAGGTTTCCTAAATGTATTTCCTCAAATTAAAAATAGCACAAGCTCACTGTAGAGCAAATAGAAAGAAACTGACATCACCTACAATAACATCACCCAGAAATAAAAGCTGTCATATTTGGGTGTATTTCATTTTTTTTCAAAAATATCTACAGATTTATAAAGTTACTACTATTTTGAATATACAATTTTCTATGTTGTTTTAATTTAATATTACATTATAAGCAGTTTTGTCAAGTTGTTAAAGTTTACTCATAAGCATATTAATAGGATCATCAGCATTTACCAGATTACTAGAATTAAATTGATTCTATTTTTTGTTATTGTGACTAATATTTCGGGAAACACTTTTGTAGCAATTGTCATCCACCTTTTGGATATTTTGAAAGGACAGGTTCCTCAAAAGGAATTCCTGGTACAAAGGGCAAGGATATTCTTTTTTTTTTTTTTTTTTTTTTTTAAAGATTTTATTTATTTATTTGAGACAGAGAGAATGAGAGAGAGAGAGAGAGAGCACATGAGAGGGGTGAGGGTCATAGGGAGAAGCAGGCTCCCCGCCGAGCAGGGAGCCCGATGCGGGACTCGATCCAGGGACTCCAGGATCATGACCTGAGCCGAAGGCAGTCGCTTAACCAACTGAGCCACCCAGGCGCCCAAAGGGCAAGGATATTCTTAAGGCTCCTGGTCACAGGAGATAAGGTTCGAGGCATTCTCTCTTCAATGGACTGGTGGCCATAAGGGCCAGCGTTATTCCCAGTGAGCCGCCTGTGATTCTGAAGTGTTCACAGGGTGGTGAGAAAAACAGTGCCTTAGATTCGGGGGGGCGGGGGGGGCGAGAAAGAGGTTGTAATGGTGGACATTTTGTGGTGGGCGGGGTGGATTTAGGCTGACTGGAGGGAGAAGAGAGGGTCTGCAATGCAGGGAACCCGGGTAAGCAGAACCCCGGGGACGGGAGCAAGCCCCCCGGCTTGTGCGCCTCGCCTACAGACAGCCCTCCCCTTTCTGCTGACTCTGCAGAGGTTCCCCTCTTTGGGCCGTGCCTTCTGATCATGAAGGTGGCCGTCATTGCTCATATTGTCACAGCAGCTCACATTGACTGAACCCTACCGCATGCCACTTCACTTCACTCATTCAGCCCTCTCAACACCCCTAGGAGGTGTGTGTACTGTTTTACAGACGAGGAAACAGAGGCACAAAGAGGTTGTCATTATCTCAGCGGGAGAGCTGGAATTCAGTCCCAAGCAGCTCAGCCCCAGAGGCAGCCCTTTTATCCACCAGATCCTATGACATCCAGAGACCTCAGTACCTCACCTCTCCCATCTGCTGTCCCCGTTCGGTATCTGAATACACTGGCATCTTTTCTATAAGGGACCAGTGGGGGGAAGCTAAATCCACCCCCAGCACCCCCTGCGAGATCACCCACCACGGAGCTTTCAAGCAGAAGCCAGCAGGCCCCAGCCTGGACCCCGACACAGCAGCCTGGGGGTCAGCTGCGGAACGGAAGCCTGCGTATCATTGGTAAGTGGGCCCACCTTGTGCTGTGCCGGCTGCCGGTAAGGGAGTGGTTTCCCCTGGCCCTTGGAGGGAGTATGCCAGCCCACCATTTCAGGGTGTGTGCTTTACAAGAACAGGGAGCTCACTCTAGGGCAAAACATCCTACAAGTTGTGTTAAATAAGGATTCTCTTGAGGCTTTCTGGAAGGTTCCAGGACTCATTCTCTAACTTTCTGATTGTGATGAGAAAGACGGAAGAAAATCAACATTCAAACTGTGTATGTGTGTGTGTGTCTCTGTCCCCATGGAGAAGTCCATGCATATTGGATTACAATAGAAAGAATAGAGTGGTCTGGAAAAGGTGAAAGGATGAATAGAAGGCCCACCAGACAGAGGGACGGTTAGGGCAAAAATACAGGGATAGGAAGGAAAGTTCTCTGGGGTCAGACCCAAAGCAGGGACTCAGCTCATAAAGAGGCCACAAGTCTCCTCTTGCAATCAGGAGCACAGGGAAAATCCTGTTTGCTTTGGGGAGCCCAGGTCCCCCACTGGACATAAGCCATGCTCCTTCCCACCAGCCAAGCTGAGGACTTTTCATCTGCTCACCCCTCCCAAACAAAGCCCTCCCCAGGGGCTCAGGACTAGCTTCAGGCCACAGAGACTCTGCTGGTCCCTTATTGCTGTCACATTCCCCACCTCTGACTCTGGACCCTGCATAGCTCGTGGCACTTCTCCCTTCAGAAGTTTCCCTAAGATGTTGGTCAAAGCAAGGTGGGGTGGGTGATAGGGAGAGTCTGTTGAGTTCACGTTTCCTGATTCCCCTTGTCTGAGCTAAGCAGTAAAAATTGAGAGGTAGATGGGGGTATCTTAAGGGGAAATAGCCCAGCCATTAAAACCGGGCAGGCAAACCTGTGTGCTCCTGGAAATTTTCAAAACTTGGGTCATCACAATAACCAGAGTAATTTTGCTATTTTCCACGTGTGCAGATGACTTTGAATCTAAATTCACATTTCATACTGTGGAAGACTTTCCTCCTCCAGATGAATATAAACCATGCCAGAAGATTTACCCCAGCAAGATCCCCAGAAGTAAGTACCACCTTGGGAAGCCTCTTGGTTTTCCCTGACCCTCCAGAATTAAGTGTGTAGTGTGCATTGATTGGCTACAGGCTGCCTAGAAGATGATGTCATGATTTCACTGTACTACTGGGAGAATACAGTGCTGTTCATACTTCTGGAAGTGTCTGAACACTTACTTGTCCTGGCTCCAAGGATTCATTTAGAAGCTTCTTACAGAACTCCAGAGTTAATTGTTTGGCTTTGGATTTGAGTGCCTTGATTTACCACCTATCCCTCCCCTCCTAGGGCTTTTGACAAGGGAGCTAACCACCCCAGGACAACAGCAAAATGGGATACAGGAGCTTTGTATTAATAACCAGAGAAGAATCTGAAAAACCCCAGTTCCGAACCCTGGCAGACTGTGAAGTGGAGAATGTCCTTCAGTGGTTCTCAACCTTGAATACACATTAGAATGACCAACAGAGCTTTTAAAAATCCCAAAGGGCAGGTTGCACCGAGACCCACTAAATCAAAATATGCAGGGAGGGACCCACATGGCAGTATTTTTGAAAGCTGCCAGTTGATTCCAGTGTCCAGCCAAGTCTGAAAATCTCAGGCTGCTGAGAGCCTGACTTCTCCCAATTTCATCATGTGGCCAGCCTCCAAGTAGACGCCTTCACTCTGCTTACCTACTTAGCCCCCTAAGAGTGGAAGAAGAGGCGGGCGTATCCTTCAGGGCCAAAAGGGCAGGAGGCAAGTACTTTAGGAAAACAGGAAGCAAAGAAAAGCAAGGTTGTTAACCACCCAGCGAAGCTGCCTATTAGTTAACGTGAGGCAGTTCTGGTCCAGCGCTGAAGCAATCCAGTTGGTCAGTAGCTGGTAAGCAGGGACAGAGGCAACAACATGGAGTAAGGGTGTTTCCCACCCAACAACAGGAGTCAGGCCCCCAATCCCAGACATCTGTGCACTAGCATGGAAAATCGTCCGTGTCCTGGGATAGCCCAAGAACATGAACTGGGCTCTTTGACCCTTTCCCTTCAGAGGGACTTTGGCGAAGTCCCTCCTCCAGGGTTCAGCTTCCTGGGGGCAGACCAGGGAGCTTAAGCCTTCTCCCTGCTCAGCTCACAGGTCCTCTTGGAATCAGCCTGGACAGGTCTTTTTCTGCTGGCCTGTGGGGTTGCACATTTAGAGAGAAGTGACCCTGTGTGCTTTTTAAATAATATGTAAAGACTACTGCTCTGAACTGAGAGAGAGAGGAAGGAGAGAGGAGCAGCATGAGATGGAGGGCCAAAGATAGAGTCAGTCTTGTCAGCACTCCTGCGAGGCTCATTTCCTTTCCCTAAGCAGGTGTTTGTTAATTGGCCACGTTCATGCCACAAATCTCACCGTTTTCTGTTATACCCAGACTATAACAGGTGAATGTGACACCTGGCCCCTGGAGGCTTTTCAGTTACTGACTCCTACCCTAAATCAGAGGTCAGCAAACATTTTCTCTATAGGGCCAGAAAGGACATATTTGAGGCTCTGCGGGCCATATGGTCTCGGTCACAACTACTCAGTTGTGCTGTTTTGACTGGAAAGGAGCCATAGACAATACATAAATGAATGGGCATGGCTGTCTTCCAATAAAACTTTGTTTACAAAAAACAGGTGCTGGCTGGATTTGGTCTGCTGGCCATATTTTGCTGATCTCAACACTAAACCGTTCCAGAAAAGCAGATTCTTCAAAATCTCACTTCTGTCTCAGTAGTGTGCTATGCAGTCCTTCAACCTTCAGACTCAGTAAATTCTAAAGTTCACTGCATTTTGAGCCCATGGTGCCCAGTCTCCTCCCTGAGAACGTAAGAGAGGCCATGCCTCGCACAGCTCACCAGGAGAGCACAGCTGACAGTCTGTGCTCTATTCCTCTCATCTCAGAGAAATAGTCAAATCAGTGTCCACACACACAAAAATAATCTGATCCTCGGGAAGATACAGTTTAAAAAAAAGAAAAGAAAAGAAGGGGCGCCTGGGTGGCTCGGTCGTTAAGCGTCTGCCTTCGGCTCAGGCCATGATCCCAGGCTCCTGGGATCGAGCACCGCATCGGGCTCCCTGCTCAGTGGGAAGCCTGCTTCTCCCTCTCCCACTCCCCCTGCTTGTGCTCTTTCTCTCTCGCTGTGTCTCTCTCTGTCAAGTAAATAAAAAAAATCTTTAAAAAAAGAAAAGAAAAGAAAAAGAAAACCTGCTAAGTGAACTGACATCCTACAGACCAGAAAGGGTATTTGCGATTTCAAAACTAAAATGTGGTTTTAGATTGATGCGGCATTGGAGGGCATAAAATCCTCCTGTGGCTTCCGAGCACAATTACATTAGCATGTTCCTGCCGTCCTTGTGAGCCGTAGGGTAGAACCTTGGTAATTCTATTAGTGTGAGGCTGATACAGTTCATGCCTGTCTGATTACATTTCTTCTTACAGTTTTCCTCCTGCTCCCCATTGACCTGGTTCCCCGAGACTGGAGATCTTCATGGTCTGGTTCTGTCGGATGAGTGTGTTGTCACGCTGTCTTGTCGCAGTTCTGCCTTTGTCTCCTCCCACTTGCTCGCTTTCTCTCTCTGCTCCTCACACACACACAGCACAAACACTCTAATGCGTGGCCTTTCCACTTCTTCTCTTCACTGTCTCCACCCTGAACGTACTAGCTGTTTTCTTTCTTTGATAGGATGATTTTACCTAATTTTTTTAATGTTTTAAAAATGCGTTAGGTTCCTCAATAAGTCAATTGTAGAATTACCATAGGATCCAGCAATTCCGCTCCTGGGTATACACTCAGAAGAATTGAAAACGGGGGTTCAAAAAGAGCTCATGCATAAACACAGTAGCCGAAAGGTAGAAACATCCAGTGTCCATCCACTGATGAATGGATAAACAAAATGTATAGCCATGCGATGGGAATATTCTTTGACAAGAAAAGGGAATGAAGTACGGATACATGCTACAACGTGGATGAACCTTGGAAACATCATGATGTGTGACAGAATGCAGACACAAAAGGCCACATGTTGTATGATTCCATTTACATGATGTAGCCAAAACAGGCAAATCCTTAGAGACAGAAAGAAGATTTAGCAGTTGCCAGGGGCTGGGGGTGTAAAGAATGAGGAGTGGCTCCTAATGGGTATGGGTTTCTTTTTGCGGTGATGAATATGTTCTGAAATTAGACAGAGGTGATAGCTACACAACACTGTGAATGTATTCAAGGTTACTGGTGGTAGATTTTATGTTATGTGCATTGTGCATTGTGCTGCAATAAAGTAGGAAAAAAACACCCTCTCAGTAGGAATCTTTGGGAATAATTGCATAGGTTGCAAATATTTATTAACATAGTGATGAAAGAAAGAGTGAAGTTATCATCATATTGACGACAGATACTTACTGAGGCCCTTACCCACTGGAGAAATTTAGATAAATGATGCCCTGACACAGCCTCAAGAAATTCACCTTTTGGGGGAGAAAGGGAGGAGAGACAGACACCCAAACTGAACATTTCAGTCTGGTGTTCCCAGCGAAACCTGATCCTGATCACAGTCAGTTCAGTGGGAAAGTGGCTGGTTAGAAATCTGTTTACATCCCAACTCCTTTAAAAATAGAGTTTTAATTGTGGTTTAAAAATGCATAACGTGAAATTTTCCATCTTAACCATGTTTAAGTGTACAGTTCAGTAGTGTTAAGTACATTCACACTGTTGTGCAGCCCGTCTCCAGAACTCCTTTCATCCTGTAGAACTGAAGCTCTGTACCCATTAAACCCGTGAAATAGCAACCACCATTCTACTTCCTGGCTCTAAGAGTTTGACTACTCTTGGTACCTCATATAAGTGGAATCATATAGTATTTGACTTTTTGGGACTGGCTTTCTTTCATTTAGCCTAATGTCCTCAAGGTTATCCACTTTGTAGCATCTGTGAGAATTTCCTTCCTTTCTAGGGCTGCGTAATATTCCCTTGTGTGTATGTATGACATTGTGCCTATCCGTTCGTCCATCAGTGGACAGCTGGCTTGCTTCCACCGTTGGCTATGGTGACTAAGGCTGCTATGAACATGGGTGCGCAAGTATCTCTTTGAGTCCCTGCTTTCAGTTCTGTTGGGTATATACCCAGACATGGAATTGCTGGATCATACGGTAATTTGATTTCTAATTATTTGAGGAACCACCATACTGTTTTCCATGTTGCACTCCCACTGTTTGACATTCCCATCAGCAGCACACAAGGGTTTCTCCACATCATCACTAACACTTGTTGTTCTCTGTTTTTTGTTTTGTTTTTAAAGATTTTATTTATTTATTTGACAGAGAAAGACACAGCGAGAGAGGGAACACAAGCAGGGAGAGTGGGAGAGGGACAAGCAGACTTTCTGCCAAGCAGGGAGCCTGATGCAGGGCTCGATCCCAGGACCCTGGGATCATGACCTGAGCCGAAGGCAGACGCTTAACCAACTGAGCCACCCAGGCGCCCCTGCTCTCTGGTTTTTTGATAGTAACCATCCTAATAGGTGTGCAGTGATAGCTTGTTGTAGTCCAATTCCTATTTTAAAATAGTTAACTTTACACTTACGGCAAAACTAGCCACCATTGTTTCCACTAGCAAAGAAACTTCTCCAGCAAGTGCTGCAGTCACTTTAACAGCACCGGATGGTTCATGTCATGAAATCCGAGGATGAGCTATCCCAAGCCCGAGAGAATCCGTAGACGCCGCCAGTGGCCGAGCATTTCTCTCTGCCTTTGTGGAGGGCAGCAGGGCAGGAAGGACCTCTGCCCTGTACTTACCTTAGCCGTTCTTCTTCATAAGCTGTCTTCCAGCATCCCACTCTCTTACCGTTATTCCTGTCCTTCTAGATTATTCCTTTATTCCTCTGAGCCGGCAAAAGTGTTGTCATGTCTATAAATCATCTCCCTTGACCTACCCTGGCCCCTGGGCCATTTCTCTGCTCCTCTCACAGCCAGTGCCGTGTCTACTTCCTCTCTTCCTGTCCTCTCAGACATTTTCCCCCCACCACGCCGTGGAAAGAGCCCTTAGCAAGGCTGCCAGGGGACCTCCATGTTGCCAAAGCCAGCGGTCAGAGGTGTTAGCTAGAATCCATCACTCCCTCCCATGAAGCACTTCTTCACTTAGATTTTCTGACAGCCCTCTCTCTCCTCCTCCTTCCACTTTGTGCTCACCGCTCCTCCATTTTTTGTTACACCAAACACTTTGGAGTCATCTTTGGCTTCTTTCTCTTCTGCTCCCACATCCAAGTTACCAGAAAAATCTTGGGGCTCCTCCTGTGAAATGTGTCCCCAGTCTGCTCTCTCTCACCTCCTCTGCTACTCTCAGCCTGGCTGAAACCACTGTCATTTCTCATCTGGAGGCTGCAGGAACCTGCTGACAGGCTTCCCTGCTCCGTACTACAGGCCCCATGATTTGTCTAAAGCCCAAGACCAGTCAGACCACCCTCCGTTCCAAATCCTCCCCTGAGTTCCCGTCTCACTCTGTGTCAGTTAGAAATCCCCACCATGGCTCATAAGACCTACCTGAAGTGCTCACACACCCAGCCCCACTCTCTACAAAACCTCATTTTGCTCCAACAGCATAGACCACGTACAGCTTGTAGACCATTCCAAACATGCTCCCACCTCTGGGCTCTTTGCACTTGTTATTCCTTCTATGGGACACTTTCCCCAGATGTCTGTGAGACTCATGCCCTGCATCCTTTGGGTCTTTGATCTAGTGGCACTTTATCAGAGAGTTCTTCTCTGACTGCTCTTTATTTAACAGTAGCCCTTCCTGCCCCATCACTTTTGTTCTCTTCATTCTGCTTTCTCACTTTCTTCAAAGCATTTATTTCACTTCCTGACATATTATATATTTGCCTGTGTCTTGTCTATTTCCCCAGTACAGTGTAAGACCCAGAAGGGAAGGGATGACATCAGTTTTCACTCACTGGTCTATCTCTAGCTCCCAGAATGGGGCCAGGCACGCAGACACTCAATAAATACTTGTTGAATTAATAGACAAGAATGTCAGGGTGTCTGGGTGGCTCAGTCTGTTGAGCGTCTGGTTCTTGATTTTGGCTCAGGTCATGCGCTGGGTGTGGAGCCTGCTTGGGATTCTCTCTCTCCCTCTTCCTCTGCCCGCCCCCCAGCTCGTGCACGCGCATGTGCTCTCTCTCTCTCTCTTTCTCTAAAAATTGATAGGAATGTCTGTACATATATACATTGCTAAACCATTTACAGAATAAAAAATGTGAAAATAGCACAAATCCCCAACAATTAAATAAATTAAGGCATTAATAAGGGGTTAAATAAATTAAGGCAGAGCCACCAGATAGATTGCTATGCATCCATTGAAATAGTGTTGTTGAATATTCAGCGACATGAGAAAATGTGAACACAACTTTGAGAAGTAAAAGCAAAAACACCCAGTACACTAAAAGTACATAAAATAGAACTGAAATTTAATTTAAATAAAGAAATGATTTTGTGAATGGATAGAGAGGGAAAAGGAGAAGTTGACCAAATAGAAAAGAGGCTAGAAGCACGTATGCCAAGGTGTTCAGAATGGTTAGGGCTCAATGGTAGAATGCTGGGTGATTTTTATTTTCCTTATGCTTCACCATTTTGTTCAGGTTTTCTATAGCAAATATATATTACTTCTAATAATCATTAAAACTAATTTTAAAATTCTAAAAATTCCTAACTATTGGGAGGGAGACTCTGATTGGCCAACACCTGGTCTGAGCACGTGTGGAGGGGAAGTGTGGCCCCATGGTATGCAGGGTGACCCCACTCAGTTCTCTACAAGCAGGATGTGGTCCAGGAAAGAAGGAGTGGTGAGCGAGGCTCATACCAACCTCAACTATGACATGACAGTGGGGAAGGAGAGGAAAGGCCACATATGTGCTTTCTAAGGTCTAGATCTGACAGACACCAGAATTATAAGTTCCAGTGAAACCTGTCATTTCCTTTGGTTAGGGACTGTGAGACGTTCCCCGCGTTAGAACGGAAGGGCTCTTTGAGGTCGTCCCGCCCAACTCCTTCATATATAGCTGAAGAACCCGGGGCAGAAATAGGGTGGCCGCCCCTGGTCACAGCTGGTGGCGGGGGGGGGGGCTCGGGAGGGTATTATGCTCAGTGAAATAAGTCAATCAGAGAAAGTCAATTATCATATGGTTTCACTCATATGTGGAATATAAGACATAGCACAGAGGATCATAGGGGAAGGGAGGGAAAACTGTATGGGAAGAAAGCAGAGAGGGAGACAAACCGTGAGGGACTCTGGACTCCGGGAAACAAACTGAGGGTTTTAGAAGGGAGGGGGGTTGGGGATGGGGTAACCAGGTGATGGGCATTAAGGAGGGCACGTGCTGTGATGAGCACTGGGTGTTACACGCAACTGATGAATTATTGAACACTGCTTCGGAAACTAATGATGTACTATATGTTGGCTAATTGAATTTAGATTTTTAAAAGATCTGCTTCTCCTAGGAGTTCAGTTTGTGCTAACCCACGTCTCCAGCCCACAGGAGTCGCACTGCAAGGCTGGCAGGACTTGTGGGAGGCTTTCAGAGAGACCCGGCTTGAATGGCCAGCCACGTCTGTGAATCCTCTCCGGCCCTCCTCCACGTCCTGCAGTGTCTGTCCTCCTGGTGGTCGGCTACAGAATGGATTCGTTTTTTCCTCTGACATGAAAGTATCTCTGTGCCTGGATAAAGGCACGGGCTGGCTTGATTTACAAATGACAAAAAATAAAGTTGGAAGCCGGCTTGGCCCTCCAGCCTCTGCTCCTTCAGTCCCAGCACAGACTTTCTTCTCTAAGCCCCGCAGTTCAGAGAAGGCTTTCATATCCGGCTGCTCAGTTCGGCACCGGGGCGGCGGGGCCATCCGTGTGCCAGAGGCCGCAGCTGGGGTCACTCGGGCTGCTCTGAGGGACCTAGGCGCGTGGGAGCGGGTAGGGAAGTAAACGGTATTTCGTAGTACAGGTTGGTGTTGGCCAAAAGTTTGAAAACCAGTGTTTTAGTGAACCTGAAACACTCTTCTCCGGAAACACAGCCCGTGTAAAGGACTGTTTCAGCAGAAGAGCTCTTTTTTGAATTCTACTGATTCTAGTGACATCTCATTGCTGGGGGGAAAAATATCCCCTAAGGCAGTATTTGTATTAAAAGGGGACGCCTGGGGGGCTCAATTGGTTAAGCATCTGCCTTCAACTCAGGTCACAATCTCAGAGTCCTGGGATCGAGTTCCGCGTCAGGGTCCCTGCTCAGCAGAGAGCCTGCTTCTCCCTCTTCCTTGCCCACTGCCCCTGCTTGTGCTCTCTGTCAAATAAATAAATAAAATCTTAAAAAAAAAAAGAAAGAAGCACTGTGAGTAACCCTAACCCCTGGCCACCCACTTCTAGCAGCAGTGAAATTTCTTTTATAGTAAGATGCGAAATTTTACTGTTTTATGAAGAAATTGATTCTCCGTCAGCCCTGCTGTTATTTCCAGTTGTATTTATGAAAACTAGCACGCACCACTTCCCTACAGAGAAACCTGTCTTATCACCCAGTGGTTCTCCAAAGGGAGGATTTTGCGCACCCCCGTCCCCGGCCATGTCTGGAGACATTTTTTTGTTGTTACAGATGCTCTGGGGGCTGGGGGAGGTCCTCCTGGCATCCGGTGGCTAGAGAGCAGGGATGCTGTCCCACGGCCCGCCCCACAACCAAGAGTCAGCTAGCCCACAATGTCAGTAGAGCCAAGTTAAGAAACCCTGGCCTAGAGGAAGGCTTTTCTGTAGTAGACTGGAGTTTCTTACATCTAAGAAGTAATTTCAAGGCCGTACTGCGGCATGGCATTAAGTCAGGGGCCGTATATCAGTGTCTTTTTACTTTTAAAAAAAAAAAAATTATTTATTTGACAGACAGAGAGAGAGAGAGCACGAGTGGGGTGAGGGGCAGAGGGAGAAGCAGACTTCCTGCTGAGCAGGGAGCCCGATGCGGGGCTCAATCCCAGGACCCTGAGATCATGACCTGAGCTGAAGGCAGACACTTAACCAATTGAGCCACCCAGGCTCCCCCATGTCTTTCTACTTTTAACTTAGTTAATAAACTGGCTAAAAATCTAGCACTCCCTATGTCATTTGCCCAAAAAAGTATTTTAATGAAAATTTCAGTGTCCACTGGATTAATGTTTTATAAGTTGTAGAGACCCTTCTATGTACTAGTTCATTTTAAAAGCTATATCTTACCATAACAGATTCTTAAGATGACTTACATGTTCATTGTACAACGTATTTTTAAGAGACTTAAAAAAAAAAAAAAACAATAAATCCAGGAGGAATCCATTCAATATATTATTTCCATTTTTTTAAGTATTTGAGGTCATCCTATTTATACAATTTCTAGCCTGCTTTTTTCTCCTAAGTTTCAGACATCACCCCAAATTATTTTGTTTTGTAAACATTCAAACGGCCACTTCATAATCTGTCATATAGAGTTCCTAAATAGTTTTGTTGAACACATTCCCGGTCCGTGACAGAGGCAGGACGGAAAAGCCTTGTACTGCAATGGTGTCCACCCACGAGGGACACCATTCAGAATACCTGACCCACAGGAAAAGTTCTGGAATGCCTGGGAATGTGGATTTAAAACTTGGCTAAACCAACCAAACCACATAGACGCATATACACACACATATAAGTAAATGCCAGGAAAAAAAAAAGTCTGGAGGGATAAACAGCAAGCTTCGAGTACTGGTGACTCTGGGATAGAAACTGGGATTAGGCGAAGACGAGGCACTTGAGGTTGTTTTGGGTTTTTATTTCCTATTGTCTTCTTCTATATTCTTTGAACCCTTAATTGTGAGAATATATTTATATGGAACGTGTGTAATAGTTAAGCAAAATACATTTTAGAGAATGAACTCAAGAATGAATTCAAGCTCCTAGAACAGAGCGTGATTTATTCAGCATATAATTACCTTTTACTCCCTTTTTAAACCAACCCTAGCATGGTGCTTGGCACCATTGGGGTACTGGACAAATGAGCGAGTCTGGAGATGGTGGGTTGTTCTGAGCTAAGAAGCTGTCACATGCATGTAGATGACAGGCCTTTATAATAACCTGATCCCCTTCCGGCAGACTGGATGAGATGCCTCTGCATCCAGGCTGGGCCAAGGAAGCAGTGGGTGGAAACTCTCAGCCGAGGGCCGGGAGCTTGGAGGTTTCAGGTTGACCGGCTCCTGTTACCCTTGGTCCCTTTGCTGTTGATTTAATCGCTGGTGGAGTCTGAGTTTCCCCGCAAAGCGCACAGCGGTTCCTGGGCCAATAGATGGCGAGATCTTTCCTGTTTCTTCCAGGCCGTACACCTGGTCCCTGGCTCCACGCCGAGGCGGCAGGGCAGAGCTCAGATGACATCAAAGGCAGAAATTCTCAGGTAACACCTCCCTCGGGTCTCTGAACGTAAAAGCAGGAGTTCTCCTCAGGGAGCCAGAAATGCCGAGAGTGTGCTTTCTCCTTAAAGCTTTACATCTTTTGCACAGATTCTTTTGTCCTCAGGGAAAGCCATCTGGTGTACCTTTGTTTCTAGCTAGAATGAAACGTGTACAGTTTCAAACTCTGAAGAGGGAAGGGGGGGCTTCCCCCAGAATCCCCACCACATCCAGAAGCAAGGTTGGCCGCCCAGAAGCCCTTTGGAGTCCTTCTGCAACGGTGACCCCACTCCCTCCCCGCTCGTTCTTCCCTGGTTATGGTGGCTGGAGAGGCCTGAGACAAGACTGTGTAATGGGTACCAAATGTAGGTCAGGGTTCTGTCTTGTCTGCAGAATACAGGGTATCTTACTGCTCCCGTGGGGGTTTTGCTCCCATCGGCACGATCATTTCTTTTGGCCAAATGTAGTCACGCTTCAAGTCCGGTGGCTGGAGGAAGCTGGGAGGGGAACCAGACGGGTTCTTGTGGGATAAGACGGTCTTTGAAAAAATGCCCTCCTCACACAAGGCAGCTTGAATGGACTGTGTCCTAACCTGGGCCGAGATGACTTCTCTCTGCCCACGACAGGGTCTCATCTTTAGAGGCCCTTTGTTTCTTTGAAAACAGGCATTTAGTCGTGTCCTGGCGTCCTCCTGTTTCAGAGTTCTATGTGGCAAAGGGGGTGGCCTGCCATTAAACTGGGCCCTTCTGCAGCCCCCTGGGACAGCACAGCAAGGGACGTGAGAAGGGCGACAAGGCCCTGGACATTGGGGATGAGTTCCTTGCAAGAAGACAAGCACCCCCTTTTCTAACCATGGCTAAGCTAAGAATTGTGATAACCACTCAGATGATCACAGGCTCAAAAGTGGCTGTCTGATTGCAGTTAAGGGAGAAGTATATATGCATAGGGCAAAAGAAAACAGGGAGAATATACACAAAATTAACAGGCATCCACTCTGGGAAATGAGAATTGATTTTTTTACTTTCTTCCTAGTGCATTTCTGCAATTTTTGAATTTCCTATAGTGAATATGTTACTCTTGTGGTCAGGAAAATACAGCGATAATCAAAATAATAGTCCCTCCATTATACAGTTCTTTACATTTCTTCAGATAACTTGCAACTTCAGATAACCACCCTCTTTGCCCATTTGCAAATGTGATCTCATTTGATCCTTTTAGTAACTGTGATGTAAACTGGAGCGATACCTTTAATGACCTTTTTTTCAGACAAGAGAACTGAGCTCCAAGGGATTAAGGAACTTGCCCAAGGTCACATGCCCCAACTTCTGACTTCTTGTCCAGCGCTCCTTCCCTATACAGCTCTGCTTTCCTGGCATTTTCCTATTACCAGGACAGGAGTCATTCTTCCCTTCAGACGTGGCAAGAACGGTCAAACATTGTGCCAGGTCTGGTCTTTGGCCTCATGGCAGGCACATACCTAAATCACCGGAGCCTATAAAAGTCTAGTCGAGGATGGATTGTAAAGTCTCTCTTGGGCATCCCATAGTCAAGAAGATCTTTACATCTAGCTGGACACCCTCTTAATTCATTTTCACGTCAGTGAGACAAAAAGCAGTCTCCCAGAGAGATCACAGGGTTCTAGACATCAGAAACTGCCCCCAGGGGGCACTCTTCTTTTACAGTGGAGAGAGCCCCAAGTGATCCGTGCACGGGTGGGAGTCCTGGGGAGGGGGGGGGAATCTGATGGCCTGAGGCCCTTTCTCTTTTCCTTTGCCTTGTCTTAGGATCTCCAGCAAGTTCTTTGTTTTTCTTGAGTTTCTGTCCAGTGCTGGTGTTTGGTCTTATGAATGTTTCCAAGGTGGTGGTAGGTCTTCAGATGCCATCAACTATATGTCCCATTACATCCCTTTTCCACCTACAACCCCCTGGGTCAAAATCAGCCCCTTGCATCTGATGGGACCCTCAGACCCTGGCAGCCTCGTATGAATCATAGCAGGAAGGCTGTGGTGCCCAGTCCCAGCGTGGGTTGTCTGTGTGTGTGTGAAGAGTCTTCTAAACCCCCCCTGGTAATGTTACTGTCTCTCCACAGTTATCTCTAAAGACACTCCGGTGAGAAGACAGATGAAGCCAATATCCTGTGAGCCACCTGGGGGCCCATATCGCCAGATGGGCATCCCCAGGAGAACGTGTCTGGCCTCGCCATACTTAAGTTGTAATTCAGTTGACATATAAGCTCTGAGTGGAGCATTTATTTATTGTAAATATGTGGTTTGCACAGGCTTTAAATCAGTATGATCGTCGACTTTTATTTGCATAATTTAAAAAACCACACCCATATTATGTTTCTCCATTTTCTGAAGATGCGTCTTGGCGTTCATCCGTCAGTACAGATAGAGCTCTATCCCCACCCCATGGTGTCCATTCCATGACTGTACATAATGCGTGCGGGCTGGCCCTTCCTAGATTCTGAAACATTTTGAGAAGATTCCTTCGTTTGCAAGTAGTCCCAAAGTCAGAGTACCCACAGCCGCTTCTTACTGGCATGATTCTATATTCTCATCACGCACACTGCAAAATCAAACCAAATAATGCCTTATAAACGATGCAGCTCAGAGACAGTAGTGTGTCCCCACACCCAGACAATGCCACACAGCCTCCAGTGAACGAGATGTCATGTCTCGCTTCTGTTTTGCAGTACAGGGATTTTATTTTATTTTATTTTTGCTGCCTAATGTAAATATGACGCAAAAGAAAGGCAACAGTGGGCTCAGCCCCTCCGATGCCAACCACAGGGCCCTTTTGTAACTGAATGCTCCTACAAGTAGCCAATGTCCTTCCTGTTTACAGTGCCCCTGGTGCCCACGTGCCCGTGGCTTTCCTCCCATCCCGCCTAACTTCCCAACTCCATCCTGGCAGCCAGGGTAAGGCGAGATTCTTGAGATTCGGGTACTTTTTTCTGCAAGTTAGAAACATCCGTAACTCATTATTATAGTCAATTACATATTCTATCTCAGAGATGGGTTGTTTTTTTTTCCTCCCGGAGAGCAGGATTTTCACAGTAAATATGACACGAGGAAGTGTAGACCGAAGCCTATTAGCAAGTATCTGCCTCACTTACCTGGTGCCTCACTCCTACCCTTAGGAACCCTGGAAGCACCCGCCAGGCGAACCTAGCTCCCTTCTAAACTAAAGAGGACCTGAGGGGTCTGAGAGCTCCGCCCTCCCTGTGGGGGGCGCACTTCTCTGTCAGGGAGAAGTGCCCAGGGCCAGCCCCCCCTGAATATGGAACTGGTCGGGAAGGGCTCTGGCTACTATTCTCACACCCTTTTTCTGGAGCTGGCAAGGAAATGGGAGTGTGTGTTTGCTTGCACCTGGCCCCAAATGCTCCCCTTTCTTGGAGGGGAAGCTGTAAGAGAGGAAGGAGAGAAAATAGAAGGAAACAGACTGCCCCCGGGTCTGTGCTCAAAATAGGTGGAGATTAAAGGAAATAGGCTGGGGGGGGGGGCGGGGAGGTGGCGAGAAGAGCAGTGGAAAAACAAGTGTCCTTTGGAACAACGCACTCATGTGCTCAGACATGAAGGACACCGTGCCCGGACCAAGCCATCCAAAACAGCCGGTTAGGAGGGGCTGGGGAAACGTGACTGCACACACTTAGCTGCTGTCCAGAGTAAAGACGAGGATGGCATCCCACATTACTGTCATGCTTTGTCATTCTGGAGAGGAGCCACTGAGCAAGGTCAAGTGCCCTTCTCTGGGGAATCAATCATCCCAAATTATCACTGCTAAATCAATTGGAAAAGCAGCTTTGCAGGTCATCAGCTCTGAGCATAGCTGATTTGTTTTATTGGTTCTGGAAGGTTTCCAAAAGGTCAGGATTTTTTTATTATAACGGGATCCGCTCCATCTCCCTCCCAGTTGTAGGCAAATAATTACAAGGGCTTTAATTATCATGATGAAGAAGGCCCAAGACAAAGGCAAATCCACCTTCAGAGGAGGCTGGCCGCCCCGATGAAGTGTTGCATTCACATTCCGCACCGCTGGGATAGAAATTAAAAATAAAACCTATCAAGGACAGAGGGAAGGGATGAGCAGAAACCAAAAATTGCAACTAGGTTAGAAATCTCAGGAATCTGGCCTCCCATCTCTCCTCGAGACCTGTCACTGAATTCACGCCCTCGGAACTCCGGCGGCGCCCACCTCTGGCAGGACAGACCGTTAGCCCCTTGACCATAAACTCCCACAGAGGCATCGAGTTCCAGCGCTCGTACCGCTCTCGAGTGTTCTCACCGACGCCGTCTGTGGCTCCCCCGTGTTTCATATGTATTTTATATTTATTGATGTGCCCTCTGCAGACTCATTTCTTTGTATCTAATAAACTTTAATAAGTGGAAATGCTTCTGCCCGTGTCCTTGTTAAAACCCGTCGAGGGTCACCGGTGCCGAAGTAAGCCAGCCATTTTTCAGGGTTAGACGGGCTTCTAAGAATGATGGGACACAAAGGATACTCACACAGGACCCAACGCGTGCTGTGACATGCTGTGTTCAAAATGGGGCCTTTCTTTTCTGAGCTGACATTACTAACTAACCTACATAATGTTTTTCTAGTTTTGGGGCGCCTGGGTGGCTCAGTCAGTTTTAAGCGGCTGCCTTTGGCTCAGGTCATGATCCCGGGGTCCTGGGATTGAGCTCCTTGCTCAGCGGGGAGTCTGCTTTTCCCCCCTCCTTCCCCTTCCCCTGCTTGTGTTCTCTCTCACTTACTCTCTCAAATAAATAAATCTAAAAAAATAATAATAATGTTTTCCTAGTTTTTGTAGCTAAACTGAACTGATGGGTATTTGGGAAAAACCACCAAAGGAAAATCTTTCTCAAATGCATTTTCTGAAAAAAAAAAACACAACTATATTTTTCTATTCATAGAAAACAGAGTATTGCTTATAGAATGCCTCTAATTTGTGTTAAAATGAAACAAACAGCTTTCGACCTGAAGTGCAGTGATCACCTGCCCCAACTTAGCAAACCCCTCAAAACATCTATATGAGGCGGTGTCCTCTCGCTCTCCATTGTAGTATTTTCAAGTGGCCTCTTTGGTATGTGGTGCAGGGGAAATGAGGATCACCCGCAAGGTAAGCTGGCTTGGGGCAGACGGAGATCTGGCTCTCTATTTTGCCTCTTACAAGTCTGGGGATGTAAATTACATAACCAGTCTGTGCCTCAGTTTCCTCACGTGTAAAACAGGGACACAGATATGGACCTAAGCATGTAGTGGTAAAGATGCAGTGACATAAGCCCTAGACAAGCCCTTCACCCTTGGGTCCCAACAGACGCAGGTATGGGCGCACGCCGCACTCTAGGGTACATGACAGGCTGAGCACCCGACAGCTCGCACTGGCTGCCCCCCGGCATTCCACTGCGATGGCCACGGAGCGGCTCAGAGCGCACCCCACTGGCTCTGCTGCGGGGAGAGAACACTAATTACATTTCATAGGTGTTCCCGAAGGAAGTCTCATCTAGAAACTAATTTCAAAGTTCACTGCCACACACTTTGCCTCCTATTTAGTGAAGGACCTGACTTGTTTTATCTTCACTCTCATTAGCAGAGGTAGAGAGAAGCTCTTTCACGACCAAAAGGGCCAGTCTGAGTGGAGAAGAAAAGCAGTAGCCCAAGATCACTGACGAAGGGGATGATGAAGGTCAAAGCCATGGACTGCGGAGCTGAAGGAGCCATACTTTTAGGCACCCCTGATGGAGTGAAGAGGGGGGAAAGGGGGTAGCTACAAGGCTGAAGGAAGCAGCTTCACGGGCAGGGCTGTGACCTGTGACCTCCAGGAGTGAGTTCCAGTTTCTCACAAGGGGCCCCAGAGGTTTGGGTGTCCTTCACGAAGCTGCTCTGTTACGGGTTGAATTACGTCTTCCAAAAATGCGTCTGCGGAAGTCCTAACCCCACATCTCAGTGTAACCTTCTTTGAGAATAAGGTTGTTGCAGATGTAATTCGTTAAGATGAGGTCATACGCAGTGGGGTGGGCCCTAATCCAGTCTGACTGGTGTCCTTGTAAGAAGGGGGATTTGGACACGGACACAGGGACACTGTGTGAAGATGAAGACAGATCGGGGGGCTGCTGCAGCCCAGCAAACCACCAGGAGCTGGGGGAGAGGCTAGGACAGACTCTCCCCCACAGCCCTCAGAGGGAACCAACCTCGCGGACACCTTGGTTTTGGACTTCTTGCCTCCAGAACTGTGAGACGATCCATTTCTGCGGTCTGAGCCAAGCACTCTGTGGTATTTTACGGTAGCAGCCCTAGCAAACGAGTGCGTGCCCTGTCGCCATGGAGCTTTGTGGGAGAATGTTATGTTTCTGAAAGAAGCGCTGGAAATAGGTTTACAGAGCTAGCTGGTCCTTGTCATGTAAATGCGGCAGTCCCCTTCTCTGACCTTGACCTGAGTCACTTGTGACCAGTGACGAAGTCCTCTCTTCATGAACAAGCTACTCAGTTGCCTTTTGCCTGTCACAGTGGCGACCGAATCATGGGAGCAATCTGGCATTTCTAGGTCACGAAAGTGGGGACAGCTGGTCTTTCTCTCTAGTGGC